>NC_133505.1:58907812-59547500 GCF_049354715.1 Callithrix jacchus
ATAGCATTAGGAGAAATACTAATGTAGATGACGGGGTGATGGATGCAGCAAATCACCATGGCACGTGTATACCTAAGTAACAAAACTGCACATTCTGCACATGTACCCCAGAACTTAAAGTATAATAATAAAAAAATTAAGTCATGTGCCCATAAAATTTTAATTCACAACAAATCAATCTCTTAAAGTATACGTTTATGTAAGAGAATTAATGAGATTTTGATAGAAGATATAAATTAAGACCATATTGAGATCATCTTAACTGACCGACTGAATGGATTTGAACTTTAATCTTCCTCAGATAGATCTCAAAATATCACTTTGTTGTGCAATAAATAAATATTGTTTTTTTTTAATCTTGTATGGAATAGTCTGTGGAACTACAGTATTTAAAATGGATTAAAGCTGGAATGACTTAAAACAACAAAGTCAGTTTTAAGGTATTTAACCCTGGTTTTGGCAAAAGAAAATGAAGTGTGAAGTAAGGAGTTTTAGGGGGGAAAAGGGAGAAGAAAGAAAAGAAAGCATGTGGGGCAAATCTGTTATATACCAGGTTCATTCACATTTAATGTTCCTTAAAAATGTTATGGAGTAATATTTTCACTAATGCAAAAGTAGGCTTAGAGAGGTGAGCCAACACCTAGGTTTTCACACACAGTAAGGGCTAGACTTGGGATTTAAACCTAATTTCATTTACCTTTTCATTTTGAAAAAGTGAGCCATTGTGTTCTAATAATTTGACATTAATATAAACCCATATTTGGGAGAAGAGTAGTAGAATGTTTAGAAAGTACAACACGGAAGAAACAGTCAAAATAGGAAGAAAATAAAGGAGCAAAATGTTACAAAAACCAACGGGAGAATGAAAGCAAGTAACTTTAACTAGTGGTGCCAAGAGGATCAAAACAGTTTTCTTTGAATAGAGAGCAAGTATGTGCTTATTTATAGACAAAGGAAAATCAAGCAGTGGTCAGGAATGATGATGTTAGAGAGAACAGGGATAATCAAGGCAAACCTCTTATGCTATGGTTAGTTTTTTCACTCTTTTATCCTGTGAACTGAAAGAGAACTTCATATATTTATCCATAGTTCAATAGAAAGAGCAGAGAGGGGATATATAAAACACATGTATGTAAGATTGAACTAGAAGTAGCCAGGTGAGTTAGACAAGTATCCTCACTGTGGTATTTATTCTTTAGGGCTTACCACAGATGTTTCAGTTCTCCTTTGGGGCACAAGATAGGATTTTACTTCTACACTTCCTCTGACGTTAAGCATGATCATGTGACCTGCTTAAGCCAATGAAATATCAGTGAATACATCAGAAAATCATTAGGAGCCTTTGCAAGACTCTTATTTCCCTCCCCTTTTCACCAAAATCCTAGAAACCATTCATCAAGATAAACCAAACATGGTATGTCCTCACTTATTAGTGGGAGGTAAGTTATGAGGATGCAAAAGTGTAAGAATGATACAATGGACTTTGGGGACTCAGGGGAAAGTGTAGAAGGAAGTGAGGGAGAAAGGACTGCAAATTGGGTTCAGTGTATACTGCTTAGGTGAGGGGGGCACCAAAATCTCACAAATCACCACTAACAAACTTACTCATGTGATCAAATACCTCTTGTTCCCCCAAAAAGCCATGAAAATTTTAAAAATTAAATATAAAACTTCACTTAACTTTATTGAATGGCAATTTAAAAAAAGATCCTCCCTGCTAATTTAGATTGAGCAACAAGCATGAGCAAAAAATAAATCTTCACTATGTTACACTACTGAGGTCTAGGTTTACTTATTATTACAGCATAACCAAACGTATCGCAATTAATGTAACAAACATTCTGATGCTCAGTTTATTTCATCTATAAGATGAGACAGTTGAGTAAGTTTGGGGTTTTTTATTTTACATGTTTAAAGCCAAAGTGATTCTTAAAATGAAATGTTACTCAATCTGTATAGTGTCTAATAGTAGATTTACTGATTAAAGCAGAGAAAGGTACCCAAACATCAGAATCTCTAGGTTTCCAATTGGCATAATTTCAAAGCCCTTTGAGTTAAAACGTCTCTTAACTGCCTTTGAAATATGACTAGGTAATTTTTAATAAAAAATATGTTAAAGCACCATTGGAGAGTTAAAGATAAATAAAATACGGTATCAACCACCAAAAAACTTTAAAATCTAATACGTAGCATAAAACAAGTGCACACATATTTATGATGCAAGACAGAGCAAATTTTATTAAGCATTATTTTCCAAACATATTTGACCACAGAACAATTTTAAGAATATATTGACTCGCCTGGGCACGGTGGCTCAAGCCTGTAATCCCAGCACTTTGGAAGGCCGAGGCAGGTGGATCACGAGGTCAAGAGATTGAGACCATCCTGGTCAACATGGTGAAACCCAGTCTCTACTAAAAATACCAAAAATTAGCTGGGCATGGTGGTGCGTGCCTGTAATCCCAGCTACTCAGGAAGCTGAGGCAGGAGAATTGCCTGAACCCAGGAGGCAGAGGTTGCGGTGAGCCGAGATCGCGCCATTGCACTCCAGCCTGGGTAACAAGAGTGAAACTCCGTCTCAAAAAAAAAAAAGAATATATTGACTTGATAGGAACACATAGAAACTAATTCATGCTTCAATTTTAGTGACAGCCAAAATAGTCTCAAAAATTTACTTCTGCAAAAAAAAAATGACAATGTAATTTGTTTTTATAGATTTACTCCATAACAAATAACATATTACAGAAATTTTAATTTTAAAATTATATTAATAGCAGTATATAAATTATCAAATGGGATGCATAACTCTGACCAATAATTATCAAATAGAAAACGTTTATCAAAGCGCTGGTTGATTGTGAGGTGTTGCCTGTGTATGTCTGTGATGAACAGATAAAATGTCAGGTTTTCATATGGCAAGTAATTATCCTAGAAGCCTTCAGTAATTACTGGGAGTGGTGCAACCAATTGTTAAGGAAAATTTACAAGCCATATCTCATATTATTTTTACTGAAAATGTGAAAAGCCAGTAATATTAGATTATTGAATAACTTTTATTTTTATTAAAGCATTATATTCAAGTCATTTACATTAAAGACATCTAATATCATCACATTAGGCTCCATTTTTAAACATGTAAGTGATATTCATTTTTAGCAATGACCTAAATAAGATACCTATAACCCAATTTTCCTGACAAGTCCAGCGGAAAGCTAAAAAATAAGGTCATAATTCTAATAAACATTCAAATTTTAATAGATCCAACTCGTACATATTTGATGTCCAGAATATGGTTCCCCTCATCATTTTGGAAATTTCTCAAGGTGCTGTCATAAAGGCATTTGTAAACAGGCACTTTTAGTGCTGCCATGTAACCTCCTCATCTTTGGCTATTGAGAAATCACAATTCCACTGGTTTCAGCAATGCACATGAATGCAAACAGTTGCTACTCTACTCTGGCTTGAAAGAAGAAAGGGAAACTGATCTCCCTGTTAGTACTCCATACCAAGACTGACTTGGGTCTGTGTCTCAATTCCTCTGTAGTAAGGATAAGCTAATTAAAACTGTGGTAATAACCCTAAATTTCAATGGCTTACAACCAGGGACAGCAGAGCATGGTCTACAGACCAAATCTGGACAACTGCTGGTTTTTACAAATAAAGATTCATTGGAACACAGTCACATCCATTCATTTTTGTATTTTTTCTATGTCTGTTCTTGCACAAAAATGGCAGAGTTGAGTAGTTGCGACAGAAATTGCAAAGCCTAAACGACTTACTATCAAGAGCTTTAGAGTAGAAAATTTGCTGAATCCTGGCTTAAAACAACAAAGGTTATTATCTCACTATGCCAACGTCAGTCACATGTCATCAGCTCTACTCCACATCATCCCAAGCTAATGGAGACTCAACATCTGGACCACAACTTGTAACATAGCAGCAGGAAATCACCAATAAACTTTTAAATGCTTCCATTAGAAAGAAACATAAAATACTTTTGCTCATATTTCATTAATTAAACTAAGGCATATGGCCATACCTCACTTCAAAAAAGGTGTAAAAATATAATTCTGTGTTGTATCTAGAAGAAAGAGAAACAAAAATAAAAGTAAGCAACTCTAATTATTTTACCATTTCTTGCAGCATGAAAATTAAAACTCTGTAATTTTTGTTTTTCTTTGCTGCTTTATTGAGGTATATGATATATGATAGATAAACTGCACCTATATACAGTGTAAAACTCACATATACATATCTGGATACCATCAGAAACAAGAAACACATCCATCACTTCCTGAAGTTTCCTTATTCCTTTGTATTCTTTATTTCTCTCAGGAAAGTTTTGTAGTTTCCAGTGCAAAAGTCTTTCACATCTTTATAAAATATATTCTACTTATTCAAAATTTTTGATATAGTAAGTCATACTTTTTATTTTAAATTCCAATAGTTCATTACTAGCATACAGAAAAAATGTTTTTCTATATCAATTATTTACTCTATAGCATTTCTAAACTCACTTAATTCTAGTAGATCTTTCTCAGATTTAATTGGGTCCTCTACTTAGACAGTCATGTCATCTATTAATAAAGACAATTCTTCTTCTTCATTTCCAATCTAGATGACTCGTATTTTTCTTCTTGAATAAACTTCGGTAGTGTGTATATTCCAAGGAATTTGTCAATCTAATCAAAGACATCAAGTTTATTGGCATAGAGTTCATGATATTTCCTTATTGTTGAATATCTGTACAGCTTTAATAAAATCACCTTTTAGAATTCCGATGTTGTTAACTTGTGCCTTTTCTGCATTTTTCTGATCATTCTGACAAGCTACTTTTCAATTCTATTGAGCTCAAAAAAACAGCTCTTAATTTTAATGATTTTTCCCTGTAATGCTATTCTATTGTATCTTATTAATTTCCACTCTGGCCTTTATAATTTTCTGTCTTCTGCTGTCTTTGGATTTTATTTTCTCCTTTTTTTTCTGGTTTCGTAAGGTGAAAGCTGAGGTCATTAATTTAAGATGACCATTGTTGCCCCTGCTTGCCCAACTCCTCCAGTAAGATCAAAAGAGCACTATTATCAAAGAAAATCCTGGCAACTATATTGGAATGTTTTTAAAGAAATGCTAGATCACCAAAAGTCTTGATTACACATATGACAAATATGTCAATCGACACTGACAACTTTCCATTTTAAAATGATCTATAATAGATTCTTAGTGTGAAACATTTTAAGCTATCTTGAGTAATTCATTTTATTTAAAGACTTTCTTTGTGCACCTATGTGTGATATATTATAAAATTTATGTCTAGATAGACCTAAAAACCATTTGCAATACATATAAAACAAACATTTAGGTAATTTTAAAAGCATTGTGTTATACATAATTGACATTGCATTATATATAACGGACATTGTATTATACATAATTTTTTTCTTAGTGGTACATGAAACTGAGGAAAATTTTACTTTAAATGCATTTTAGATACAATGGTATTTCACTAGACAAGACGTGTCTTTTGAGTTGTTTTTCCAGAATGTTAGTAGAATCAATAGTATTTGTGAATATTATAGCCCCTGAACACCTTGTGAAAGAGGACAAGTTTTCTCAAGATTAAAAAAAAAAAAGTCAAGATTAGGATTGGATTGTGCTCTGAGGCTATAAAGCATATTAAAGTAAATGACTTAATTAGGATGCCCAAACTTGGTCTCATTTGTATTTTAATTAATCAGTGATGACATTATTGCTTCCCACATAATATGGTACTTTATCAAATTTATTGTTTTCATTTTATTCTTTCTTGGTGACCTTTAAAGCGGGCAGAAGACTGTAGACCAGAGTACTTAAATAATTGATAAATTGACTCTTTTACTGTACCAGCAAGTCCCTTAAGCATAAAACTTCCCAAAACAAAAAGAAAAAAATGAGTGAGTAAAGGGGGAAAAAATAGCTAAATGCAATTTTCTAAACAAAACTTCTGACACAGAATGAGATTAAGATAGGTCTTCCTTTTTCATCAAAGTAGTCATCTTCTCATTACTGACTTGGCCTCACAGCAATATACCTCAATGTCTCTTGAGACATCAACTCTGGCATATGATCAGTGGCATAGGAGTGATATGCCCTGGGTACAACAATAAGAGATTAGACTGTCTGTATAAAATCTTAAAACAAAGATAAAATCAACTAAAAATTGGGCTGCTTTTTTTTATCACCATGTATCAGCGATTCTGAACAATGTCTAATAAAATACTTCTCACCACTAGCATGGGCTACTGCCACACATCACTTCCCCTTGGCTGCTAACTGGCAAAAAAGCGAGGTTAGTGTGAAGAAGTATGAGAGAATAAAGGAGGCTTGAAGGAAAAGCTTGTCAATTATTCTAGGTGCCCTACAGGGGCATTAACTGATTCCCAGTGTATAGAACTTCAAATATTCAGAGTTAAGACTTCATAAAGGAGTTTCCTTCAAAGACTCTCCTACTTAAACCCAATACAAGAATGAGAAAATTATTATACCAAGCATTTGTATAGTTAATGAGTTAAATTAAAATTGGCAATAACACACTTCCTTCTTGTCCTTCTCTGTCATAACCACACCCTAAGGCGGAAGCAATTCTCACAGATCAGCTTTCTCAGCAGCCTAGAGGATTGCTTGACACCTGGATAATGAGGCAAAAACATAAAATGCAAGGTTTTTGAAACTATACAAATTGAAGAATAGCACAATCATTGGTCAGGAACTAAGAAAAGTAGAAAATGGGTGATTTTATACATTTCATTTATGTTCTTCTGGTCACTCAGGTTATGTATACAGTAGACAATTAGTGTTGACAAACTATAATTTATAGACTTTATGGGCTAGTTGCATAGGGATTTGTGTGGGCTTTATTGTTTTTTAATATATTTTTTAATCCACCCCTCTGGAACCATGTGGGTAGACAGGTGTTAGGGTTAAAAATTCATATGGTATGTGATAGGATTTTGGTGAGGAAATGGAGCAGAAGGGATGGACACTTTAACAGCTTGTGAGGTTTTAGAAGTGAAAAGGGAAGGGGGAGAAATATTTTGCCTATTGAAAAATATCATTGAAATATACATCTTATGCATACTGAGGTATCAAAAAGGTCTAACTCTAAAGTTACAGAAAAAATAATAAATCAAAAATATTTTGTAGGACTAAGAGACTATGCAAAATGGGAATTGTTCTCCAGAGAATTTTCTAACTACTTAGCACAAGGATAGATTAATTCGGTTATTAATCAGCAAATCAATGTGGAACAGACAGAGAAAGATGGAAACAGGCTTCTCCTGTAATTTCATTTCTTAAAAGCCTGTTTGCATTTATTTATTTATTCAACAAGCATATAGTGTGCTCTTAGTATGTGCAAAAAAGTCCTAGTAACAACTGTGGATAATACAAAAAACTTTTAAAATCAGGTCTACCCTCCTTTAATTTATTAGTGGAAATTATAGAAAAATAAAAATAGTTACAGCTTTTGCAATTCTACTGCATATCAAGCATTTTGGTAAGAGTTTTATCTGCTTTATTTGTAATGCTAACTATGACACAGCAAGGCAGATTTTTTTTTTTAATGGAGTTTTGCTCTTGTCGCCCTGGCTGGAGTTCAATGGTAGATCTTGGCTCACTGCAGGAGGATCCCAGGACCTCTGCTTCCCAGGATCAAGCAATTCTCCCACCTCAGTCTCCCAAGTAGCTGGGATTACAGGCACTCGCCACCGTACTTGGCTAATTTTTGTATTTTAGTAGAAACATGGTTTCATCATGTTGGCCAGGCTGATCTCAAACTTCTGACCTCAGGTGATCCACCTTCCTGGGCCACCGAAAGTGCTAGAATTACAGGTGTGAGACACAATGCCTGACCAAGGTGAATATTTTTAATTCCCATCATACAGAAAATTGAAGTTCAGAAAGTCTCAAAGATCATAGAGCTATTATATAATAGAGTTAATATTTCCACCCAAGAAGATTTGACATTTTTTTTGCACTTTCCTATATTAATAACTGCAAAAGCCCATGTGGGAAGCAGAAACATCATGATGCAAAATAATTAAAAATTTAAAGGAAAAAAAGAAGTGTATTTTCAACCCTCCTCTTCACTCTAATTCCTTGTATTTCTTTCACTGTCATTGACATCCATTTTTGTTTTGTCATTTATTCAATAATTAACAAAAACTGATTACCTTCTATACTATTATATTTATCACACTATTATACACTATATGATATATTAAATATATAATTTACTTATAATGCTATGTACTATACTGTATTATATACTACACTAGTATATTGACTATATTGGTGATATCTTAGGATTGAGAGGCAGAGCTAAGTAAAGCAAAACCCCTGTCATCATGGAGCTTGCATTCTAATGTGGGAGTTGGTCAGGCAATAAACAAATAAACAATGTAATGTCAGGTAGCGAAATGTGCTGTGAAGAAAGAGAAAAGAAAGCAGGGATAGAAAACTGGTGCTATTTAAGGCCATTTAGAACAATACCATTCCGGAGTAATGACATCGCAAATGCTGCATATGCACTATACTGAGTGAGTCAGGCAAATACCTGAAAATGGACACTCTGAGTAAAGGGAAACACTAAAGGCCCTAAGGCTGAACACACTTGGAGTAAAATTTAAGAAATTTTACTGCCACTGTGCGTATGGCTGCAGCAGCAGAAGGGATAGAAAGAGTGGCAGAGTGTGAGGTAAGAGATGGTGTCAGGTCATATATGAACCAGATAATGTAGGTTTATATGGGTCATGGGATTCTTTAGTTTTATTAAGTGCTATGAGAAGCTAGTAGAGAGTTTTGTTATTGTTGTTTTTTCTTAGCATCAGAGGAACCACACTGGATAATGGAGAGCTTTGTGGAAGAAAATAATATCACACAATTTATAATTTGTTTAATTGCTCTGGTTGCTACAGGAAGAACAGACTCAGCAGAGGAAAAATTGAAGGCCAGGAAACCATTTAGAAGACTGTTTTAATTCAAAAGGGAAAGAATGATCATTTCAATACATTGTTCTGAGTCACGTGTATCTATATGGGAAAAAAAAAGTGAATATTGACTAGGCCAGGAGTTCGAGATCAGCCTTGGCAACATGGCAATATGCTGTCTCTTTTTTAAAAAATGTTTTTAATTAGCCAGGTGGACACGGTGATATGCACCTGTAGTCCTAGCTACTTGGCAGACTGGGGAGGGAGGATCATTTGCATCCAAGAGTTCAAGGCTGTAGTGGGCTTGATGACAGAGAGAGAGAGAGAGAGAGAGAGAGAGAGAGAGAGAGAGAGAGAGACTCTATCACTTTTTTAAAAATTAAAAAAAGATTAGTTTGAGAAATCTTATAAGCTATGAAAGCTAAAAATATAAACCTCTAGAAAAAAAACATAAGAGAATATGTTCAGAACGTTGATAGTCAAAAATTTATTTAAAAGGACACAAAAACACTAATCATACAAGGTTCATAAATTGGACTTAATTGTAATTAAGAATAGTTGATTATCAAAAGAAAAAAATAATATAGTAAAAAGGTAAGTGCTAGACTGGGAGAAGAGATGTGAGATAGATAAATTAGATATAGATAGATATAGATATAGATAGATAGATAGATAGATAGATAGATAGATAGATAGATACTGTATAACCATATAACTAATTTCAGAAGATATAAAAAAACTCTTCATATTATCAAGGCAAAAAAATATTTAATGCAATTATGGAAATGATATTCTGTCATCTTTTCCATATTGTATTGGTTGAAAACAAGTCACATTTGCCACCAACATTCCAAGAGTGTTAGAGGCATGAATACCAGGAGGCAAGAATCACTGGGAATCATCTTAGAGTTCACCACATACCCCTTGCTTATGCAAAAGAAAGCAGACTACACATGCTGTTCTCACCTTGCCTTTTTTTTTTGACTGAACTAGTACTCACTTTATAATATTATAGGTAAAACTTTCCATTCCTTTTTAGAGCTTCATAGTATCCTTTCATATGAATCCACTATCTACTTTTTTCAATTAGACATTTGGGTTGTTTCCCAGTCTTTTGCTATAGTAAACTGTGCTGCAATGAATTACCTCTTGTGTATATAATTTCTTTCTTTCTTTGTTTCACTAGTGTATCTGTGCAATAAATTTTAGAAGTAAATTCTTCATCACATGGTTAATATACATATAATTTTGTATTCCTCACAGGAATGTGCAAGAGTAGTTACTTTATTATTGAATATAATATTTCATTTGTAATTTTAATTTACATTTCTCTTACAGGCAACATTAAGTTTCTTTTCATAAATTTAAGGGGTATTTGCATTTTTCTGAGTTTTCTTTTTGTGTCTTTAGTCCATTTTCTCTGTTGCGTGATTGGTCTTCTCAATTTTTTATTTTCTTTATTGAGACGGAGTCTCACTCTGTTGCCCAGGCTGGAGTGCAGTGGTGCCATCTCCACTCACTGCTATCTCTGCCTTCTGGGTTCAAGCTATTCTGCTCCCTCAGCCTCCCAAGTAGCTGGGATTACAGGCATGCCCCACAATGACAAGCTAATTTATGTGTGTGTGTGTGTGTGTGTGTGTGTGTGTATTTATTTTTGAGACTTAGTCTCATTCTGTTGCCCATGCTGGAGTGCAGTGGCACGATCTCCACTCATTACAACCTCCGCCTCCCGGGGTCAAGTGATTCACCTGCCTCAGCCTCCTGAGTAGCTGGGACTACAGGCTCTTGCAACCACACTAGGCTAATTTTTGTATTTTCAGTAGAGATGAGGTTGTACTGGTCTTGAACTCCTGACCTCAAGTGATCCACCTCCCAAGTGCTGGAATTACAGGCTTGAGCCGCCGTGCCTGGCCTAATTTTTTTATTTTTAGTAGAGAATTATTTCACCATTGTTTCACCATGTTGCCCAGGCTAGTCTCAAACTCCTGACCTCGGGTGATCCACCTGCCTCACCCTCTCAAAGTGCTGGGAATACAGGTGTAAGCCACTGCACCAGCGTGGCTTTCTCAATTTTTGTAAGCTTTTTAAATATTGGAATAATTAATTGTCCTTTGTTCATGTATAATATAAAAATATTTATACATTTTTGTGCTTAGGTATTTGCTAAATGTGCATCCTGACGTTAACAAAAAGCAAACATCTCTAGTGTTTACCCACTAAGAAAGACCCATTAGCTCTCTTGGGCTAAGGCTTTTAAGTGTATATATGATAATAAATTTAGATGGGGTTAAGGCAGTAACTATCAATTTCTAATTGTACATTATTAATATGAATAATTATTGAGTTATTTCAAATGCTTTGCTGTCAAGTGATTTTTCTATTTAGCTCTGTTTATATTTAAGTGTATCAAGGGTCTTCCAATTATTGAACTACACTTGCATTACTGAAATAAATACCACTTGATCATGATGCATTTTTAAGTGCTCTTATAATCTTTTTGCTAAGATTCAATTTATAAAGTTGGCATCAATACTCTGTAGTTTTATCTTTAGTGTAATTTATGTCAGATTTTTATATCAATTTTATACTTCTTTTATTGAAAGAATTAGAAAGTTTCATTTTCTATGCATTTTCTTTTTCTAAGAAAAAATACAATTAGCTTTAGGATAATACTACTTATATATTTTACAGAATTTTATATCTTGCAAATCATACTCATACCTAGACTGGAAATTTGAGAGATGTGGAGAAAAAAAATCATAAAGTTAGATTGTGCTGGATACTTCAGTAGGGTGTTACAAAAGGAAAATTCTTTTGACTGATATATATCTTGAAAAGCAAGAATCTCTTGTAAGAGATATTTTTTGCTTGGAGAAAGAAATTCCAGGCTGCTAAGGATTAGATTTATCATGCATTCTGCAGAAATTGCAAAAGCCAAATAGGTAATTTCAAGCCAAATAAAGCCTAAACAAAAATTGGGTGAGGGAGGAAAGAACTTGGGAAAAATTCAGTTGTGATATGGGAAGAGCCAGAAAAATGGGTGAGCATGGTCTGACAGGCCTCTCCAAAACCCCTTCTGCAAGTGCTCCAGCCTGACAAAAGTAGTAGTGGTCTGTATTATAAACACCTTTCACTGAGAAGAAGCCTAGGGGCAGTAGATAGAGTCCTGTTCTTTCCTGTTGATCTAAAGAACAGGTAAAGACTAAAGCCAATGATAAGAAGATTAGGAAAACGGGCAGAGCTCTACAGCCAGTTACTAACAAACTACAAAGGGAGGCAAGGGTGAGGCTTCTGATGGTAGCCTATAGTCAAGTACCATGACCAGATAAAAGCACCAAAAATCGTGGAGAGCTGGAAGAGTAGAAAAGAGAGTCAAGTAGTAGTTAATTAGAATTGTAACGGCTGTGTATTGTCGAAAAAGAAAACAGAAAGTCTATGTCTGGCAAACAAAGGCTTATCATTGCTGTTCTCTAGGCCTAGGCAATTCATCATCTACCTTTTGCCCCATACCCAAGACACCCATACCTACAGAAAGTGGGAGACTAAAGCGTTGCAGATTCTAGAAAAGAAATCCCTCTCCTACTTCAGTTGTAGCCATAAAAGGCAATAAACTAGGCAGGGACTTTTTTTCTTTTTAAACACATTTTAGGTTTTGGGGTACATGTGAAGAACATGCAAGATAGTTGCATAGGTACACACGTGGCAGTGTGATTTGCTGCCTTCCTCCCTTTCAGCTATATCTGGCATTTCTCCTCATGCTATCTCTCCCCAGCTCCCCATCCCCCTCTGTCCCTCCCCTATTCCCCCCAATGGAATTTCTAATCCCCCAAATGGAATTTCTATTTCTAGGTCCTTGAGGAATCGCCACACTGTCTTCCAAAATGGTTGAACTAATTCACACTCCTACCAATAGTGTAAAAGTGTTCCTATTTCTCCACATCCTCTCCAGCATCTGTTGTCTCCAGATTTTTTAATGATTGTCATTCTAACTGGCGTGAGATGGTATCTCAATGTAGTTTTGATTTGCATTTCTCTAATGACCAGTGATGATGAGCATTTTTTCATATGTTTGTTGGCCTCATGTATGTCTTCTTTTGTGAAGTGTTTGTTCATATCCTTTGCCCACTTTTGAATGGGCTTGTTTTTTCTTGTAAATCTGTTTTAGCTCTTTGTATATTCTCTATATCAGCCCTTTGTCAGATGGGTAAACTGCAAAAGTTTTTTCCCATTCTGTTGGTTGCCGATTCAGTCTAGTGACTGTTTCTTTTGCCGTGCAGAAGCTGTGGAGTTTGATTAGGTCCCATTTGTCTATTTTGGCTTTTGTTGCCAATGCTTTTGGTGTTTTGGTCATGAAGTCCTTGCCTACTCCTATATCCTGAATGGTTTTGCCTAGATTTTCTTCTAGGGTTTTTATGGTGCCAGGTCTTATGTT
The DNA here is from genome assembly GCF_049354715.1 of Callithrix jacchus. Classification (NCBI taxonomy): domain Eukaryota; kingdom Metazoa; phylum Chordata; class Mammalia; order Primates; family Cebidae; genus Callithrix; species Callithrix jacchus. Next base: position 58,921,208 of record NC_133505.1, read on the forward strand.
TAAGTCTTTAATCCACCTGGAGTTAACTTTAGTGTAAGGTGTCAGGAAGAGGTCCAGTTTCTGCTTTCTGCACATGGCTAGCCAGTTTTCCCAACACCATTTATTAATCAGGGAATTCTTTCACCATTGCTTGTTTTTGTCAGGTTTATCAAAGATTGTATGGTAGCAGATATGTTGTGTTGCCTCCAATGCCTCTGTTCTGTTCCATTGGTCTATATCTCTGTTTTGGTACCAGTACCATGCAGTTTCGATTACTGTAGCCTTGTAGTATAGTTTGAAGTCCGGTAGTGTGATGCCTCCCGCTGTGTTCTTTTTACTTAGAATTGACTTGTCTATGTATGCTCTCTTTTTGTTCCATATGAAATTTAAGGTGGTTTTTTTTTTTTTTTTTTTTTTTTTGGTCCGTGAAGAAAGTCATTGGTAGCTTGATGTGGATAGCATTGAATCTATAAATTACTTTGGGCAGTATGGCCATTTTCACAATATTGATTATTCCTAACCAAGAACATGGAATGCTTCTCCATCTGTTTGTGTCCTCTCTTATTTCGTTGAGCAGTGGTTTGTAGTTCTCCTTGAAGAGGTTCTTTACATTCCTTGTTAGTTGTATTCCTAGGTATTTTATTCTCTTTTTAGCAACTGTGAATGGCAGTTCTTGATTTTGCTCTCTTTCAGTCTGTTATTGGTGTATAGGAATGCTTGTGATTTCTGCACATTGATTTTGTATCCTGAGACTTTGCTGAAGTTGCTTATTAGTTTTAAGGGATTTTGGGCTGAGATGATGGGGTCTTCTAGACATAATATCATGTTATATGCAAATAGAGACAATTTAGCTTCCTCCTTTCCTATTTGAATAAACTTTATTTTTTTTTCCTGCCTTATTGCTCGGGCTAGAACTTCCAATACTATATTGAATAGGAGTGGTGAGAGAGGGCATCCTTGTCTAGTGTCACATTTCAAAGGGAATGCTTCCAGTTTTTGCCCATTCAGTATGATATTGGCTGTTAGTTTGTCATAAATAGCTTTTATTGTTTTCAGATACATTCCATCAATACCGAGTTTATTGAGGGTTTTTAGCATAAAGGGCTGTTGAATTTTGTCAAAGGCCTTCTCTGCAACAATTGAGATAATTATGTGGTTTTTGTTTTTGGTTCTTTTTATGTGGTGAATTACGTTTATAGACTTGCGTATGTTGAACCAGCCTTGCATCCTCGGATGAATCCTACTTGATCATGATGGATAAGCTTTTTGATGAGCTGTTGCAAACGGTATGCCAGTATTTTATTGAAGATTTTTGTGTCTATGTTCATCATGGATATAGGCTTGAAGTTTTCTGTTCCTGTTGAGTCTCTGCCGGGTTTTGGTATCAGGATGATATTGGTCTTATACAATGATTTGGGAAGGATTCCCTCTTTTTGAATTATTTGGATTAGTTTCAGAAGGAATGGTACCAGCTCCTCTTTGTGTGTCTGGTAGAATTCGGCTGTGAACCCATCTGGACCTGGGCTTTCTTTGTGTGGTAGGCTCTTAATTGCTGCCTCAACTTCAGACCTTGTTATTGGTCTATTCATAGTTTTGGCTTCCTCCTGGTATAGGCTTGGGTGGACACATGTGTCCAGGAATTTATCCATTTCTTCCAGGTTTACTAGTTTATGTGCATAGAGTTGTTTGTAATATTCTCTGATGATGGTTTAAATTTCTGTGGGATCTGTGGTGATTTCCCCTTTATTGTTTTTTATTGCAGCTATTTGGTTATTCTCGCTTTTCTTTTTTTATTAATCTGGCTAGTGGTCTGTTTATTTTGTTGATCTTTTCAAAAACCAGCTCCTGGATTTATTGATTTTTTTGAAGGATTTTTCGTGTCTCTATCTCCTTCAGTTCTGCTCTGATCTCAGATATTTCTTGTCTTCTGCTAGGTTTTGAGTTTTTTTTTTTATCTTGCTCCTCTAGGTCTTTCAATTTTGATGATAGAGTGTCAATTTTGGATCTCTCCACTCTTCTCATGTGGGCACTTATTGCTATATATTTTCCTCTAGATACTGCTTTAAATGTGTCCCAGAGCTTCTGGTATGTTGTGTATTCATTCTCATTGGTTTTGAATAACTTCTTTATTTCTGCCTTCATTTCATTGTTTATCCAGTCAACATTCAAGAGCCAGTTGTTCAGTTTCCATGAAGCTGTGCAGTTCCGAGTTAGTTTCCAAATTCTGAGTTCTAACTTGATTTCACTGTGGTCTGAGAGACTGTTATGATTTCTGTTCTTTTGCATTTGCTGAGGAGTGCTTTACTTCCAATTATGTCGTCAATTTTAGAGTAGGTGTGATGTGGTGCTGAGAAGAATGTATATTTTGTGGAATTGGGGTTGAGAGTTCTGTAAATGTCTATCAGGTTTGCTTGCTCCAGATCTGAGTTCAAGTCCTTGATATCCCTGTTAATTTTCTGTCTGGTTCATCTGTCTAATATTGACAGTGGAGGGTTAAAATCTCCCACTACTATTGTGTGGGAGTCTAAGTCTCTTTGTAAGTCATTAAGAACTTGCCTTATATATGTGAGTGCTCCTGTATTGGGTGTGTATATATTTAGGATCGTTAGCTCTTCTTGTTGTATCGATCCTTTTACCATTATGTAATGTCTTTCTTTGTCTCTTTTGATCTTTCTTGCTTTAAAGTCTATTTTATCAGAGATGAGAATTGCAACTCCTGCTTTTTTTTTGCTTTCCATTTGCTTGGTAAATCTTCCTCCATCTTTTTATTTTGAGCCTTTGTGTATCCATGCATGTGAGATGGGTTTCCTGGATACAGCACACCAATGGGTTTTGGCTTTTTATCCAATTTGCCAGTCTGTGTCTTTTGATTGGTGCATTTAGCCCATTTACATTTAGGGTTAATATTGTTATGTGTGAATTTGATACTGCCATTTTGATGCTAGTTGGCTGTTTTGCCTGTTAGTTGATGCAGATTCTTCATTTTATTGATGCTCTTTACCATTTGGTATGTTTTTGGAATGGCTGGTACTGGTTGTTCCTTTCTATGTATAGTGCCTCTTTCAGGAGCTCTTGTAAAGCAGGCCTAGTGGTGACAAAATCTCTGAGTACTTGATTGTTCACAAAGTATTTTATTTTTCCTTCACTTATGAAGCTCAGTTTGGCTGGATATGAAATTCTGGGTTGAAAGTTCTTTTCTTTAAGTATGTTGAATATTGGCCCCCACTCTCTTCTGGCTTGTAGGGTTTCTGCTGAGAGATCTGCTGTGAGTCTGCTGGGCTTCTTTTTGTGGGTAACCCGACCTTTCTCTCTGGCTGCCCTTAGCATTTTCTCCTTCATTTCAACCCTGGTGAATCTGACGATTATGTGCCTTGTGGTTGCTCTTCTTGAGAAATATCTTTGTGGTGTTCTGTGTATTTTCTGGACTTGAATATGGGCCTGCCTTGCTAGGTTGGGGAAGTTTCCCTGGATAATATCCTAAAGGGTATTTTCCAGCTTGGATTCATTCTCTTTGTCACATTCAGGTACACCTATCAAACATAGATTAGGTCTCTTCACATAGTCCCACATTTCTTGGAGACTTTGTTCATTCCTTTTTGTGCTTTTTTCTCTAATGTTCCTTCTCATTTTATTAATTGAGTTGATCTTCGACCTCTGATATTCTTTCTTCTGCTTGGTCAATTTGGCTGTTGAAACTTGTGTATGCTTCGTGAAGTTCTCGTGTTGTGTTTTTTAGCTCCATCAATTCACTCATAGTCCTCTCGAAGTTGTCCATTCTTGTTATCATTTCATCAAATTTTTTATCAAGGTTCTTAGTTTCTTTGCATTGAGTTAGAACATGTTCTTTTATCTCACGGAAGTTTCTCATTATCCCCCTTCTGAAGTCTGATTCTGTTATTTCATCACACTCATTCTGCATCCAGCTTTGTTCCCTTGCTGGTGAGGAGTTGTGATCCCTTGTAGGAGGAAAGGTGTTCTGGTTTTGGGTGCTTTCCTCCTTTTTGTGCTGGTTCTTTCCCATCTTTGTGGATTTATCCACCTGTCGTCTGTCTAGTTGCTGATTTTCAGATTGGGTCTCTGAGTGGACATCCAGATTATTGATGATAAAGTTATTTCTGTTTCTTAGTTTTCCTTCTAACAGTCTGACCCCTCTCCTGTAGGACTGCTGAGGTATGCTCCAGGACCTGCTTGCCTGGGGATCACCTGCAGCAGCTGCAGAACAGTAAGGGTTGCTACCAGTTTCTTCTTCTGCTATCTTTGTCCCAGAATGATCCCTACCAAATGTCTGTCTGATCAGTGAGAGACACTCTGTTCTTTATAGGAGCTCAAGTGTTGAGCTGTGAGCTCCGTTGTTCATTCAGAGCTGCTAGGCAGGTACGTTTAAGTCTGCTGCAGCAGAACTCATAAACCTGCCTTTTTTCTTTCCCAGGTGCTCTGTCTGGGGAGTTAGTGCTTTATTTATGAGTATCCATTGTGCTGCTGCCTTTTTTTTTTCCCCAGGGCTGCCCTGCCCAGCAAGTAGGCCACCTAGTCACCATCTGCAGAGGCTTTGCTGAGCTGCTGTGGGCTCCACCCTGCTGCCGGCTCTGCCCTGCTGCCATCTCCTCCCTGCTACTGGCTATGTGCTGCTGCCATGTGAGCTTCCCTGCAGTCCTGTTTATATTGGTGTGGTTAGAACTGCCTTGGCAATGGTGGCCCGCCTCTGTAATGGCAGACTCTCTCTGTTATGGCAGACTGTCTCGGCAATGGCGGGTGCCTCAGCAATGGCAGGCTACCTCAGCAATGGCGGACTACCTCTGTAGGGGTGGAATGCTTCAGTAATGGCAGATGCTCCTCCCCCACCAAGCTTCACCTCCTGGGTTCAGCTGTGCTTGCTGTGAAACTCCAGCCCCAAGCATTTCCAATTGCTGTTTTTTGGTTTGTTTGTTTGTTTTTGGGGGGGTGGGACCCACTGAGCCTGATCACCCAGTCACTGCCTCAGAGGCTTTTTTTTTTTTTAAGTTGAACAGTTGACTGTGTCCCAGGTGTTCCAGTCGCCTGCTGAAAGGGCACTAGGATCTGTGTGATCTCCTGTGTGGTGACCCACTGTGCCAGCTGAAACAACAGCGTTGCCCGGGAATCCCCTGGCCTGTCTCTCTATTTCAGTCCTGTTTAATCAGATGAATGGGCTAATCTGCCTTCCCTGAGCTCCAATTGCCAGCTTAAAAGGGCAACCAGACCAGTGTATTTTGTATGGAGAGCCACCATGCCAGGGCGCCGGCAAAACAGCTGCACTGGCAAAAACAGCCGCACCAGCCAAAACAGCCATGCTGGCAACCCGTGGGGCTCCTCCACTTGGGAATCCCCTGGTCTGTGGGCAATAAATATCCTTCTGGAAATGTGGCGTTCACTTACCCTCTGCGCTTTCCCTGGGAGCTGCAATTCTAAACTGCTCCTAAAGGGCCATCTTGGATTTCTCCTAGGCAGGGACTTTTAATGAACTCACCAAGAAACCATTTCTCCTGGCAAGGCAGATTTCTTGTTCTTCTTGCTCAAGAGACTCTTAGAGACATGTAAATTTGTGATTTATATATTGTCCAATCATGTGGAGGCACATCTGGATTCAACCCCATGAGAGACATCTGGAGTTGGGGACATATGTGTCTCCCATTGGGGAGGAGTGACTGCATTTTATATAGCAACTGGGATGGTTCTTAAAGTCATTAATCAGAAAAAGCACATATGTTCATCTATATGTGTGTTCCCACTTAAAGATGCTTAGGAAACCATTCATCTGTCTAGGTAATAGCTAGCTCTTATCTCCTTCTGAAAAATTCCTCTTTTCCAATGGAGAATTCATCATGTATTGTTCAGGTAGGGCCAATCCCACCTCATCCTAGTCTCTATTCTGGATTTTGGGAATACAACAGTGAACAAAATAAACCAAACCATGGCCTCTAATAGCTCTCATTCTTGTCATTAAAGAAATGCTATAAACAACAACAACAAAAACTCTAATACACATAAAATATGTCCAGGCAGGGCACAATAGCTCACACCTGTAATCCCAGCATTTTGGGAGGCTGAGGTGGGAGGATTACCTGAAGCCAGGAGTTGGAGACTAGACTGGACTGCATAATGAGGCACCATTTCTACAAAAAATTTTAAAAATTAGACAGATGTGGTGATGCATGCCTGTAATCCTACCTACTCGAGAGGTTGAGGGGGAGGATGGCTTGAGACTAGGAGTTTGAGGCTGCAGTGAGCTATGATTTCACCACTGTACTCCAGCCTGGGTTACAGAGACCCTGTTGCTTAAAATTTTTTTAGAAAAAAGGTAACAAATGATAGATTAAAAAAATAAAGAAGTACAAAGGGGAAATGCATTATTTAATGAATCAATGAGTGTTTTCAAAGTAACAGTTGCTGGATTTTAAGGCACAATATGCTCAAAAATTTTGAAATGCACAGAAAGTAGCAATCAGTCCTGATTATTTTTTAATTTGTTTTTTTCTCTTTTAAAAGAATAAATTTTCTCCTGTATCTAAAACTGCATTTAGAAAATGCTGAAAAATTTTTGAACCTGATTTAATGTAAGCATTAAAATATGCCATTTATTTCATTTATGAGGTATTGAAGAGATCTGCAAATATTTAAAAACTCACTTTTCTCTGTGTAGAGCTGTCAAAGCAGAATCAGTGATTTTAAATATCTTAAATTTATCTCTGCAGAGTATTGGGAGTTTTTCAGAAATATATCATTCACAGGTAATTCTTTGACTTCAAATACTGTGCAGAGGAAACAATAGAAGGAAAGGCTTGCAGTGTAATCATTTCTGAAGAACATATTTTAAACCATATTCACAGTAATTCATGAAGCTTTAAGACGAAAAAGAGGAATGTATGTCATCAGCTTAGCCATAGCAAATAAGAAAACTCATGCATTAAACATTGCAAAAGAAAGTAATACAGCTTTAGTTCAATCTGTAATTTGTGAGTTATCACAGAGATTCTGGTTTGGCACCACTCAGAAATGTTCACTGAATGTCATTGAAAAGGTTTGAGAGGACTCTCCAAGGACCAATTAAAGGAATGGAGAACTAGGAAAGATTGCTCACCACTAAGAAAAAGCAAGAAGAATTGCACACAATGAATGTGGCTTTGCAATTTTATTATTTTGTCTGTAAATAGGGAAACACAAGCTAAAAATAAAAAATGTTAAATATCTCACTCAGTTGTTTGTTCCTCATCATTAAGAAGGAGTTTTCGTGCACGTTGGATTGGCCCTGTCCTCCTAAAGTCTGGTAGTCCTCCACTCCCAAATACCAAACTACATGTCATTGCCCCTTCATCCTGTTTCAATATATGTGTGTGTATACATATATATATTCATACAAACACAGATATATTTCCAACTTATATACTTTCATTTAGGTAACAAGTAGTATGTGACTCAAAAAATGGAAATCAAAGATTCCTATTCAACTGCACAAGCAGAATATTTTAAGAAATATTCTTTATCGACTTAAGCTCATTACCAACCATCCATTTTCATGTTTCATATATGATATATTATACATGCATCATTAACATACATACTGTTCCTTCTAAAACCATTAAGGGTGTATAATAGACACTCAAATATGAATTCGCTATTTAGTTAACTAATTGAATAGTGGTACTGGTTGGACTATGTGTTTTTAATAAATCTTTTAGAAAAAAATCTTTTCTTATTTCCACAGGTATTGTTTACCCACAGTTAATTGATATTTTCAGAGATTTAAGAGAAAAGCTACTGACTAGATTTATTACACATAAGGTTTCCATTTACATCATTAGTTTTTGTAAGTCTGGGCTATGGATGGAGAAGTCACAAAGGAAGATGAACAGAATGGGGGAGTAAATGTGTTTTCTCACTTAGCCTATGGATTTTAATTTTCTCAAAGGTAAGGAACTTCTTTCTGTATTCTTCTATACGATACACAATACCCAATTATAAATAATAAATCTTCACTGATTACTTGTTATACTATTAAAAGGCAGAAATCTAGAGAAAATTTAAATTCCCAAAAGTGATTCTGTCCTGAAGAATTCGCTACTTTCTTTTCTCTCTCTTTTTTACTTTTGGGTTGCTTTAGTCCTTTTCGGGCTTAATTTCTCAAGTAAGCCACAAGAATTTTGTTCTCAAACAAAGGAAGAGTGAGCAACCTTGCAGAAGAGAGAAGTCCAGTACTGGATCCAGTTAGAATAACTGGGTTGAATGAGGCAGCGAAGTGGTGAAGCCAGAGTCCTGGATTGAGAGTAACCAGGAATGCCCTATAAAGCAATTTGCCATTCCTCTCTGAGGTGGAGTTTCTTCATTTGTAAAATTAAGGGACTGACTTTTGTGTTCTGTTCTAGCTCCAAATGTTTTATAATTTCCCTAAGTCATATACTTCACAATCATTTATAAATAGCATAGATACATTTCACACTGACATGCCTAAGTGAAAGTGAATTACCATTTTCTAGTGATTTTTTTACTTTGTTATGACCAATTGATACCTAAAAATTGTTTATTCAGTTGACTATATGCCATAAACAAGCCCTGTAATACTCCTATAGAAGGGATCACATTTTTTTTTATTATGAGCTAACAGGTTCTTTAAACCCAGTAGACTTATGAGCTCCTCCAGGGCAAGTACTGTGTCTTAGTCTTTTTTTTATCCTTGGTGCATGATTCTTAGCATGAAAACATTAAACATTTTTAATAATTAGCCTAAGCAGCTTATCTAAGCTACAGAAAAGCATGCAAAAGAGAAGCATGCTGACCAATCTCACTTCTTATGCATGACCACAAACCTCAAGAGAGCCCTCAGTGCTCCTGACAAACTCTATTTCCCTGGTTCATTCAGTGCACACTTACAGACATCTACTTCGTATTTCACTTTCTATTCTAAATCCTCAACACCTCCTGCTTTCTTCTAAACAGAGTATCCACCAGCTCCCATATAAACACCTATCAGGATTTTATACATCTTCCTCTTTCTATGAAGGATGAGCAACCTATGCTCCTGGGCAAGTCAACCTATTCATTTGTACAATAAATTCCACCCTCTTACCCCAACACAAAAACAATTATTCATTCAGCAATTCTCCTTCTTGCTCCCTACTGAACCACTATGTTCTCTCTATATATCTTTTATATCAGTATACGATCATGTGATTATCTCTCCCATCTTTAAAATAAAACTCGCTTTTGATCCCACTTCAGCCTCTAACTACTGCTCTATTTCACTTCTTGAATCCACTCCAATCATACCTCTCATTTCCCACCAAATCTGTCCTTGTCAAAGTCACCAAAGACCTCCACCTGCTAAGTTACGATTGTCAATTCTCAGTACTCATCCTTTCTTATCTGTCGGCAGCATGTGATTTGGTTATTCTTCCTTCAAATGCTTTCTTCACTTGTCTTCAAAGGCACCACACTTTGCTGGTTCTCCTCCTATGTTACTTCACTGCTTCTCTTCCTCCTCTGTGGAGTCCTCCTCATCTGCCCAACTTCTCAACAGCGATGGCCTCTAGAACTCAGGCTTTCGACTTTTCTTCTTCTATCTCTCTATGTTGTCTCACCCAAGTTCATGGAGTTTTAAAACATCCACATGCTAATCATTTCAAAATTTATACTAAATTTGTATCTTGAGGCCCAACTTACTGACAGGTATCTAAATTTGTATATTCAATTACTTTTTAACATCACTGCATGGAAATCTAATACATTTCTTAAACTAAGCACATCCCCAAGTCAAAGTCATAAACTTCTTTCTCAATCTTTTTTTTAGGACAGGTCTCACTCTGTCACCCAGGCTGAGTCCAGTGGCACAATCATAGCTCACTGCAGCCTTGACCTACTGGGCTCAAGCAATTCTCTCACCTCAATCTCTTGAGCAGTTGGAACCACAGGTACACACCACCACACCCACTTAATTTTTTAAAACTTTGTTTGTAGAGACAGGATCTTGCTTTGTTACTCAGGCTAGTCTCAACTCCTGGGCTCAAGCAATCCTCTCACTTTAGCCTCCCAAAGTGCTGGTAAGCCACAGCGCCTGGCTGTTTTTCTGTAATAAATAGATATAACTCCATAATTTCAGTTGCTCAAACCAGTAAGTTGAGTCATTCATGATTTCCCTTTGTCTCACATTCCAATATATAATCAAGTCCTATCAGATAGCTCTTTAAAAATATATGATGATTGAACTAATTTACACTCCCACGAACAGTGTAAAAGCATTCCTATTCCTCCACATCCTCTCCAGCAACTGTTGTCTCTTGATGTTTTCATGATCGCCATTCTAACTGGTGTAAGATGATATCCAGCAATCCCATTACTGGGTATATACCCAAAGGATTATAAATCATTCTATTATAAAGACACATGCGCAGGTATGTTTATTGTGATACTGTTTACAATAGCAAAGACTTGGAATCAACCCAAATGCCCATCAATAATAGACTGAATAAAGAAAATGTGGCCACTGTACACCATGGAATACTATGCAGCCATAAAAAAGGATGAATTCATATCCTTTGCAGAGATATGAATGAAGTTGGAACCATCATTCTCAGCAAACTGACAGAACAGAAAACCAAACACCACATGTTCTAACTCAAAACTGGGTGTTGAACAATGAGAACACATGGACACAGGGAGGAGAACATCACACACTGGGATGTGTTGGGAGGTGAGGGGACTAGAGGAGGGATAGAAAGGGATGGGGAGACTGGGGAGGAATAACAGGAGAAATACCTAATGCAGATGATGGAGGGATGGATCACCATGGCACATATATACCTATGTAACAAACCTGCACATTCTGCTCATGTACCTTAGAACTTAAACTATAATTTAAAAAAAGAAGAAACATACACACACACACACACACACACACACACACACATATATATATATAATTCATACAACAACTTTTGGCCACTTTTACCCTCACCATTCTGGCCCAGGATGTAATCATTTCTCACGTGAATTATTGCAATAGCGTCCTAACTTATTTTACTTGCCTCCAGAAAATTCTCAGCATGGCATCCAAAATGATCCTATAATGTCAAATTTGGTCAAAATCTTGCAATCTTGGTCAAGTGTGGTGATTCATGCCTTGTAACACCAGCACTTTGGGAGCCCAAGGCAGGGCTCCCAAAGTGCTGGTGTTACAAGCACTGAGGTCTGGAGTTCACCTGAGGTCTGGAGTTCAAGACCAGCCTGACCAACATGGAGAAACCCCATCTCTACTAAAAATACGAAATTAGCCAGGCATGCATGTGCTTGCATTTAATCCCAGCTACTTGGGAGGCTGAGACAGGAGAATCTCTTGAACTCAGGAGTCAGAAGTTACAGTGAGCTGAGATTGCACCATTGCACTCTAGCCTGGGTAACAAAAGAAAAACTTCATCTCAAATTTAAATATATATGTATGTGTATATACATATATATTTTCTCAACTCAAACTGAAGGCACAAACACCAAAAACAGCCTCATCAAAATGATCAGGCCTCTTGTGTCTCTGATCTACTGCATTGTCCTAGGTATCTTCTCCCCAGCCACAGTGTCCCCCTTGGTGTCACTTAAACATTCCAGGTATGTTCTTACTCAGGTCTTTGCACTTGCTGTTTCCTCTGCCTACAATATTTCTCTCCCAGGTGGCTTGCTCTCTCACTTCCTTTAGGTCTTTACTCAAATGTCAACTCAATGAGATCTTCTCTGTCCTCGTTATATAAAATTCCAACTCTTCCCTGTCAATCCCCCACAGTCTCTATCCTCTTTTCTGCTATATTCTGGACCATAGTAAGATCTTGATAAGCATTTTTTTTAAATGAATAAAAACTAAAGTAAAGGGAATAACAGCAACACAAAGTCTATACTAGACAAAATATTTTAGAAATGAAATATATTTTTAAATGCCTCCAAAAGATTCGTGAAGCACTTTCTAATAATATTTCTTCAAAATCTTTAATTAATAGACAGGAGTTATTTATTGTTGGCATATAAAACTTTTGGAAACAATCAGATGCTATTAAAATATTTCAAATAATTTGAAAGAATTCTCCTTGAGAATGAGGAATACTGAGATGAATTTTACAGAATCACTGATTATTTATTTTTGCTACAGACTGAAACTGAAATTTGTTCTTTTCTCTGAGAAGACCCAGATGAAACAGTTTATATTTAATTTGAATTTGGTCTTCACCAATTAAAGAAAATAAAATTAGGTGACTCACTAAAACTTACATAATCACCTTGTACATGCATAGGAGGGACATAGTGAAAGGATAGTTCTTTCTTCTGGTTTACTGTTATTACTATTTTATAAAGTATCTTCATAATTTACTGTCTAAACTATTTGTCTCATAATCACAGTGTTTTTCTAAGCAATTCAAAACATTTTTTCCAATTATATAACTTTTGCCAGAAAGGGAGCTAGTCATAAGTAGAATAAAGTCTTTTCTTACTGTTTCTTAGGGAAGATTTGCTGCTTCAACATTACCTTAATGAGTTATCTTATGTAGTTGTTATTGTATACTTTTAATATTTTAAATATAAGGAGTCTGAAAAGTAAAATCATGAACCAAATAATAATTGAATTTAAATTTTAAATTTTAAACTGAATGCCAGATATTAAGGAGGGAGACATTAGTAATTTGGTTAGTAGCTTTACATCATATAATGTAAGTAACCGTTAGATGAAAAGAAATACAACCATTATTTTTCTGAGGGGAGATGTTTGGCCACCTTCTGATGATTTCTTAGCCTGGAGGGAAGCTTCTGAATATGAGTTGCTGGAATGACAGTGAAGAACTGAAGTTCAGAAAAGTCTGGAGAGATTTAGGAACAAAGAAAGAGTTTTTTTTTTTTTTTTAAGAACTATGAAATTAGTTCCTAATCCAGAGGGTCAAACTCTCCTGGTTTCAAATGAGTTCTCAAACTGCATTTAAGCTCCTTGCAATGAAGGTTGCTGATTGAAATTTGGGAGAAGCAGAAAGTGACTTGCTACTTCTGTTTATTTTAGTGATTTACCCTTCCTCCTGACATTATATTACTTTCTTTCAAAGATGCTGTTGAATCCATTGTTTGGTAGACAGTTTTTCATTTACCCATCAAAGCACCCTGCCTCCTTCTTTTCAGAGTATTATCCAGAGTGCATACAGGTAGATAAAAAGAAGGATAGAAAGTCGATGGTCATGGGCAGAAATTAGCTACAGTTAGAAAAATAAGTAGTAGATATCCAGTGGTTTTGACTTTTTACTCTTTGATAGTCTCCCTGGAGAAAAGAGAAAGGAAGAAAAATGTCCCTCTAGTTCCTGCAGAGTTTTCCTCTCTAGTTAGTCATAAACCTGAGTGACAGAGAAAAGATGAAGGCCTCTGCTGCTCCTAGGAAAAGAAATCAGTATAAGAGTATTTTACATAACCTTGCACAAAAACCATCATTATATGTGCATAACCTTTAGCTCCACCCAAAACCAATCCTCAATTAAAGTGACAACAATAATAAAAATCATGCTAAGAATCATTTATCCAGCCTCTGCAGAAGCCCCCTTCTTCATAGGAAAAATACAATTTCTTCTTTTTCTTTTAGTAATATACCTGTGCATTTGTGTTGGTGGCTGTGGTAAAATCTTTGAATGGATGTGTCAGCCTCCATCTCATGGCAAAGTGCCATACAATGGCTACAACATCCCCTGTATTTTTATTTAAGGCTGTAAGTCTTTCTTCAAAATATGAACTCTGAAATGGAAAGGTTGTATTTGCCATTTGGATAGCTGTGAATTGACTTTTCTTTCTTAATAAGTGGGTTCAATTTGCACTTACGATAAGCCAGCAAAGTAGGTGAAAAGAAAATCTGTTGATATTGATGATTTTATCGCATGACTGGTTTTGAGCCTTGAATCCCCATATTACAGACTGCTGAAAACTTGACCAAAATGAATCTGTAGTAATAATCCAGTTGGCACATAACAAAGGCCAAGTATGAATATGGGGGTGTGTGTGTGTCTGTGTGTGTGTCTATCTTTCTACTATTTGTAGACCCTGAAAGGCCTACTTCTTCACTACACAAACTATCCAAGAAATTTCCACTGAAGCAACAGGAAGTTAATTAATTCTGTATTGAACCAAATCCCAGCCCCAACCCCAATCTATTAGACTCTGCTTTAGAATGTATATAATTGCTTGTAATTGATCTAAATAAATATGAATCTCATCTGATTCTGGTCACGAAACTTATCTGTTCTCTCTTGTTTATGTCATGGCTGAAAGATCATAGCCAAAAAGAAATAGGACACACTTTTTACTTCTACTCTGAAAGTCACAACCAACACCAACACCATTGCCACTACAACCTTCACCATGACCAACAAAACCACAACCACATCATCACCACTATCACCATCATTACCACCACTACCACATCACCACCACCACTACCTCCAGCACAGCTACCACCACCATTATCACCATCACCATCACCATCATTATCCCTTCATCACCACACCACCACCATCACCACCAACACTACCAGTCCCACCTCCACTGATATCACCCAACCTCCAGCACCACACTACCACCACCAAACATGTACCCTAGCAAAGACATGGTTGCAATCCTTATGTTATGTAGTACTTACCAGTGGTGTTTTTAAAGTAGCTATAATATATGCAGCTGCTCCCTCAGTATTTGCATTGTGAAGCCAGCAAAACCTTATTGCAATCTCAGCATCCTTATCAGAGAGAGAACCTCAAATGTAACTTAGTATAATTTTTCGATAAACTCTTTAAGGAAAAGTAAAGTATCATTGGTGAAATGTGACTTAACTGCTTCCCTTTCAGGTCAGCTTTCCCTATAGAGACTGCACATCCTAGATGATAGTAAGGGCCAAGTCTTGCAGGTTCAGAATAATCTTGACGATTTCCCAAAAAAATAGATTGAAACAAACGTGAAAATAATACTTTACTCTGATTCGAAACAAGAACTACTCCCTGAGGAAAGAGTTTGGAGGAAATTCAACAGATCATAACTAAAGTAACTTGCAAGTTAGAGGATTCTTAGACTTAAATGTGAGAAGTATCAATGTTTATGATTTCTATAAAAACTATAAATAATAGCAATCAGTTAAAAGTCAGGAAACAACAGATGCTGGAGAGGATATGGAGAAATAGAAATGCTTTTACACTTTAGTTGGAGTGTATATTAGTTCAACCATTGTGGAAGACAGTGTGGTGATTCCTCAAGGATCTAATACTAGAAATACAATTTGACCCAGCAATCCCATTTCTGAATTTATACCCAAAGGATTATAAATCACTGTACTATAAACACACATGCACAAGTATATTTATTGTGGCACAGATCACAATAACAAAGACTTGAAACCAACACAAATGCCTATCAATGATAGACTGGATAAAGAAAATGTGGCAAATATATAGTATAGAATACTATGCAGTCATAAAAAAGGATGAGTTCAGCCCCTTTGCATGATGAAGATGGAAACCATCATTCTCAGCAAACTAACACAAGAACAGAAAACCAGACACTGCATGCTCTCACTCATAAGTGGGAACTGAACAAAGAGAACACATGGACACAGGGAGGGGAACAGCATATACCAGGGCCTGTTGGGGGGTGGGAGGCTGGGGGAGGGATAGCATTAAGAGAAATACCTTTTGTAGATGATGATTTGATGGGTGCAGCAAACCCTCATGGCACGTGTATACCTATCTAACAAAGCTGCATGCTCTATACATGTACCCCAGAACTTAAAGTATAATTAATAAATAAATAAGCTCCGAATAAGATTAATCAATTTTTTTTTCACCAAATCCCAAAATTTTACATGCAGAACCAAAACCATGAAATTAAAGAAGATATTTTTAGGATAAATAAATCTCCTTTGTGGGTAGTAAATTTTTGATTCAGACTACACCAAGTAGTAACATAAGCTAGAGATACATGTATGTAGATGTAAAATAGATCGAAATGATAAACCTAGATAATGACAATCTGGTTATGAGGATTTTTAAGTACAACAAAATAAGATAATGATGTTTTCATATAAAATACTATTTGCCTTACTTTCAGTGTTTTAACACTGGAATCAATGGACCATTTTTCTTACCCAGAGGAAAATGGCAATTTATTCATTGCCATTATTTCAAGAGCATGGCCTCTTGGGCCAACTTGCCTCTGTTTGAATCCTGGATCCTTGACTAGCCAGCAAAGTGATTGCTCAGGCCATCTAACTTCTGTCAGGGTTTTCTTAGCCCTAGAATAGTAAGTAATAACTCAGCTTACCTCTCCATGTTTTTGTGAAGATTAAATAAGATATTCCATGAAAAGCATTTAGCCCAGTGCAGGATATATATTAATAGCTCAATTGATTTAAACTTTCATCTATGATAAAATAAAATAAGCAATTTACAATTTACCATCAAGTTAAATAAAGAGATAGACCCAGCATCCTCTTAAAGATTCAACTAGACCCTGAAAATTCTTTTTTCTTGTCTTCATATATCTATCATAAAATGTTAGATCAATAACTTTACCATTGTGTATAATCAGCTGTTGCCACAAAAATAATGCATTACAAATAACCTCATAGTCTTTGTGGCTTAGAATGATAAATATTTATTTTCCTCACTTTTTGGAGGGAGGGGGTTAAAGTTTTGGTAATCTCAGCCAGACTCAGGTGGGCTTGGCCCAGGTCAAGATCTGGGTTAGACCTGCTCCATGAGTTTTAACCCCCACCAGGGACATAGAACAAGGCAAATATGAAAGCATATTTTAGAGGTCTATAACATTTCATGGGCCAAACCAAGTCACATTGCCAAGGCCAACATTAAATGGGGCAGAAAAGTACACTCCACCTTCAGTGCAGGGAGAGCGGAGCGAGTATATGTTGAACACCAATCCTAACTATCACTCCAATTAATACCAAAGGTGAGCATAATGTAAAAAGAAAGAAGGGTGTGGAGAAGGACTCTCATTGTAAACAAGAGAGCTAAAAATTATATTCATGATCCATTTTTCATTTCAAAATGAAGGGTCCTATTTGACAAATACAGAGGGAAAAAATATAATGGAAGCATCAGACTATGTCCAAAAAGAACTTCCAAAAGTATAGTGGCATGATCTCAAAAGTGCACATTGCATTGACAATGCAAAAATAGTCACATTTTTACTCACTCGAGAAACATGCTCCATTCAACAGCGTGCTTATGTCTTTAAATTAATATTTACTAAAGCAAGGATATATGCTGTTCAGGTAAATTTAATAGAACCTGTAGAAGCATGGCATGGCCTAATTTATGCTGACTGTAAAATACCATTCTAGAATTTGTATGTCAACAGCAACATGTTTTTTAGTCCCATCTCACTGAAAAATATTGAATAAAAGCAAAGGCCTGAGATTCTGCCAAAATAGGAGCAGCTCTGGACCACAGCTCCCAGCAAGAGAGACACAGAAGGCAACTGATCTCCACATTTCCAGCCAAGGTACCAGTTTCATTTCAATGAGACTGGTTGGACAGTGGGTGTAGGTCAAGGAGGGCAAACCATGGCAGGGCAGGGTGCTGCCACACCTGGGAAGTGCAACTGACTGGAGGATCGGGGACTTTCCCCACCAGCCCCCTGCACTCTGGTTCAGATACTGCACTTCTCCCATCCCCTCTGTAACCCACAGACCAGGAGATCCCTGCCAGGCTGAAAAGCGCCACAAGTTACCAACACAGATCTGAGTGGCATCTCCGGCAGATGCCATGGGTTGTTGGCACAAATCTGGGTGAATGTTTTGACTAGCACCAAGAGCGCCTGAGGAACAGAGCTGCCTGCTCCCCAGAAAGAAAGGGAGCTGAAAGCAGGGAGACAGGTGGTATGACTGAGCAGGTCCCAGCCCCAAAAAGAGCAGAAACCCAGTCGTCTGAGAGTTTGGCAGATAACACCTCAGTTAGAGTTCAACCCGAGATGCTCAAGCTCAGTGAGAAGAAGAGCGTCTGCCATTGCTGAGGTGGGTCTAAACCTACCTGTGCAAACAAAATACAGAGGAAGCTTGCATAGTAGCTGTACTGAGTCTGTGACAGACCAGCCGTGCCTCTGCAGGCAAACAAGGGACAGACTGCCTCCTCAAGTGGCTCCCTGACCCCTGTATAACCAAAAAGATGCCTCATACAGGAAAGCTCTGGCTGTCATCTGGCAGGTACCCTTCCGGGAGGAAACTACCAGAGGAAAGATCAGGCAGCAGTACTTGTTGATCTACAACCCCCATGGGTGATTCCCAGGCAATCAAGGTCTAGAGTGGACCTCCAGCAGTCCTACAGCAGAGGTACCTGTAAGAGGGAAAACTAAAATACAAAAGAAATAGCTTTGGGGGTCCACTGAGAGACCCCATCTAAAACCACCAACTTCAAAGATTAAAGGTAGATAAATCCATAAAGATGGGAAGAAACCAGTGGAAAAAGGATGAAAGTATCAAAGACCAGAATGCCTCTCCTCCTCCAAGAGATCACAGCTCCTCACCAGCAAGGGAACAAAGCAAGATGAGAATGAGTTTGACAAATTGACAGAAGCAGGCTTTAGAAGGTGGGTAATAACAAACTTCTCTGAACTAAAGGAACATGTTCTAACCCAATGCAAGGAAACTAAACACCTTGAAAAAATAGGTTAGATGAAATGCTAACTAGAATAACCAGCTTAGAGAAGAACATAAACGACTAGATGGAGGTGAAAAACACAGCACAAGAACTTCGAGAAGCATACACAAGTTTCAATAGCCAAATTGATCAAGCAGAAAAAAGGCTATCAGAGATGGAAGATCAACTCAATGAAATAAAATGAGAACACAAGATTAGAGAAAAAAAAGTGAAAAGAAATGAATGAAGCCTCCAAGGAATATCGGATTATGTGAAAAGACCTAATCTATGCTTGATTGGTGTACCTGAATGTGACAGGGAGAATGAATTCAACCTGAAAAACACTCTTCAGGATACTATCCAGGAGAACTTCCCCAGCCTAGCAAGGCAGGCCAACATTCAAATCCAGGAAATACAGAGAACACCACAAAGGTATTCCTCAAGGAGAGCAACCCCAAGGCACATAATCATTGGATTCACCAGGGTTGAAATGACGGAAAAAATGCTAAGGGCAGCCAGAGAGAAAGGTCAGATTACCCACAAAGGGAATCCCATCAGACTCACAGCTGATCTCTTTGCAGAAACCCTACAAGCCAGAGGACAGTGGGGGCCAGTAGTCAACAACCTAAAAGAAAAGAACTTTCAACCCAGAATTTCATATCCAGCCAAATTAAGCTTCACAAGTGAAGGAGAAATAAAATTCTGTATGGAAAAGTAATTGCTGAAAGATATCCTCACCACCAGGCCTGCCTTACAAGAGCTTCAGAAGAAAACACTAAACATGGAAAAGAACAACAAGTACCAGCCACTGCAAAAATGTTCCAAATGGTAAAGACCAACTACACAATGAAGAAACTGTGTCAACTAACTGGCAAAACAACCAGCCAGTTACAAAATGGCAGGATCAAATTCACATATAATACTATTAACATTAAATGTAAATGGCCCAAATGCCCCAATCAAAAAACACAGACTGACAAACTGGATAAAAAGTCAAGACCCATTGGTGTGCAGTATTCAGGAGACCCATCACACATGCAAAGACACACATAGACTCAAAAGAAAGGGATGGAGGAAGATTTACAAAGCAAATGAAAAGTGAAAAAAAGCAGGGGTTGCAATCCTAGTCTCTAATAAAATTGACTTTAAATGAATAAAGATCAAAAGAGACAAAGAAGGGCATTATGTAATGGTAAAAGGATAAATGCAACAAGAAGAGCTAACTTTCCTAAACATATATATACCTGATACAGGAGTGCCCAGATACATAAAGCAAGTTCTTAATGACCTACCATGAGACTTAGACTCCACACAATAATAGTGAGAGACGTTAACACTCCACTGTCAATATTTTATTAGATCAGTGAGACAGAAAATCAGCAAGAATATCCAAGACTCGAATGCAGGTCTGGACCAAGTGGACCTAATAGCCATCTACAGAACTATCCACCCCAAATCCACAGAATATATTTTCTTCTCAGCACCACATCACACTTACTCTAAAACTGGCCACATAATTGGAAATAAATCACTCCTCAACAAATGCAAAAAACCGAAATCATAACAAATAGTCTCTTAGACCACAGTGCAATCAAATTGGAAGTCAGGACTAAAAAACTCACCCAAAACTACTCACCTACATGGAAACTGAACAACTTGTTTCTGAATGATGACTGGATAAACAATGAAATGAAGGTAGAAATAAAGATGTTCTTTGAAACCAAGGAGTACAAAGACACATTGTACCAGAATCTCTGGGACACATTTAAAGTAGTGTCTAGAGGGAAATTTATATCAATAAATGCCCAAATGAGAAGTGAGGAACGATCTAAAATCAACCACCTATTGTCAAAATTGAAAGAGCTAGAGGAGCAAGATCAAACAAATTCAAAAGCTAGGAGAAGACAAGAAATAACTAAGATCAGAGCACAACTGAAGGAGATAGAGACACAAAAACCCTTCAAAAAATCAACAAATCCAGGAGTTGATTTTTTGAAAAGATCAGCAAAATAGACAGACCACCAGCCAGACTAACAAAATAGAAAAGAGAGAAGAATCAAATAGATGCAATAAAAAATGATAAAGAGGATATCACCACTGATTCCACAGAAATAGAAACTACCATCATAGATTACTACAAACAACTCTATGTACATAAACCAGTAAACCCGGAAGAAATGAATAAACTCCTGGGTAATTACACACACCCCCAAGACTAAACCAGGAAGAACTTGAATCCCTGAATAGACCCATAACGAGGGCTGAAGTTGAGGCAGCAATTAATAGCCTACCAACCAAAAAAGTACTGGATCAGATGGGTGTACAGCCAAATTCTAACAGGCGTACAAAGAGAAGCTGGTGTCATTCTTTCTGAAACGATTCCAAACAATACAAAAAGA
Organism: Callithrix jacchus; assembly: GCF_049354715.1. Classification (NCBI taxonomy): domain Eukaryota; kingdom Metazoa; phylum Chordata; class Mammalia; order Primates; family Cebidae; genus Callithrix; species Callithrix jacchus. The sequence goes on from NC_133505.1 coordinate 58,942,236, forward strand.
GGGAATCCTCCCTAACCCATTTTATAAGATCATCATCCTGATACCAAAACCTGGAAGAGATACAACTAAAAAAGAAAGTACAGGCCAATATCCATGATGGACATCGATGCAAAAATCTTCAACAAAATACTGGCAAACTGAAATCAACAGTACATCAAAAAGCTTATCCATCATGATTAAGCAGTCTTCATCCTGGAGATGCAAGGCTGGTTCAACATACACAAATCTATAAATGTAATCCATCATATAAATAGAACCAAAGACAAAAACCATGTGATCATGTCAAAGGATGCAGAGAAGGCCTTTGACAAAATTCGACAGCCCTTTATGCTAAAAATTCTCAATAAACTAGGTATCAATGGAATGTATCTCCAAATAATAAAGGCTATTTATGACAAACCAGCAGCCAATATCATACTGAATGGGCAAAAACTGGAAGCATTCCCTTTGAAAATTGTCACTAGACAAGAATGCCCTCTCTTACCACTCCTATTCAATATAGTATTGGAAGTTTTAGCCAGAGCAATCAGGCAAGAAAAGGAAATAAAGGGTATTCAATTAGGAAAGGAGGAAGTCAAATTGTCTCTATTTGCAGATGACATGATTGTATATTTAGAAGATCCCATCATCTCAGCCCAAAATCTCCTTAAACTGATAAGCAACTTCAGCAAACTCTCAGGATACAAAATCAATGTGCAGAAATCACTAGCATTCCTATACCCCAATAACAGACAGAGAGCAAAATCATGAGCAAACACTCATTCACAATTGCTACAAAGAGAATAAAATACCTAGGAATACAACTAACAAAGGATGTGAAGGATCTCTTCAAGGAGAACTACAAACCACTGCTCAAAGAAAAGAGGGAGGACACAAACAGATGGAAAAAGATTCCGTGCTCATGGTTAGGAAGAATCAATATAATGAAAATGTCCATACTGCCCAAAGTAATGTATAGATTCAATTCTATCCCCATCTAACTACCATTAGTCCTCTTCACAGAACTGGAAATAAAACCACTTTAAGCTTCATATGGAACCGAAGAGAGCCCACATAGCCAAGACAATCCTAAGCAAAAAGAACAAAGCTGAAGGCATCATGCTACCCTGACTTCAAGTTATACTACAAGGCTACAGTAATCAAAGCAGTGTGGTACTGGTACTAAAACAGAGATACAGACCAATGGAAAAGAACAGAGACCTTGGAAGTAATGCCACACATCTACAACCATCTGATCTTTGACTAACCTGATGAAAACAAGCAATGGGGAAAGGATTGCCTGTTTAATAAATGGTGTTGGGAAAACTGACTAGCCATGTGTAGAAAACTGAAACTGGACCCCTTCCTTACACCTTACACTAAAATTAACTCCAGATAGATGAAAAACTTAAAAACAAGACCTAACACCATAAAAACCTTAGAAGAAAACCTAGGCAAAGCCATTCAGAACATCGGCATAGGCAAGGACTTCATGACTAAAACATCAAAAGAAAGAGCAAAAAAAGCCAAAATAGACAAATGGCATCTAATTAAACTTCAGAGCTTCTGCACAGCAACAGAATGGGAAAAAAATTTTGGAATCTACCCATCTGACAAAGGGCTAATGTCCAGAGTCTACAAAGAACTAAAGTAGATTTACAAGAAAAAAACAAACCCATTCAAAAGTGGGCAAAAGGTATGAACAGACATGTTTCAAAAGAGGAAATTCATGAGGCCAACAAACATATGAAAAAATGCTCATCATCACTGGGCATTGGAAAAATGCAAATCAAAACCACATTGAGATATGATCTCACACCAGTTAGAATGGCGATCATTAAAAAATCTGGTGACAACAGATGCTGGAGAGGATGTGAAGAAATAAGAACACTTTTACACTGTTGATGGGAATGTAAATTAGTTCAACCATTTGACAGTGTGGTGATTCCTCAAAGGAAGTAGAAACTCCATTTGACCCAGCAATCCCATTACTGGGTATATACCAAAAGGATTATAAATTGTTCTATTATAAAGACACATGCACACTTATGTTCATTGCAGCATTGTTTACAATAGCAAAGACCTTAAACCAACCCAAATTCCCATCAATGATGGACTGAATAAAAAAATGTGGCACATATACACCATGGAATATTATTCAGCCATAAAAAAGGATGAGTTTGTGTCTTTTGTAGGGACTTGGATGAATCTGGAAGCCATCATTCTCAGCAAACTGACACAAGAACAGAAAACCAAACACTGCATGTTCTCACTCATAGGCGGGTGTTGAACAATGAAAACACATGGACACAGAGAGGGAACATCACACACTGGGGTCTGTTGGGGGCTGGAGGACTAGGGGAGGGACAGCGGTGGGTGAGAAGGTTGGGGAGGAATAACATTGAGAGAAATGCCTGATGTAGGTGATGGGGGAATGGAGACTGCAAACCACCATGGCATGTGTGCACCTATGCAACCATCCTGCAAGATCTGCACATGTACCCTAGAACTTAAAGTACAATTTTAATTTAATAAAAAGCAAAGGCCTGAAGGAGGTAGAAAGATACACACATCTTATGTCCAGAATCAAATGTATTGGGGGGGGCCTTGGCCAATGAAATCGGTTACTTTGTAAATGAATTGGAAGTCCTAATTCTGCTTTAGCTTAGAAATGTGATTATCCTACAGCTTGTAAGAAATCAACTTTAATCCACTTTTAAATGTCATTCAACAGGTTCTCTGCTGTACAGGGGATGCAAATGAATTTTTCTTATCAAATCTTTTCTAATTCACTTTCCTTGCACAGGACATTCTCAGAAATAATTTAAGACTGGACTCAGGAACTTGCTCCAATCTTGAATAACATATGTTTGAAGCATATTATCTCTCCAACTAGCAAATTATTTCTGAATCACTATTCAAAGCAGAGATCCTTGCCACTCCACACAGAAATTAAACATGAAATTTTCTGGCATATTATGTCCACATCTAAGCTGTGCTCTATATATTTTAGTGTCAGCTAAAAATAAAAATTTTAAACTCCAGCATTGTCTACCCTGCACAAAAGAAACCCAACTTTCTTATTATGTAATCATAGCCAAGTTTTCAAGAGGTTGGGAGATACAAGTCAAGATGTACCTTCTCCAGATAGAGAAAAATAGTACTAGTACATATTCTTCAAGCATACAAAGAGAAAAATAAATATTGAAATGAAGTTCAAGTCCTGGTTTAGTCCCAAATTTATAGGACAATAAGAAAAAAACTGTATCTTCACACATGATTTTCAGTTGGAAAATAAATAAAATTTTGCTTATGTGTTGATAATTAGACCTTTTTAACAGCATAGCTATTAAAATGTCCTTGTGAGTAGCATGTAATATATAATCTGTATGAGCTAAAACTGAACATACACATTTGGTTGAATCCTTGATACAGAAATTTAAAATGGAATTTATGAAGCTTCATTAACCATGTGTGACCCTTCTATGATAGTCTTGGGTTGCATGTGTTCTATTTCTTTCTCTGCTTTAGCATGGACACTTACATAAGTGAATTTTGTTTGTTTGTCTGTTTTGTTTTATTTCGTTTGAGACAGACTCACTCGGTCACCCAGGATGGAGTGCAGTGACACAATCTTGAACCTCTGTCTCCCGAGTTCAAAAGATTCTCATGCCTCAGCTTCCCGAGTAGCTGGGATTACAGGCCTCTGACACCACGCCTGGCTAATTTTTGTATTTTTAGTAGAGACAAGTTTTCACCATGTTGGCCAGGCTGGTCTGGAACTCGACGTCAAGTGATCTGCCCACCTCCGCCTCCCAAAGTGTTAAGATTATGGACATGAGCCACCATGCCCACCTTATGTAAGTGTTAAATGATTCCATTTACTCTACACTAGCATTACCTCTTTGAGTTTTTTTTTTTTTTATTATACCAGTGACAGATCACTGTAACATTTAGAGCTAAAAGAACATCGGTCAGTGACAGTTACTGTCTTTTTCTCCTAAGATACAGGGGTTTTCCTTTTATCATCTGGACATATTATATACACATATTCTTAGGATGTAGTTGCAAAATCGTGGTTCCTATTTAAGAGTAACATGTATGACTCCCAGTATTTTAATCCCACCCCTATTTTGGACAACATGGTGAAACCCTGTCTCTACTAAAAATACAAAAATTACCCTTGTGTAGTGATGTATTCCTGTAATTCCAGCTTCTAGGGAGGCTGAGCCACAATAGCTGAATTGTTTGAACCTAGGAGTCAGAAGTTGCAGTGAGCTGAGATCAGGCCACTGCACTCCAGCCTGGGCAACAGAGTGGGACTTCATCTCAAAAAAAAAAAAATAGGTGAAAGAACCTATCTTCCATGGGGGAAAAAAGCTAAAAAACTAGATACTAATTATTTTTTTGCCCTTTTTTACAACTAAACATAACACAGAAACTAGGCTTGGTGGATCAGACATAGTTTCCCCAGGTTTGATTCCAGGAGCTAGTAGAATGGAAAGAAAGGGCATTGGAGGATCCATGTTGGAGGCATTGGCAGCGGTTCAGGACAGTATCCAGTGTTCAATGAGCAAAGACAATCTTGCCCTCACCCAATTAATTCTAAGACATGATTTATGCCTGAAATTCACACTTCTTGGGACCTTTACCTGGCCTGTTTTACAAACCAATTTCTGACAATTAAATACACCATTTGAAATCTTTTAAATAACCTTCCTTCCTTCATAATAACTTAACATCAGTTTGAGTTGCTTGTGGCAAGGAATCTTGACTAAATACACCTAAGGCTTTGCAGAAAAGATGCCAAGGTATGAAATTATGCTAGCTGAGGTATGTGGCAATCTTTAAGGCAACCATAGCATATAACCAACCTCCTAGTCAGAATTACATGAATAAAATAGTAATAGTTGCTTATCTTAAAATTAAATTATTAGGTTGGTGCAAAAGTAATTGTGGGATTTGCCATTACTTTTAAAATTTAGCAATGAGTATGGATTTTAGGTAAACAGACTTAAAATACATTTCTAAAATTACATTCTGACTACCCACATGTGTGGTTTCTACACCACTCCCACCTCTTAAATAGACTACAAACAACTTGTGCTAATTATTCTCATTAACTTCCTTTAAAAAAAATCATTCTACACGTCCCTGTGCCCTTTTTGGAGCCCTGTTAGGCTTGACCGCAGCTTGCATCATTTGAACTCTCTGACCATTTATTTATCTAATTGGATTTTTCAGTTGCTGGCAATAATGGCACAGTGTCTTTGGCAGCAGTTGTGCCTTGCCTTGACCACAACTTCTGCGGAATATGTGTAGCTCCTACAGGGTATTAAAGAGCAACAAGATAGCAAGAATCTGAGGGTGTTGTCTTCATCTGTTTGGTCGAAGCTGGATGATGGCCACCAAAGGAATGAGGAAGGCAATACTTGGAAACTGCATAATTTCCTCTTAAGTGAAGAATATAGAAGTTACATGCATCAATTCTACTCACATTCAATTGGAAAGAATTTAATCATATGGCCACGCCTAGCTGCCAGAAAGGCTAAGAAATGAGGTCTCCAGCTGGATAGCCATATGTAACATCAACGTAACTATGGGATAAAGGGGCATGCATATGAAGGAACAACTACTCATCTTACACAAAAGCTGTCATGAGGATTAAAAAAGCATATGAAGAGTGTCTTGTCCTTAATAAACAACACATAAAAGTTGGTTTCCTCTGTCTCTGTACTTTCCTACCCAAAAAGCTCAGAGAGCATTTCCTGCCATGAAAAAATTATTACACAGTTTCTCTCTATATGGCACAAAAGTCCCATTATTGTTTCCTAATTGAGTTTAATGTGTGCCACTAAATCACTAAGAGCCATCTGCTCCATCACCCCCTTTTACATCTACCCAAAGTCTATATGCAAGTACCAAGACAGAATGGTTAGAGTTTCTTACTTTCATTATGTTTAAAGCTAATTTTCAGTAACTTAGTAAAAAAAATTAAAAATAGAGTGCTTATATTTAAGTTGTAAAACACATTCTTCTATCTTGGCCATAGCTTGAGATTTACAGTGAAAACAAACTTTCAAAAAATTGATTTTATGTTTTAGAGCAGTTTGAGGTTTACAGAAAAATAGCAGTATGGTGTATTTGTTACAATTGGTGAACCAATGCTGATTCAACATTATTGCTTTTAATAGAAATCCATAGTTTACATGAAGCTCATACTTTGTGTTGTACAGTTCCATGGGTTTTGACAAATGCATAGTGTCATATAGCCAGCATTATAGTATAATACAGAATAGTTCCACCATCCTAGAAAGGCCCTGTCCTCCACCTATTCATAGCTCCCCTTTTCTGTGAATCACTGGCAACCACCAATCTTTTTAGATCCCTCACAAGTTGCCCCCATTTCATTAGACATATCAGTTCCTATGGTTTTTGACTTTTCCATAATGTCATATATTTGGAATCATACAGTATGTAGCCTTTTCAGACTGCCTTTTTTCACTTAGCAATATGCATTTTTAAATATCCAACTTTTTTCATTTTTTTAGTTTATTATTTGCTTTTAAATTGACAAATTAAAATGGTCTTTGTTTATGGTGTCCAATATTATGTTTTAAAATATGCATACATTGTGGAATGGCTAAATTGAGCTAATTAGCATATGCATTGCCTCACATATTTATTTGTAATAAGAATCCCTTAAATCTATTTTCTTAGCAATTTTCTAGTATGCAATATGTTGTTATTATTTGCAGTCACCATGTTGTACAATATGGTGACTATAGCACTCCTCCTTGAAAGCATTCCTCATTTTAACTGAAATGTTGCATCCTTTGGCAAATATCACCTCATTGTCCTCCATCCCCTAATCCTTAATCACCACCACTCTACTCCCTGCCTTTATGAATTCAACTTTTTTAGATTCCACATATAAAGATCATAAGGTAATATATCTTTTGGTGCCAGGCTTATTGCACTTAATATTGTATCCTACAGATTCATTCATGTGGTTGTATATGACAAAATTTTCTTCCTTTTTAAGGCTGAATAGTCTTCCATTATGTGTACATCACATTTTTTTACCATTCATCCACTGATGGACACTTAGATTTCTATAATGAACATGAGAACATTCATTATAGCATTATTCACCAAATCATGATTTCCTGTATATCAATGCTCAGGATGAGGCTACCTTGAAGAACTTCTTAAAAGTTAATTTTTAAGAAGCATAAGTAAATAATGGAAAAGTAGTATGTAGGGGTCAAAGTGCCAAGTGTTAAGGTTCACTCATACAAGACAAACTTCAAGCAGTAATCAACCCTTTATTTACTTACTGTGATTACATAAACAAGAGACAAAAAGAGGCACCAGTTCCTTAATATTCTATATGTCCCCATGCATCAGTATCAAGAGAGTATCAGATAACATGCAGCACAGGGGGAGGAATTATCTCATTTTCCAGGAAGCCCAAACAAACCAAAGAGGCTCTGAGTTCTTCTGGAGTTCTTTCTAGAGAAAGTGGCAGTGCAAGTTCTTCGCTGAAACTTCGTCTGAAAGAATACAGTGCACTGGCTGTGCAACAAACCTAGTGGGGAGCATAACTGTCCCTTATAAAGGCTGTCATGCAAATCCTTTGTTGTTGCCTATACTAGAGCCTGAAAGATCACACATGGTATGTTGACCTGGAGTTGGACTCTTCGGTAGGTATAACAAAATTTAAAAAGTTGGTAATCCAATAACTTAAAATTGGAAAAAACAGCTCTGCTCTACTAATATTGAATTATTTTGTATAACAAGTGTAATTTGTTTATCCTTAGCTTAAAATCTTTAGCTGATCTCAGTGTCTCCAAGATTAACTGTGAACCTCTTTACTTGACACATTTCAATCTAGCTCCAGCATATGCACTTGTACTTCACTTGTGCAAAAGCATTCTCCATGACAGTCCTGTTAAACTACTATGTTTCACCAAATGTATTATACAACTTTCTATCTATTCTAAGTGTTTTCTGATGTGCTTGTCTTAGTGTAGAGTGTAATTCATCTCTTTTCTAGTTTATACTTCCCTTGTAACCCTTAAATATCTAATTCAAATATTACTTCTTCTGGGAAGATTTCTCTGGAACCTAAGAGATCAATAGATCCACATCTTAATTTCAGAGGTAATCTACAAATTTCTGTTTTACTACAAATTTTACTACAATTTTCACTTTGACATTTTGGAAGCCTTGAAGCCAAGTCAGTAAGTCAACCTATGGACAAATATTCTGTGCTATGTATTCCTCCAATATCCGTTCTCCTCTCTTTTATAGTAATAGAAGTTTAGTTGGTCCCACTGTTTCCCCAAATAAGACTACATTTCCCAACTTACACTGAAGCTAAATGTACCAACTGACCATGTTTTGAATAAAAATACGGTCTGCAGTTTCCTGATAGTGCCCTTAAAAGGTAGAGTAGGGCCATTTCTTGCTCTTTCACTTTTTCACTGGCTAAATGATAGATATGATAGAGTTGAAGCATTCATCTAATGTCAGATGAATTGTGAAGATAACAGAGCAGAAAAAGACTGTTTTTATGCTAACATAGTTAGCACAGTGTAGGGAATATAGTGTGTGTCAAATCAATAATTACTAAGAACTACATTTCTGTGGACAAAGGGCAAATAATAAGGCAATCAGGCAAATATAGATCTGTTGATTTCTTAAGGCAAGTGAAAATGGAACACCATGGCAGTTACCAACATAATTAGCTATTTGGTTGGGTGAAGCCAAAAAGTACTGTTCAGCTTCGTGAAGATAAACATATATTTTTTCAATCTTTACTTTCACCAAAGATGAAATAAGGTCTAGTATAACTGGTAGAGGACATCTAATGAAAGGTAGAAACATACAAACATACAAAAATAATATGTATTACAAAACTCTAACAATTGCTTCCTCCAACTTTAAAAGTTTTGGAATACTATAAGATTTCTCGTGGGGGAAAAAAGCCCCAAAGGTAAGTGTCCCAGCCCAAACAGACATTTTTCCAGTTTTAAAAGTCATTCAGGATCATTTCCACTGCACTTTGCTAGTAAAAAAGAAACATTAAGGTCCGTCTAGATTCAAGGCTAATGAACACACACACACACACACACAAACATACACACACACACTTCTTGGTGAAAAGAGCATAAAAGATTTTGTGAACAAGTGATACAACCTTCCCTTGATAAGTTATTATATTTTTAGATTAAGGTCCTAAAGTTTTTATATGTGTATTCTGGGCCTGGGTTACTGAACACACCACATATTTTTAAGACTATAGCTCAAACATTATTTTAACAAAGCTATGGTACAGAACATAGTATATATTTTTTTAATTATAATGACATTCTTCACCCTAAGTTCTCTTTTCAAAGTTTGTAAATATGTTTCAAATGTAACAGACAGAATATATTGGCAAAAACATGTTTGTCATAGCAGAAACTTCCTCGAAATAATTTTTCAAAATACAAATTAGATGTAAATATTAGGTATTTTTATAGACAACAGATGATATTAGAAAATCTTATAGATATGTTCTCCTAAACTTTCCTACTCTACAATTACCACTAAAATGATGCATTTTTTTTAACAAAGTAGCATCTTTAGCCTAAAAGCTCATATGAGCAGTACTAGGGTTCACTTATTTTAATTGTCATTATTTCAATTAGGAGTGATTTATCCTAGTTTATTCTGGACCAAGTCTAGTTTCTGAGTCTGCAGTACTCGGTTAGATTATTGCTTTGAAAGAAGCTCAATTTGTTGTTCAGTGGCACGAATATTATTCTTATTTGGGGAAGTCTAAATTGTAGAGCTGGCCAGAACATGATCACATACAAACCAAAATATACCAAACTTGACTCTAGGCTCATGCTTTTGGTTTGATATGCTATGACCTGCACTTCTTACCTAATGTATCACTCTTATATAGTTATCATCCAAGTAGTCTCATGGGAAGTTAAGGTTTATGCTTTGAATGTATCATTTCTTTTCTTAGAATTAAAAAAAATGAGAGTTTCTCAGAAAGGAGAGGCTTTATATACAGGACAAAATGGTAGGTATATTCGAATGGTAAACTGGGAAGAAATAAAATGTGTAGAAGAAAAGCTAAATGTTAAAAATGTGAATTATTATAATTCTGTTACTTTGATTTTTAATACCACATATCAATGCCTAGGTTATGACTATGTTGCTTTACAATGTCCATCGTCACCACATCCCAGAAAACTAATCTACACCACTGTCTGCTCCACTTAATGAAGTCACATTTTGATACCATGGTTTGCCATTCGTAACATTTTGTTATGTATTTTTAGCCTTTCATTAATGTATATACTGCTGTACCAACTGGATTTTAAGTCCCCCAAACAGCAAAAATAATGTTCCATGCATTTTTCAGTGTCTTTTGTACTATCTAATATTACAGGTATATAAATATAATTGGTGCTTAATAACTAATTGTGATGAATTAAATTTATCTAACTTATTGCTAATCAACATTTTAAAATTGCATATAAAGAAAGGTAAAATAACTAACATTGATTATCAGCATCAGTTTAATTTTGAATCACTAGTTTCTTCAAATTCAAACAAATTTTTATGATGATGAATCAAGTTAGATCCTGGCTATTAAGAAAGCAATAATAATGATTTTGTTTTAACAAAGAATTAATTATTCCACAATAATTCAAGATAAAGGAGGTCTGTGGGAGTAAACATAACAAATGATATGTAAATTTTCAGAGAAAATTAATAAAATTTGAAAGAATTCTGATGATTTAATCTTCATTGACCAAAATTTCAACATTATTTATGTTTACATAGAAACAAACTAAAAACAGTGACTCAAAGAAGACAACTTTTAACTTACATAAGAATTGCATCGCCTGAACCCAGTAGAGTTTGAGGCTACAATGAGCTATGATCACACCAGCCTGGGCTGCAGAGTGAGCAAGACTCTGTCTCAAAGAAAAACAAAAATAAAAACAAAAGAAGAATGGCAAACGTCATGACAAGACTAGAAATAAAAACTTCAGGAGTTGAAAATTTTCAGTTAGAATCAAAGAAGCTGAGGCCGGGGGAAGTGGCTCACTCCTGTAATCTCAACAGTTTGGGAAGCCAAGGTGGGCGGATCACTTGAGATCAGGAGTTCGAAACCAGCCTGGCCAACATGGTGAAACTCCTTCTCTACTAAAATTACAAAAATTAGACAGGCTTGGTGGCATGTGCCTATAATCCCAGCTACTTGGGAGGCTGAGGGGTGAGAATCACTTGAACCCGCGAGGTAGATGCACTCCAGCCTGGGCAACAAGAGCAAAACTCCATCACACACACACACACACACACACACACACACACACACGCAAAAGAATCAAAGAAGGTCAGAGCAGGAAGAAATCTGAAAGATGCCTGGTATAGCTATTTAACATTAAAGACGAGGCATCTAAGACCAAGAGAGTTTCTGAGATTTGCAATGGATGTAAAAACTAGTGACTGAACTAGGAATAGGAAACATCTTTCTTCTAGTGCCCTTTTTATAACAATATACAGATATCCACCCACGTATTATGAAGAATAATGCACATTGGCTCATTTGTAAACTCTGTTATTTTGAATTCCTTTACAACCTTCTTCTCTTCCAATGAATGCTTCAAATTTTTCACCTGTTGTCTCTTTTCACCACCTGCATGATATGTCAATAAAGTATTAACAGCCAGACTTCCTGGTAGGCAGAGGAAATCAGATTGTCCATATCATACAACACATGATAGACCCTGGAAAACCCTGGATTGGCATGAATTCTTCACCAGTCCAAGTGTACTCAGACTTCAATGAGAGACAAAATTTGGGCAATCAAGTGTTGGCTTTTGTATTCAAATGTCTCACTGGAACTTAAAAACCAGTTCCACCAAAATTAATGCAAACATTGAATTTTTAAATATCTATGTTTAAATGAATTCATTGGCTTGTATTCCCTGGTGTTCTGGCCAAAGAAGGCAGGAACTCAGATTTTTGCATTAATTTAGGATGCTTCCAAAATATGTAATTAACAAAAAATTCAGAAAATATACTGTAAGTAAAAATCAGCAGGCTGCTTGCACAGAATTATTTAATGAATAAACACATTCTTCCAGATAAAGGCTTTGATCTCTTTTTGCCTGAAAACTTACTGCCTGGGAAATTATATAAACCATGTACAAAAATAAGTAGGTGGACCAAAAAGTAAATTATTAGGGCCAGATGCAGATACATAATACAGACAATACATGCTCCAGTAGTTCAGTGGAAGGAGAAATGCTTACAGAGGGGGCTGGAGGGGTAGAGAGGTTGGGGGTGGGGGATTGGGTGTGGCTAATATAACCGGACTGGATGCTGCTGCTACAAACAACTTCCTCAGAGGAAAATAAGAATGATTCTGCAATTAAACCCTTTGAAGGGTTGTTTCACTGTCACCGTATAGACAGCTTTTGAATGCAATATGTAGGACAGCATATCCAACTGAAGTGCAAAAATCCTTTTCAAAAAAAGCATTTTCCTTATTACTTTAGGATCAAATAATAAATAATAATAATAAATGCAGCTTGAGGAGGAAAAGCCACACTCCCATTTATTCTTTTCTGTGCGTGTTTCACCTTAAAAGAAGCTTTGATAGCTTTATACATCAGTCAGCATCCAGCTCATTTCTGTGTTGGTGTGTTAACCTTCTCCCTCTGGACACTTGGGATATTAATATTATCCTCTGTAACAATCAGCAGAAGAAATAAAGCATTTACGCAAATACTGCAAATTAGATTAAACTGCAGTTCTGATGTAACCCTGTGACATACAGTTTCTTGCGAATTAAGCCAAATGTACAAGCATTTAATGACTAATCCTTTTAGGTATTTTAATGCCCACATGAAGATTTATTGAGGAGAAAGGGAAAGCATATGCGGTTTTCTGTTAGAGCCTGCCTGCGGGCGGAGGATTGAGCAGATTGGCTTTTTTTAATTAATATTTCAGTTCTTTGTGTTTTGGCGGGCAGGTTGCACGTGGCCCTGGTACTGAACGGACAGCTCCCTTTTCTCAGGCTGTCTGCTGGGGGCTAGCAGTCTAGGAGGGCAGTGTGGCAGACCCTGGAGACAGGAAAGGAGAAAAATGAGGGGGTGGGAGAATGAGATCAAGTGCTGAAGCCCCCCTTTCTCCTACCCTACACAGCCATAGGCTTACCTTCTCCAGAAATTAACCTACTGATCTATATTGGTAGAATTAGTCATACTAGAAGCCTTCTCAGTTCAGCCACAAAAGGGGAGGAGAAAGCTTGTCAGACCCTCCTCCTTCCCCTGGGCTCACTACAAACAACTTTTCTGATGCTAGGAGAAGACCTTTGAAGATAAGAAGGGCAAATTCGCCTGCATTTTAGGAATCTTCCTGCAGATGGGAGGGTTCTAACTAATTAAATCTCCAGGATGACATTTTGTTTTTAATGATATGAAACCTTGTTTAATAAAGTAATATGAGGGGGGTGTGTGTGTGTGTGTATGTGCACGTGTGCGCACATAAGAAAAGAAATAGATGTAGATTTAAATATAGAGCTTTATCAACTTAACTTTAAAAAATCAATGATCCTGAAAAAGCTTCTTTTTTTCTATTTAATCTTATTACATACTAATTTCAAAACACAGCTTTAACTTTGTTTTGAAAGTTTATCTTAGTATGAGAACAAGATGTAAAGAATTGTGAACTCTTGGTAACTACACATTTCATCTAAGTAACTGAAAACTTCAAACTGTTGCCATAAAAATATGAGCTAGAGGATTTAAGCATGTTTTTTAAAAATTGCATCTTCAATATCAGTGTGAATACCCTCGGAGTCCAAGCCTCCTAAACAAAATATCTTAGGCCTGTGTCAAATATGTCACACATTTGTGTTAAACTGGAGATCTAGAACATGTATTTCTATTTGCATTTCTCTCTTTATAAAAGATATTACAATTGCTATTTATTTACACTTCTCTCCTTCTGGGAATAGGGGAAGATTATACTCTCCAGATGCTCTATGATTAAGCAGAGTCACATGACTAGATCCGGCCAATGTGTTTCTGGAACAAATAACTTTATTTACTTGTAGAAGACCCTCCAGCACCCTCCATCTTATGACAATACAGAAATAAATATCCCACTAGATCTCTGTACTGCCAAATGGAAAACAGTACCCTGATGAGGTATTCAGACCCACAGTGAATTGTGTGTGTGAGAGAAGTAACCTGTTGTGTTAAACCAGAGATCTGTGAGTTGTTTGTTACTCACAGTATAGTGCCTCCTAATAAGATTAATTAACTTCTTTTTTAAAAAAAAGTTATTCTGTGTATGCATGGTCAGCTTGGTCAACTATTGGCTTTTCTGGAACATTATAAAACAATGCAAATTCAGCAGAAATGAAATGCAAGCTATATATGTAATTTTAAATTTTCTAGTGACCACATTAAAAAAAACATGCAATTGACTTTTAATAATACATTTTATTTATTGATATATCCAAAATATTATCATAAAATAATCAATATGAAATTGTGAAATATTTTACATTCTCTCTCTTTTTTTTCTTGAGATGGGATCTCACTCTGTTGCCCAGGCTGAAACGCAGTGGTGCAATCTACCACCTCTGCCTCCTGGGTTCAAGCAATTCTCCTGCCTTAGCTTCCCGAGTTGCTGGGACTGTAGGCGTGCGCCACCACACCTGACCAATTTTTGTATTTCTTTTTAGTAGACAGGGGGTTTCACCATATTGGCCAGGCTGATCTTGAACTCCTGACTTTGTGATCCACCCACCTCGGCCTCCCAAAGTGCTGGGATTACAGGCATGAGCCACCACACCCAGCCCTACATTGTTTTTCATACTGAGTATTTGAAAATCAAGTGTGTATTTCACAGTTACAGTATATCTCAACTTGGACTAGCTTCATTTCAAATTGCCAATGCTTTCTACTCAAAGATCGCCAATCACATACCTGTAGTTGAAATTTTATTTATAACTTATTTCAGCAAGAAAGGGCAAATGTCATGGGAAACCACTAAACATCTGAATAAAACAGTGTTATAAAGGATTTGGACTTTGGTTGGATTATTTCAGGAATGGTCCAAGAAAGCTGTGGTTCACACTGGATTGAATTATCTCAGAAAGCAAGACGAACTCTGGTAGGTACCTCAACAAACTTTTTATACAGTGTAAATACTTGAATGGGCCTGGAGCTGTAAATGGTTAAGAAGTAGCAGTTACTCCTATTGGCCAGAGGAGTATGTTTAGTATTTTGTGGCTTAGACAATGTTCATAATTTGTCTGTGTTCAGACATTACTAGAGTGATCTTATTTTCATCTTTATCCATCATGGTCACAGAGTGGCCCTGCCTGATGTTGATGTTCTTTAAGATTGTGCTCAAAAGGAGAACACCAAGACCTAATGGTGAGTGGCAGACCAGCTTGCAGGAACACTAAAGCCTCACCAACTGTACTAGGCCAACTCCTGATATGAGGAGCTGCTCTCATTGTTTCCTCCAAGTGTTTGTATTAGTCCACTAGAACTGCCATAACACAATACCACAGATGAGGGGATTAAACAACAGAAATTTATTTTCTTACAGGTGTGAAAGCTGAAAGTCCAAGATCAAGGTGTCAGCAGATTTGGTTTTTTCAGAGGAGAGATCTTTGGCTTGTAGGTAGCCTTTTTTTTTTTTCCTGTTTCTTCACATGGCCTTCTTCTGATGTCTCCTTCTTATAAGGACCCTAGTCCTCTTGGATTAGGACCCAACCTTATGACCTCAGTTAACCTCCTTCAAGGACTTATTTTCAAATACAGTTGCATTGGGGTTAGGGTTTTAAGATAGGAATTCAGTCCATGACAGTGCTCAATGACCATCACTGTGTAAGACAGCAGTTACAGACAATTTGATGCTGCTTGTGTCCATCTGTTAGACGCTCACACTGAGTGAGGAAATTTCTCATTAGAATAAAAAGACAGTTTGCAAGTTTTACTACTGGTAAAGGGAGCTCTGGATTTTCTTTGGTTTCTCTTTTCATTATTTTCTTTCCCTATAATGTAAGGTACTTACCTCATGGTAAAGTGTTCTATAATTAGGTATTGAGATGGCTCTATATTCTGCTCTAGGTTAATGTTACATGAACAGTTGAATCAAGTAGGTGAAATATGTCCCTACTCTTTAGAATTTTTAAATGTTTAGGTAGTCAATCACTTCTTAAAAAAATAGACTCCATGGTATCATAAATCCCTGTCATTCCAAGCCACCCAGTGGGCAATCTTCCCGCCCTAGTAAGAGTCATAACATAGCCTCATCTTCATGTAAATATGCCATCTTGGGGAAAGACAAGGTGAGCTTCCTATATTCATTTTCTAATAATGCAGTGATCATATTTATCTGTGAAAGTATGAAAATGTTACATGTTTTCCAGGAAAACACAGACTGTAAAGTCATCTTTGGTTTGCTGATTTTGAAAAAAAGAGTCAAAATTGTTAGAATTAATTTGAAATCCCCACTCCTCCTTAAAGATTGGGTGATTTTAGCTACCATAATCTATATAATAATGATAAACAAGCATATTGTCAAGGTATAAAATTTCTACATTTCAAGGATTTTGAATTTTGCTATCAACTGCATCTGAAACACACTTGACCTTGTCAATGAAAAGCACATTAAAATGTTGGATTTCTAACATTCTCCACTACTTCCTGTCCTCCATCGCCAGAGTCCAGATAATTAATGGGAGAGCTTCCTTCTCTAAGTAAAAATTTAATATGCCAGGGCAGAGCACCTACATGTGCTTAGTCGTGCTACCATCTAAATCTTAGCATTCAGGTTGGAACACACTCCTAAATGACTAATGCTGTTTCAACGTATTTAACTAGGGAAAGAAACCTGTTCTCTTTAACTGCTGCTACATAAATATAAGAGAAGTAGATAGTGTTCAATCATACAAAGAGCCTTACATTGTATTATTTATCAGAATGTCTGCATTCATTACAGATATTTCTAATATATGGTACATATTTAATACATCACAGTCTACTCCTGTTTCCAGTGTCTTGTAATAGAGAGAAGTTCCAACACTAGATTTAGTCTATAATTTCCCTGAAAAGAAGGGTGAAAGAGGTGACATTTTTGCATCTAAAGATAGCAAAGCAAAAACCTATGCTGCCCCATTTCACTGAACTGAAAATGAACTTTCCATGACATGACCTACTCCAAGCCAGGTTGCCAGGATGCCCCTAAAGGGAAGACGTTCCAAGAATCACTAGAATGAATTGTCTTTTCTTTCTTGTGGTTGTTTTTCAGTAAAGGCCCTCTATCTGAAAACAAAGACTGGGAAAGGTGTGGGTGGTGGAGATTAGGAGTGGAAATTGATCAAGAGAGGATTACCAAAGAGTAGGAGTGGCGATAATCTGTTCCTGGGATTACAACATCCATCCTGTGCAGAGAACATTGAGAGATAGACAGGGGATTCAGTAGGGTGGCTATTGTTTTCCTCATGGCTTTTCATGACACCAAAATGGAGAATAGGCCTGAAGAAAAGGTGTCATATTCTGAATCTAGACTTTTGAAATACAGTGAGTGCTCTAAAAAGGAAGTCAGCAGAAGTATCTGTGATCAAGACAGACAGACTACAATTGAGTGTTGAAAAGGATAGGTCACAGAAGAAGAAAAGCAAATACTCTTCATCACTATTAGAATTGATATTTTGCCAGTGAAGAGACTTGTCCTACCAGTAAGAATGTGAGTTGCAGAAATAAAATATACCAAATAATTTTAAAGTACATTATAAATTCCAAAGTTGTTTCATACATATTTGTCCTCATTTAATGCAGCCTGACTGGGAAAGAGAGCAGAATGGTTAAGTGTCTAAAGTCCCAAAACCAATCAGTGGCAAAGTCAATGAATACTTCATCATCCTCCACTTGCTCAAAAGCAAATCAAAGGAGTGAAAACCATCCTAGCAATTATCTAATGTCCCTATGATACCTACAACTGGAACTGGCTTAGGAGGAAGGGGCAATATTACAGACCACCAAAAATGGCAGGGCCAAAGTAGGAAAAAATATATTTTTTTAATGGAATCTCCTGTTGGGTAAAATCTGTAATAAAGCAGATATTTTGCAAATTTCTGGACATTATCCGTAGGCATTGCAGGCAGCAAAGAGATAGTAGGAAACAAAGGAATAAGGCAAATATGAATGGGCAGGAGTTTCAAAACAAAACTATTCAAGGGTAAGTGAAAGACAGACGTGAGGTCTAAACAGCATGCACAGAGTGTGGAGATTCGGCAAGATTACATAATGAAGTCGAGAAAGTGTAAAGGCAAACACTAGCAGAGCCAAGTTGAAGAATAAAAGGGCGATTGCACCAGAGATTAAGATAAATAAAATAATAAGGCATTGTTCCAGTACATAGGAAGTAAAGGTCAATGGAAAAATAAACGGGGCCTCTGAGAGGCTACTGGGGTAATTGACAGAAGAAACAAATGAAGCTCTTTTAGGAAAAAAAAAAAAAAAGTAACTGGAGGCCTTGGTTGCCTCAAAGCTCCCCAAGGCTAGTAGGAAGAAGAGGCAGGAGCTTGGGGTCAGCAACAAGACAGATCCATGGGGGTTGGTTAGAAGGTAGGAAAGGAGCCATGTACCAGGGTGACCAGAACATGAAGTACTGTGGCTGAAGAAACACCTCCACACCCTGACTTCGCTGAGACCATGCACAGGATGTTGAGGCAAAATGAAACAGAAACCTTCGGAAATTAGAAAGGAGAGAGTTAAGTCAGAGCAGAATTCCAGGAAAGCAGAGACGGAACCCCAGAATACATTGACAGGATGGAATAAAAGGAGAGGCTAAGGGTAATGGTTGGGAAAGGGAAAGGGAGAGAAGGATGGCGAATGAGACAGAGATAAAATAATTAGAGAGGGAGAAACATGAAGGGAGGGGAAGAAAGAGAAGAAAAATGAAATTAAAAAAAAAATTTAAAGACCAAAATGTTAATTAAGCCAGGAGAAAATACAAAATAGACATGTTAGAAAAAGGGCTGGGCTACTGAGCTGTCCATTCCCTGAATCCTGAACCAGTGGCTTGGGGCTGAGCGGACACAAGCATCTGAGTTCTAGCTCCAGTCCTGGCTGTGTGGCTCCAGTGGCTGTGTGATTATAGGGCAGTAGAAGGTAGGATCTGATGGCCTCTGGAGTCTCCCCCAGCCAAATTTTCTTTGGTGTTATCTGTCCAATGTTCACAAATGGGACCCAGGGAAGCAAGAGTCTCCACTAACACCTCTCTTCTTAGCCTCCTTAACAACTCTCCCTGTTTCCAAATAATAGCCATTATAAATGCATTCCCTGTCCATGCTGATCTCAGCGATATATATATATATTCACTTACTTCTCACAACAGCTGGGCAAGCTAAGTGTTAATATAATTTTTCTCATTTTACAGGTGAGAAAATTAAGTAACTTGTTCAAGTAGAATTGATACCCAAGTAGATGCCCAAGTAGGCTTGGTGCCTAGGCCCTGTGGCTGCAGAACCAGCGCTCCTGTTGGGGCTCAGTTCGTGCAGCCTCACTTACCAGGGGGTCCCGAAGGCCAGCGCAGAATTCACCAAGCCGAAGCTGCCTGCCGCTGAATGCAAAGCGGGCGCAGAAGACTGGCAGGTACAGCTGGTGGTCCCTGCGGCCTGGTTTCCCTGGTGCATGCCACGGCCTCTGAGATCCACGACTGGCCAGCCGGAGCCACCGACTCCGAAGAGAACCAGAGGTGGACCAGGCAGGGGAGGGGCAACCGTGGGAGCACCGCACCTTTGTCAGTCTCCTTGAAAGCTAGAGGTAAGATCCGGGAGGCTGAATTGGAGGCCGCGGTAGTCCAGGCAACTTCTGCTGGAAGGTGTGAGGATGACTTGCGCTGAAAAAGAAAGCTGGACCAGCCCTTCGTGTGGGTGTTTTCTTTTAGGCGTTTGGAGACGGATGGAAAAGGGGTAGGGGGTGGGGAAGGGGGTAAAAAGAGGTAATTTAAAACGTAGAAAAGTTTAGACGCAACAGTAAAGATCAGAAGATAGAGGGGGGCAAAGTAAAACTTCTGGATTTGGGGCCAGAGCCCCAGCAGTCACTCACACCTCTTTGAGTCTCACTTCCCCAGCTCACAGACCTGCTAAGAGGGAGTGGGGCTTGGCATGAGCTGCCGCCAAACGCTTCCGTTTCCTCATCTTTTGCAAATGGAATACATTTGCACTAATACCTACATCCAAGTGATGAAAGAATGAAATGTCTGTAAAGGGGTCGGAATGGGACCTGGTAAGGATAAGAACTCAATAAATGTTAGTGCTGCCACTTTGCTGTTATTTTTTGTGTGTATACAAAGCAGGTAATAATTATACATGTCCTCCCTATTTGAATGGCAGACGAGGGTAGTGTTCTCAGGATCAAACGAATCAATACTTTTTAAAGCCTTAGTAAACTATTCCACATGCAGTCGGAAGGCCGGCAGAGGACTTTAAAGCCCCTTATAGCGCTTCAAGGTTAAAGAACTGAAAGAGGAAGAAGAAGATAAAGTGCAGCCTCTTTAGGAACTCAAACATTTCTTGGCCGAAAGGGACAAGTTTCCCACGGGAGAAAGGCCTTAGCCGGTAGAGCAAGCTTCCTGCCTGAGGGCGTGAAATCAGCCAGGAGGCCTCCAGGGTATCATGCCCTCCCGGTGTCGGTCCAGCCCTGCTGCCTGGGAGCGAACGTCCCCTGACGCGGTGGGGCTGGAGAGGCAGGCTCTGCACGCGCCCGAGCTTCGCGCAGAGGGCGGGTGAGTCTGCGCCCTGACTGAGCCCGGCTTGGCAGCTGGGGCAGAAGGGCAAGGAGCCTGCCGTCTCAGATGAAGGCCTCGGCTCCAAGTTCCATTGTTATCAAAGAGAAGACTTCAGAAGAGGGAGTTCCCCCACTTAATTTTCCACTAATACGTTGGCAAGGCTTTTTAATTGACTGCAAATGCATTTTCTCTGTAAGATTATGGAATCCGTGTTGCCTGTCGGCTGCAAGGCTAAGGTGGAATACAGATCCGTGTTAGGCTTTTGACAAACAGCCCAGGGGGTGGGGTAGGGTCCTGAAGGAGGAGGTTTTGAAAAAAAAAAAAAGAAAGAAAGAAAAGAAGAAAAAGGAGTTAAAAAAAATCAATAACAACCCTTAAACTAAAATGACTGCAGAGTCTGTCAGAAATGTTTATTTCCCCTAAACATCCTAGAGCTCTTTAAAAATGGTCGGTTGCGGTGGCTCACGCCGGTAATCCCAGCACTTTGGGAGGCTGAGGCGGTCTGATCACGAGGTCAGAAGATTGAGACCATCCTGGCTAACACGGTTAAAACCCGTCTCTACTAAAAATACAAAAATAAAATAAAATAATTAGCCGGGAATGGTGTCACGCGCCTGTACTCATAGTTACTTAGGAAGCTGAGGCAGGAGAATCGCTTGAACCCGGGAGGCGGAGGTTGCAGTGCCGAGATTGCTCCATTGCACTCCAGTTTGGGAGACACAGCGAGACTCCAAAAGAAGAAAAATAAAAATAAAAATAAGCCCACTTTTTCTCGTTTGCAATTAGGTAAGGGTTTACAAAACGTGGCCTTTCTGTAATAGAAAGTGGAATGAGGGTGGAATACCGAGAAGAAGTAGAGTTACCAAATTTGATTACTTGGCAATTCATTAAAAATTGTCAGATTTGATAAGTAGAAAGGGAAGGGACCTTTCTAAAGAGAACCAGAGTCAGCATCAGCACAGGTCAGAAAGAAAAGAAGCAATCATTGGTAGGGGAAACCTGGCTTCTCTGCGCAAGAATGCCCACATTACCAAGAGTTTTCTCTCCGAATATTCTGATCCTTACAACTGGGTCAAATTTTAGATTGCTGCTTTCTGCCTAGAATTGCCTGGTGTTTGGGCGACATTTCAGTCTTCACCTCGACTACTGAGGAATAAATGAATGAACTAGGGATTGGGTTACTGCATGGCGAACCCAACATACTCTTCTTTCAACCACCTGAAGTATTCCCCCACCCCCCACTCACCACAGCAGTGACTAGAAGAGGTGAGGAGGTTAGAAGAATCACACCACTGGATGTCTTTGGACTGGAAGACGCTTCTGAACCTTTGGAATCCTGAGTGACTGTGAAATTCAGATTCTGTTGTAAGAGAGCCCTGAGGGTTCCCTCTGTGGTTGGCTCTAGAAGACCCTATGCTGAGCGCCTTTTGGAAGACAACTAAATGGTGGCACTCAGAGTGCTGGGGATTTTCAAAATTGTGTAAGGGTGCCTGAGGGCAGATGGAACAAAACACCCCTAGATAAATCATAGGAGTCCTTTGGTGGCTCTGGATTCTTTGAAGCCTTCTGTTCTTAATGTTCATCCAAAAAAGAAGTGAAAGGAAGAAGCTGGAAGTAGTAAGGAGAGGTGCTGATTTTCAGACCTACATATCTTGTTTTGCTCCGTGGAATGAACATCATTCACCTATATTGGATCCTCAGTGCTCCACTGTTCTTTCAATGACAGGGTCTTTGTGACCATGGAAATTGTTTCCTATTGTGTAAATTCAGGTCTGGTTATAGAGCTGCATTGCCACTGGAGCAAAACACACTAAATTTCATTCTTAGACAACATACACACATGATTGCTTAAGACATAAGTATAAGGCATAAGTATAAGGGATTCAATCCCACCTCTATCTACCTTTCATTAAAAAGGAAGGGAAGGAGGGAAGCAAGGAGGGAGGAATAAAAGAAAAAACAGAAAGAAAAAGGGAAGAAATGAAGGAGGAAGAAAGAGAGAAAGAAAGAAAAGGGGAGGTAGGGCAGAATGGAGAGTGAAGAAGATATTCTGGTTGATTCATGTGCCTAAATACATCCGAGAAAATATTTTTGTTTCCAAATGCCCAAAATAATTGTAATTATTACTCCACTTTGCTTAGTATTAAACAGGAAATTTTGTGGGAGAAGTGTATTCCAGCAACAAAAATAAAATCAATTTGCAATAGCAAAGGAAACCCTAAGTACCAAAAGAAAGAAAGAAACTTGAAGAAATACATGTCTATTAAAGCTAGGGATAGGCATGAGTTTGTTTGTAATTGTTCACCAACCTCAAACAGGCAGTGGAGTGGCAAACTCTTTCAATGAAGATGTTTGAGACTGTATGAAAACTGGAGTAATTTAGATGATGCTGGCTTAGAAGCCCAGGAAGGAATTTGTGACTCCCCAAAAATTTTTCCAGCTCTGGATTCTAACCAAGACAATAATGATATAAACAAAGATTTATTTGCAGATTCCTAACGTGGCTGCGATAAGATATTCCTTCCCAGCATGTGGAACATGGAACTAGAAGGAAGAACAGGAGCGCTAAGTGCTGAGGAACAATCTTTCCAGCTTCTCCGGTGCCAGGCCAGCAGGGTATCCACCTTGCTCTTGCCAGCTATTTTGAGTAGCTGACTCTGGACTGGCCTCTGACTGAGGCACCACGGGTTTCCTGTTGGAGGTGGCCCCAGGCAATAGTCATGGAGTCTCCAGAGTGCTGTGGCCAGTTAATTCAATTATGCCACCCACCCGAAAATGTGTGGCCAATCATTCTATGGGAAAGAAGTAAAACAGAGAAAGAACAGAGAAAGAGGAATTAACTTGTCTAAAAAGCCCAGTTTTGGGGTCAAGTGGGAGGACACTTATTAATTAAGACTATTAATTGGATGGGGAGGTGTCTGACAGAAACGAACACTACACATGCACACATCACACACACACACACACACACACACACACCAAATACACCACACACCTGCCTCAAAGAGTTTCTTTAGAAAAGGGGCGCGCTGAGCAACCCCAGAGCAGATGGAAGGGAGCGCTGACCAGTATGTGCATATGGCATGGATGATTTCCCCAACTTTTCTTTCAGGGAGAAATAGCTTTTTTATTTTTTTAAGTTGGGAAGAGGTGGGAGGGAAGCAGTTGGCCAAATGAAGTTTCCCTGCGATTCAGTTGCTGGTGTGGGAAGCCAAAACATAGGGTTAAGAGCAATGCTTTCTAAGGGAGTCAAGGGCCCTGGCAAAGGAAATCTCAAAACTAAAAGGGAGGTATTTTATCCTCCCTGCTTCATTTTACTTAAGTACAAATGAAAGTTTTTTTTTTTTCTCATGCGTCATGATCTTTAGTTTCCCCTGACGCCCACAGGAGTTCAAGAAACATGAAAATGAAACCCTGGACACCCTTTGTTTGGATACCTAAAATCACTCAGGAAGGTGAACCTTGAAAATGGGGTTGGGGGATGGAATGGTATGATTGCCCATTAGTGATGTCCTGATGTTCACTGGGACAAGCCTACTGGAGGTCATTCCGTGGAGCATACTCAGTTCAAGGCCAGAACTCATTACTGAGAGTATCATAGAGCTACATCTTCTGTGTATGGTGGTGGAAGTTGGGGGGTACTATGTGTGGCTCTTCCTCCAGACAGGGACAAATATATGTGGACCAAACACATTTGGCAAGCAAGCAGAGCAGACGACCACATCTTCCTGAGCCTCCTCATTTTTCCAGGGTAAAGGGTTTTGTGTCTGCTGCCTGGACCTAAACCGGGAAAAGAAGGTACCTTCACCTTCAATGAATTTGTATATGACAGTAGGGGGATGTGGAAGGAGATTGTAACTTGTCTGAAAAGGGCTAACCTTTTCCATTTGACTGGGACTAACTGGGAAGCCAATATCATCCACCAGGAAAAGCGCACCTGGGCATTCCCCAAGACAATCTGCAAGCCCTACATATTCTTCTGGTGGGGGGTGGTCTGTACTTTCCCAGGGGCAGTTTGTCTGAGTGTAGGTCTTAGGGGCAGTCCCCCCCTTCCAGAGATTATTAGATTATTTATTTCCTCTGTGGGTAAGCTATTGAGGCCCCACTCACACCTGGTAAACAAAGACTCCATTGCAAACATTTTTGGGAATTCAACCCTAGAGCCAACAGCACGCATTTTATCCCTTTTACTTAAATATCAAGTTGGATATTCTTCTTTTTCATCATCATTGGGTTCTCAGTCTCCTGACCTCATTAGACCAAAATATGGAATTTCAAGGAAGGGTTGGGGGGGGCACTGGCACACCTTGAAATAGGGAGCCAGTGTCCCCTGCTGACCCCATGTGGGGCTGAAGCATCGTGTATCTCCATTTCAGACAATGCATTTCAATTCTTGTCGTGTGCCTTTGTCCATTTGTATAAAGCAAAGAGCTCTGAGTGACAGCCCCAGTTAGCCTGCATGAGCGGATCCTAATAAACCCTCCCAAACCCCAACCTAAAAAAAGAAAAAAGAAAAAAAAAGCCACATGCCTGTTTGCCCGCGGCTTATTATTAAGACACCTTCTCAGCTTAAACACTTAAAAGCAAACCAAATGAAATGGCAATTAAGAGTGAATTACCCCTTCTATCTCTGAGATGAGTCTGTGGGGCCAGCTAGTTCTCTGTTATAATAAAGACACTGAGGAGCAAAGCCTCAGTATTTTGGGTTTGTAGCCACCACCACCCCCTCCAGGCACTAGACAACTTGGTGGGGGAAGCTAAATTTTGAACGAAGGAAAGCTCAAAAACTGTTTGAAAGTCAAGAAATCCACTGAAGAGATAGATTTAGGTGCGCACTGCTTCCTTCCTGCCCTCTATTTATAAAATATAACTTCCAAGCATTTAAGGGTTATTTTGGGGTAACAGTGCTCAAATACCTAATGCTACTGCTAAACCGTCTGCACCCCACCACCAGCAGCACTCTTTCCAAAAAGGAAGAAGAAAAACACAAAAAAGGGGAAATGTGGGTTGGGTTGGGGAGTGAAAGACAATATTTTACCTAAATGTAGAATCTTGTCTTACATCTTTATTCCCTTGCATTTTTCCTAAATACACTGCCAGTTACACAATTTCTTGATGATGGAAACTTGGGACTGTCCATCACCACTATTTATTTTTAAACCTACTAAAAACTGTAAGTCACCGCCTGATTTTGCCTTTCCAAAAGGGGAAAAGAACCCAAATTCAATGTAAATATGGAAAGAGCAGCATTGTTTCCACTTGGGCAAAGGCAGACACCCCAATCTGGGCAAAATTGATTCGGGTGGTGGTTGCAATAAGCAGCTTTCAGCATCCAGGGAGTGGAACCAATAGGAATGAACACTTACTCATATAAAAGGAAGCTTTAATTAATATATATTTCTATCTCTAATATACACATATTGGAACTAGATCTCTAGCCTCACAATAAATGTGTGCAAATACTCTCCACAGAGATAAGTCCCCACCTCAGTCGGTATAGAAAAGCATGATAAAGGTTGGAAAAAATGGATAAAAATGTTGAAAGAACCTCCAGTTCCTTATTAGGCGAAGATACAATATTTATTCCTTGTCTCCTGGGATAAATCTCTTCTGCCTATTGTCCTCCCAGTTCTCAGTGCTGATGCTTAATTTTCAAAACTTCTATATTACCAAGGGACCTACGACATCAGCCAAAGAAATACTCAGCAAGTACAAAATCTGTTCCAGGGAGCTGCTTTTGTGCAGAGGGAAAATTTTGTTCCTACAGGTTTTTAAGTGGGTACGAGGCAAGGAGCTAACTGATCCAGGCAAAACCATTACAATTTAGATATCTATCTATAGAACATTTTTTTTTCCTTTAAAAATTGGAAAATACAAGAACTTTGGATTTTTTTCCCGATTCTTTTTTTGGAGGGGGAAATTGCATCGTAAGCTTTCGGAGAAACCCAACATGTCAACTACCTTTCCGGGACTAGTCCACGATGCCGAGGTATTATTACTTTTTTTTTTTTTTTTTTTTTTTTGTGCGCGTGTGTGTGGTGGCGGCGGCGGTGGCGGCGGCGGTGGCAGCTTCCCCTTTCTCTAATCTATATTGGACCGTTACGTTTAATTATAATCTGTCTTTCGGGGGAAGTTAAGGAAGGAAAGGGGAGAAAGTTCGTTATGACATCTGTCGCCAGGGAGGGCAACTCTCTGCCACGTTAAGAAACATTTGCCATAATGAGCGGGAAAACATAATCCTAATAATAAAGGGGGGGAGGGTGAGGAGAAACAGATAGAAACGGAAAAAAGATTCTCAGAAAAGCAAAGAAAAGGGACTGATTGGGGAGCAGTAGGTGGACAAGGGGGATGGGGGAAAAGGAGCCCTTTTTGGAATGGGCTTATTCAAGGAAAGGGAAGCAGAAAAGGGGGAGTCGAATTCCCTCCCTCAAATAACTTAAGGAAGTGAGCAAGTTGAACGATTTGCACACACTGGATTTTTAAAAATGTATGGACAATGATTGTGAACAGCCCAGGCCGAACATCTCGGCATAGACAGGCACAGAATTTCGATGCTGGGATCTAGTTGGAGTGGCCAGGCGGCGCGGGCCAGCGCTCTTTTCTTGTGAACTCGTTCCTCTGCTCCCCGCGGCCCCGGAGTCAGTTGCAAACCTGGATCCCAACGCCAAGCTCCCTGCACAAGTTGGGCAGGGGCTGTGTGTGTGTATGTGTGTCTGTGCGTGTGTGTGCGTGTGGTGTCACCCGCACCTATATAGGGTGGGGGATTTTTTTTCCTCTCTTTCGGCTGTGAGGACGAGGCCGCCCACCCCCAGTTCGCCTGTTTGCAAAGGCTGTCTCTGGCGAAGACGCTGAGACCCGGCTTCGGCTCGGCCCGAGTCTTGTGCGCTCGCTTTCCTTAGAGTGCCAGAGAAAGCTCCTGGTTCTGGGAGAGCGGCGCCTTGGTTGCAAAATGACAAACCTCAAGTTTTTCTGCTCTCCCTTTTCCCCCTCTTCCTTCCAGATACGTCACGACGGATCAAACAGCTACCGTTTGATGCAGCTTGGCTGTCTGGAGTCTGTAGCCAATTCCACTGTCGCCTATTCCTCCTCCTCTCCTTTAACTTACTCCACCACCGGCACCGAGTTTGCGTCCCCCTACTTCTCCACTAACCACCAGTACACCCCGCTCCACCACCAGTCCTTCCATTACGAGTTTCAGCACAGCCACCCGGCAGTCACCCCCGACGCCTACTCTCTGAACTCGCTCCACCACTCGCAACAGTACTACCAGCAGATCCACCACGGGGAGCCCACCGACTTTATTAACCTGCACAATGCGCGGGCGCTCAAGTCGTCCTGCCTGGACGAGCAGAGGCGGGAGCTGGGCTGCCTCGATGCCTACCGCCGCCACGACCTGTCCCTCATGAGCCATGGCTCTCAGTATGGAATGCACCCAGATCAAAGACTCCTGCCAGGGCCCAGCCTGGGGCTGGCCGCCGCGGGAGCGGACGACTTGCAGGTAAATAAGCATGCAGCGAATTTGTCTGCGCTCCCTCCCCTCTTCTTCGTCCTCCCCCTCCCGCCCCGTTAACGCTCCGACTGTAAAGCGTCTCCTTTCTCTCTCTCTCTCTCTCTCTCTCTCTCTCTCTCTCTCTCGTTCTCTCTCTCTCTCTCTCTCTCTCTCACACACACACACACACAAACACACACACACACGCACACCCGCGCACACACACACCCCACTTATGGAAAGTTATCAAAACAATTAGAGGAGGAGTGTGCCCCTTCTGTTTCTCTCATTGGATCCAGGCATTTCACCTGGACGCACGGGAGTCCGGCCGGCTGCGGCACTCTACCTTCGGTGGGCCCTCACAGAAGTCTTTTGTGAATCAACATTTCCGACCCTGAGGGGATGAGGTGGGGGAGACCGAGGAGTCTGGGGTTGGGCCAACTGGACTCTGAGTAAGACCCGTAAGTGATAACCAATCGTACCCTCAATCCCCGCACTTCACAGGCTCTACCGAGGCGCACCAGGTGTTTGTCTCAGAGTGAGGTTGTGGAGATCTTACTACAAATAGGGGTCTGGCTTGTTCTAAGGAAATTGTTGGGACCCGAAGCTTGAGAGGACCCTAAGCTTGAGAAAGTATCAGCATATACACTAGATTGCTGTGGAAAGTAACGAATCGCGAATGAAAGTCTCGAAAATCTACCCCAAGATCTGCACAGTGCACTTTGCCACAGGGTAGTGTTGAGTTTAATTCTCTCTGCCTGATGTGCACCCCAAACCGCAGCCTAGTTAGATGATTTACAACTTTAGTTTTGCTCTTCAGGCCATTGCATTTAAAACGCAACTCCGTAAAAAGAGAAAAATTGGGAAATAAAGGTAGCGAGAGAGGGAGAAAAATAAAGGAAGGGAGGAAGGAGAAAAGGAAGGAAGGAAGAAAAGGAGGAAAAGAAGAAAAAAAAGAAAAGAAGGCAGGTATTCAGACACTGTGGAGGTCATCACTCAATCAGATAATCTCTCTTCTACTTTATTTCTTAACACGTATTTGCACATTTTTGCCAACGATAGAATATATAATTATGCAATTATGTTGTCATAGGCGTATTTTAAACAAATGAGCACACAAATACCCAGAAAAGAATTCAAAGACCTATATTTTTAGCTCCTTTTAGCTGAAAGTGAAGTTCTACCTGTGAGTTCCTAGTTTTTCAGTCTGCCCAAAGCTGGCCACTTTCTTCACACTCTCCAGGACAAATAGGGAAATATTCTAAGAACACAAGTTGGAGACGTAAGAGATCCCTTGTTGCGCACAGAAAATCTTTTCCCCTCATTTACCTTTGAGTAGGGGATTATTTTTAAATTAAAATGAAAGCCCTTACAGTTCCAACAAAGAGCCGTAGCAGTAAGATCGGTTCACTAGAAAAAAGATTTGGCTCCATAAACCTTGACTTTCTACATTTATATTCACAAAATAATTTTATACGCTCAGGGCATTTTTACATTTTTCACAAGGATCCCCTTATGTCTCAAGAGGGAAAAAAATCTGCCATTCAATGCTTAGCTCAACTAAAACCTATTTACTCCTTTTAATAGCCGCGTCTGCTGCTGATTTTTTTGTATCTGTACAAATTTTTTTTCTGTGCTAGGCACAAAGCCGGGCATTTTTCAAAAGAGGGGATTAGAACATTTGCAAGCACCAAACAAAGAGCGAATCCCGTGCAAAAGGACACCGTAGTGTATCCAATTTTCGACTTAGTGCCATTCAACTGGTCATTTATGCAATGTCATCTGACCAAACAACATGTTTTACTTATGAGGGGAAAAACTTTGTTAAGTGAAGAAACCAAGATTTGTTTCTTCTACGAAAATAAGCGTTGTAACCATGCGCCAGAGAGTGGGAGGGAGAGTGGTTCACTCTCTTGGAGAGCTTTGAGACCATTAATCATATACATTTCAAATATTTTGAAACCTTTTCTTCAGCCTGTCTCTTTTTCCACATACAAATGTCCCCTTTCTCTTTTATTACTCATATTGAAGCAATATTACTCATACTAAGGAACACACACCAAAATTCTAGAAGAAATAGAGTACTGTGTATGATATATGTTAATACCTTTACATAGATATATCCACAT
This sequence comes from Callithrix jacchus, assembly GCF_049354715.1. Taxonomy (NCBI): domain Eukaryota; kingdom Metazoa; phylum Chordata; class Mammalia; order Primates; family Cebidae; genus Callithrix; species Callithrix jacchus. Next base: position 58,972,674 of record NC_133505.1, read on the forward strand.
ATGTATATATCATACTATATATCCATATTTATCTATCTATCTAATCTACAAATGCTATGTAGCAAGTTTTTAAATCTGCCAAGTTATTTTCTTCCACTGTTCTTGCACCAAGTTGGCAGAATGAAAGTCATAGCTACTTTTAAAACAAGAAATGGGGAGGGAGTGTGTGGGAGAAACCAGTCTCTCTCCTTTTATTTCTTCCTTTTTAAAACATTCATCAGCATATGCCTCATTTCAAATGCAACAAATGTAAATATACTTTTCCCTGCACAGAATTTTAAGTGAAAGTCCAATGGTTTGGAGGGCGGTCTAAGTCTGCCTAACAGATGCAAACAGTCTTGTGGCTTCAGTTCCATCTTTGAGTCCCCTAAAAAGATTTGCTATGGCCAACAAAGGAAACTGTCACACCTTTTCCCATCACCGCTTTAATTTATGCTCAGTCTCCAAGTTTTTTTTTTCATATTGATTTGATAATCACTTTAAGGCAGAACATTTAAAATAAGAAAGAGCTCGTGAGTAGGTTGAAAAGGGGGGTCTTACAGGCCTGCCTCAATATGGTGAAAATGGGGAGGCGAAAGGGAGCCAGGGTTGTAAAGGTTGTTTTGTAAAGTGGGTTTTTATTATGCACCGACTCTCTCCGCATTTACTTAACTCTTCACGGGCTGTTGGGTAGGTTAACACCCTTCAAGGCCTCTTTCATGTCCAATACCTCGTTTGTTTGTAAAGGAAAATGAGCCTTTAACACATTTTGATTTGGGGGAATAAAAAGACAGACAGGGAGATATTTTTATTTTTCTTAACCAAAAATCAGCAAACCCTTTCCATCTTTCCAGCTCCAGGGATTCCTCAATCCATTAGGACCTTGAAGATCTATAGTGAGTGACTCTGAAGGTTTTTCCTTCATAAGGCCCATTTTGGGTAGCACTATAGGATGTTTCTAAATTTGGGGTAAAACAGAACCTCCATAAGACATCCTGAATCCTGCATATGAAATAGCTCCTCTGTGTCCCCAAGAAACCCACAGTCCCAGACTTGACACTCAAGGTGTAATTTGCCCTACTCAGAAAGTGCTGAGTGTAAACTGTCTGTATATATGTTGTGTGCCTTGATGGGGACTCAAAGGACTTCTCATTCTCTTGTGCCAAGATGAAAGGCTCCCAGGCACTTTGAAGTGTAATATTGTATGGTGATGTAAAATGCATACCTTAAGATTTATACAACTTTCAGATTGTGGTTTTTCTTGCAATTTTTTTTTAAAATGTGTTTCAGCTCAATGGTTGCTTTTAAATATCTACTGAGACAGAGTTTAGGAATGGGCTAGTCTAAAAGACTTTACCTTCATGGTCATACTTATCAGAATCCATTTGAGTAATTTTATTTCTGTTTCTTTTATTAAGGGTTCTGTGGATGCCCAGTGTGGGCTTGTTCTCAATGGCCAAGGTGGAGTGATAAGAAGAGGTAAGTAAAAACATGTTAACCCTAGACATTCTTCTCTTATATGTTACTTTGTTTAGAAGATCTGGTGGTGCTCAGATTCCTTTTCTGATGATTAATAAAACAATTACTCTTAGTCAACTATTCTAATCCAACACTGGCATATCCACCTTAAAAAGCATCTTTTCTTCCATTAAGATTTGAACCCAGGCTGTGCCAGAAGGCTTGTGATAGAGATATTTGTTGCTCCTCACAGAGCAATGACAGAATCAAAGTTAGAGGCAGAAGGAAAGAAAAAAGAGAAAGAAAGACAAGCTCACACTCCCTTCCCCCAACACTAATACCACATCCTCAAGCAGAATTTCTGGTCTTTTTAGCCCTAAATGTGCCAGCCACAGCCTGAGTGTTTGAGGTGATGGTGTTAGCTTGAGGCTTTGAGGGATTCTGTGAAAGGCTGGATCATTGAGGCTTTAGGGGAGGCTAATGAAACACCAATATTGTAGCTGGCCTTATTTTTCTAAGTGTCCAGAACATTTCTTTCTTTAAAGGAGAGTGTGAGGAGGAGGTGGTGTTAACTGTACTGGATAAAGCTTTCTTGTTCCCATCTGTTGAGGAAAACATCTGAATCCAGAGTTACCCATGGAATTGGAAGGTGGGGGAAGGCAAGAGGAGAGAAGGGAGCTGTTGCTTTCAGCTTGGGCTGCATCTCAGATGTTCCATTTTGACAAAAGGTTTTGAACTATGACATTCTCAAGGCCTTAAGGCAGTGCAGATTTTGCTAGCTTCCCCTGCTTAACTGTACCCAAAGCCTCTGAAGTTCATTTTCCTAGCAAGCTGAGTATCCCAAGCAGCACACAAGGCAAGAGGGACCAGCTGTTATCCCAACTTCATAGGAATTAATAAGATGTGGCCTATTCACCAAGACTAATTCCTGCTCCAGGGCCACAGTTGTCTGCAGTAACAGAACACTAAAAACTAAGTCACTTCTGATGGGACCAAATAAGTTTCCTTCAATCCCTCTTCATCCCTTTCAAAGTTTCTTGAAAGATTTGCTTTTCTGGGTAGAGAAATGTGCTGGTAGAAATAAGTTGATTCTTTCAGGCTTAAACTGGAGATTTTATATTCCAATATCCAATGTAAATTCCATTTAAACTAGCGGGTAAAGAAAATAAAGGGCGCTTTCCTTTTGAAACTTGGTTATTGTTCTAGTGGATGCTAGGAGTTTACATTAAATTTAAAAGAGCTGCTCAACTCTTGTTTCACCCAATGGAGGTTAAAATAGACACACACACACACACACACACACACACACACACACACACACACACGGTATAGCTCCACTAAGGTTTTTTAAATGAGAAATATTAAGTTTGCCAGCCAACCTGGTACTCAGACACATTGAAATGGAACAAAATAGGCCCAAGACTAATGAATATTGAATACACTCTGTTGGAGGAGGAAAAAAAAATCTGCACGGTGAAAAGGAGACCAGGTGAGATGTGCTGATCGGGGCCTGTTGGGACGGGTAAAACTAAAGGTGAGGAAAGAGCACTCAGGGCGCATAGAGGCGTCGGTGGTGCTGAAGGACAGCGCCACTAATTAGGAACTGGAGCCCGCTTCTTCCACAACCGGCCTCTTGCTACTGCAGCTTCGCATTCAGTTCCAGACTCCTACCAAGATCAACTTCTCAAATGCCTGGACACTGCATCTGAGCGTAATATACCGGACAGAGGGTGGAATTACTTGAAGGTGAGGACGGGAGCTGGAGAGGAAGCCGCTTTGGAATCAATTAAATTTCCGGAGAGAGATTTAGGGGACACTCTCTAACCCCCTCACCCAATTCCCAAGAATGGCCAAAGCTCTTAGGTATCTCCAAGATGTTGGGTGCTTTATCGGAGACTCAGAAATTGTCTTTCTTACGTTATGTTTTATTATTCTTGTAAATATCAGTCCCTATCAGTTTCACCTAAAAATCGTTGTTGAATCTCTACTTGAAACCAAATGTTGATGTCATATGAGTACAGTGAAGCTCCAAAGAGACAGGGAATGTAACTTGGGGTTTATGTTTGTCTTGTTTGATTAAACCCTGCTTCGTAGGAATTCAGATTTTAGCTGCTGAGTTTATTCCATTTCCACGTGTCTTAGAGAAAGGCCAGTTAACCTAGTTGAGCCTTGGAAAGGAGAGTGTGTCTATAAGTGTCTGCTTTACATGAAACAGTCAATGTTCATGACAATTTAAAAGTGGATAGCAAGGAAGTGTACTCCCAAAAGAGAGTGTCTATTTTGCTGCAGCCTGCCCAGACCCTCATCTCAGAACTCCCTTTTACAAAACCCTAAAGTTTATTTTCTCAATTGCCATGGTAGTATACAGGATCCCCAATATCAACAGCTCAGACTAGTGTTCATAAAAAATCAGGAAGACATTAACCCAAGTGCTCTGCTATACTGCATACCTCGTATGACCCGACATTGTCTAACATCTTAGATGAGAATGTTTCTTTTCCAGTTTATGCTTTACAGATGATCCGACACATGAAACATGATTTCTTGAAAAGCACAACTTTCACCATTTTCTCTCTTCTGCCAAGTTCCCGGATTAATTTACATTTCTAATGATTTCTAGAATGTACTATGGGAGGTTCCACTTTCAAAGACCCCAAATGGTGTTCTTGAAGAAATATAGGTGTCTATGTACTTCACATGAGCTAATCAGGGATATTGTCCTGGTTTGCAGTAGAGTGGAGGGCTTGGGCGTGCTCTCTCGTTCTTTACATCTGGCGACTTCAACTTGTAAAGAACAAAATAGCGTTGCCCTGACTCACTTTGTTAAGTGGCAATTACATTATTTTAGTCGGTAATGAAGGACTGATAGCCAAAGAAGGCGTGGAAGAGGGGACAGCAGCGAGGTAATTACCACCTAGATAAAATATTTGCCACCGCCTCGGAGGCGCAGCTCCCTGCGCGCTCACTCTCGGTTAATGGTGTGCGCGATTTTGCCCGCAGCTCCGCCACTCCAACCATCAGAACCAATAATCTTTACTTTACCCTGTGCTCGCGTATCGATAGCTTCTTTCGCCTCGGGCATAGGCTTTGATATGTTAATATTACTGAGTAGCAAATTCTGCAGAGATCATATTAATGTTGTACGTACAGAGTGGAGCTTTGCCTTCGTTGAATATTCAGATACCGGGTTTCAAAAGGCATCTCTTGAAGAAATGAGGCTTCTATTTACAGGAGTCGTCTGTGTTTTTTAATCATTAAAAAAAAAAAGAAAGAAAAATCCACTCTTTTTTTCCTCCTGAATCTTCTGAGGCTCTCTTATGGCCCCCTCCCTTTTGTCAGGCACTGGTCCCTTTCATTTCGTGCTCTGGGTATTTAATAATAAGTGAACAGTGTTGATGACGATGGTGATGATGAAGCTCATAATGAATGAATCCGTATTGGAATCGCAGGGTGGGGGTTCAGCTGGGTAATCGGCTGTGGACCTCGGAAGTAGACTAGATGAGAAGACATAGCTTTTCCTAACGTGGGTGGAAAGTGACATTTTGGCCCTGGTCTCTTTTGTGAAATCGGGATGGCAACTAAAAAAAGGGGGCGGGGGGCAGGAGAGAGAAAAAAAATGAAAAAAGTGAAGAGGGGAAGCGCCCTTGTTTCGCTTTGTGATCATTCTGCTTTGCAGCCCCAGGCTAATTTCAGAAGCTTAAATACCGCCGTAGCCTCTGGGCCACGCGAAGAGGGAGCGGACCCGGCCACGGGCAGACAGGAGCGCTTTCCCGATTGCCCGTGGCTACACAAAATACAAACTACTTTGAATCAAAACATTTTTGGGGAATTAATATGATCTGAACTCTGCACGTTTTAAGAGAGTTGGAGTTCGTCAGATCGCTTAGAGGTGACTGGCACGCCAAGGCGAAGGCATTTACACTGCGGTACAAATATTGTCAGATCTGATTTAATTTCTTAAAAAAAAAAAAAAGCTTCCTTGAAATGGAGCCTTAGCTTCAATTGCCCAGTCTGCCAATAACAGTGTAGAAGGACCTGACCGCTTTTCCCTTTATCCGGCCTCAAGGCCAGCAGACGGCTGCTTTGCGGGAGGACGCTCTTTCTTCTGCTTCTCTGGGTTTCAAGAAGGCCGAGAGCCTTGGAATCCGGGTTGGAGCAAGTCGTTGGCTCTTTCAGCAGCTCCTGAAGGCCTACAGTTGGAGGAGGGTGGGAAGCCTTGCTCTTCCTTTGTCAGTAGTCTTGGGATTCCAGATGGACTACCTGGAATCTCTGCTCTAGCTAACCAAAACACATCCCTACGGTCCATCCGTTGTGGGTAAGATAGAGCCAGAGATACACCTCAAGCCTCGCCTGCCTCCTTAATCCCAGTGCAGATTCTGCAGGTTTGAAATTCAATCACCTTTATATAAAATCTAAAACTCTTGTACCAAAGCATCCAGAGGCATGCTTTGTTGGAAATCTTTTCTGGGGGTTGGGGGTTGTAGAGGGGAAGAGGTGGCTCTCCTACAGCCTACAGCCTTTTCTCTAATTTTTTCAACTGCTTTGAAAATCAACAAAAGCCAAAACACTTTCTGCATTGGGGAATGGGGATTAATCTCTCCCCCATATACGTACAGCCCAGTACACACCATTACACACCCACCACCACATTAAACCAGCCAGACTCTTCACGCGGACCTCTCTTTCTTTTGTTCTGCCTAGAATCTACAAAAGGAGAAGCTCATTCGGCCCTAGTCATCCAACTATATACCTGTAATGCTATACCCTTCCCCCAAACAGCAGAACTCGCTGCTGACACATTATCAAAGTCCTACTTGATTGCAATTAAGTCCGTATCCTTTGCTGTTTGATTACAATTAATATCTACTGCTATGGGGGTAGGGTAACATGGGAGAGGAGGTTTAGGAAGGGTGAGAGGCTAGAGGGGAAGCAGCCGAGAATAATTCTACCCACCCAACTCACACGCGCACCTCTCAGAAATGCAATCGCAGAACAAACAGGGACAGGAAATTCTTGTAATCGCTTACACATTTTTAATGTGTCAGAAAAAACGAGCGATCACTGGAGATGAAGAAGGGGAGAAGAAAAATCCCTGCCGTTTGTATTTCTTTCATTTGAATTGTAAACATCTGTTTGGCTGTAAGGCGAACAGAACATTTATTTTGCTCTCAAGATTTGGTCTAATTATGTCAACACCGACGCTGCGACGAGTGGGGCGGCGCTGTGGCTTTGGAGAGGATGCGCGCACCGGCCTAGCGCCCGGAAGCCCGCTAGAAAGTATTGATCGCACCTGGAGAGCGCGCGGGGCCTCTCGCCACAGCCGGGTGCTTTCTGAGAAGGGGGAGGCGCGGAGGCAGCGCTTGTGGCTCAGAGGCAGATTTAGAGGCTCCAGGGAGCCGCGGCTCCTTGGAGACAGCCGCCGCTGTTTCCTCTGCCCTAATAGCCTGGGATGAGAAGAGAAAAACTCACCCAGGCGCCGGGGCTTGGCTTTCCCATCCAATTGCAGCACAAACGGTGGCGGGGCGGGAAGTGGGGTGGGCCGGTTGTGTATTGTCCTACTCCCCAGCTCACACCCTGCTAGGTGGTAGTTGTTTTAAGAATATGGCGGGGGTTGGGTGACCTATAATCAGGTTGCTGAGCGCACGTGAATCCATATCCCGTTGCACCTCTTTACAAGCTGGGGAGATAAGTAGAGCAGGTGTGAGCATCTTTATTGTTCAGATGGACAGAACAGAATGAGACCCAGAGTCATTCTCCCAAAGTTGCAGGGGTCGCTAGTTGGCCAAGTTCTCACTTGTAGCCCAGTGCTCTTTCCACAACCCCACACTCTGTCTGCAGACACTGGGCCAGATGTCCCCAGCTATGCAGAGGTAGAGCCACTCCATGCTTCTTCAAGCCGGGTAAGATCTAACAAGATATGCCAGCTGGAGGATCTGCATTCATGTATTTTGTGCTGAGTTTTGTCACACCTGAGCCAGAAGTCTGGCTGAATTCTTCCTCTAGCTATGGCAAAATTATTCCTTTTATGAAAGCCATGTCCTAGGCAAGGGACCTTGAACAGATAGTTTCTGATTTCTTACCAGTGTTACCATAGCTACCCATCAGAATGTGCAGCATCACTGAAAATAGAAAGCCCTGTCTCCAAATTCCAAATTTATAAATAGCAAACTTTATGAAAGTATTGTTTCTGTGCACTGTATATGGAAAAGAGATGAACTCTGGAGAAGTTCTGCATGAATACACTGGCAGTAGTATTAAAGACATTCCTAACTGGGATGCTGAGTCTAGAATGATTATCACATAATTTCAATAAAAGCTTGTGTGGACATGCCACACAAGCACCATGAGGAAGTTCAACTAGTAACGCTGGAGATGACTACTGTAAATGGCTTGGTGTGGGCCAATGTTTTGTAACATTCTTCTTTGAGATCTCATCATTGCCATCCATAGTCTGGATTCCCTTAAAGAAGTCTCACTCCCTCAGTACCTTCAATCTAAAGACAAAACCCTGGTGATATTGACCTATTACTTTTTTCCACTTTCCTCAAGAATAAATCACTGAGAAGAAAGATATTAGGTTCCCCATGTTGCTGTAAACTCTACAAGTTGCCAAATCTTTAGCCAGGACTAGAGAGTTCCCCAAGGCTGCAGCAATGCCAAGTATCAAAGCAACAGAAATTCCCTTTAAAGATGCTGTGACATAAAAAATAAAAGACTCTAGAGTTGATGGCTAATCCTGAATACAAAATAAATCCTTCAGGCAATTTATGTGTGCATAAAGAATACTCTTAATGTGCAGCTTGTGTAACTTACCTAATAAATGCCTACTTGAGCATAAGCCAGAAGCCCAACCTAGATGTAGGAGAGGGAGACTCTGGACCCAGGGAATTAGCATGTGGGTAGGTGGCAGACTCAGTGGCTTCCCTGGAAGCAGCTGGCTTTCAGCACATGGGGTTCACTTTGCCAAAGACTTCCAGTTGGGGAGAGTCTGATCTAACAACTTCTTTTAAAAAGTGATAATCATCTACATCTCCCTAAATTAGGTTTCTAATCCACTGAAGATTTGTAAAGACAGGAAATCGTGTTATTCCCTACCCTTAGTATCCAAAAAAATAATTCATACATATTCTCAAATGCTCTATTCTCTGACTCACCATAAACTTGAAGCTAACTGGCAACTGGGTGAGATTCCCTGTCCTCATTTGTATACTGACAAGTGTGCAAGAGAGGAGAGTTTCTGTGAGGATATAAATTTGCTTATGATTCATAGTGACTGTGAGTAGAGGCCCATTTTTAGAAGAGTACTATGCAAATTTTGCATACAGACATTGATTTCTGTCTGTTTACTATATTTGCTTTAGACCTATCTAATTCCTAAAATAATCAGGATCATAATTCTCACAGTATGACTCTAAAACACAGATTCATTAATACCTACCTTGCTTTCCTGTTCATCTCAAATTTTAAGAAATCATTTAAGAATTTATTTTTGAAATGTATTTTGCATCTGTAAGTACAGAGTGAAACCATTAAAAAAAAAAAGAAAAGTGAAATGGTAGTCTTAGGTCCCCCAGGAATCTGGGAGAACATTTTTATTATCATTATTGGATTTGGGCTTTAAACTTACTAAGAATATGAAGAGGGGAAGTACAGGAGAATTTGTTTGTAGCTCCTAAAGCAGGTGTTTACATGGTTTGCCATTGTATTGGCTACAACTTTGATGGCAAGAATGGATTTTAGTTTGACAATTGAGATTATGAACTCTCCAATTTCTAAGTGAGAACAGGTTTTCACGCGCTGGCATGGAGGTTTTGGCAGAGTGCACAGGACCCAAACTCTAGCCTGAAGATGGTTGGCTATCCTGATGTTCCCACTGTTTACTCTCCTGGTTTCTGTTTGTTGTTGTTTGGAGAAGGAGTTGCAAGCATTCAGCTTTAGAATGCTGAGGGAGAAGTATCCTGGTCTCCAGCACTCTCAGGGGAAACATGGGTGTTCGAAAGACAGGAAGAATTCCAAAAGATTCAGGGGTAGAAACATTTTAAGACAAGATTACCTTTTCTGTCTCCTCAAGTTTGGGATCTTTTTGCCTTTTTAAATGTCCTACCAGGGTCCTTTGCAACCCACCCCAGAAAACATAACAAAATCTGAATGCCAGAGTCTCTACCATCAATGTAACATTCTATATGTGCTAGTTAGTAAAGGAGGGTAGGAGATGCCTGGGAGGAAAGTGGTAAGTCCTAGTTCAGTGCTTCTCAAACTTTAATGAGCACGTGAATCATCTAGGGATCTCGTTAAAATGCAGATTCTGACTCAGAAAGTTTGGAGTTGGGCCTGAGATTTTGCACTTCTAACAAGTTAAAAAGTCAAAATATTTTGGACAACACTCTTCTGCCCATTTTTCTTCTCCTACCTACTTTTTTAAGCGTCTTTTTTTCTCATAGAACTTGACCCTTTTCTGGAAATGGGTCATAAGATTTCCCCTAACTGAAGAAATAAAATGCATGATCAAAAAATCCAACTTTGAATTTGCCTCTGACCCTTAAAAATTCTGTCTTCATATCGCTCAATGCATGAGGCAGTTTTGAATCCTGGAATTAAATAATCAGCATGCTAGCAGGGTGGACATTGGCTCCAAAGTTTTACAGTAGGGGGGAGTTGGACAGTGGGAAACTCTTCTCAGACATGATCACCATTGGATCCTCAAGTCTGCTTCAACAATTGTTGACTGCCTGAGGATAGAAAATATAAACTGTTCCTGGAGGAGACTGAAGCTCAAGGGTCTTTCTGGAGCTTGGAGACAGAAAGCTTCTGTTCCAGGAACTCCAACATGGCAATGTTGCCTTAGTGATTTTGCTACTGACAATTTGTTTTGCTCCCTAATAGTAATAATGACAATGACAATTACAAGAATATTACTATCAGGAAACATTTAGTAAGTATTACTATTACTATGTTCTATGCCTGGTGCTATGTTTGCCTTTGTGTGCTGATATTGAGGGCTGGCATATAATAGAGGTATTATCACCTGTATGGGTTGGAAATTTCTGGCAATGAGTAACTGGTTTTCAGCAGTGCCTGGGATTGAGTGACTGTGGTGCCTTTACTTGATAGATGGATGAGAAAAAGATGGCAGTTTTCAAACACTTTGGAAAGGACAGTAATTGTGGATAAAACATTTTCATCCATTGTGTACATTGTGCATCTCTGTGTGTTCACAAACACACAACCATGTATAAGTAATACCTTGACTTTGTGCAGTTAACTATTGGAATTCAGGTTTTTAATTAATTGAAGTGTTTCTTAGTGTGGATGCTGCCAAAATTAACACTGGTAGGTCAATCTGCACTCCATAGGATGCCAATGTTTCCTAAAATTACAATTGTACACTCACAGACATTTTCTCAAATATTGGAAAGACACACCCTTGAGTAGTATTTGAAAGAACATTTAGAACAACTATCTGAAATGATCTGGGTTATATATAGGTACAACTGTTAGCATATATTCCCAAACCCAAAATAATCTCTTGATGTTTACTGCCTCTCATGCACTTAGCTTCTTTCACTGTCACTAATACGTTATATACTTTTTTCCCTCCAAGGTGGTACCTGTGTGGTCAACCCTACAGACTTATTTTGCTCTGTCCCTGGCCGTCTGTCCCTTCTCAGCTCTACTTCCAAATACAAGGTGACCATTGCTGAGGTAAAGAGGCGCCTCTCACCACCTGAGTGCCTCAATGCTTCACTCTTGGGAGGCATTTTGAGAAGGTAAGACAAAGCTGTTTTCTGGCACAGAATGTCTGTTTACTAACACCATACCCTTAGTCCTGATTTCTTCCATCTGATATTGTATTCCCCGTGTGGGTCAAGTCATCTCATAATTTTCATCAAAATGTGAAATTTCAAAACCTAGTTTTTGTTTGCTTTTATACAGAGCAAAATCGAAGAATGGGGGCCGCTGCCTGAGAGAGAAATTGGATAGGCTTGGCTTAAACTTGCCAGCAGGAAGACGGAAAGCAGCTAATGTCACTCTCCTCACTTCTTTGGTCGAAGGTATGACTTTTCAGTTTGGCAAAATAACGCTGGAAGGTTGACAATTCTTTGAAACTCAGGTTTCTTAGATTATGGTGTTTTATTTTTGTCTGTACCATTAAGCAAGACATTTAACAGTTAAGGTAAATTTCCTAAATTATCTTGACAATGATGATTAAATTAGACTTAAAATAAGATTTAGATAATTCATAAAATACTTAATTTACTAATCTTGGTAGTATTAGAAAAGAATACAATGGAAGGTTTGGATACTTCTCCAAATATCCTCTAAATGACAGCAACATGAAATTGGCAAGGCTCTTGTCATTTGTATTATTGTTTATTTTAGAGTGTAAGTAAATCTAACTTAACTCATTATAATTCAGTACAACATGACCTATAGGAGAAACACCTTTTATGAAGAGTTCACAGTAGTGTAGGCATGATACTGAGACTGAAGACATATTGTATTAATCCTAGTAGACCTCTCTTAAGACATGCTGTAGTTTCATGGCTATATGGGTGGAAAAGCTCAACTCAGTCGGAGAGAGGTTTAGATTAACCAGTAGTATAGAAAGAGAAGTAGAAATAAATATATTCCCCAGAAGTTGTTTTCTTTTTTCCCAGCTTACTTTTTATCTTCTTAAGGTCTAAACTTTACATATTCTTATTCAATCTTCTTTTAAGGAGAAGTATTATTGAAAGCTTCTTTTTAACATTGTGGGGAAACTTTTGAATGTCAAAGGGAAGTTTTTCCACCACAGAGAATGCTATTGTTTTAAATATAAATGGCCGGGGCCTTTTGCCAAGCCTCACCTTCAACACAACTGTGATACTTCTTGCAATCATTATTTGTCTATACGTTACTGTAGGAATTAGTGAGTGAAAGACAACACCAAACATCTATAATTTTTTCATATTGTCAATATGTAGCATTTACTGTATAACATTGAGAAGTAGTGTGTTCTTGACATTTGTCTTGGCAGAATGGCTTTGGTGATTTTGCTCTCGATAGCCATCTTTGCTGTGTTCCCTGATAGTAGTCATGATAATAACAACCACAACAATAATATTATTGACAACTGACATTTACTGTGTTACTATTACTATGTTCTAGATCTTGAGCTGTGTTTGCCTGTGTGTGCTGGTACTAAAGGCTGGCATATGGTAGATGGCTTTAACCTGTCAATCACCCACATTGGGAAAGAACAAAGTAGAAAAAAAAAGATAAATGGGTTATTTCCAAAGGGAGACAGATTGCTGCTCATTTTAAATAAAAATGCGGGTAAAATGATAGTTATAGTTGTTTAAAATTATAACAAAACAATTGCTCAGGATAACAGAAGGGATTCAAGACTCATATGGATGATAGGACTTGAGTAGTTCCCAGACCCAACTTCACAGTAAAGTCAACTGAAAAGGTTTCTTAAGATGTTTCTGGATCTCATCCCCAAATCAACTAAAACTCAATCTTGGGGTATGGCTTAGGCATCTAAAGTTTTTAAAACTTCCCCAGTGATTCTGCTATATAATAAGGTTTAAATATCATTGATTTAAATGTTCCTTGGACTCCTTTTCACTACCCAGGATGATTCTTTATGAATTCTCATAAGATTTCTAGCTGGTATGAAAATTAAAGATCCCAGTAAAAACTTTTCTCCATGCTCTCTGTCAGTCCTAAAAAAGACACAGCTTATACTGGTCAGTACAAATGAAGAGCCACAAAATGTATGATCACAGTTCTTGTTGATTTTGATGGTAGCCAAGAGTACTGGAATATTCTGTAAGAAAATCATCAATCTGTACTAGCAGCAAGGGTGCAAGTAAAATATGTGGAATCCTAGGATGATCTCTGGAGTCTTGTCATCCTACTTTTTCAGCATACCCCTCCTATCACAAAAGTGCCTAACTTGTGTTCTATTGCTGTGTCCTCTGCTCACAGATAGCTATCAGCCTTGGTTAACAAAACAAGATTTTATTCTTTTGAGGAGCTCTTATCTTAATTGTGTGCTTTTGAAATCTCCAATATCATCATGATGTAGAGAAATAAATCTTTTACTAATGAATTCCAGGTACATTGATGAAACTGTAAAAAAAAAAAAAAGAGATTTAGTGTTAAAGGGACCTTTTGCATCCCTTCACTTCCAAGGTAGTATGACCCTCAAACCCTCAAGCCCACTTTCACACACACACACACACACACACACACACACACACACACACACACTTTTTAAAATTTTATTACTATGTGCAATATTCTTTGACATTTTTATTTTATGCCATATTTTGTATTCTGTTTTAATGTTTATTGTAAACCCACTAAATTTATTTCACAACTTACTGTCAAGGCATGAATCATGACCTATAGTTTCAAAAATTGCAATTTACGTTGGATATGAGGAGAACCTAATCTTTGACGAACAAGGACATTATATTTAAACCAAAATAGGCTTCATTGTAACCCCAAGCTGACAAGAAGAGTGACTTCATTGTTGATGACTCTTTTATATTTTTATCCCCACATTTCATTTGGGTTGGTGGTAATAGCTGATGACTCCTTTCTAGCCAGCAAGATGCAATGTTCTAAACTAGGTCATGGCCCCTGAAACCCTGCTGACAATATTAGGTGTATAAGGAATAATAGTGACTCAACTCTGAGTCATTAAACCTCCTAGGACATTGAAATCATTGATGTTTATCAGCAATTCTGGCAACTTAATCCAACATGGGTCTAATGTTAGTTCCATTTGTACAGTTTTACTTCTGTATGAATTTCACCATTCATTCATTCATGCTTACCATTTCATGTTTATAAGTTCTGGAATTGACTGTATCTTTGAATAATGTTTTTCCCCTCAATCGAATATTTTTGCAAGAGCCAGAAACTTTTTAGACACTTTTCAAAAATTCTGAAACTAGATATTTAGTATCTAAAATAGTCTATTGGCTTTCTTGTATGACCTTTCTATGGTCTTGTGGGAAAGAATACAACTATTTTTTTCCGTCATTTTAAAACTGAAATCTCTCCTTTATCTTATAGATTTTCTACATTAACCTATATGTGCATTTTACTTGCCAATAATTAGTAACTTAACTTTTCTTAACTATCTCTTAAAACTGTTGCTTGAAATTGTTATAGAGTAGTTTAGCCATGACCAGATGAGTAGTTTCTCAAATATCCTGATGACCCAATACATTAATGGGGTTTAATCATATCCTCCCATTTTGGTACAATACTGAGCACAGGAGAAACAACATCTAATTGATTTTATTCCTCATAGAACAGACTTATAAAAAAATCTCATGAAGGTTAAACTTCTACAACTTTGCAGAGCTTGACTCTGCCTCTTTCTGGGGAAGATTTAAATATAGCCTTGCCACTGTTGATATTTTTATAGAACACCGATAAAAGAATAGTGTGTGGCAGGCTTTCCACACAGAGATGATGTAATCATTGTAAAAGATTCATTCAAAAAATACACAAATTAGCCAAGCGTGGTGGCACGAGCATGTGGCCCCAGCTACTTGGGAGGCTGAGGCAGAAGAATCGCTTGAACCCAGGCAGAGGTTGCAGTGAGCCGAGATTGCACCACTGCACTCCAACCTGGTGACAGAGTAAGACTCCGTCTCAAAAAAAAAAAAAAAAAAAAGATCCAGTCAATGAACAATAAGCTGCCTTATGATGGGGATTCAGATTAGCAAATGAATATTTGTTTTTCAAAAACAACACTTGTTACCAACATAACAGGTTTTATTATGATATCCCCAGGTTTCCATGCTTACCTGCTTTCACTTTTAAAAAATTATTTTAGTATCAGTTTTTCTATATTCCTTTTAAATGAAGTCACTCTATGAATAGCTCCTAGCATTGTTTTTAAATTCACATATTAGAGTCATTATTTTTAGAGATCATTTTAAGGATGTATAAAACAGGATTATTTGATGCAGGTTTGTAGTATATTTCAATAATTCACAACTCTTCTGTTACACATATTATTGTATCCACTAACTAATGGGATGAAGAACTGGAGACTGACTGAGTGTTTTCCACCTGATAAAGTTGTTTGAAAAGTGAACATTTTAATAAGGCAGATATTTAGAGTGGAGATTTTGGGAGGTCTACATTACATAGATACATTTAATTTTGAATGAGACAGAAATATTTGAATTGAGTCCCACAAAAGTAATACCACATTTAACTTCTTTTTTAACCATATGTCTTCATCCTAATTGTTTAAATCTATAGGTAATAATTAGGTATAACTCCTTGTACCCTGCTTTATTACAAACCTCTTCTTTTCATTTTCCTTTGTCAATTGCATTGCTCTTATCCATTCTGGTATCTATAATATTGGAAAGATGTCAGTCTCTGAAAAATGCAGTGGCTTAGATTTGCTTAACTGATTTCTTGAAGAGACATTGGAATAATTTTATGCTCAAAGAGTAGAAATAATTCTCTTCTAGAGTGGAAATTATTCTCTCTAGAAAACATTCAAGGAATTTGACCAATATTACAATTCCAGTTTTAACACTCTTGTTATATGTTTATTACTTTTGAATCGGCAACTTCTGTGGATGCCTCCTCCATATTTTACTTTGGAAGAATGTTTTCAGAGCTGGTCGTTATTCAAATAAATACAAGAAATCAATCATCTTGTTATTCCTGCCTATCACTCCCTTCTTACCTATGATTTTCCAAGATGGCTGACATTGCAGAATATTGCCAGAAGGAAATTCTGCCTGCCTGAGTGGGTTGCTTTCTTGGGACGGTTTTGCTACATGTGCAAAAGCTCGTGTAACATTCTCAGGCAACATTCAGGATTCTGAAAGTACAGCTTATTTAAGTTCTTAAATATATATACCTTGAGCTGAAATTTGTTATGATAGGAGATTAAATTCTCTCTCTCTCTCTCTCTCTCTCTCTCTCTCTCTCTCTTTCTCTCTCTCTCTCTCTGTGTGTGTGTGTGTGTGTGTGTGTGTGTGTGTGTGTGTATTTAAACAGTATGGGACAATGGAGAATATAAATATATATCAGCAGAAGAAACGGAACCACTTCCAAATATTGTGTATGATCTCCATTACTCTTTCTCAGCTTAAATCCCTAGTAACTGTTGCTCTTGTCTTTCATTTCAAAATATGTACTCTCAGACCCCGTCCTGGACATCTTAAGTCCTGTAAATTAGTTGTTTTGTGCCACTTGCAAAATCTATTAACCCTTTACCTGGTATTTCTCCACCTCTTACCCTCAGAATAATATCATTCTTCAAGTATGGTCTGACTTTGGACTGGTTACTGAGCTATTTTCCTAATTAATAAATAAAGACCATAATATCTATAATGATGAGGATAATGCCAGCTGGTATAACAGTTCCCAAAATTTCTGTGGCTTAACATAATAGAAGCTAATTTCTCACTCATCACAGTCTGATGTGAATGTTCATTATCAGGGGCCTTTCTTATTGTCAGTGTCTCATTCAAAGACCCAGGGACCCAGAGTTCTTCTGTCCATAGTTTACTCCGCCTAAGTCATTTAGCCCACAGATGAGGAAAGGCATAATGGTGAAAGTATACTGCTTCTTATTCACTCTAGCAAAGAAATGACCCAGTTACTACTATTCACGTTCTGTAAGAATTAGTCACATGGCCATACCTTTTTGTGAGGATGTCAGCGGGATATGCTAGAAAATGTAACCTCTAGCTGAGCAGAGTCTTCTCAGAAACAACTTTATAGTCTGTAAAGAAAAGATAAAAACTTTATGGTCTAGCATCCATATCTACCACAACTTCTGCCCTGTGTTTCTTCTAGAATTAACTACATTTACATAGATTAAGCATTTGCACAATAGGCTCCTCATAAAGCCACTTTATAAAAATTAGTATCTGTCTCCTAGTTTCCTTCCTCCTAAAAAATAGTGCGGCTTAATAGTAAAATTTACTCAAAATCATAAAACTTTAGTCCTGTAGGAAAATGATGAGTGAGTAGTCTAGGCACTAGAGCATAGTAGGTAACAATGTGGTTTCTAGAGTCAAATAAACATGTCTGAACTCACTTCTTACTATAAGGGAAGACACCTAATCTGTCTGAGCACAAGCCTCCTTATTTATAAGGTAGTATTAAAAAACAATGCTCATCTCATAAGATGGTTGTAAGGATTAAATCAGAATGTTTGCAAAGCACTTACCACAGTGCCCAGCATAAAACCATTGCTCAATAAATTTCAGTTATCATTATTCTCAAATGAGAAAACTAAAAGCAAAGTGAGAATAGCTGTTCTGCACAGGATTATACAATCGGGTGCAGGAAGGTTGAGAACCCAGATCTTCTGGTTTGCAACGCTATGGCATATTTCCCTTTTGGATTTGTTTTTGTGGCATATATTATGAACAGTTGCATTGCTGAGCTGCTTCTGAATTTAACTAAAGTAAAACTCAGGGAAAGAAAGATCTTTGAGCCTGTTTTTCTCATTAGATTTGTCCTCCCTTCTGGCTAGGAATCCTGGACAAGTTTCTTGAACTTTCTTGTGCCCAACCTTTGTCCACTTGTACAGGATTTTTAAAACCTGATGAGCCTTCTGCTGCTATTTAATCTCTCAAAATTAGGGGGACATTAAACCTTGGTTTAATCTCCTCTGAAATAATTATCAGTAGTATCCATTGAACTTTTTTTTTCTTTTTTGAGACAGAGTGTCACTCTTGTTGCCCAGGTTGGAGCGAAATGGTGAGGTCTTGGCTCACCACAACCTCCACGTCCCAGGTTCAAGCTATTCTACTGCCTCAGCCCCCTGAGTAGCTGGGATTACAGGCATGAACCACCATGCCTGGCTAATTTTGTATTTTAGTAGAGACAGCGTTTCTCCATGTTGGTCAGGCTGGTCTCAAATTCCTGACCTCAAGTGATCTGCCCACCTCGACCTCCCAAAGGGCTGGGGTTACAGATTTGAGTCACCACACCCCGCCTCCATTGTACTTTTAAAAGGATGCCAATTCAGTAAGTTATTAGTTACAAGATTCCCCTACAAAACCTTTTTATTCCACTCTAGCCAAACTGCCAAAAGGCAGTAGAAAGAAATCCTACCACTTGGTGGTATTTCCTTTCTGCCTTTAATCCTCAGCCTGAATGACTGCATTCCCAGGAAACAAGGAAAAACAACCAACTTGTCAATGAACTCTGTCCTATAGGTGAGATCTACCAAGGAAGTTTTCTTGATGTGATTATTTTTTGGAAAGAAGTATCATTGACTGCATGAGACTTGTACGCTTGAAACACCAGAATCATTTTGCCAAGTGTTAGGGATAACAGTTGTTTAGGGAATAATTATTGTAAGTCATTCTTCTCATAGAGTTTAGAACAAAGCTGATTTTTTCATTGTTCTCACACAACAAGAGTAATGAGCAGGTTTTTTTGTACATATGAAAAGCCCAACAATGTTTTTTTTTTTTTTTTTTTGACACATGAAACTAAAAGGCATATGAAACTCGAGGAACTCGTGAACCATCACTTCCCAAATTGCTCCTTCTCTGGCCTTCTCCAGACATTACATTCCCACATTAGTCCCACCTTTGGGAGAAAGGTTTTCAGCTTTCTTCTAAAAGCATATTTGATATGAAAAGAGTGTTTGTTGAAGCCTTATGTTAATAGCTCTAATTGATGTTCACTTTATTCAGACAGTTTCACCTGGAAAAGCTCTGGTGTTCCCTTTTACATACACACACTTCAGCACTGATAGTGTCTTCTTGGGGACAGTTTTGCATTTTTTTAGACTATGAGGTTTTGCATCATCCATAAATATCTTATTCTAAGCACAGAATAATTTCCATCTAGGGGACTCTGTTTCAGCAATTGGTAATCAGATAAAATGTATTGTTACCTATTATCTAAAAACTTACATTTATCAGTATTCAATAACTGGTCTTAATGAACCTAAAATAGTATCACATAATATTATGGATAAATAGATGCCATCTTGGAGTATATTCTTTTAAAATCATTTGCAAAGTTTCTAATATCACTCCCCTGGGCTACATTGTAAGACTTCATTCATTTCTACAAGGGAAATGTATTTGCATGTAGAGGCAGCAGGAATAGAATACTACACATACATTGTTATGTCTGACTATGTGCTTGGGTGTCCATAAACTCCTGTTCCTATTCATAGTGACTGTGCCACATAAAGGCAAATATATTCAAACCAATTTGCCTCAGTTTTTCCCTTGCCACCTTTGGTCTAGCTCATTATTCACTTTTGCATATAGTGATGCTCACTTAAAAGCATGTCTGCAGTCTTAGTGTTTTTCTTTTCTTTTTTCTATGATTCTCTCTTTCAAAACTTAATGAATCAATGAAAGCTTTTTTCACTTTTGGTTGTTTTGTTCCTAGAGACAGAGTCTGAAGAGCTCTGTTGTCCAGACTGGAGTGTAGTGGCATGAACATGACTCACTGCAGCCTCTACCTCCTGGACTCAAGGAGTCTTCCTGCCTCAGCCTCCTGAATAGCTGTGATCACAGACATGTGCCACCATGCCTGGCTACGTTTTAATTTTTTGTAGAAATGGAGATCTCACTTTTTTGCCCAGGCTAGCCTGGAAATCTAGATTCAAGTGACCCTTCTATCTAGGCCTCCCAAAGTCTGGATTATAGGAATATGCTGTGGCTCCCATTGTTTACATTTATTGAAATTTGTAGGTATTCTAATCAAATTGGAGGCTGTAATTATTCCTAGTGATGACTAACTTTTATTGAATAACAGTGGAAGACTTGGAATTACCCACATTCTATTTGCAATAAAACCTTTCCAAGAACAAGGCAAAGAGTAATTAACTTTTTGATTAATACAAGTTTAAACAAATAATACAAACAAATAGTTTAGGATTCAAAAGTTACAGCAAAGTATTCAGCAAAATACTTCCTTTTCACTCTGTTCTGCAGTTATTCAGTTTCCCTACCAGAAGAAAACAAATGTTATTAGTTTATCTGTTTCCTTCCAAAGATATATGTATCTCTTTTAACCATTTTTAAAACAAATTATAACATTCTGTAGACACTATTTTGCAATTAATTTTTTTTTACAGTTTATATTAGTATGCATTTTTTTACAGTGCTTACAAGTTGTTTATTCTTTTAAATGCTCATGGTATTTCATTGAATGATGCATTACAATTTATTTAACCACTTCTAAATATCATTCAGTTGTTTTCAGGCTTTGGCTATTACAAATAGTGCTTCAATGAAGAACCTCAAACTTATATAAATACTTCCACAAATATGCAAGTGCATATCTTCAATAAATGTCTAGAAATAGTGTTGCAAGGTCAAACGATATTTTCATTTATAGTTTTGATCAATTATTGGCAGATTCTCTTTAATAGTGCCTGCAAATTCATAATCCTATCAGCAATGATGGTAGGAACCATTGACATTATAGTACTTTCCTGTACTCTAAATTAAACAGGAGACTATCAATTTTTTAAGTCTTTGCTAATTTGATTGACTAAAAAAACCCCTTTATTATAAGGGAGTGAGAATATTCTCAGACTTTTATGAGCTTTTCTGTCTACTTACTTATTTTGTATATATGGAGTAATTTTTTATACTTTCCTTATTGATTTGTAAGTTTTCAGTCTATATTAGGAAAATTGACATTATATATTAGTGTGTCTTTTGTATTACATACTTTTATTTGTCAGTTGGCTGTTACGGGTTTTTGTTTATTTCCTTCGTTTATTGAGGTCTTTGCTTGCAGAACATTTTTATACTAATATAATTATATTTCTCATATTTTATTTCATGGCTTTTAGTTTTAATTGGAACACTGTAAAAGGCCTTTTTAATTCCAAGATTATAAAATTATACCATGTCATCTTGTAATTATTGTGTGGTTTCATTTTTTTATGTTTAAATTTATGATCCTTCTGGACTTTGTTTCATGGCTAAGCATATGCTATAGATCCAGTTCTATTGTTTGTTTGTTTTTCCAGGTGGCCATCTTGTTGGCTTAACACTTTCTACTGATGATCCATCTTTTCCCTACTAACTTCAAGTTATTAAATCTTATATTAAATCCACCTACAGAAATACACTTTTCCAATAGACTGAA
This sequence comes from Callithrix jacchus, assembly GCF_049354715.1. Classification (NCBI taxonomy): domain Eukaryota; kingdom Metazoa; phylum Chordata; class Mammalia; order Primates; family Cebidae; genus Callithrix; species Callithrix jacchus. The sequence continues at coordinate 58,994,235 of NC_133505.1, forward strand.
GTCTTTGTTTTCCTAACAATGCTATCTCTACTTCCTACCACATTTTCTCTTTTGTTTATAGAGTTCATACCATATTAGCCAAATAAGACAGGTCTCATCATGCAAGAAGCCAGCCAGACAGAGGCTCTTACAGTTTCATATTAACTCACTAGTGGCTGCTTTCCTTTAAATCTGTTTCTTATAAAACCCCGATTCTTGGTACAATGTGCAATCAATCTTTCCTCAGAAAATATTTTGCCATTAACCTTCTATTTCAGGGCAACCTCAATAAACATCACTTAATTTTTTCACAATATTTCTTCCTAATTTTTTACTTTTTACTTTGGAGCGGGGAAAAATGCATTCCCTAAAATTGGGGAACAAATTTATCTTTTATGCTCTTGCTATGTTCTGAAATTTATTTGTGCCAGCTTTTTAAAAGAGCGATTTAATTTAAGTTATTATCTGCTTCTGTTACATTGAAAAGTTGAAAATCCTTCATGGTTTCCACTTTTTTAGAAGGTGTGGTTATCAAGTGGCACATAGAGCCTAGAGCCTTGCACTTGAAATACTTCCCTCCAAATACCTACCTTATGTGCCTATACACCCATGTACCCTAATTCTTTTCTTTTTTAACATTTATTTATTTATTCATTCATTCATTCATTCATTCATTTATTTGAGGCGGAGTTTCGCTCTTGTTACCCAGGCTGTAGTGCAATGGTGCGATCTCGGCTCACCACAACCTCCGCCTCTTGGGTTCAGGCGATTCTCCTGCCTCAGCCTCCCGAGTAGCTGGGATTACAGGCACACGCCACCATGCCCAGCTAATTTTTTGTATTTTTAGTAGAGACGGGGTTTCACCATGTTGACCAGGATGTTCTCAGTCTCTTTACCTTGTGATCCACCAGCCTCGGTCTCCCAAAGTGCTGGGATTACAGGCTTAAGTCACCGCGCCCGGCCAATTTTTAACTTTTATTAAGTTTAGGGGTACAAATGCAGGTTTGTTACATAGGTAAACTTGTGTTGTGGGGGTTTGTTGTGCCAATTATTTCATCACCCAAGAATTAAGGCAATAGTACCCATTGATTATTATTTTTTTTATCTTCTCTTGCCTCCCACCTTCTACCCTCCAAAAGACCCCAGTGTATGTTGTTCCCCTCTATGTGTCCATGTGTTCTCATCATTTAGCTTCCACTTACAAGTGAGAACATGTGGTATTTGGTTTTCTGTTCCTGTGTTAGTTTGCTAAGGATGCTGGCCTGAGACCTAAAGACAGAAATATCATTCAATCCTATTCTAAAATATGTAATTCTTAAAATGATACGGAATAAAATGGAGGTATGTCAAATTTAGTGTGTTGCTTCAACCGTATTAAATTAAATTAAAAAAAAAAAAGGTGGATGGCCAAGTGCTGCAGTACATTGAAATAAAGGGACAGCTTAAATAGCTCTGAAAAACAAAAGGGAGCAAGGGAATTCTACTTCTCTCCCAGAAATGAGGTGACAGCATCCATATTTGCTGTTCTGGAAATAAAAGGAAAAATGTCTTCAGGCTTTTCTGGATTGTTCTTTCCACCACAGGTTATTGAGCTTCAGTTCATTGTTCACATAGGCATTTTGTGCTACCGCAAAGACAGAGGAGCTCATAGGTCTTTATTTTTCCAAATCGGTCAAACTTCTTACTGTTTTATTAATATGCTTTTCTAATTATAAAATGTCTAGTTTTCTATAACCTGTTGACTAACATCTGTTGTAGAGAACTTGCTATAGATTTGTCATTTTTTCTGAATACCATGTGTATTTTAATTAATGGATCCATTTAGTCATTCATTCCTGGGTCCTCACAAACAAAGCTTTTGTGGCATGATAGACACATTAACTACATATCAGAGTGTCTTCACTTGCCGCTTCTTTTGATGTAGCATTGCTATACATCCTGTAACAATGTTATATCACAAGCAGGAGAAAGCAGTAAACAGAACTGAGGGAAGGAAGGATCTGGCTGTCAGTGTAAATGTAAATAGCAGCTGTCCCACTCAAACTGTTTTTAAAACTACCACACGGTGAGAGCTTTGCATAAAATGGGACAGATCTGCAAGAATCAGGTTTTAGCACAAAATGCAAGAGGCATGCTGCCATCCTCCTGTTTGTCCTGTTTTACATCTCCCACTATTGTGCAAACAGTAAATGAAAAAGGATCAGATAGAGAGATAGACAGATAGACACAGACAAATAGATTGTCTCTGTTAAAATATTTTTTAAAATATCTGTTTCAGTGTGAACAATGTCCAGCTATATTAATATATGGAACTTGACCTGTTGTAAAAAGATGACACCACTGATGGTATTATACTATTAGTTACAAAATACTTTTGAATTCTGAGGTCTACATGAGTTCATCCTATGGTCAGGTGCTTTAGCATTATTTGATAGGTCAAACTTTAAAACATTTTTACTTCCAAATTTGTAAACTTCTCAAATAATCTCCCTTCTATCATTTTTCAAGCAACAGTGAGTTTCCTGTACGGCATGGCAATGACCTTAAAACACACACACACACACACACACACACACACACACACACACGCCTTTGTGCCGTTTCGTCTATCAAATATACAATATTTTCTTACCTTAAGCTGTGAGCCTCCATTAAACTAGCACTATTCAGATTAATTAACATAGAGATCCTTTCCATTTAGTTATATCATCTCCCTATTTAAAATAGAAGAAAAAAACAGTGATGTTTTCCACCACACAAATATTTAAATACAACTAAAGATCTGCTATTGCTCATTTGAAATATATGTGGGGAGGGGCATGATCAGAGTTTATAAAACATTAACTGCACTAATATGTTTACTTATTGCAATACCTTTTATATTAAACTAGACTTTTTTGCTACAACCTAGGACAGGAGGTCTCACCTTATGAAAATGAAAAAAAATGAATTTTTTTTTTTGAGACAGGTTCTTACTTTGTCACCCAAGCTGGAGTTCAGGTGGCTCACTATAGTCTCAACTTTATGATGCCAAGCAATCCTCCAGCCTCGGTCTCCTGAGTAGCTAGGTACTGCAGGCATACACCACCACATCTGACTAAGTTTTAAATTTTTCTAGGGATGCAGTCTTGCTATGTTGTCAGGTTTGTCTCTAACTCCTGGACTCAAGGGATCCTCCTGCTTCTGTCTCCCAAATTACTAGCACCTTTACTAAAGATATTTTCATCCATGTTAACTATTCTCTTTTGTATATTTATTTGGTATATCTATAAAATTTTTCTTCATATTATTAGCTATTTCATTTTTTTGTACTTGTAATATAACATCTTGTATTATATACTGTCACTATAATAACAACAAACATGAAAAGATTATAGGTAATGCTCATATAGGTACAATAAAAATAAGGTGTTACTAAGATACTTGTTGTTGCTACTGTTATTGTTATGACTGTCATTTTTGTAGAGACAGGCAATCTTTAGTACCTTTTTATGTTCTCCATTACTCCTAGCTAGCACTGTGCCTTGAATAAAGTAGTTGAGTAGATGCTTAGTATTAACATATATACAGTAAAAACATTTTTAACTTTTAGGTTTAGGGGTCCATGTGAAGGTTTATAATATAGGTAAACTATGCGTCATGGGGGTTTGGTTTACAGAGTATTTCATCACCCAGATAATAAGCATACTACCCAATAGGTGTGTTTTCTGATTCTTTTCCACCTCCCACTTTCCACCCTGAAGTAGGTCCCTGTGTCTGTTCTTCCTCTTTGTGTTCATGTGTTCTCATTGTTAAGCTCCCACTTATAAATAAGAACATGCAGTATTTGGTTTTTTCTTCCTGTGGTAGCTTACTTAGGATAATGGCCTCCAGCTACTCTTGCAAAGAACATGATCTCATTCTTGTTTGTGGCTGCATAGTATCCCATGGTATATATGTACTACATTTTGTTTAGAAAACTTGACTTTAAAAAAACAAATTTTAGTGGCCAGGTAGGATTTGCCTTCATTAAGCTTTAAAAATACCATTGCAGGGCCGGACGTGGTGGCTCACACCTGTAATCCCAGCACTTTGGGAGGCCAAGGTTGGTGGATCACCAGGTCAATAGATCGAGACCATCCTGGTCAACATGGTGAAACCCCGTCTCTACTAAAAATACAAAAAATTAGCTGGACATGGTGGCACATGTCTGTAATCCCAGCTACTCAGGAGGCTGAGGCAGGAGAATTACCTGAACCCAGGAGGCGGAGGTTGCGGTGTGCTGAGATCACACCATTGCACTCCAGCCTGGGTAACAAGAGTGAAACTCCGTCTCAAAAAAAAAAAAAAAAAAAAAAAAAAACCATTGTTTTCTGGATTGATTTTCATCAGTTACTTTGCTGGGAAGCCATTTCTACTCCATTTCTTAAAAATTTAATTGGATTTAGAATTTTGTGAGAGAACAAAAGTTATTCTTGGTTTTCCAAAACAGTTCTCCAACTTCCTTGAAAAGTTATCTGAACCCTTTGCTGGTATTTTCATAGGTCTCATGGAAAAGACATCTGAATAGTTTAGATTCACTGAGAATGGGTTATAGGTTCAGCAGCCAGAAAATGACTTGTCCATGGGGCTATTTCACTTGTGAATCATGTGAAAAACCTCGGAAGTCAGTCTGATCTAATGTCCAGAGCCATAAGGGGAGTCAACACTTCTGTGTTTCTGTTTTCTTCCCCTCAATTTTCCACATATCTCTGCCTGCTAAGTCACTTCTCTGTTCCTCAATTTCCCCTCATTCTTCTTTATTACCTCCCTTCCTCTCCCCAAAAAAGGTCATTTTTCTTGAATAGTTTAAGTAGGAAATGATTTGTCTGACCACTGCCAGGAGTGAGGCTTGAGCAACATGTAAGACACTACTGTGATTAAGGTTGGATGCTGGTGAAAAACTCACTTGTGTTATTTGCCAACAGGGGAGGCTTTGCACTTGGCTCGGGATTTTGGCTACACTTGTGAAACAGAGTTTCCAGCCAAAGCAGTAGGAGAACATCTTGCCAGACAACATATGGAACAGAAAGAACAGACAGCAAGAAAAAAGATGATCCTGGCGACCAAGTAAGCAGAATGGGGAAACCTCTGTGTGCTTTCATCTTCAGCTTTTTAAATTTTCTTTGAATGAGAAACAGTCTAGAAGGCACCCGTTCTCTAAAACAAGGCGGATCTTACACACCAGCAGCTAAATATATTAACAAGGACCTTCCACCCTTTGGTGCCTATGACAAAGTTTACAAACTATCCTTGATTAGTGATGAAGCTGTCATTGAAACTGATGAAAGTTCTTGGAAAACTTCTCCAGAATATGCAGAAATCCCTTGGAGGAAAACGTTTAGGAAATGTAGATCCCAGGCAAATATGCCTTTGATTGCTATGTAATTTGGTCTAAGGTACTCATTTTGCCTTAACAAATGAGGGTAAATATCTCAAAACACCATAAATGTTTGGGGAATGTGACAGAAGATGAGGTCACAGATTGGTGAGAGGTACCAGGGAGACCTCTGGGACCGAGGATCAACATGAGTGCCCCCATCCTCTCTTGTATATGAGTAAGCATATCATCCTTATACTGCCTCATAGTGGTATTGTCTTTTTTTTTTTTTTTTTTTTTTTTTAAGTATAATGTATTTCAAAGCTTCTGGAAATTGTAAAAAGCCTAATTAAAATAATGAGGAAAATGATATAGACAAATTTGACATTGCAATAGGAAAGGTGGAAGCTTGCATAAGATGACTTTTAAATTCCCTGACATTTAAAGATTCTTTGATAATAAATAGGAATACTACCATTTATTGTGTAAAAACCCAACAGAACAGCAGGTAGCACTGCAGGTTATAGTCAAAAGTTTTCGAGGAAAATCCTTCAGGTAGTAACTAATTCTTGTTATCTTCTCTTTATTGAAATAAGTTATTGCTAAATTTAGGCCATTAAGCATCTTAAATAATTTTTAATTCAATAATCAGATTTTAGAACTAAATAGTTCCAGCTGGTTAAGCTGTCAATTATAAATTAATTTTTTATTCATGGAAAAGTATTATTTGTCTGTTTATTTGGTCATTTGTTTGTTTGAGACATGGTCTCACTCTGTCACCCAGGCTGGAATACAGTGGCACGATCATAACTCACTATAGTCTCACCTTCCCCAGGTTCACATAATCATCCTACCTCAGCCTCCTGAGTAGCTGAGACTATAGGCATGAGCCATAACACCCAAATGGTTTTTGAATTTTTTGTAAAGATGCATTTTTGCCGTGTTGCCCAAGCTGGTCTCAAACTCCTGGGTTCAAGCAATCTGCCCTCTTTGGCCTCCCAAAGGGTTAGTTCACAGGCAAGAGCCACAATGTCCAACCTTAAGGAAAACTTTTTAAGAGAAAACCTAGGGCAGATAGTATTAAAAACATTGCTTCTTAGAAACTGATAAAAAGTAATTATTTAATACCTTTACAACATACTGGCTAAAATTTTAATTGGCTCAAAATGCATAAAACCAAAACTGAATATTCTCTTTTCTATCAGCTTCTAATGTAACATAGGTATTTTTACAAATTTAAGAAATATATGGGATACTTGGGGTACTTACCATCTCACTGGTTTGTCTAGGACACTTGAGTCCCTTAATTGGGCTTTATGCACTGCTGTGGCTATCGCTGTTTAGATTTAGAATTGTATATATCTATGCTGTTCTGAAAGTACTAGATTATCTCATCTTGTCCCAAAGAGAAGAAAAACAAAAGTTGGTGGCAGAAGGAATAGAGAAAAAGCAAAACAAGGTTAAGAGAAAAGGAATAGCAGCAAGAGAGAATGAAGACCAATAGACAGAGAAAGAAAATTATGAGGCAGGTATAAAACTAGAACTTAAAATCTGGGAATAAATTTTGTGATGTGGAAGCCCCTGAAAACTTGCTAATCAAAAGACCTAAATCTGAACCTTTTGCATAGTTTATCTTCTGGGAGTTGCTACCTCTGCCTTGTGCTCTTTTCTTTTTCCAAATAATTTCTTGACTAAATTTATTTTCTGAATAATTACAGTCATGTTTCAATTTCTCCAGGAGCTGAAAGCACATATAGTTAGTTAGTTTGAATCCTTTATATTACCTTAGGATAAAGATAAAGACTCATTACAGATTAAGAGAATTACCCAGTACTAGCACTATATATCTCCCAGGTGTTTCCATAGCATATCATTCTAGCTGGCAAGATCATGCAAATTTTACCAATGCACATATCCATGTGAATTTTACTGTTATCCCAAAATACAAATTTCCAAGAGAAAACACCTTTATTTTTTCTACCTCAAAATGACTTGGTTGTGGTTTTATCATGCATATTCAAAGACTTTTAGTCCTTAATTCAGAGAAACAGTTCTCCTGTACTCTGTCCTCCAGGAATTGTTTTGTAACTGTTCATCATTACCATCATCAACACAATAAATATAATTCCTATTTTCTTGGAGATTCCCATCATTCTGTTGAAGTGTGCAATAGTCTCTGAGTACATTCAAATTGGCACTGAGATTTTGTTTTAACAGAAGTAAATGATAGAAAAAATTGAGGGAAATCAGAAGAATGCATCCATATTTGGCAAAGTTACGTTAAGACATCTATTTTTGAGTAGAGTATTTGACCAGGTAGTCGTATTTTCCTTTTACCTGGGATCTAAGTAACATATCGTATTTTGGGTGATATTTTGAACTTTGAGTTCATAAAACATTGTGAGAACATGTAATTTTCTTTTATCTGTCTGCTCATAGCTGCACATTTGCAGACCATTAAATGTCAAACAAGAATTGAGTGTACTTGTTTCAATTAACTTATTTTACAAAAGACTAAATAGGCATAAATATCTGAAAATTAAAATACCGCTTTATAATTTTTTATTTTTGTTAGGTATATGCATCCTATCTTCTTATTGTACTATATGAAATAAAAATCAAAGAATCAGAGACTGTGAAGTTATAGCAAACACAGGCAATATAACCACTAATCACTATAACTAGATAAATTAGGAATGTATACAAATAATATCCTTTTTGTGCAACATATGGATGGACCCAACATGTGTTCTGAGAAGTTTCTAATTTTCCACTAATAGAAAGTATTGGATATTTTCATCAATTAAAATGCTAAAAGTTAATATTAAGTAGCCTATAGGGATATTCATTATATCCTAGTCAGTTCACCTTTCTTCATAAGACTTGGACAATTTTATAAAAATATATATATATATAATCTAAAATTTATTGAATGAGAGATCTAATTGCTGATCTGTGTTGTCAGATTGGCCTACATATTTTTTTAAATCTTCATGAATAACAGATTCAGTTGTCTTTTAGTATACTGTCAAGTATACAGTTGTATAAAGAGCTTATTGATTAAGTGCCATTAGTCTTCTAATTCCTCTTTATTTCCAGTATTTTGTTGATTAAATATTTTGATGTTATTGAGATGTTTATTTAGGTGAAAGAATAGAAACTGAAACATTTTTTGAATTCTAAAAATGAATCAGATGAAACATTCATTTATTTGGTTATCAGAAAACATATTTAAACCTTTTCCTTAAATTTAGGACTAAATGTGTCTAATATTTGATCTGCATTAAGGTAAAGCAGAATAGTTAACAACTTTTGGTATTACCACAATATTAATCATCTAAAGGTGAAACATAGAACTTGGATTTCAGACATCAGCTAAAAACTTACATCCTTAAGGACAATGATGTAAGTGATAAAGTTAACAAGTATGATTCATTGAAGGTCATCTTATGTTACCTAATTCATAATATAATATTTTGTTTTGAGAACTAAGATTGTTTCTTTTTGTAGTTTTATAAATAAAACTTTAAGAATGAAATTAGTCATAAAATCATAATTCTTTAAGTGCAATAATCAGATGATGATGATAATTGCCTAGGGCGAATCTACCGAATTGTCATCTGTTTTCAAGTCTAGAAGCTTGAAAGTAGGTGAGGTAAGCTGTAGTGTTAAATACAAAAGTGGGAGAATTCTAATATTACTCCTGGTAAAGCTTCATGTGTGAATTATTTAGCGTGAGTTAAATTTGTCCACCTCTTTAGCGTTTTCTCATTTCTTCATCAATTTTATTATAACTTACTGTATTATTTATATAGGAACAAAGTTGATTTGTCAACTTATAAGTTTATTCCATTACCCAATTAATTCTGATATTATACCACAATAACTAATGTTTAAATCTTTATTTCAGTGTTTTAAAATTTATTTTAATCTGATAGAAAACTAGAAGACTGATCTAAAATCAACACCAATCTTTCTTTGTAAGAATGGATTATAATGATTGCCTGCCATACAGTAATTTATAAATGACAGTATGAGGCTACATTTAAGATTTTAGTTAGAAATTTCCATAAACAAATATAACAAATCTAATTCTATTAAATAACACAAAGCAAAACAGATTATGATACCCTCCTCAATATGGCAACAAACACTTAGATGAAGTTGCATTCATCGATTAAAATATGGGCAATACACCTAAAAATGGGTATATTTCATAAAGCAATTGAGTCTCACAACAGAAAATGTGAGGAGTTCAGAAGAAACCTCAATAAAAGTAGAAACACACAGTTGTTACTAGCATGTATTCAGATGTTGTATCTCAGAGATCCAATCAGCCCTTTAGAAAGGTCAAAAATAATTGACCAGTACTCTTCAAAAGCATTAATGAAAGATGACAAACGACTGAGGAACTGTCAAAGACTGGATCAGGCTAAGGATGCATGACAAACCAAATGCAATGTAGAATCCTAAACTAGATCCTGCACCATTTACAGAAAGAACATTTGTAGAGAAACTAAATTTAAGTCCAGATAAAATCTGTAGTTTAATAGCATTGTGCGTATAGTAGTTTCTTAGAAATAAGTTCATTGGTTATGTAAGATGTTAACATAAGGGAAACTGAATGAAGGGTACATGGAAACTCTCTGTACTGTTTTGTTTTGTTTTGTTTTGTTTTAAATCGTTCTAACATGATCTTAAAAGAAAAAGAAAAAAACAGAAAGGGGATATGGAGTATCCTATTTCACTGCAGCAGATAAGGACTTTGTCTTTCCTATCTCTGCCTCTTTTTCACTTTCACCTGTGTTCTGCAAACATGAGTAAGGCAATTTTGAACACTAGCATTAAACCAGACCCTCACTGTTCATTTTTAAAAATCATAAGTGATCTGTAGTGGAATTCAATAAATTTTAGGTACCTGATTAAGAAGTCTCCACTGATTTTAACTCAGTGATCAATTATTTGTACTTCAAGAAATTTTGTCACTTTTTAGTAGTCATTTGCTAATGACACAAATGCCTTGCTGCAGAATAATGGCCTGGTCCCTATTCACTTGGAATAATTTTATCCTTCTGTACCAGTCTTTGGTTACATTGATAATCAAAGTCAGGGCTACATTGTTACATTTTGTGACCACCATTGTAAAATCAGAGAAAAAACCTAATTATTATATTATCCCTTGATTACGGAGTCAGAGTTGCTTCACTTTAGATGATGGATTCTTTTAAGCAATTCCTTCCCAATCTTTTACTTTTCAGAGACTGGACTAATTTAGTGTTTTGTTGTTAAAAAACAAAACCAAAAAAAAAAACTTCTCTCTGTATAGTGTATTCTGCTTCTTTAGAATTATGTCATTTGGGCTGTACATCACAAGGGTTTTATTGGTTTTTTTCCAGATGAAAGTTTTTTGGTTTATTAAGCTTCTCGTGAAAAATCCGCAACGGCCAGAGATAACATCATTGCAGCACCTTTACCCCTTCAGCTGTGATCCAGTCCCCCGCTCACTTTTTGCCAGCACTGGCATTGGCCTTTGCTGTCCCCCTGACTTTCTTCATTCTGTTCCTGCATTCCTTTCGTTGCTTTCTTGAGGTCTTTTTCTTCTCATATAGGCCGTGTCTTGGAAGTCTATGTTTGGGTTCCTCTTTCTTTGCATTATCCAGGGAATCGTCAATCATGCCAAAGCCAGTTGTCTTGCCACCACCAAAATGAGTTCTGAATCCGAATACAAAGATGACATCTGGTGTGGTCTTGTACATTTTGGCTAGTTTTCCCCAAGTTTCCATTTTAGGCACTGCTGCCTTCCCAGAGAAGGACAAGAATGACCATTTGTTTCCTCTGAGGTAGTCAGTTGGTCATGAACTTTCTAGTGCATATAGTTACTGTGTTGTTCATGATGGCGACCTATCCTCAGTCAGGGAGTAAAAGAGAACCCAAGGGCTGTATTGTTGCATGGTAATACTGTAATTAAATGAAAACCAATGACCAGAAACCATAACCATTTAAAGCAAAAAATGCAGTAGAAAAGTGACCTTGAGAGTACTTTTTGCAAGAAATAAGCTTACATGGAACATAATATAACCATTTTTGTGAGGTTAATGAACTAAATTATGGATGATTATCTGCTTTAACTATTAAGAGATATAAAATTAGTCCATAAGAATCTGAAATCTAATGCAATATTGGTAAAAAAGGATTTTCTAAAATCTGTTTGAATCATGGCTCTGAAATAAAACTGTGACTTTAATTAGATTTGTTTACTCATACAATGTCTAAAACAATCATATTTCAATTAAAAAGATTATTGTGATCATTTCATATGGGGTTTCCCTTATACTGAGGTTAATCTATGAATAGTCATCTTAAAAATGAACATGGTCTTATCTGTGTTCATGGATTGTTATTTGTTTGAAATGTTGTATGATTTTCCTATAACCACCGAGAGCGAAGTCACCATTGTGAACCTCAACTGTATGCTGTGAATGGAACTTTTGCAATTGCTTTATGTAATGTTACGTAGACTTCTTTTAAGAGAGAGAACAAACCTTTGATTAAATATCATGGGATTAAATTGAAGCCCAATTTCAAAAGTTTGATTTTAAATTTGGTTCTTTTATTTTAGACAAATCTGTAAAGAATTCCAAGACCTCTTGAGCCAAGATAGATCACCACTGGGATCCTCCAGACCTACTCCGATTCTAGACCTTGACATCCAGAGACATTTAACACATTTCAGGTAAGACTGGTTTTCAGTTTGCTCAAATTTTTTTTTAATAACGCAGACTCTTGTATTTCTATCACAGTTCTATTTAGAGATATCACCAATATATTTATACGGTGACTGTTCTACTCCTTTCAGATGGGCTATAACAAAATACCTTAGACTGGGTAACTTATAAACAACGGAAATATATTGTTTACAGTTCTGAGGACTGGGAAGTCTGAGATTAAGGTGCCAGCAGATTTAGTGTCTGATGAAGCCTTGCTCTCTGCTTCAGAGATGGCACAGTCTCACTTTTCTCCCATATGATGAAAGGGGCAAACAAGATCCCTTGGGCTTTATAAGGGCACTAATCCTATTCATGAGGGTTCTGCCCTCATAAGCTAATCGCCTCCTAAAGACTCTATTTAATACTATTGCATTGGGATTAGGTTTTAGTATATGAATTTGGAGTGGGGCGATGGGGACCATAGCAATGATATTCAGACCATAGCAGTGATTGACTGAATTTTTTGAAATTCCAAGCTTATAAAATCAAACTGAGAATAACAATGCATGAAGCATTTTAGATTGGAAAATTTTATATATTTATGCATTGTTAGGAAATAATTATTTTATAAAAGTGAACACTATTATTTTAAATAATATTTAGCACTTTGGGATGAGGGTTCTGAAATATTTTAAATAGTTCTTTATCTTGGTGACATAAATTGATTAATGGAAAGACCCCATGACAGAAGTTAACAGGATATCACTGGCTGATTTTCCAGAAGTATGGTAATAGTTTCTATGCAATTAGAAACTGCAAATGGTTTTTAAGTTAGATCACACAAAAGCATGAAATGTATTATTGGAAGCATATTTTATATTTCATTTTCTGATGTGTTTCGAGAATGAAGAAAATTTTGTTTTCTGGTTAATTTATGCCCCAGAGGGAATGTGAGAGGGAACATAGTAATTACTCAGGTGCCTTACAGTTTTACAATTCTAGAATTGTAATGCCTGCATGATAGCCGTCTCATCAGTATAAAATATTGTATCTTCTCTTAGTTATTATCATTTAGTTAAATAATGATAAGGAAAGACTAATACATTTTAAATATTAAAATGCTTTCAATATCTGTTAAAAATGTAAGGCTGTTGAGAAGGGTACTTTAGAAAGTGACAAGTGTTTAAATAAGTTAGAATTTAGTAGGCAACATCAGACACAGTTAAATATAATATTTTACAATATGTCACAAGTTTCCTCAAGACACAATAGACATACATCTCTGATGGCTCAATTTAGGATTTATCTTCCCAAAATGCACAAAATGTAGGACATATTTCACAGGACTTCTCTCCTACCACTCATTTGAACTAGTGATAATGATAGGAAGTATAATAAAACTGGGAGAAAATAAAATGCCCAGGTGTTATGAGCAAAAGGTTTTGGAGTCAAAACCTTTTCAAATCCTAGTATATGTGAGCCCTTATACATATGAGCTGGGTTGCTTGGGGTAACATACACACTCATTACAAACCGTTATTTCCTCAGCTTTAAATGGAATAAAGACACCTCCATTATATGGTCATAGGTGAGCTAAAATAAGAGAAAGAACACAAAGTAAGCATTCAGTAAATGACATATTATTGGCCTTCACCACCAATCCGAGTTTAAATTTGTCTCCAGCATTATATCTACACAAATATTTTTCATATTTTTGTGAAAAATAAAAAAATTATTTATTGTTCATGTGAACAATAAAGGGATTTACAGTTTTTGCAAAAGATCAACTTAGAACTTAGTAATTTTTATTGCGATTTGATTCTGGGTTTAAAAAAGTTTATTAAATTACAAATTTACTCTGAGAAGGAGCATACTTTTAAAGTACAGAGATCTGAGACTCTGTCATGTGTACTAAATTATTTCCAATTACAAATGCTGAGGCCTTCCTCAGATAGTAGCTGTCCTTTTTACTCTCAAAACAAAATAGAGCATCAGTCAAACATCAACTACTCTGTGAAATAAATAGGTAAAATATTTGTTTTCTTAGCATAGGCACAACTTGCTGATTTGTTAACACATTAGTCAGTCGCCAACTTAGTGCCAGAGATCTCTTTAGAGAAAACTCATTTCAAAACGTGAACTGAACATTTTCTTTGTGGGCTTTATATGCTCTCACTTACCTCCCCATACAGAATATGGGAACAGTCTGGTGTTACTCAAAGTGCAGCTAAATACATGGTAAATGGCTACCCTTACCCCTAGTGAAAAAAAAAATAAGATTATATTGGGGGTTATTATATACAGTTTCAGATTCTCAACCACAATTTCAAGTATAACCATATCTTAAAACTTTCTAACACTGCATGTTTACTTATAATTGTATCATCTATAAAATGTTGGTATTATTTATATATTGAATATTTTGAATATTAGAAAGTTATTATTTCCCATTATTATACTTTTTAAATGTTTGCCAGAATTTTTATTTATTTTTCTTTAATTATGGCCCAAGATATTTACTTAGATAAAAATTTCTGATTTCATAACAAATAGCAGTATGGTGATACAAATTGCACAATCAAAGATTTCTTTATAGCAGATTTCCTACTATATATTTTTCTTAAATTGTGATTAAAAATTCATAACACAAAATTTACCATCTTAACCATTTCTAACCAATTTAGTAGTGTTAAGCGTATTCTCATTGTTGTATAACCACTCTCCGCAACTTTTTTATTTTATAAAACTGTCTGTACCCATTAAACAGCTCCTCATCTTCTCCTCTCTCCAGCCTCTGTCAACTACCATCTTATTTTGTGTTTCTGTGAATCGAACTATGCTACACATCTCATATAAGAGGAAGCACACAGTATTTGCCTTTTCGCAACTGGCTTATTTCACTTATCATAATGTCTTCCAGGTTGATTCATGTCATAGCATTTGTCAATATTTTCTTCCTTTTAAGGCTGCACAATATTCCTGTGTATGTGTGTGTGAGTGTGTATGTGTCTATATATGGCACGTTTTATCCATTCATTTATTGATGGCAAATGGGTTGCTTCCACTTCTTCACTATCATGATTAGTGCTGCAACATTGATGTGTAAATATCTCTTCAAAATCTTGCTTTCAGTTCTTTTGGATATATACCCAGAAGTGAAACTGCTGGATAATATGGTAATTTTATTTTTCATATTTTGAGGACCTATTCTACTGTTTTTCATAGCAGCTACACCACTTTACATTTTCACAAATAACGTACAAGCTTTCCATTTCTCCATATTGTCACGAAATCATGCCATCCTAATGGGTGTGAGGTGATATTTCATTGTTGATTTGCATTTCTCTAATGATTAGTGATGTTAAGCATTATTTCATGTATTTTTTAGCCACTTGTATATCATCTTTGAAGAAATATTTAAGTCCTTTGCCCACTTTTTGACCAGATTATTTTTTTATTAAGCTGGAGTTTTTTATATGTTCTAGATAGTAACCTCTGCTTAGATGTATAATTTGCAAATATTTTTCCCATTTTGTATATTTATTAGTCTGTTTATTGTGTCTTTGGTACATAGTTTAAATTCTGATGTAGTTCAATTTGTTTATTTTTACCTTTTTTCCCTGTGCTTTTGGTGTCAAATTCGGGAAATCTTTGTCAAATACTATGCCTTAAAGTTTTCTTGAATTTTTTTATTCTAATGGTTTACAGTTGTATGTCTTATTTCTGTCTTTGATTCATTTTGAGTTAATTTTTGTTTATGTTGTAAGGTAAGGGTCCAACTTCATTCTTTTACGTATCTTACGTTATATCATTTCAAACAAAAGATACACGACTGGCATTTTCAATTGAAACCCAAAGTGAAGGTCTCTGATGTAGACTAAATTTAAATGTGTGTAATTTCTTTACTGCACATTTATTAAAGAGGCATCAACAGAATATATTAACAGTAGGATAGCAAAAGTCAGCTTGTTGCTTAGCCTTGAAATAGACACTGCACTTTACAAGTGTATTTCTTAAACTTTGGTGTATAGCAGAATCACTCTTGAAACCGTAAAAGAAATCTCAAGGATTGGAGGACATATTTAATATTTAGAGATTTGATTCAATAGTTCTAGGACCGGACTCAGGTATCTATGTTATTTTTAAACAGGGAGGGGAGCATCACACACTGAGGTCTTTGGAGGGGGACTAGGGAAGGGACAGTGGGGGCAGGGAGTTGGGGAGGAATAACATGAAGAGAAATGCCAGATATAAGTGATGGGGATGGAGGCAACAAATCACATTGCCATGTATGTGCTTATGCAACAATCCTGCATAGCTTTTACGTGTACCCCAAAACCTAAAATGCAATAATATATATAATATATGTATATATATTCAGTTATATACATACACATATATATACATATATATATACACACACACACACACACATATATATATATATATATATATATGTATAAAACTCTGAAGTTGATTCTGATTGTTAGGCAAGTTTAAGAACCACAATTCCGTAACTATAAGTTTTTTTTTTCCTTTGGGAGAAGAAAAATTCCATTTTGTTTTTAAACTGGCACTGAGAATTCTATCAAGTCCTGTCTTATATACTAACATATTAAAAACATTCTGTTGGGAGGCCTAGGTGGAAGGATCACTGAGGCCCAGACTTCAATATCAGCCTTTGTAACATAAAGAGACTTCATCTCTACTAAAAAATGTAAAAATTAAAAATAAAAAGATTCTACATTGATGATTCTACAAATAATCTGGGTAAATATGTGTTAGCATAAGGTATCCTTTTAATTTTAACTTAATTTTATTTTGTGTGAGTCACCCAGGTTGAGGTGCAGTGGCTTGATCATGTCTCATTGCATCCTAGACTTTCTGGGCTTAGGTAATTCTCACACCTCAGCTTCCTGAGTATTTGAGCCTACAGGCACATGCCACCATGCTTGGCTATTTTTTTGTATTTTTTGTAGAGATAGGGTTTTACCATGTTGCTCAAGTTGGTCTCAACTTCCTAGGCTCAAGCAATCTTCCCACCTTGGCCTCCTAAAGTGCTGGGATTACAGATGTTAGCAACTATACCTGGCTGAGTATGTCTCCTTTAAAATGTTCTACTGACAGTGACAACTGTAATTTCAATAAACCATAAGCTCAAGAGAAAGATGAATTACAACGGAGACATAGCACATCTGACTTTAAAAGCAGGCAATTGGTAGAGTGTGATTTTCCACTGTTTTTACTGAATCCTGGCTGAGAAAGAAGTGAGGAGGGAGTGTAATTGAATAGACATGGAGAATACTCTAATTAATAACATCAACTTGCATTACTATTTTATTTAGTTAAACCTCCTTCCCAATGCAGACCACTTGAAAATATACCTTATAGTTTGGTCAATTTGATGCCTTGAGAACTGTGGCTTACTTTCAGCAGATTTAAAATGTCCAGACAAAGCACGGATAACTACTTCTAGTTTTCCATTCCATGGCAGTTGACGTATCAGTGTGTTCTGGGAAGCCGTATGCATAGCAGTGACCCTTCTCATAATTCACAGCCTGAAAACCTTCTTGTTTCCATCAAAATGACAGAAGGCAGGCTTATTCATTATTTATAATTTACTGAGTACCATCAACAGTGTGTATTGTTTTAGAGAACACAGCAGATACCACAACACAAACCAGAAGGAGGAAAAGATTTGATTGACATCTGCAGAAGACCACATAGGCTTACAGCTCCTGGGAATAGTGGTGGCAATTAGACCAAGGTGGCATGGAGTTTCACAGTCAGAGTAGCCTCAGCTCACATGGAAACCCAGAGCCCTGCTTTTTTGAAATGTTAGGAATTCCCCTCTTTGAGATTTCAGGAAATCTTAATAATTTTCCCCTCTTTGTCTCTTATGTTGTCATAATCTCCTTGAATCTGAAGTCAAGCAAAAGCACATTTGACAATGTAATAAGAAGTTAGACTGTCCTGAAGGCTCAATTAAGGGAAGACACGCTATCCAAAAATTGAGGAAGCTTTTTTTTCTCAGCATGTTCCTTGGAAGACTGAAATTTTGTTGTTTCCGGTATTTCTAGTAGAATTATTATTTATTGTTTCTACTATGTTAATGGTAGGTAGTAAAAAGATGATTAGAGAATCATCCCATTCTTTAGAATTTCTAAAATGGAGAATAATTGTATATTATTATATATACAAATTATATACAAATAATTTATAGACATACAAGCACATATATAAATACATATAAATAGCTATATATTTACATATATGATAATATATAAATAATTTTATATGTATACATAAAGGCTTGTAATATACAAGAGTGATGCGATAATAGAAGATTAAGCATACTGGTAATTTACCTGGGGCAATAAATTTCGTCTTTTTATCCATAGAAATTTCATCTATTTATCCATAGAACCTAGCAAATAGTATGCATGTAATAAATATATGTAAATAAATGTAGATTAAAATAATATCTGAATTGGAGCCTGTGTGTTTTCTCCACTGGTTTATTCTCAGGGCCATGATATTGGGTGATGGACTAGGGAAGTAAGTGATCAATGTGCTTTATTCTCCTATTTTACTCAAAAAGCATATTGACATCTTACCTTCTTAGAAATATACCCTCTTACCTGCCTTGGGAAATAAGAAATGTGTAGGCAGTGCCAGACATCTGGGTGCTTGCTGGTGATTAAACTTTCTTCATTGATTCTCAGTGTTGGAAGGCCCCTAACATCTCCTATTCTTCTCCAATATTTAGATCTTTTCTCCAACGTCTCTGTCAAGTTATCATCCATCCCAAGCTTGGAAACTCTCAGTGATAGGCTGCTGTATCATTGATAACTGCTCTGACAACTCTGTTAGAAATGTCTTCCTTCCTTTTCCCAATGTCCCACTTCTGGGGGCTTTACAGAGTTACTTTCATCCTGGTTCCTCCCAATTTCTAAAGATAGTTCTCATGTCTTTTCTAGTTTTCTCTTCCATCGTTATTCATTCCCATTCCCTTCAGGGTTCCACATATGACAGGCCTTACAGTCAACTCAACCAGTATTTTCTGATTGCTCTGTTCTTGGCAACATACTGAAGAGCAGATGTTTGTTTCTACTTAAATGTGAGCATGTTTGGTTTTATCCAAGCCTAAAATGTGCATAGGTTTTGTTTTTGTTTTTAATTTGTAAAAATTTTCCTGAGATGAATAAGTGGCTGAGAAGGTGATCAACAGTGGGTGATTTTCTTCACCAAGCATTCTTTAGTGTGAGAAAATAAACAATAAAATTTCAATTAAATCTGTAATCTCAAAGGCAAGGATCAGCAGATATGAGTTTGCGGGCTACAGGGGAATCTTCCTTGCTAAAGCTGGATTTTCACAAGGAAATGCAAAGTTGGGCCCAGGAGAAGCTTTAGAAGCCTGCCTAAAGTTTAGTCAAGCAAAGAATCTTTGTCAGGTGACACATACATTAAAACATCCATTTGCAGGGCTTTTGATAACATTTTTTTTTCATTATTTATTTATTTATTTGTTTTTTTAATTGCATTTTAGGTTTTGGGATACATGTGCAGAACATGCAAGATAGTTGCATAGGTACACACATGGCAGTGTGTTTTGCTGCCTTCCTCCCCTTCACCCACATTTGGCATTTCTCCCCATTTTTATGGATTTTCAGATTCAGCACATAGAAGACTGGTGATTAAAACAATAGAAACCAGAGGTAATTGTTTCTAATTAAAAGTTGTAAATATGACCCTGTGATAACTACATGTGTGAATAATTGACTTTGGGGAATGCATACATTAAGGAAGAGTTTTGGTCAATTTTTAAATAATGACTATCATTGTTGAGTTATGGATTGGAGAAGAATCCACGAGGAGACAATATGGCATGATGTGAAGCACTCAGGATGAATTGTCAGGGGACCTAACTCAGTCTCCACTTGGTTACCAGCTAGATGTATGGATTTAGAATAGGCATTTTACCTGTGTGACCTCTGCATGGTCATGAGTCAGTGCAGTTAAGCTGAATGATCTCTAAGACTCCTTCTAGAGCAATAATATTTTACTCCATTCTTAATTTACTGCTCCATTTTAAATTGTTACTTATGCTGAGTTTCTATATCATCTCATTTCTTTTTATGTTTTCTGAACTTATTTATCTTTAAAACATCAACAGTTCAATAAAATTCATTTTAAAAAGCTTAGCATTTTCATACCTCGATTCCAAATAGAATATATGTCTGATAGGAAGAAATGTAACTAGATGGTTAATGTGTCCCTATAATCTCCATTCTCATACGTAAAAATTATGGTGCAGGCGGCAAATGTTACCACTTTCAGGAAGTTGACTTGGATGTAATCGATTGTAGTCTCTTCTAATGTATGTGCAATTATTTTATTTTTAGCCTGCTTTGCTAACAAGCTGAACTGAGGTAAAATGGAGTCACAAAGACCCATTCATTACCCTTTGGGACCTCAAAGTAAGTGGTTGAGAAGAACAGAAGGAATGTGACTTTAGGGCTGTGGATGAGCACATCTCCCAATCTGACAGAGATTAAGGGTAGTTATAAACATATTTCCCCAAACTGAGTTTCATAGGGCACTAGTCAGTCCTATGAGATGCTCTCTGAAAGTGTTTCACGGTCAAGTGTTTTTCTGTTCAAGAAACCCGAACTATTATATCTATCTTGAAGTACTACAATGCATATTGGCATACCAAAGACTCCTAGAACCCTTCTTGAAAGGAAGGGATACTTAGCCACAGTTTATAAAACTTATTTATGGAAACTGTTTTTAAATTTTAGAACACATATTAACATTACATAAAATTCAGATTCTGTGAAAGGTTTTGTGAGAAATGCTGCAGAAGTTTATCAATCTCTTTTTCCCAAGAAGAAAAAGTAGACGTAATCGTTAGGTATTATTTCTTGGTCCTGAGGATACATGTTGAATTCTTTCTCTGAATTTAAATGGAATGAGGGCTGTTTAAAAAATACTGATGCTTTGGATTCATCCCAAACCAATTAAATCAGGATCTCTGGGGTGGGACCCATACATTACTATTTTTGAAGCAAGCTTCTTGAGTGATTTCTTATATGCATCTAGGGTTGAGAACCACCAACCATCTAGGGTTGAAGAAACCACAGAACATTTGGAAGTGTTGTCAAGGCCTTCCTTAAGAAGAAGATGTCAATGATTGTTCACCACCAGATAACTAGATACTTTAATTGTGTACCTGAATTAAATTCCATTTTAAAAGTACTTGGGGCCATGATAATCTATGTAGATAATCTATGTAGAAGATAAGCACCATCAATTGGTCTCATCTGTCATCTGTTTTCTGAATCATTTAGGCTACAAAAAAATAGATGTCATTGAGTTCTGGAGGCTAAGCCCTGCCAGCTACATGCCCCTTGTTAAGGGTCTCTCCATGGCCTACATTTAGAAGTTGTGCTGCTTTAGAGATGCCTTATACTTAGAGCTGTGAGAGGAAGTAAAGTTGGGTGGAGAAGACCTACAATTCTTTGCTGTTGTTGTTGCGTCTGTTTCCCAGACTCCTTCACTACTGGTTGTTCTCATGAGTTGAAGGTACTTGTCTGGTGGCCACCTAACATGGTAGTGAGATTCTACACTGCACTTGGACCGAAGCCTGTAGTAACTGAATAATCTCAGGGGGATGGAAAGCGAGATCTGTCCTCCCTTTACATCTTAATGTTTGCATGCTTCCCAGAGGCCAAAAAGCAGAACTGAATAACATTGATATGCAGTTCTAGAAATCAAAAGATTAATTACAGCAAACACCCACTGGAATGATGCAACATAACAAAATAATTGGAATAATAACCCAAACTCCATTTCAACCTTCATACACCCTCTACCCACCCCCACCAAAAAAAAAAGTGGTGAGAAAGGATTGCTTGCCAAACTTTATCAGGTAAAAAGTTAAAACTTCACAAAATGAAATTAACTTTTAGTCAGATTACTTAAATGATGATGGCAGGCTATTTTCTCTTGATTTTCAGTCTTCTAGTTTGTAGCATGATAGTGTCTATTACCTCCAGCTTTTTGTACCCCAAAAGAAAGCTAGAAAAAATTATCTATCATTGGCAGGCAACTGAGTGACCTAATCTTCACTGACAAATACTAAAGAGACTCATTTTCTTTACAACACATATTAAATCAGTGTTTGCTTAGCAGGTAGAAAGGTGCTGGATACTAGGCCCAAATCTTGCCAAGATAGAAAGAATTCAGGAGGGGATTCCATAGAAAGTTGCTTTAGGCTATGTTTTAGAAAATTGCTTTAGCGTTCTAATTTAAATTAGTTTAGGCAAATCAATTAAAGATAGCATTTTTGAAGGACAATTAGAGTAATATGGAAGCAGCTTGGTAGCATTTCTCTAGCATACAACTAAGCTAGTGAAATACTTACTTAGATTAGGGAAAGTAAAATAACTCTTATTCCTCTGACATTCAGAATCTTATACTAGCTTATATTCTAAATAAGAACAGAAGCTTTAGAGATTTTAAAGATAATTGTAGGTAAGGCATTGATCACGAGCAAGAAATGCACTTAACCAGGATTATAAGGTGGACTTATAGTTTGTTTGTGAAATTCCTATTATATAGAGTTATCTGATAGGTCCTTGTCATTAATGTCAAGAAATTTCTAAGTATAAACACTGTCCAAGTTAAAAATAAGTTGTTACTACCATCTTATTAGGAAAACCACACAGGGAAAAAGAAGAAAGCATTAAAATGTATTCTCTTTCTAAAAGCAGTCTTTTTTCTTCCATCCTATATTCTACCTCTTCTCTTTAATTTCTAAGCCTCAAGTTCTATATTTTTGACACCCACTGTTAGAGAAACGGTTTGAATTGTTGCTATACATTTCCATGTAAAAAGTTAGAGGCTGTGTCAGTAAAACATTCAGGTCAAGACCGCTGGTCAAGAAGAAGATACTATTTTATAAAAAGGCCAAATCAATACAAGTCCACAGGTGCACACACACCATTTCTCAGTCTTTCACAAATTTATGCATACACACACACAAAGCACTACATACACGTGTGCAAAATATCCCAAGAAATGGCCGCTCTACCCAGTGGTGTTCTTCCAATCATTGAAATGTACACACATAACCTGACACTTAAAAGGAAAACTGAAAGGTAAAGCTTCACCTCTGAATCTGGTCAATAGTTACCTCTTCCTGAACTGAGCGAATTTGAGGAGATGGTTTATGTTGCAAGAAAGGTGCTTTAGAGAATGTTAATTGGGAGGTCTAGCAAAATAGGAGCTTTTAAAACCATGGACAAAATTAGGAAGATGACTGTTAACTATAAGTTACATTTTCCCTAACATCAGGTGCCATAAACTACACCAGTCTGAATTTTCTCAGCAGGTGGTTGCATTGTTCAGTCTTTCTGCTCCTCAGTGTGAAATTAGTAGTAGGAAATGAAATCAATGAACTGTGTGTGTGTGTGTGTGTGTGTGTGTGTGTGTGTGTGTGTGAGAGAGAGAGAGAGAGAGAGAGAGAGAGGGAATGAATAAGAATATAATCCAAGATAGATGTAGCCACTAAGTCCACCTCGCTGTGCCCCAAATCTCAAATTTTGACCCTTGCCTTTTAAGTTTAGAACTGACTTTGTAAAACTTTTTCCTATGAATAACTCTGGAGTCAGATCTCCTTCTTAGCATATTGCAACACTAATTTGCTTTTTACCAAAGTGGACATTTCCTTAATCTTCCCTAAATTTCCTGACTTTGATTTTTGGCCCACCAATTAAGCTGACTATTACATTAAGGTTTTTCAGAACTTTGGTTCTGTTATGTAATGCAGAAATTTTTCTCTCTATTTTAATACCAGCCATTAAGTAAAAAATCTATGATGTCTTCAATCACATTGTTAATTAACGTGTCCAGCAGAATGGGATTAAAGACAACCTTGCAGCACTCCATAAGAGACATCTTTCAAGGTTGACAATTGCACTTACCCCACATATCGGGTGTCACTGTACAACTAGCTGTGAATTTGCCTTACTTTGCTGTCATCTAGCTTACCTTCCTCCTCCCCTCCAACTTTTCATACAATATGTGGGGAGACTTTGTCAGATGCATTGCTGAAATTCTACACTCAATTACATTCCTACTGCTCTAATAACTCATTTATAAAATGAAATGCAGTTACTTTATTGCATATCTTACTGAATCCATGAAGCATTTCAGTG
Source organism: Callithrix jacchus (assembly GCF_049354715.1). Classification (NCBI taxonomy): domain Eukaryota; kingdom Metazoa; phylum Chordata; class Mammalia; order Primates; family Cebidae; genus Callithrix; species Callithrix jacchus. Next base: position 59,018,483 of record NC_133505.1, read on the forward strand.
ATACTTCTATCTTTTAAATACTAACATTTCAGCTTTTTAATAACGCTTTGTGAACAAATTATGATAAATCTATCCAATGGAATACTTACCGGCAATAAAAAGAATCAATACATTGATAAATATAACATAAATGAATCTGAAAATATTATACTAAATAAAAAAGTCAATCATGAAAGTCTATAGACTTCATGATTCTGTTTATATGACACTCTGGGGAAATGTGAAAATCATAGGAACAAAAACTAGAGCAGTGATTGCCAGGAGCGGGGGCTTGGGAGAGTGAACTGACTGGCAAAGACAAAGGAAGCTTTTTGGGTAATGGTGATAGTTACACCACTGTATGGGCTTGGTAAATTTTAACCAACTGTACACCTAGAAAGAGTAAATATCACCCTATGCAAATTCAATCTTGATAAATTCAAATTTTGAAAATATCCCATTACAAAAATGTGTTAGACTAATTAGATATAATTTAATAACCCAGAGTTTCTGAAATCTTTTTTCCCCTGCTTTAACTATGAAGGCATGTCTCTCTGTTTAATTTTACTACTTTATGTTCCATCTTCCAGGATTTCTCAAAGATTAAAGATTACCTAACAACTTTATTGTCTCTGAAACGTATGCTTGTGTTTTCTTTATCCATAAATAGATGATTTCTAGACTTAACAGAAAGGTCTCAACTTCATTTATTATACTATTGCCAGTTTTAAAGATTGAACTCTAAAAACAAAGCAAAGTATTTTAGTTACTATTTAATCTTTTACATGCTAACAGAATACTCTTCCCTGCAAGCGTTGGGCCTATCTGCATTATTCTTTTTTCTCATTCTTGGAACAAAACTTTGAAACCAAAGCCTATTAATCTGGGCATCAGAGATTTCCAGATGAAACCAAGCAACATTTAGCCATTCGTTAATTCAATTATTACATACACTGCTGTGCAATATATCCATGTAATGAAACTACACTTATATCCCTTAAATCTATAAAAATAAAAATAAAGGAATTAGTATTGTGATTAAAATAAACATAAATAAAATTGTTAAGGAAAAAAAATGTTACTCCATAAACTGGAGTCCCTAAACCCCTTCTTCCCCAGGCTAGATGCCTCCTGGAGGTGACTAATACTCAAATGCTGGCAGATAATGTCAGGTGAAGTATGCATTGATAATAATAATTTCCTATCTCAGGCATGTTTATTTTCTTTCCAGCTTTATTAAGGTATAACTGACAAATACAAATTACATATATTTAAGATGCAGGAAATGATGATTTGATATATATTGTGAAATGATTGCAACAATCAAGTTAATTAACACATCTATCACCTCATATAGTTACTTTTTGGGTGTTTGTGGTGACAATGCTTAAGATATACTCTCTTAATTATATCTTGAATATAAGAAAATTTCAAATATGTAGTGCATTATTCTTAACTATAGCCACCATGCTGTACAGTGGATCCCCAGAACTTATTCATCTTTTTACTGAAAATTTGTACCTTTTGACAAACATCTTCCCATTTCCCTCATTTCTTAGCCTCTACTCTGTTTTTATGGTTTGACTTTTTTAGATTTCACATATAAATGACACTGTATAGTATTTGTCTTTCTATGTCTGGCTTATTTCACTTAGCATGTCTTCCAGATTCATACAGGTTGTCAAAATGGCAAAATTCCCCTCTTTTTTATGGCTTAATAATATTCTATATTTTATATATAGTGTCTTCTACAAGACACTTAGGTTGTTTCCACATCTTGACTATTAGGAATAATGCTGCAGTAAACATGGAGTTTAGACACCTCTTTGGGATACTTATTTCATTTCCTTTGGATATATACCTAGAAATGAGATTGCAGGTTCATATTGTCATTCTAGTGTTAAGGTTTTGAGGAACTTTCATAGTATGTTGCATAGTGGCTGTGCCAGTTTGCTTTTCCACCAACAGAGTACAGGGTTCCCTTTTATCTAAGCCCTCACCACCACTTATCTCTTAGCTTTTTGAAAATAGCCATCCTAACATAATGTGAAGTGACATCTCATTGTGGTTTTGTGTATCACTGATGATTAATGATGTTGAACATCTTTTCATATACTTACTCCATTTGTATGTCATCTTTGGAAAAATGTATGTTTGTGTCCTTAGCCCACTTTTAATTTCAGGTTATTATTATTATTTTTTTAGCTATTGAGTTTCATGAGCTCCTTATACATTTTAGGTATTATTTCTTATATCAATTATATGACTTGCTAATGTTTTCTCCCATTAGGTTTCCTTCTTATTTTGTGATTGTTGCCTTTACTATGCAGAAGTGTTTTTCATTTGACCTAATCCAATTTGCCTATTTTTGTTTTGTTGCCTGTGCTTTTGGCATCATATCCAAAAAATAATGCCAAGACCAATGTCAAAAACATGTTTTTCTAGTTTTTCTTCTAGGATCTTTATAGTTTAGGTCTTTTATTACATTTCAGTTTTTAAACCATTTCAAGTTCATTTCTGTGTATGGTGTAAGATAGGATCCAATTTTACTTTTTTGCATGTGGATATTCAATTATTTTACAACAATTTATTTAAGAGACCATTCTTTCCCCATTGTGTACTCTTTAAGCTCTTGTCAAATATTAGCCTACTACGTATATAAGGGTTTATTTCTAGACTGGTTCTGTTCCACTGGTCTATGTGTCTGTTTTCATTCTAGTACTATATTATTTAATTACTATACACTTGTAATATAATTTGAAATCACAAGCATGATACTTTCATCTTTGTTGTTGTTTCTCAAGATTGTTTTGGCTATTTAGGGTCTTTCTTTGTTCCCAATAAATTTTAGTGTTTTTCTATTTATGTGATAATGCTGTTTAAATTTTGGTAGAGGTTGCACTGAATCCATAGATTGCTTTTACTATGAACATTTAAGAAATATTAATGCTTCCAATCCATGAACACAGGTTATCTTTCCATTCATTTGTGTCTTCTTTAATTTTGTTCATTAGTGTCATAATTTTCAGTATATAGATCTTTCAACTTTGTGGTTGAATTTATTCCTAAGTATTTTATTTTTTTGATACTATTTATTCTTCTTGATACTATGAAATTGCTTTCTTAATTTCTTTTTTCACATAGTTCATTGGTACTGCTTAGAGATGCAACTGATTTTTGTATCATGCAACTTTATTGAATTCATTTATTGTAACAGTTTTTCGTGGAGTCTTTAGGGTTTTCTAAAATCATATCATCTGCAAACAGAAACAATTGAACATTTTCCTTTCTGATTTGGGTGCTTTTTTTTTCTTACTCTTAACTAATAGTTCTGGCTAGGATTGCCAGTACTATGTTAAATATTAATAAAACTGGTAAGAATGGGCATTTTCTTGTTCCTGATCTTAGGGGAAAAGTTTTCAGCTTTTCACCATTGAGTATGTTAGCTGTAGGCTTGTCATATATGGTCTTTATTATGTTGAGATACATACCTTCTACACATAAACTGTTGAAAGCTTTTGTCATGAAAGGGTTTTGGATTTTGTCAAATGCTGCTTTTTTTCCAGCTCTGTATATTTTCCTTGTAGCTGCTTTAGACTTTTTGTTTCTTTTGATTTTGTTTTAACACTTTTTTCCAAGAATAGAGTATATCTTTTGATTACCAATTTATAGTAGGATACCCAAACTATGAACTTTTGGAGATAGGAAAATCTTATTTACCACTTGTAGTAAAAATCTGATATACTTTGTTTATCATTTAGGCCCTGATGCTACCAATGTTATTTCCATTCCTCTTCCTCACTTTGTGACTGGAAGTTTAGCCTCACCTGTCTTCTTCCCATTGTCTGCTATGGGCTATAGTTTTACATTTATTTGGAGATTGTTACTTCTTTCTCCCCAGAATTTTATTTAAGTCCTCTCATCACTTTGGCAAGTTTCTATCCTTTGGAAGGAACACATCTGTTTTTCAATGTCTTAAGCCAGACACAAGGAAACTAAGCCTTTTCATCAGTACTATCAAAGAAATTCTGAATTTCTTTGAGTGGAATTTCAATTGGCTAAAAGAGGGAGGACATACAAATACACACAAATAGGAATAACTGTCATGTTTGGGTATTAAAAAGAGATAAGCTTGACATACACTTTACAAAAATAATGTAATAGAGCACAAAAATAAGGTAATAGAGCACATGATTACATTGAGTGAAGGAAGGAGGCTTGGGAAACATTAACAGATCTGATATGACCTGAGAGTCCTCTACAGTCACTGTTCAGCAAAAATTTTGCAAATGTTGCATAGACATGACTTATTAACACAATGCAGTTGTCTCTATTGCCTCATTGAAGATAAAGTTTTAGAATTTAGAATTTAAAGTAACTTCTATATTTTGACTATTCAGATTAACTTCTCTGGGACTCAGTTTTTTATCTGTAAAATGGAAATTATATTACCTAATTCTTAGTGTTGTAACTAGAATTACACAAAGTGATACAGATAAAGAACTTAGAATAGGACCTGAGGTATTTTTGGAACTCAAAGATTAGATATTAACTTTAATAATACCCCAGTGAAACTAAATAATTTTTTATATTTTGCATAGATGAAGAGGTGAGTCACAGCAAAGAGGACATGCCAATATAGAAGAATATTTTTAAAATGGAGTTCTAAACAGGAATAAAACATGAGAAATGAGGCAGTTTGTGCCTAGGGCCAAACATCTGGACATTAATGGTTGGCTATACCCAGTTCTTTTTGTGGGAATCTCCATGATTAATTCTTCCACCACTCCAACAATGCCGTTTGTTGGCCAAGATCCCAGATAGACTTCAAATTATTTGACTTCTCCTCTAGTTGTCTCATTCTAGAAACAGAGCTTAAATTAATTTTTCTGCTTGGCAATGCAAGAGCTTGCAACAGAGATGGGGATATCATTCCTGAGCAGTGATGATGTCTTACAGTACAGACTTCGCTTCACATAAATGCCCAAGCATTGACCACTCTTGTTTTCTACATAATAAGAGATCGAAATGTTCTTTTTTCTTTTTAATGTATGTTACCTATGACGGAGACACAGGGAAAACTTTTTAGTATATTCAGAAGAAAGATGGTAACAACCTGTGAAATAATGAGGGACATGCAGAAAATTTATCCTTTCCTAGAACATATACCCAGCCAACAATCTCTATCATTTATCAAAGACTTGGTGTAGATCTGGCATCCTCCTGAGCCCTTTGCGTAGACTACTGTAAACAACAACTCCACGTGGTAGATCCTACTATTACCTACACTGAAGCATATTAACAGACTGCCTTAAACCCCAAATCCTTCATTCGCATTGTTATAAAATATTGTTATTTTTGCTGTTAAAGATTATGTAACTTAAGAAAGAAAACTATAGATAGTTAAAGTATTATGAAGGGTGGTACTATCTGATTTTAAAACTACTATTGTCATCATAACAATCACAAACTGGAACTTAAGCAATTACTGGCTTCATTTATTAAATGGACTATGCACACACATGCATAATGTTGTATAACATGGGCATACTATATGACAAGGATGTTTTTCTATGTTATTATAAGACATAGGAAGCAAACTGGCAGAGTGTCGCTTCAGGTCAGTTAACATAAATGAACAATCTGGGTAGGTTCTGTTCACAAGAAGAAGAAATTTACACTTATGTGTTTGTTCAACCAGAGATGACATTTGTTGTGGGTGGAAGAACTACCTATGCTGAAATTACCTTAACATTCCTTACATTTGCTCACTAGTTTTTGTTGTTGATTAGTTAGTTTCTAGGACCTAAATGTTGAGTGGCTTGCAAAAGACAGGTTTTTATTTCTCTCTCATTCAGGAGTCTGGAGATAAATAGGTTCCTTCTATCTCGTTTTGTCCCTGCCACTTAAGCAATTATCTACATAGGACATAGCTACCCTTTTAAGCAAGTGGGAATTCCATGTATCACTTCTCCTTATGTTCTATTGCAGGTAGGTTACTCCCATGTCCAAATCTTACTGCAAAAGAAGCTTGGAAATGTAGTCTCCAGCTGGATGGCCATATGCCCAGATGAAAGTACATTACTATGGAAAGGGAGAATGAAGACAGAGGGACAGCTAGCCATGAGGCTAATTATGATTTTACACTCAGCCAATTATGATTTTTTCATGTGTGGTCTATGCCATATATGACATTCTTGAAAGGAAGATGTCCCCACACAGAGAATCTAAAGTTGTGCTTTCTAGCTACTTCTTAATGAGGTGGAGAATCAAGTCATGTGTTAAATATTTAGATTTGGTAATAATTAGTGCATCTCAACTCTATTAATGACAAGCCTTCTTCCAAACTGGTCCTAAATTTCTTATAGAGTCAAGAGCCATATCTTCAACTGTGTAGTATCTTCCACAATGCTTAGCATCATTTAGGAACACAATAAATACCTGTTTGATTGAATGTTCTAAATTAAATAGAGGAATTTGCTGTTTCACATGATACTACAAATCACTCATCTCTTTGTTCCTACCACTTCTCATTTCCAGTTTGATCACTCATGGCTTTGGGACACCAGCAATATGTGCAGCTCTAAGCACTTTCCAAACAGTCCTCAGTGAAATGCTGAACTACTTGGAAAAACACACTACTCACAAAAACGGCGGAGCGGCGGATTCTGGCCAAGGACATGCCAACTCGGAGAAAGCCCCCCTGCGGAAAACTTCAGAGGCTGCTGTGAAAGAGGGCAAAACAGAAAAGACAGACTAGCTACATCAAACAGAATCTATTTCCAGAGAGTCTTGCTGCTGATATTTTTTCTAATATATATATCATTGAGGGTGACTAATCTTCAGTGGACCAAATCTCTACCCTTCCCCAACCCTCCATAAAAAACAAAAATGGAAATGAAAAATGAAACAAAAAAGGATAAAACAGAAAAAAGAAAAGAAAAAAAAAGGAAAACAGCAGTATAACTGTGTGATAAAATGGTCACTTTTTACTTTTATGTTATGATAAACTACTTTTGTGCACGTAAGTTATTGTCTGAATTATATACATCACAGTTTTTAAGCACTTCTGGACTTTGGAGAGGCAGCACATGCTTTTTCACATCTAATTGATGCACTTTCTTACCCAACTATGTAGGTAGAGATCAGAAAGCATGACCAAACTGGAATCTACTACCAGTACTTACAGCTCCAGTCTTTCTCAACTTAACTCCCTATAACTGAAGAGTGCCTCCTTCCACTAGATAGATCAATCTGGAAATTAATCTATTAATAAATGTTTGGAGAACTGAAAGGGCAGTTATGAATCTGTGAATTAACAACAGATCTAAAATTTTGGTTACCCCAGCCCACTTAATTACCAGTGCCTTGGTGGTATTTAAAAATTCCAGAAAACTTTCTCCTATCTATGACATTCCAACCCAATCCCAGGTCCATTTTACCCTACCCCAAGAGCTAAGGAGATACTGGGAAAACATATCACCGAAGGGATAAGTGATGAACTCTTCTATCCATTCTCGTCACATCACCAACCTAAGAATTCAAGAAAACAGACCCACCGTATATAGTGGGTTAGGGCAGGATGGAGACAGGAAAGTAGCTTTGCCTCTGTTGGGCTTCTAGTTGAAAGCAGTGGCATTGTTTTGCCTGGAAAAGCATGGGAATAGGAACAGTGATCTTTCTGATAAGTCCTGCTCCTCAGAGATGGGAGAAGAGAACAGGGACCTAGGGAGGCCCCTTAAAGTGCTGGTGGCCAATGATTGTATGGTTAAGATGAGAACCTTTCTTTTTCTGCTTTTGTGCTTCTTCTACCTGCCCCATGGCTGTGTTCTAAACCTTTAGAGGCACAAAAACATTCAGGTCTGTGTTCAATAAAGAAAACAGAAACAATGATCAGAGAAAACTTTTCCTTTTAAGATGCTTTCTTTTTTCATAGCTTGTTCTTATAACTTCATTATCCTTTAGTTAAGACACTGAATACAAGAGGTTCCTGGCTGCAAAGGCAAGGGGCTAACTGAATGAAAGTTTGGTCCATACAAACCTGAATGTGTCAAGAAACCTGACTGGTACCACATTGTACTAACCTTTCTACTGTTAACAATTCTCAAACTTCTAGGCCAATAAAAATGTAGGTCATTGTCTATGTAAAAAGAAAAAAAGAATTTTTTATTAATGTGTGAACGCCCAACACTTAGCTTAAGATGAAAACATTCTCCTCTCATTAACATGTTTAAATACTTTCAAAAAGCCTCTGTCATATTATAGTATTATTTTTAATGGGTGGGTAATAGCTCAAGAGTTTTCATGTAAGAACACAAAAAGTATTTTTACCTAACAATAATTCTTAAAAATTATTTGACCTTGATCTTCAATCTTGTACAGAAAAGTAAAACCATACCAATGAAAATTTAAATTTTCTAACCTAAATTCAATGAACAGAAAACACTACTAAGGAAATCCATAATAAAGAGATTTTATAGTTATACAGTAGAAGAGCTTAAAATAAAGAAATGTGAAATAATGAGTTGTGATTTCATGTGTTTAGCTCCATTTTTAAAATTTTCCTATTATTCATGGCTTTAAGCTTTTTGAAATAAAATAGAATAAAGCCAAAATTCCACCATATTTCCAAATTTCATTACAAAATATATGATTGCATCTTACATGAAATTTCCCATATTGTAAAATATACACATGAAATAAAAATGATAATTATTTCAGTTTAATAAGTAGTAGGGAAGTTATGTACAGATAATGTGGGTGACTACTTCCTCAATGAAATTTCCACATTAACTTTCTTTATTCTACTATTAATAATACATATGTATTTAATATGGCATTTTAATATGCATATCTGCTAGGTACTTAATGTAGTTACATACCATGTCAAATGTTCACTAATAGTCAGACAAAAAGTTAGATCTGGCTTATATTACCAGCTTACTTCTTCACTCTTAGCTGTGACTAGTGGGGGTTCTAAACACCTCAATGCACCTCAATTGGATGTTATTATTTATTAGCCTTGGAAACAAAAATATAACTATAACTACAGTGCATATTATTTACCAGGATTTTGGGTGTTTTAAGAGCCTTAAATGGACAGCGCCCATCATTTAACTTAACCAGCCATTAGGATATAAGAGAATTGATGGACTGGTCATGTTTAGAATCATTATCATATTCTAATAGACATTGTTAACATACCGATTTTTGCCTTGTATATAATAGGTACTCACCACTTTTTAAATAAATGAATAAATGAATGTGTGTGTGTTCTTTGTCCAAAATGGGCCAAAGGACGTTTTAATTTTGATTTTTTTTCAATACTCAGTGCTTTAATCTGGTTTATTTCCTCCATTGTATTTTATGAATAATTATTTTTATTTGAATGAGAAAGTATTTCCAAGATGACACATTAGTTTCAGATAGATATATTTCACATGAAGCAGTAAAGAAAACCAGTTAGGTATCAAGATTTCAACAAAAGTGAAGTTACTGCATTTATTATAGTTTGTAGCAAAAGAAGATAGCTTGAAATAAAATCTTTCCGATTTTCAGTATTATGATAAACAATGAAACTTATTTTTCAGATAAATGATTACTTGCCCAGAAACCATGTTCAAATCTCTCATACTTACCCAAAATTTATAATGACAGCATAAGTTTTATATTTAAAACTAAATGAAATAAGTCAAACTTTTCATACAAAGATATGTTTGTTTTAAGACTGTTTCAGTAATGCATTTAATGTCATTATCATGGAATGTCATTAGAGTTAGCATTTGCCTTGTGTGGTGACTCTAGAAAAATTAATGAAAATTTAGTTACTCTAAATTTTTCCTCTCTGAGAAGATCAGTGGACTGCAAAGATGACTAGTCTATTCTCCTTCTGCCTTCTTTTTAGATGCCTTAAAAATAGAGATAGTCCTTCCTGGCTTTTCAGATTTTTTTTTTCTTTCCCATTTTTTGAGAGTATATTCTCTTCAATGTCTAGACCAAAATATGACCCTTTAGGACCTATGAGCACCTGATCCAAGTGTGACAGTGACAAGAGTTCAGCCCTCTGTCACATGGCACTTTTAAGATAAATGTGTCAATAAATTATTCTTGTTAATAACGAGAGGGTAATACAAAACATTTTCCTATATTTTCTTGCTTATTTGTCTCTTTGGAAGCATTTTCGAACAGTGTAATTTAAATATACATACACATATCTGAATTCTTTACACAATGAGTGTGCCATATCTTTACAAAAGCCAAGTCAATATGTGAGAGGTGTCATGGCTTACTGTCTAAGAGTATGGATTAGGAAGCCAAACCACTTGGTTCAAATCAAGGCTCTCTTACTTGCTACTGTGTGTCTCTGGGCAAGTTGCCACACCTCTCCGTGCCTCCATTTTCCCATCTGTAAAATGAGGACAATAATAGATACCTACTCACTGAATTACTGTCAGAATCAAAGACATGGTGTATCTAAACAGTTTAGAGCAGAACAGGGGCATGTTAGTGCTAAGTGGATATTAGCTACTGTCTGTAATACTTAGAATTTGGACAAATCATTTTTTATTTTAGAGATCAGTTTGTCTTCAGTTTATTGTATCTTTCTATGCTAGGCTTCATTCTAGAGACTAAAGGTACAGAGTGGAATAGAACATTTTTATTGACGTCAAGCTTCTCATAGTCTCCTAAGAAGATAACAGCCATTAGAATGTGTTATGTGTCATGAAGAAAATATATACAGGGTGCCTAGCACAGGCCAGACCAGGATCTAGGAAACAGGAGATGGAGGGAGATGGGAGGGTGAAAAATTGAGGAAGAGAGTTGTGATCAGGGAAAGGGAAAGTTTGAGATCAGGGAAAGAGGACTTTACAGTTCTGGGAGACTTAAAAACATTTGGGGCAATAAACTATTTTAAAAACTCACAGACACACCTTGTATTTCTAGTCATTACTACGTTCTTTCCACACTTTTGAGGCAGTTAACATGTTGCATGTACTGTCTCAGGGAAAGAATGTGACCCAGAAGAATGCAGGGAACAAAAGTTTGAAATAAACTTTTATGAAAATTTTCAGTTTCAAAATCTTAAGCTCTAGAGGAGACTTGAGGTTTAAAAGCATCTCAGTCAGGACTTTCACCTGCCCCTAAACCTTCCCCCAACCCCACACACACTGGAGACCAGAAAATAAACCATAGGTTGGGAAAAGAATAAAGACAAAGGGGAAATTTTTCTTTTCTTCTCAAGATTAATGCTGGCGGATCTTCTGAGAGGGTAAGTATCTTAATGCTGGAAATGCAAAAGAAGCTGGAGGCTGGAACCTCCACTACCTCTTCCACTGGAGGGATGCTAGCAGAAACTGGAAATATGCTGGAGCATCCTTTCCCCTCCTTCTTCCTTCCACTTCCCACCAGTGTTCCACATTGCAGAACCTAATTAGAATCCAGCTTGCAAAGGGTTATGAGAAATGTAGTTTGCAAACTTCCAGGCCTAGCATCACAAAATATAGAAGGCTGAGTTATCTCTGTAGAAGCCAGCCTCAATTGATGAAGACCTAGGCCAGATATTCCTTGAAGTCTGGTGCTACATAAGCCCTCCCTGTGCAACCCTGGGACACAGATGTAACCCAAGAAGACCCTGGGTGGACTAAGAGCTAATTTCTGCCACATTTCCAAATGAAGGTTCAAAAATAGAAATTAGTTCACATTATAAAAACTAAAGTAATATTTCTCATATATCGAAATAGGCAGACATTCATACCTACTACACAAGTAAAATACCTATTCCAGCTACTTCCCATCTGCAACATAGATAATTTATTAAGACTAAGACACTTATGGAAACTTGAAATAACTAAATAACTCTCCATAAAAGTCATACGAAAAAGTTTCATGTGGCCATGTTGGCTATTGCCAGTTAGAAATGTAAGTTTTCAAAGCTATTCTTTAACATTGCATTTCCTGAATTCCTTTTTATGCCAGTAGCTATTTGGAAAACAGGCACTAAAGTATGGTATAAGTTTACATTTAGTCTTCCTTCCAAGTCCAGTCATGATGTCTTACTGTCAAGAAAACCTAACTGTGGACTTAAATATTATCTTTTGTTTTCTCCCCATAAACATTCTCCCTGGGCAACATAATGTTCTACCATAATTTCAATTACATGTCTTTTCTCATGGTAGAGACCAATTGTCATCTAATAAAGTCCCCCTTTTTTGTGTCCTGTGTATATTCCCATACAAGGGGTTGGCAATTTTTTTAATAAAGGGCCCAATAGTAAATATTTTAGGCTATGCATTTCATGTAATCTCTGTTGCAACTACTCAACTCTGCTGATGTAGCATGAACGTAGCTATAGACAATATGTAAACAAATGGCCATGACTGTGTTCCAAAAAGTCATCATTTACAAAAATAGGCAGCAGACTGGATTAGTCCTGCCAGTCTCTGACTTAGACTAAACTTCCTGCTGTTTGTAGCCATGTGAGTAAGCTGGCTCCAGAGAAAGGAGGGGAGTTTATTTCGAGGCTTTACCAGTAAAAATCAATCATGCACGTTTCTCTGTGTTCTGTCCTCTTGCACGTGAGTTATACAATGAAGTTCTAGAGCAAGGGTTCTCAACCTTGGCATTATTGATAAAAAATTATCTGACACATTTTGGGCCAGATAATTATTTGTCATGGGAGCTATCTTGTGTGTTGCAGGATGTTTGGTAGATCCTTGGTTTCTATGCAGTAGGCTTCAGTAGCATTCCTCACAATTATAACAGGCCAAATTATCTCCAAACATTGCTAAATCACTCTTAGTTGAGAGCCGCTGTCTTACAGGTGGAAGAGACACAAGATAGAAAGTATGTGGATCCCAGAATGGCCACATGGAGAAGAAGTACACATTAATTTGACCTAAACGTCTATTATTTTAAGCCACTGAAATTGGGATGAGGAAGACTGGGAGGGGCTATTTACTACTGTAGCCTGCCTGTCTTAACACAATGCTAACGAATTATAAATCCATACTATTATCCTGCACTCCAGATCCATGTTATCCATTTTCAATGGTTATCATCTTATGAAAAACAGCATATTTAAACTCAACACATATTAAAATATGGATTCCTAATCAACCTCCTTCAACCAACTGCACATCCCAAATTTTCTATCCCTGCTAAAGATAACTCCACACAGTTGCCCAAGGCAGAGACTTGAGAGTCATCTTAACTATCCTTATCTCTATTCTCTCCTACAGTTAATCACTAGATTCTGACAAATTAATATAAAAATATTATAATAAATTAATTTGGCCAGACACAGTGGCTCACACCTGTAATCACACCACTTTGGGAGACTGAGGCGGGTGGATTGCCTGAGCTCAGAAGTTCGAAAACATAGCAAAACTCCATCTCTACTAAAAGTATAAAAATTTAGCCAAGCATGGTAATGGTGCCTATAATACCAGCTACTCGGTAGGCTGAGGCACAAGAATCACTTGAACCCGGAAGACAGAGGTTGCAGTGAGCCAAGATCATGCCACTGCCCTCCAGCCTGGGCAACAGAGGAAGAATCTGTTTCAAAAAATAATAATAATAAATTAATTAATTAATTTGTCAGGACCTAGTGATTGACTATCAGATAGCCAATCACTTAGCTCCAAGCACTAACAACTCATGATTACATTACAGCAATAGCCTTCTAACTGGATTTCTGCCTGCAGTCCTGCTCTTCATTCCATTCTCCTCACTGGAGAGAATTATTGTAAAAAGTAAATATGATTTGCACATCCCAAATAATACGCTTCATGGTTTGCTACTGCCCTTATGATAAAGTCAAACTTTTATACAAGTGACAATGTATCATTCTGACCTGGCCTTGGTCTCTTCTCAGGCCCCTTCCAGCTTTATCTTGCTTCCCTGCTTCCCCCATATTATCCCCTTCCCCAAAACACAGTCCATAGTCCGACCATATTAAGCTTCTTGGAATTCCTGAAACTCATCATGATCTAAGACTTTGACATATTATTTTCTTAGCTTGGAACATTATATTCCACCATCACCATCCAGCTCCTACTTATGATTCAATCAGCTACAAAGTCACCAATTCAGTGCAACTGTATTCATTTTCTACTGTTGCATAACCTGTTATCACAAGATTAGCGGCCCAAATCAACATCCACTTATTAGTGCATATTTCTATAAGTCACAAGCTCAGTTATGCTCAACTGGGTTCTCTACTTAGATGCTCATAAGGCTAAGTCAAGGTAGCAGCCAGGATGGGTGGGAAAAGTCTACTTTCAATCTCTCAGATGGTTGGCAAAATCTATTTCCTTGGTTGTAGGACTAAGTTCTTATTTCTTTGCTGGATGTTGGGGCTCATTAGCAGTTCCCAGGGGCCACTATCAGGCCTTCATCTCATAGTCCCCTTTGTGTTCAAAGCCAGCAACAGTGCATCCAACCAGCAAAAATCTCTCTGACTTTCTATTCGGCTACCAGTCAGAGGACAAAAAAAAAAAATCCCTGCTTTTAAAGGACTCATAAGATTGTGCCCACCCAGCTATTCTCCCTTTTTATTAACTTGAAGGTAACTAATTAATAGCCATAATTTTATTTGCAAAATTGTTATCATCTAAGGTAACATAATCACAAGTGTGATATCATGTTGTATTCCCAGTCCCAGGGATTAGGATGAGAAATCTCGGGAATTTGTCCTTACAATTTTGCTTTCTTCAGACAACTCTGATTTTCTAAACCATGTTTCTTTTCTCTCCTTTGTACTCCCACAGCACCATTCATCCCTGTCATGTCTTTTTTATTAGATGGAGTCTCACTCGGTCACCCAGGCTGAAGTGCAGTGGCACCATATTGATTCACTGCAACCTCCACCTTCTGGGTTCAAGTGATTCTCCTGGTTCAGTCTCCTAAGTAGCTGGGATTACAGGCACCCACTACCATGCCCAGCTAATTTTTGTATTTTTAATAGAGACAGGGTTTCACCATATTGGCCAGGCTGGTCTCAAACTCCTGATCTCAGGTGATCGCGTGCCTCAGCCTCCCAAAGTGCTGGGATTACAGGTGTGAGCTGCTGCACCCCACCCTCTGTCATATCATTTATTAAAGATATTTAAAATAATCCTTTGCCTTATTATCTGTCCTATTAAACAAATAATTCTCAGTCTTTACAACTATGAAATTAGGATAATTATAGCATTTACATCATTGGGTTCTTATAAATATTAAACAAAATATTTTCTGTAAAACAATAATAATGGCTGAAACAGTGAGGGCCCAATCAATGTTAGCTGTTAATACTATGTTAAATAATTGAATTGGTAATGTTGAATATCATCAGGATTTGAAGAGAAAATTATGTATTAATATCTAGCTTATGGTTACATTCTCAGCAACTAGCCCAATGTCTACCTGGCACAAGGTTGTCACATGTTCATTCATTTGTCATAAATAATGGGAAAATGAAGGAATGTGTAACTCAAGAACTAGCTCAAGGTATCTAGAGAAAACATGTATGAGTATATGGGAGACATAAAAGCAACCATAAATTATTGGACACCCTAGAAGCGCTTTCAGATTCACAGCATCATAGTGATAGGTACAAAATATCTCATGCATTAATACAAAAAGTCAGTATCAAGTTCAGTCTCCAATGAATAAGTTCCACAAGCAAATTGTTAAAAATCAAGATTCAGGCAAAATAGTAATGAAAAATAAAAGTGGATGGCTATTGTCCCATCTACAGCAAAGCATTCTTTGTTCAAATTATTATATCTTCAAATATCATTTTATCCTGAAATGGATACAAATTTGTTAATTGTTTCTATTATGTATTTGAAGACTATTTACTAGTACAGTCAAGATGTTCTGTTTGTTTGTTTGTTTGCTTGCTTGCTTTTCCTGGCAGCAGTGGAGGGGATAAGGACAAACTGCATTTTTTTATGGCTTTATACATGTTTATCCTAATTAGTTAGCTTCCATTTTATACTGATTCACTTCCATTTTATAGGTTTTTGTTTTCTTAGTGAATGACAGAATTCCACTGGAAATTACGGTCTTTTATCCTAGAGGTTAGAAAGCTATAATGACTCTGTAACAAGATAATATTGTAATGGTTCTATTGAAGAGGTTTTGAAAAGATTGCTTGTGACTTCCCTAGAGCATGAGGAAAAGCAATACTATGCTAAGAGCACCCTGCTCATAAGTTTCTCCCCTATTGTCTGGCTAAATTTATACAGTATGAATTAATTCAGTTGTTACAGAGACATACATCTCCTAGAAATGTAATAGTAACCTCAGAAACTCCACATTTCTTCACGAATTAGTTAAAGCTAAAATTCTAACCATTAGCAACCCATCATATTTAGTCAACAAAGGCCTTCTTGAATCTGGAAATTTTTGAAAACATTATCTTGTCGTTCTCAAAATGGAAACAAATTAAAATCATTACTGTATTTACTCAAAATATATACACTGAGAACTTACTATAGGCCAGTCACTACCTTAGACACATAATAGAACATGCTGAGTAAGTTCAACACTCAAACTTTAAATGTTATTCAACGTTTTGCTGTCATTGGCCTTATTTATTTAAGACTCAAATTAATTTGGGTCTTAGATCAGAGAGTACATGCTCATTTCCAGGAACTACATATAGGAATTCTCATTCTGTACTTATTTTTGAGTAAGCCTTTGATCACATAATATGTTAACAAGTTATGTTAACAAGTATTCATTTATGCCCCTAGATTTTTTTAAAAATAAGATTTAAGACAGCTTCCAGGAACTTATAAAAATAACAAAATAACATAAATTAGAAATAGCTGAAAAAGAAAAAGAAAAATTAATGGTAGGGCAATAAAATGAAGCAAAAAATGAGCCTAATAAAAAAATCAAAGCCAGATGCAGTGGTGTGAGCACATGGTCCCAGTTACCTGGGAGGCTGAGGCAGGAGGAGTGCTTGCGCCCAGGAGTTTGAGGCTGTGTGTGTTATGATCACACCTGTAAATTGCCACCACACTCCCGCCTAGGCAACATAGCAAGACTTCATCTCTAAGAGAAATAAAAAATAGAGACAGGACTATTTTCTACAGGTAGGTAACAAATTTGACTATGAGCATCCTAACAGCCATTGTAAAATGGAAAAATTGACCATTTATTCAATTCACAGTGTTTGTGTCTAAAGACTTGACCAAAACAATTGTTTAGCACAACTATTTCTGATACATAATTAGAAAAAAAAGTTTTTCAACGGAGTCTCTGGAAAACTTATCAACAATGTCCTTTCAGCAGATTAGTTTCTCACCTTTGGCACCATTGACATTTTGACTGGAGAACTCTTTGCTGTGGGAGACTGTCTTGGGCATTGCGGGAGGTTTATCAGCATCCCTGGCCTCTACCCACTGGATGATAACAGCACTCCTCCTCCAGCTGTGACAACCAAAAACATCTTCAGACATTGCCAAATGTCCTCTGAGGGGAAAAGTCCACATCTCCCCACCTCCATGCCTTGCCTCCTAAGAGCCACTGCAGTAGATCCAACAAGGAGAAAAAACTGTTTCTTAGACAAATGGCATTAATGTCAAAACACAATTTAGTGAAAATAAGAGCCTTTTTGGTCAGAACAATAGTCCAGTTATTCAGCTCTCTATAGGCTTAGGTGAATTCAGGTTTGTATTTACAGTAACTAATATCCACCCATCAGGATTTCTAAGAAGGTTGTTCCTCTCAGTTGAATCTCTGGTAAGTATTGGGTTGCTATGATTTCAAGATTGTCCTTCTAAGTAAATACTATTCCATGTTACACTTATTTTCTTGTACTGATGCCATAATTTTTTCACGCTCATTTGCCCACACCCTCTGGTGGTACTCTTCTACACCAACTATGGGCTTAGCCATATGACATCCTTTAGCCAATGAGATAATAACAAGCAATACAAGCACGGACTGGAAAAATCATTTGCTCATTCCCCCATCCCCACTACCTAGAGGACAAATCAAGGTTAGCTTGCCAGAGGAGAAGGGACTTTGTGAAAAAGAGAAGAGTTCCCAGTTGACTCTCGGACAACCACAGATGACTGAGCAAGTCTGAGCAAACACAGCCAAACTCAACCCAGATAAGCCAAACAGTCCAGCCAACCCAGAGACTCAGAAATAATAAATGGTTGCTGTTTACATTCTTTATGGGGTAGTTTGTTATCTAGAAATATGTAATTGAAAAGTGCCTACTTAAAACTGCTGTACTGGAAATGGGTTGACATCCTCTTAGAAAAATTGAGTGGCCAATGAAGGACTTCTCACTTTTGCTATGAGTGAGCTGATGATATATCTGCTGGAAATACCCCATATAGTAGCCGAAAATACTAGAGCAGTGACAAAAGTAGGCGGTGAATGCTGTTTTATAATTTAATATAACAGGTATAACTATAAGGTTTTGGAAAATAACTTTTGATGATAAAATATATGTTGGGCTGGGCACTCTGGCTCATGCCTGTAATCTTAATGCTTTGGGAAGCCAAGACTGCTTGAGTCCAGGAGTTCAAGACCAGCCCAGGCGACACATAACAAGACCCTATCTCTACAAAATTTCAAAAATTAGCTTGGAGTGGTGATGACATCTACCTGTAATTCCAGCTGTGTGGATAGACAGCTAGCTACCTATGGGGAGTTTATAAATACACACACACACACAGACACACACACACACGCTGGAGCAAACAAAATTTTCAGCCATGATTGAAAAGACCAACACTCTCTTTTCACTGATTCAACAAAAACATACTGACTTGCTCATCTGAGCACAATGCTGGGTATGTGGTGCTGAAAAAAAAAATGGCCCTTGTATCCATTGAACCGGAAGGAGGGAGAAGGGAGCAGAACTAGGGTCCATATACAAGACTGATTAATAGAAGAGTCTATGGTCAAGTTTCCTAGATTGTGACCTTGGCTCACCACTGTCCTTTGAGGTCTCTTGTTTGCACAGATATATGCTTTCGACTTGGACAGAATGTTAGGCAAATTACTCTTTATACCTTGATTTTCTCATTTGTAAAATGAGAATGAAAATACTAACAGTACTGCTTTCTAGGACTGTTGTGAGGATTAACTGAATGAATGGATGCAAATTGCTTGACAGAGAGCCCAGCATGGAGAAAGCCATTTTGGGGGCAGTTTTGCAAAGAATTAGGAGTGAGGAGCATGTTGAAGCCAGACTTTCAGATAGAATTTAGCCTCAACCACTTTTCCTAGCTCTGGACCCCGAAAAAGTTTCATAACCCTGAAAAAGTTTCATAACCCCTCTAAAACTTAGAGGTGGGACAAATAATGCAGTGAGAATTAAAGATTATAAACTATGTGTGTAGTATATATGTAAACTACATAGCATATGCCTGATTCACAGTAAATGCTATTCAGTTATAATTTTATCAAAATTAACAAATGTGCAATTATGTCTAGTACTTTTATGAAGAAAAATATGGCAGATATTTAACTTAGATATGGAGGGGTAGGGCAAACCTCTCTAAAGGAAGGAACAATGATCTGAGGGGGGAGTTAACCAGTCCTAGGGGGAAGGAAAGAGCATCCCCCAGTGAAGGAACAGCATGCACTAAGCCCCTGAAGAAGGAGAGAGCTTGGTGTTTGTAGAAACTGTCAGAGGTCAGTGAGATTGTCAGTGAGGAGCAGGTGAGCCAGGAGAACAGGTGGAGAGAAAGCTGCAGAAGTGTCCACAGTCATGTGGCCTCACTCTACAGCCTGTATTTCATCATAAGTACAATAACAGCCAGTGAGGAGTTTTAATCTAGAAAGTAGTGAAACCCAATTTACCTGTCATTTTTTTGAAGGCTCTTAATGTCTGCCCTTTGTTACTCTTATCCACACCTTTTTTCTTCTAGTTTCCTTCCATTTGCAAAATGGGTAGATAATTTGGGGAGCTTGGAAATAAATGTTTTAAAAAGCTTTTTAGGAAAGCAGGTATGTGCAGGTGGGACTGAGTGAGCCCAGCCCTCAGTAATATAAACATCATTGACATCACCAAAATGCCAACACTGCTTTTTTTTTAGAGGAAAACAAACAAAAACAGAAAAACTACTCCCATCTAAATCCTTGAGGTAAAAGTCATCTAGATTTACTACACAATTGTTTACTAAAAAAATAAAGGACAAAAGATTTAACTTCTGCTCTTAAACTTAAGCCACTGTAATATTTAGAGATTTGGTAAAATAGATATATTTACAAACTAGAAAATGCTACCCTGTATTAAACATATTCTGAAAATATTTCTTAGAACTTTAAGCAATTCCATTTAATGAATATTGATTCCTCATGCTCATGGGCCAAAATTTGAAAACTTTAACACAGATTAAAGACCCTTCATTTGCTTGTGGCCTGCCAGCCTCTCCAGCCTTATCACCCACCAGACTCACTCAGAGCCCCTGGGCAGATCTGGATCATTTTTAGCAACATAACAGGACAAGTCATACCATCTAGATCTTGAAAATACTCTTCTCTCTGCCTGGAATGCTCTTTATCCACCACCCTCCCCTTTACCTCTCACATCTATGAATCCTTCAGGTCTTAGTTTACATACCAGATACTTTGCTAAGCATTCTCTGATATCTCCTACCACCTAATTACCAACTACAACTAGCACCTAAACCAAGATTAGGTCGTCAGAGCACACTCCTCTTCTACTACCTCTGCATTATATTTATTTACTTTTCTTCACAGCACTTATCACTGTCTGAAATTATCTCACTTATTTGTTTAGTGATTTATTTCCTGTCTCTGTGGAAAGACAGATTTAATAAAGATTGTTATATCAAGCCATTGAAACACTCACATAAGAGGAGCTATTTAGAGAATTTTGAGTTGAAGTGAACCAGAGATTAAACGCAATATAGATGCTTCACAAAATAAAAAACAAAAACAGTATTTGAGATTATATGGACTTGAAATCTTATACAGGACAATTATTAAAAATGACTGTATATATCACTTTGCTCAGAAAACTCTAACTCTTCTATTGTGGCCCATTCTTTTTCTCAACCCACTGTTTCCTCAAATTCCAGTTTCACTTTCATTGTGGCTGGGAAGCAGCTGAGTTACAAATAGCCGACATTGCCTGGCAGTCTCCAATACTGGGATATCTCGAGGAGTTGTCATCTTGAGGAGCATTTAGATTTTCTTTTTTTTTTTCTTTAATTGTACTTGGTGCTCTGGGGTACATGTGCACATCCTGCATCCTGCAGGATTGTTGCATAAGTACATACATGCCACATCCCCCCACATCACCTACATCAGGAATTTTTCCTGGTGTTATCCCTCCCCAGCCTCCCCACTACCCGCTGTCCCTCCCCTCTCCTCCCCTCCACCTCCCCACCTAGCCCAGTGAGTGTTATTCCCTTCCCTGTGAGATTTTCTTACTTCCTTTACTTCCTGTCCTCCAAATTGAAACTTGGCACAGACAGAGATAACCATAATAAAAGGAGGAACAAGGACAGTGACAGTATGGATGTTGTGGATGATAGAGATGTGTACATGTGAGTGTCTGAATATTAAATATGATCAAGCAGGTGGTGAGATCAAAGACTAAATTCTGAGACAACTCTCCACATATCCTAACATGTTTACAAGTAGGCCATGAGCAAATGAGGTTTAGAAAAAAGTTATCTATGCAGGTGGAACTCTAGAAAAAGATCTCTGCCTCAATAATGTTTCTTTAAAGTTACTTTTAGAATGTTTATTCAATGGTTAATCTAATAATTATAGGACACAGATTTATCCGACTATAACATATTTTAATAACTACTAACAAAATTGCTGCTAGTATTTTATGCCTTAACGACTTGGTGCTTGCAGACTACCTGAAATTTATCCAGTTTGTAACAGCAATGAATTACTCAAAAGGGCAGCCACAATGTCCTTCTGCAAAATTCGGCTCTAGAAAAAAACCAAAAAGCGTTTACCTTATTAAATAAACTAATAATCACAGGGGCATATTTGTATTACCTATAACTCATTCTACAAAGAAAATACAGTACAGATATTATTTAAATACAGAAGGAATTAACAAGGGCAATTGCAAAGTCTAGGCTTCTCTAGTGATGAGCAGTTTTGAATCACACACAAACTACCAATTCCCTGAAGAAGAAAAATATTACAATGAAAAATATTTTTTCTTCATTTATAACAAGAATTAATATAATATCTCTTTTACTTTCTTTTTGGTGAAAGATATAATATCTTTCACCAAAAACTGTCCCCTTACTCTCTATCTTCAAACATATCTGGATACCGTACTTTCAAAACAGCACCAGTATTTCCCAGAGCCTTGGTGCTACAGAGTGTATTCTACTGCCCTCTGCTGGAAGATGAAGTGAGTTATCATTCATCAACAGGATTACTGGAGCAAGTGAAGGAAAGTTTCTCCCATAATCGTTCAACAATTAGTTATCACATACCAGCCAATGTACCAGATGATTGATTGATAGATCAATAGGTAGATTAATAAATCAATCTATAGATTAAGAATATTATTCAAAGACAAGATTGGTTCTCTGTATTCTACAACTATATTAGATCTATTTATAGAACTAAGTTGAACTTCTACAAACCTGCAAAATAAAAATAAGACACTGCTTTTAAAATGACAAGCATGTAATGAGTAGAGTATATGGAAGGATTGATCTTAACTAATGTGCAGATAATTAGTAAAATGAAGCTTCTCAGTAAAGGGAAGGATCTAGGTTAGCACACAGGAAAACAGGCGTCAGACAAAGAAGGAATGGATGGGTAACTGAAGACCTTATCATAACATTATAATTATTTATTACATTTCTCTGTCCACTTATGAGCCTTTCTGTACTGTAAAGTCTATGAGAGCACTTAATGCAACGTTCAGCAAATGATTGCTCTGCTCTGTGCTGTAGTTCACTTATCTTTAAAGTAGAAATGTTTGCTCCAACTCTACTAGCATATTGAGGGTGACAAATAAACAGTGTGTGTTATTTTGTATGTGTGTGCATGTGTATGTGAATTTTCTTACAATATGGATGTTATGTTTAATCTCATAACTTTATTTGAATCATGGATTTAATTCAAAGTTTCCAGAAGGTTTATGTGAAATATAATGGCTTAAAATTTTAATTGGTCCCAGTTTGGGAACATGTTGTATTCTTCCTTGCCAGTTACGTTTGACATTCATTTTTGAGTCTAAGTGATGCATCTTTACTCACTGAATCTTTATTTGGACTCAAACACTGGCTCAGTGATGTTGTTTCAATCATTGGGCTAAGAACTAACATGGGTTTCACATCCAAACAGACTTGGATTCAAATCTCAGCTCTAACAAAATATTTAATAACTGTCAGAGCAAACATTTGCATAACATGTACCATATATGGCAACCCCATGAGGGAAAAACTGTTATAATTCTCATTTACAAATGAGAAAACTAAGTCATGGAGAATGTTCAGTAACTTTTACATACAGAGTCATATAGTTACTGAGAGGTGGAGACAGAATTCAGGCCCAGGTCTAACTGCTCTAGAACTCTTATTCTTAAACCTTACATGTGCTGCCTATCTTCCCCGAATCACATTTTTCTAATACATAAAGTGATAGTAGAGAAACCAAGCTGGATTCAGGGAAGGGTTGGGGAATAAGCATATAAAACATAAAGCAGAGATTCTGGTACCTAGAAGGCACTGAATAAAATTGTTGATAGTATTTTATGCCTTAGCAACTTGGTACTCATGGACTACCTGACCTTTATCCAGTTTGTAACAGCAATGAGTTACTCCAAAAGGCAAACACAAAGTCTTTCTGCAGAATTCAGCTCTAGAAGTGAACCAAAAGGCCATCTTCCCCACACCCTTTATTTTAGAGGCGAGAATCATGATGCCCAAAGAACTTCAGATGTTTACCCAAAGAAGCACCAAAACTGGACCCCAGAGCTCCTCATGTCCTCATGGTCAAATGGGTTTGTCATTGCCATCATGTTGTGTTTTCTCCCAATATATCTTGCTATCTGATTAGCCTCACTTCTGGAAAGTTTTGTGAGAAACTCTAGACTGCCTTTTATGTGAGCTCAGATGATGATAAACCTCATCAAATCTCATATATCAATTGAAAAAGCACAACAGAAAAAATAACTATGGTATCTCTTTCCTATTAAATTATTAGATATCATGGCAGCTCAAAGATAAAGAAGATTTCCAATTCCCTTCCATCACTCATACATGCTTTATTTTTCCTTTGTCCAAGTAACAAATTCTGAATTTCTAGTATGGTCACATTTATTCAAAAGGAAATTTCATACACACATACCACCTCCTACAAAGTTTCACAGGACCATCTGAATCTGAATTTTCTGAAGTCTTTATTAAAAGGAAAATTCCTAAACTCTACTCCTGATTTACTGAATCAACTGAATCAGTATTTCTGAAGGTAGAGACTTAGAAATTGTATTAAATTCATATTCCTTATTAAAGCAAAGTATCCTAAAGCTTGAAAACTACTATCTTAGGGCAGAAAACTATGGCTGAACACAGAAAAAAGCATATTACACATCTTAAGCCAACATTCTCAGGATTGAGTTTGATTCTTTGATTTTTTTTCTGCTCCCATTCCCTCCCCTATCCCCCAAAGTATGTTTCTCTCTTCCCCTCTCTCTCCCTCTCTCTAGCGCTCTCTCTCTCTCTCTCTCTCTCTCTCTCTGTTTCTCTCTCTTTCTCTTTTACCTTTTGCCTTCTTGGTAAAAATGGAATCTGTGTAGGCTAGATGATACTTTTGAATTGCAAAGCAGTATTTATTGTTATGTATACATGTGTGCCAAGGACTGTTGGTTTTAATCACATTTAATTTATTTATTGCTGCATATTTAGATTCAATATAAAAATTTATTTCTGACACTGGCAAAAATCTCCATGGAAATAACTAGGCACTTCACTCCTAAAGAACAACTCCTTTGGGATGAGCTAATCACACAGAATAAGGTTGCCTCAGGACTTTTTAGTGTTAATGGGTTTCAAGGAGCTCTGACCAGTCTGCTGAAAAAATGAATCAGGGGAGAAATAAGCATGGAAAAGCACACCCACCTCCCTCAGATAGCTCAAGTACTACCAGGGTCCAGGCTAGTGAAAGGATGGAGGGACAAGAGACTAGAAGGCTAATTGACAGGAAGGTGGAGGCCTATAAAAAGGTGACCAGCTGGGAGAAAATAGAGTACCTATGGAGCTTTGGAAAGGAGACAAAAGTACTCTTTTCTTCACTGAATACCCTTTTCTTTCCCGTGGCTTTTCCTCACCTATCCAAGGCCAGGTGTGCTCAATGAAGTCCTAAGATGGCTTCTCCCTTTCCTACGGGACTGAACCAGAGTGAGGGTTAGGGTGAAATTTTTCTACCTCCCACTATCACACATTATCTAATGGGGCAATTCCATTGTCTACCTAATTCTGGACCTAGAATCTACATGTCCAAAATGCAGAATAGTTAAAAATCAATGTATTCTCAGGGATCATTATTTAGAAGCAGTAGAAAAATACACTGAATTCTTACCCCTGTAAATATTCCCAGAGACCACAGTGTATTACAGTTGTTATTCCTGATTATAGAGTTTTCTTGAGCAACACAAGTTGCCCTTCCTACACTTTCAGTGGTATTAGGAAAGATGTCTTTTGTTTCCCTCTCCCATCCCATCAGAATGTCTTCAGCCCCTATTAGCCCCTTAACCATTCCATAATGTGACCTCAGTTACAGAATGTTTACACTCTTGGTCACCTCAAATGTTTGATGTGGTTTCTCCAAATGATCAAAGTATTCATTAGATCTTTCTTTATGTGCCTGCTGCTTCTACCTGTATAAGTAAATAGCAAATGGGAAGATATCATTACTACACAGTATGTATGAGCCACAAAATTATACAGTTCACTCATAAACTCTCTGGTAAAACAGGGATGTATGATTTTAAGTTGGAAAATTTGAGCAGATTTCCAGTTAAATTCAGGTTAGTTTCCACAGCACCAATCGGTACATTTCAACTACATGTGATATCTTTTTTTAAAAAAAAATGCATTGAATTCCAATCCCTGTAAATATTTCCATCTAGAATTTCCACCATCTGTCAATAATGATAAATTGTTACTGTGCATACTGTTGTTAATTTTAGTTTGCAATGGTACACTAGAACTTATTCTTTCTATCTAAGTGTAAGACGCTTAGTTGAAGATTGGGGAAGATCAGTTTATATGTATATGATCTTTTACAATAAAGGATAAAATTTATTGTCAAGCCTCAAAAGCCCTCATTTAGTTATTCAATAAATATGTATTGAGGACCTACGAGTGCCATATACTCTTCTAGATACTGGGGATATACCAGTAAAAACAACAACAACAACCCTAAAGACCGTGCCCTCATTGAGCTTACATTCTAACTTGTGCTGCTTAATAGAAAGATAAATATCTGGGAAACAAGAAGATTTGGGTTGTAATATTTATCTAACTTATTTCCTGTTACCCATTTTACTTATTTTGACTTCACAGCTTTCCTTCCAATTAAATGATTGTTTAAAAAGAAAATAGGCTGGCTGCAGTGGGCCATATCTATAATATCAGAACTTTGGGATGCCAAGGTGAGAGAATCACTTGAGATCGGGGGTTCAAGAATGGCCTGGGCAACATAGCAAGACCTTGTCTCTACAAAAAATAAAAATAAAAAATTAGCCAGGTGTGATGGCCTGCACTTGTAGTCCTAGATACTTAAGAGGCTGAGGCAGAAGGAACACTGAGTCCAGGAATTCAAGGCTGCAGTAAGCTATGATCACACTGCTGCAGGGCAGGCCACATTCAAAGTGAGGTTTAGCCCACGAGGGTTCTTGGTAGTGGGGTGAGGGAGAGTGGGTAAATGGGGATGGTTAATGGGTGCAAAAATATAGTTAGAATGAATAAGGTCTAGTATTTGATCATCCAACAGGGTAACTAACTACAGTCAATGATAATTTATTGCATATTTTAAAATAACTAAGGTGGTAAGATTAAAATGTTTCTCAAACAAAGAAATAAATGCTAGACGTAATAGACCCCCCAATTATCCAATATCATTATTACACACTGTATGCCTATATCAAAAACAACATGTACCCCACACATACATACATACACCTATTATGTGCCCATAATAATTAAAAACCTAAAACTTTAAAAAATACATTTTATTTGCCACATTTAGATGGATTGAAATTTGATAAAATAACATAGATATAGAAAACCACATACACAAAAGCATATAAGAGACATCCATGAGATATACTGAGGATAAGCCTCAAAGAAGTCTTAGTCTTGCCCAAGGAAATGGTTGTGCTGTGAAACATACAGTAATGATTAATTACTAAGCTTTATGCTGTTGGCTGAATGAGGACTTGAGTAATGAGAGGGTGATTGAAGAAAAAGGTGAAACTTGAACTGATTCCCAAGTAATAGTAAGATTAGGCAGAGTAAGACAAGTCTAGAGATGGGAGTTGAAATGATGTAACTGGTATGCAATGATGAGGGCTGCTTAATAAGAAATGGGAGAAATAGGAAAGAGATCCAAGATGGCAGCAGCTCAGTGTTGCAGCTCCCAGTGAAGGTTAAGGGAGTGAGTGGACACCAGACTTCCAGATGAATTTTTGTTGCCTACGGACCAGGAGATTCCCAACAGAGGAGCCCCATAGGTCTCCAGCACCACTCTTTTGGCCAGTGCAGCTGTTTTGCTGGCAGCCGAGCCCGGCAGTTCTCAGTGCAGAGTATGCGAGACTGGGTGCTTTGTTTAGTTGGTGTTTGGAGCTCTGAGAAGGCAGAGTCACCCATTCAGCTGATTGAGAGGGGGACTGAAGCCAGGAGCCAGATTGGGAGATTCCCAGACAGAAAAGTGCCACGAATCTCAGCACCGCTGTTTCAGCTGGCATGGTCACAGCATAGAAAATTACATAGATCCTGGAACCTTTTCAGCAGGCAACTGGGGCACCTGGGAGAGAATCGACCATTCAACTGGGGAAAGAAAAAAAGGGGACTCTGAGACAGGGAGCCAGGTGATCGGGCTCAGCTGGTCCCTTACCCCACAAAAAAAGAGCAATTGGAAACGCTGATGGTTGGGAGTTTCACAGCAAGCACAGCTGAACCCAGGAAGGTCCAGCTCTGTGGGGGAGGGGCATCCACCAAAGGAAAACAAAGAAACAGAAATAACATCACCACCAACAAGCTGGACGTCCACTCAGAGACACAATCTGAAAGTCAGCAATTACAAAGATGACAGGTGGA
Organism: Callithrix jacchus; assembly: GCF_049354715.1. Lineage (NCBI taxonomy): Eukaryota > Metazoa > Chordata > Mammalia > Primates > Cebidae > Callithrix > Callithrix jacchus. Next base: position 59,046,754 of record NC_133505.1, read on the forward strand.
TAAATCCATAAAGATGGGAATAAACCAGTGCAAAAAGGCTGAAAACATCCGAAATCAGAATTCCTCACCTCCTTCAGGGGATCACAGCTCCTCATCAGCAGGAGAACAAGGCCTGATGGAGAATGAGTGTGATGAATTGTCAGAATTAGGCTTCAGAAGGTGGATAGTAAGAAACTTCTGTGAGCTAAAAGAACATGTTCTAACCCAATGCAAAGAAACTAAGAAACTTGATAAAAGGTTTGACAAAATACTAACGAGAATAGACAATTTAGAGAGGAATATAAGTGAATTAATGGAGTTGAAAAACACAACAGGAGAACTTCGCGAAATATGCACAAGTTTTAACCGCTGAATTGAACCAGCAGAAAAAAGAATATCAGAGGTCGAAGACCAACTCAATGAAATAAAATGAGAAGACAAGATTAGAGAAAAAAGGATAAAAAGGAATGAGCAAGTCTCCAAGAAATATGGGACTATGTGAAAAGACCTAATCTATGTTTGATAGGTGTACTTGAATGTGACAAAGAGAATGAATCCAAGCTGGAAAATACTCTTCAGGATATTATTCAGAAAAACTTTCCCAACCTAGCAAGGCAGGACAATATTCAACTTCAGGTAATACAGAGAACACCACAAAGATATTCCTCAAGAAGAGCAACCCCAAGGCACATAATTGTCAGATTCACCAGGGTTGATATGAAAGAGAAAATGCTAAGGGCAGCCAGAGAGAAAGGTCAGGTCACCCACAAAGGGAAGCCTATGAGACTCACAGCAGATCTCTCAGCAGGAACCCTACAAGCCAGAAGAGAATGGGGACCAATACTCAACAACCTTAAAAAAAAGAACTTTCAACCCAGAATTTCATATCCAGCCAAACTAAGCTTCATAAGCAAAGGAAAAATAAAATCTTTTGTGAACAAGCAAGTACTCAGAGATTTCACCACCACAAGGCCTGCTTTACAAAAGCTTCTGATAGAAACACTACACATAGAAAGGAACAACCAGTATCAGCCTTTCCAAAATTATAACAAAGGGTAAAGAGCATCAACATAATGAAGAATTTACATCAACTAATGGGCAAAACAGCCAGCCAGCATCAAATGGCAGTATTAAAGTCACATATATTATTATTAATCCTAAATTTAAATCGACTAAATCCCCCAATCAAAAGACACAGGCAGGTGAATTGGATAAAACGTCAAAACCCATTGGTAAACTGCATCCAGACCCATTTCACATGCAAGGATACACAAAGACTCAAAACAAAGGGATGGAGGAAGATTTACCAACCAAATGGAGAACAACAATAAATAAATAAATAAAAGGCAGGAGTTGCAATTCTTGCCTCTGATAAAATAGACTTTAAAGCAACAAAGATCAAAAGAGGCAAAGAAGGACATTACATAACGGTAAAAGGTTCGATGCAACAAGAAGAGCTAATAGTCCTAAATATACGTGCACCCAATACAGGAGCACCTAGATACATAAGACAAGTTCTTAATGACTTATAAAGAGACTTAGACACCCATTAATAGTGGGAGACTTTAATATTACGTTGTCAATATGAGACAGGTCAACGAGACAGAAAATTAACAAAGATATCCAGGTCTTGAACTCAGACCTGGAACAAGTAAACTTAATAAACCTGTATAGAACTCTCCACCCCCAATGCACAAAACATACATTCTTATCAGTACCACATCACACCTACTCTAAAAGTGATTACATAATTGGAAGTAAATCACTCCTCAGTAATTGCATAGCATTTCACATATTTAAAGGAAACATTGGTTGCCTGCTTGTTTGTTATTTTCCTCCCTTATTCCTTCGTGCCTCCACTGTTAACCACAATTATTGGCATAAAAGAGGTTTTCAATACCCATTTTTAGACTGCATTCTAGCCTGGGCAATAAATTAAGACTCTTGTTCTCTCTCCCTCTTTCTCTTTCTTTCTCTCATTCCTTTTTCTTTCTTTCTCTCTTCCTTTCTTTCTTTTTCTTTTTTTTCTTTCTCTCTAAAAAAAGAAAGAAATAGGAGAAATAATTAGCCAAGTAAAGGGCATGGGAAAACATGTGGGAGGCTTTAAAGTCCTAAGAGAAGTTTTGATGTAACAGAGAGCTAGTGAAGGTCTCAAGCATGGAAGAGATGCTGACAACCCTGTCTTAGGATAGTCTATACTAATGCTGGTTTTCTGCTATAAATTTCTCTTATGAATAAGCATGTCCTCACATTGTCAGCTTCTTGCGATTAGAAGCCTTCCCTTTCTGGACCTAGCCAAATCCTAAAGTCTTGGAAGAAGGGGAGAAATGTATGTATGCTCTGTGTACCAGAAGAAACCTGTCATTACCACACCACCGGATCCTCCATCTCTACCTATTTGAGAAGACCCTAAAAGTAAAGCGAAACTTTTTAATCAACTTTCTTCTTTCAGGCCAAGGAAGAATAGCTTGGACTTCAGTTATGGTCATTCCATAAGGCATGACAAACTTGGAAGACTGAGAAAATACTATTAATATACATTTGATACCTAAATGTAGTAGGTGGCTGGAGAAACTATCTTACTGTATTAAGACTCTCAGAGTAATGAGTCAAGAATAGGTTTAACAGAAAATCCAAAATCAAAATGGCTTTCCTGAAAAAAGGTTTATTTCTCTCTTATGTAAAAGAAGTACAGGGGCAAGCAGTCCAAGGGTGGTGTAGTGATTCCACTCATCAGCAGTCTAGGCCTCTTTCTGTCCTTTGGCTCCAGTATCTGAACACAAGCTTCCATCTTTAAGTTTCAATACATGGCATCATCATACCTACAATGCGGACAAAAGGAATGAGAAAGAAACGAATAACTAAACGTACCTGTCTCAGATGGGTTGCTCCCTTTGAACAGGCTTCCCAAAGTCTCGCACCACACTGCACTTACGGTTCACTGGTTATGTGACTATATGACCGACAGAGGCTGGAAAAGACAGTCTTTCAGCAGGGTTTATTCTTAGTAAAACTGAATTCACTAAGGCTATAAAGAGATAGAATTTCAAAGTCTGAATATGAATTTATTACAAATGGGAGCAGAACAAAGTGAAAAATGGTGAGGGTGATAAAGAACAGGATCTAAGTATTTTTCCCAGGATTAGACAAGAAATCAAAACAAGAATCAGCTGTCAGAACTGGGTCTTTTCTTTGGACTTGTAAATTGCTGAAGAGTGTGTTAACATACACTTCACTCAGATTCTCTAAATATTAACATTCTACCTAAATTGCTTTATCTATCCATTTGAGAATAAATCACAGACATAATTCTCCTTTACCCCAAAATATTTCAGTGTGTGTTTCCTAAATGCAAAGATATTTTTACATAGCCACACCCAATTTTTAAAATCAGAAATATAGTACTGATAAAATACTACTTATAATTTACAAACTTATTTAGATTTCTCCAAATATACCAATGATATATTTTACAGCAAAGAAAAATATCAGATTATATCTTGCATTCAGTTGTTATCTCTTTAATCTCCTTCAACACAGAATAGTTTCTCAGTCTTCCTGTTATGATTATTAACAGGTATTTTGTGGGGTATCTCTGTAATTGTATTAGTTCTGTGTTCTCTACCCACAAAGGAAAAAGAACGGCTTTACAATAGAGTTACCTAGCAGACACTATGCTAAGGAAGCAATCAACATTAATATCACCAGCAATGGCACATATTTATATCATTTGCCTCCTGACATGATGCAATGAGAACACATAATTCCCTTGCTACCCCTACCAAAAATGCGTAACTGAATCTAATTTCATGTTTATTTCTTGTAATATGCTAAAACTAGTCAAGCAAAAAGATTTTTCCCTTACACTATCTATCTGTTGTAATTGAGTGATGAACCATGTATGATTCTATTACAGGCACTAAATTAAACCATCTTGTTTACTTTAAGGTCTAGATTGTTTGCAAGAAAAAGATGAGTGCTATAGAGAAAATGATGCCAAGTATTTTCTTCACTATTATTATGATCATATCTGGGTTTCCAGGCTTCCATAATTTCCTCCACTTTTTGTATCTAGCCAGTTATTTCTCACTGTTTCTTTGTATATAAAAATGAAACCCAGAATCTGGTGACCTAAAGGAGAAACTCAGTTCCCATCCAATGTTCCAGATTTTGAAAGAGAGAACATTGCTCATTATGTTATTTTTAAACCACCCCCTAAAGGTGCTTTGTGTTTCTTCCTTCTGATCAAAAGATTAAAAAAAGATTTTAAAGTATTTGTTAAAATGAATCTTGTCTGTTTTCCCATGAGTGCCCAAAGTATAGTATTGCCATTATTTGCATAGAGAATGAAAGCTAATATTTTCCCATGGTCTAACAGCAAACTATGCTAAAATTTAAATTTTCAGAGCCATTCCCCATTCCTCATGAAACCAAAGCTACCTAAGTAATGAAAAGAATCATGTTTTATTTATCAGCGTTTCTTATTTATCTTTGTTCACCATATTTTATTTATATTTGTTTCATTTTATAACAGAAGTTAATCTGGAACGTCTGATTTTAATTACAGATTAACTTTATATAAAACTTTTAAAGTATGATTTTTAACATAATTTCTTCCTGACCTCAAATCCTGTGGACAGGCAATGTCAACAACTTCTAATAATGTTCTTTTAAAGATTACATTAATAATGATCCAATGAGATATGAGTAGGAGGAGAGAGAGAAGATGTCGCTCGCTGTAGGACCAGCTCAGGATTGCAGCTCCCAGTGAAAGTGCAGAGGGGGAATGGATGACACATTTCCAGATGGATCTTTAGTGCCCACAGACCAGGAGATTCCCAGGTGGAGCAGCCCCATGGGTCGCCAGCACGGCTGTTTTGGCCGGCATGGCTGTCTCAGCTGGCGCGGCTGTTTTGAACAGCACTGCAGTGCAGCAGCTCTCTGTACAAAATACACTGGTCTGGTTGCCCTGTTAAACTGACAATTAGAGATCCGGGAAGGCAGATTAGCACATTCATCTGATTAAACAGGACCAAAACATAAAGCCAGGCCAGGAGATTCCCAGGCGGCAATGTTGTTTCAGCCTGCGCAGTGGGTTGCCGCACGAGAAATCACACAGATCCCGGCGCCCTTTCAGCAGGCAACTGGAGCCCCTGGGAGAGAGTCAATCGTTCAACTTATTTAAAAAAGGGCTCTGAGACAGGGAGCCAGGTGATCAGGCTCGGTGGGTCCCACACCCACAAAAAGAAACAAACAAACAAACAAAAAACTGCAATTGGAAGCCATCAGGGTTAAGAGTTTCATGGCAAGCACAGCTGAACCCAGGATGGTGCAGCTTGGTGTGGGAGGGGCATCCGCCATTACCGAGCCACTCCACCCTTACGGAGGTAGTCTGCCATTGCTAATGCAGCCTGCCATTGCTGAGGCAACCCGCCATAACAGAGAGTCTGCCATTATAGAGGCAGGCCACCATTGCCATGGCAGTTCTAACCACACCCATATAAACAGGACTGCAGGGAAATACACACGGCAACAGGGCAGAGCCCACAGCAGTAGGGTGGAGGCCACGGCAGCAGGGTGGACCCCAGAGCAGCTCAGCAAAGCCTCTGAAAGCAGGCAGTGACAAGGCTGCCCCCTTGCTGGGCATAAAAGTGCAATGGATACTCATAAATAAAGCCATAACACCCCGGGACACAGCACCTGGAGGAAAAAAGGGGGTTTTATGAGTTCTGCTGCAGCAGACTTAAACGTACCTGCCTAGCAGCTCTGAATGAACAATGGAGCTCACAGATCAACACTTGAGCTCCTATAAAGTACAGACTGTCTCCTCAAGCAGCTCCCTGACCCCCGTATATCCAAAGAGTCACCTCACAAAGGACTGATCAGACTGACATTTGGCGGGCATCATTCTGGGACAAAGATAGCAGAAGAAGAAACTGGTAGCAACCCTTACTGTTCTGCAGCTGCTGCAGGTGTTCCCCAGGCAAGCAGGGTCTGGAGTGGACCTCAGCAGTCCTACAGCAGAGGGGCCAGACTGTTAGAAGGAAAACTAAGAAACAGAAATAACTTCATCATCAAAAATCTGGACATCCACTCAGAGACCCAATTGGAAAATCAGCAACTACACAGATGACAGGTGGATAAACCCACAAAGATGGGAAGAAACCAGTGCAAAAAGGATGAAAACACCTGAAACTGGAACACCTCGCCTCCTACAAGGGATCACAACTTCTCACCAGCAAACTAAAAACCTTGAAAAAAGATTTGAAGAAATGATAACAAGAATGGGCAACTTAGAGAGGAATATGAGTGAATTGATGGAGCTGAAAAATATGACACGAGAACTTTGCAAAGCATGCAGGAGTTTCAACAGCCGAATTGACAAAGCAGAAGAAAGGATATCAGAGGTCGAAGATCAACTCAATGAAATAAAACAAGAAGGCAAGATTAGAAAAAAAAGCGCAAAAAGGAATGAAAAAAGTCTCCAAGAAATGTGGGACTATGTGAAGAAACTTAATCTACGTTTGATAGGTGTACCTGAATGTGACGAAGAGAATGAATCCAAGCTGGAAAATACTTTTTAGGATATTATCCAGGAAAACTTCCCCAACCTAGCAAGGCAGGCCAATATTCAAGTCCAGGAAATACAGAGAACACCACAAAGATATTCCTCAAGAAGAGCAACCCCAAGGCACATAATCGTCAGATTCACCAGATTTCTTCAGAAATGAAGAAGAAAATGCTAAGGGCAGCCAGAGAGAAAGGTCACATCACCCACAAAGAGAAGCTCATCAGCCTCACAGCAGATCTCTCAGCAAAAATCCTACAAGCCAGAAGAGAGTGGGGGCCAATATTCAACATCCTTAAAAAAAAGAAATTTCAACCCAGAATTTCATATCCAGCCAAACTGAGCTTCAGAAGTGAAGGAAAAATAAAATTTTTTGTGAACAATCAAGTACTCAGAGATTTTGTCACCACCAGGACTGCTTTACAAGAGCTCCTGAAAGAGGCACTATACATAGAAACAACCAGTACCAGCCACTCCAAAAACATACCAAATGATAAACAGCATCAACAAAATGAAGAATCTGCATCAACTAACAGGCAAAACAGCCAGCTAGCATCAAAATGGCAGTATCAAATTCACACATAACAATAGTAACCCTAAATGTAAATGGGCTAAATGCACCAATCAAAAGACACAGACTGGCAAATTGGATAAAAAGCCAAAACACATCGGTGTGCTGTATCCAGGAAACCCATCTCACATGCAAGGATACACAAAGGCTCAAAATAAAGGGATGGAGGAAGATTTACCAAGCAAATGGAGAGAAAAAAAAAAAAAGGCAGGAGTTGCAGTTCTCATCTCTGATAAAATAGACTTTAAAGCAACAAAGATCCAAAGAGACAAAGAAGGTCATTACATAATGATAAAAGGATCGATACAACAAGAAGAGCTAACGATCCTAAATATATATGGACCCAATACAGGAGCACCCAAATATATAAGGCAAGTTCTTAATGACTTACGAAGAGACTTAGACTCCCACACAATAATAGTGGGAGACTTTAACACTCCACTGTCAATATTAGACAGATCAACCGGACAGAAAATTAACAAGGATATCGAGGACTTGAACGCAGACCTGGAACAAGCAAACCTGATAGACATTTACAGAACTCTCCACCCCAAATCCACAGAATAGACATTCTTCTCAGCACCACATCAAACCTACTCTAATATTGACCACATAATTGGAAGTAAATCACTCCTCAGCAAATGCAAAACAACTGAAATCCTAACAAACAGTCTCTCAGACCATAGTGCAATCAAGTTAGAACTCAGAATTCAGGAACTAACTCAGAACTGCAAACTTCATGGAAACTGAACAACTGGCTCTTGAAAGTTGACTGGATAAACAATAAAATGAAGACAGAAATGAAGTTCTTTGAAACTAATGAGAATGAAGACACAACATACCAGAATATCTGGGACACATTTAAAGCAGTCTCTAGAGGAAAATATATAGCAATAAGGGCTCACATGAGAAGAGTGGAGAGATCCAAAATTGACATCCTATCATCAAAATTGAAAGAGCTAGAGGAGCAAGATAAAAAAAAAAAACTCAAAACCTAGCAGAAGACAAGAAATAATTAAGATTAAAGCAGAACTGAAGGAGATAGAGACACAAAAAACCCTTCAAAAAATCAATAAATCCAAGAGCTGTTTTTTTGAAAAGATCAACAAAATAGACAGACCACTAGCCAGATTAATAAAAAAGAAAACAGAGAATAACCACATAGATGCAATAAAAAACGATAAAGGGGAAATCACCACAAAGTCCACAGAAATTCAAACCATCATCAGAGAATATTACAAACAACTCTATGTACATAAACTAGTAAACCTGGAAGAAATGAATAAATTCCTGGACACTTGCATCCTCCCAAGCCTAAACCAGGAAGAAGTCGAAACCATGAATAAACCAATAACAAGATCTGAACTTGAGGCAGCAATTAAGAGCCTACCACACAAAGAAAGCCCAGGTCCAGATGGGCTCACAGCCGAATTCTACCAGAAACACAAAGGGGAACTGTTACCATTCCTTCTGAAACTATTCCAAATAATCCAAATAGAGGGAATCCTTCCCAAATTATTTTATGAGACCAACATCATCCTGATACCAAAACTCGGCAGAGATTCAACAAGAAAAGTTCAGGCCAATATCCATGATGAACATAGACACAAAAATTTTCAATAAAATACTGGCAAGCCGACTGCAACAGCACATCAAAAAGCTTAACCACCATGATCAAGTAGGATTCATCCCGGGGATGCAAGCCTGGTTCAACATACACAAGTCTATAAACATAATTCACCACATAAACAGAACCAAAAACAAAAACCACATGATTATCTCAATTGATACAGAGAAGGTCTTTGACAAAATTCAACAGCTCTTTATGCTAAAAACCCTCAATAAACTCAGTATTGATGGAACGTATCTCAAAATAATAAAAGCTATTTACGACAAACCAACAGCCTATATCATACTGAATGGGCAAAAACTGGAAGCATTCCCTTTGAAATCAGGCACTAGACAAGGATGCCCTCTCTCACCACTCCTATTCAATACAGTACTGGAAGTTCTAGCCAGAGCAATCAGGCAAGAAAAAGAAATAAAGGGTATTCAAATAGGAAAGGAGGAAGCCAAATTGTCTCTATTTGCAGATGACATGATAGTATATCTAGAAGACCCCATTGTCTCAGCCCAAAAATTTCTGAAACTTATGAGCAACTTCAGCAAAGTCTTAGGATACAAAATCAATGTGCAAAAATCACAAGCATTCCTATATACCATTAACAGACTTAGAGAGAGCCAAATCAAGATCGAACTGCCATTCATAATTGCTACAAAGAGAATAAAATACCTAGGAATGCAACTAACAAGGAACATAAAGGACCTCTTAAAGGAGAACCACAAACCACAGCTCAACGAAATAAGAGAGGACACAAAAAGATGGAGAAACATGCCGTGTTCATTGTTAGACAGAATCAATATCGTGAAAATGGCTATACTGCCCAAAGTAATTTACAGATTCAATGCTATCTCCATCAAGCTACCAATGACCTTCTTCACAGAACTGGAAAAAACTGCTTCAAACTTCATATGGAACCAAAAGAGAGCCCACAGAGCCAATTCAATTCTAAGTAAAAAGAACACAGCGGGAGGCATCACACTACCAAACTTCAAAATCTACTACAAGGCTACAGTAATCAAAACAGCATGGTACTGATCCCAAAACAGAGATACAGACCAATAAAACAGAACAGAAGCATCAGAGGCAACACAACATATCTGCAACCATACAATCTTGGATAAACCTGACAAAAACAAGCAATGGGGAAAGGATTCCCTATTTAATAAATGGTGTTGGGAAAACTGGCTAGCCATGTGCAGAAAGCAGAAACTGGATCCCTTCCTGTCACCTTACACTAAAATTAACTCCAGATGGATTAAAAACTTAAACATAAGACCTAACAGCATGAAAACCCTAGAAGAAAATCTAGGCAAAACCATTCAGGACATAAGAGTAGGCAAGGACTTCAAGACCAAAACACCAAAAGCATTGGCAACAAAAGCCAAAATAGACAAATGGGACCTAATCAAACTCCACAGCTTCTGCATGGCAAAAGAAACAGTCACTAGAGTGAATCGGCAACCAACAGAATGGGAAAAAATGTTTGCAGTTTACCCATCTGACAAAGGGCTGATATCCAGAATTTACAAAGAACTCAAACAGATTTACAAGAAAAAAACAAACAGGCCCATTCAAAAATGGGCAAAGAATATGAACAGACACTTTACAAAAGAAGACATACATGAGGCCAACAAACATGAAAAAATGCTCATCATCACTGGTCATTAGAGAGATGCAAATCAAAACCACATTGATATACCATCTCATGCCAGTTAGAATGGCAATCATTAAAAAATCTGGAGACAACAGATGCTGGAGAGGATGTGGAGAAATAGGAACACTTTTACACTATTGGTGGGAGTGCAAATTAGTTCAACCATTGTGGAAGACAGCGTGATGATTCCTCAAGGACCTAGAAATAGAAATTCCATTTGACCCAGCAATCCCATTACTGGGTATATATCCAAAGGATTATAAATCGTTCTACTATAAGGACACATGCACACGAATGTTCATTGCAGCACTGTTTACAATAGCAAAGACATGGAACCAACCCAAATGCCCATCGATGATAGACTGAACTGAGAAAATTTGGCACATATGCACCATGGAATATTATGCAGCCATTAAAAATGATGAGTTCATGCCTTTGCAGGGACATGGATGAACCTGGAGAACATCATTCTCAGCAAACTGACACAAGAACAGAAAATCAAATACCGCATGTTCTCACTCGTAGTCAGGTGATGAACAATGAGAACACATGGACACAGGGAGGGGAGCACTACACACTGGGGTCTATTGGGGGAAATAGGGGAGGGACAGTGGGGGGGGAGTTGGGGAGAGATAGTATGGGGAGAAATGCCAGATGTGGGTGAAGTGGAGGAAGGCAGCAAATGACACTGCCACGTGTGTACCTATGCAACTATCTTGCATGTTCTTCACATGTACCTCAAAACCTAAAATGCAATTAAAAAATATAATCTAATGAATGGGGCAACTGAGACCTACTAATAAAAATCAAAGAGTTAAAAGCCAACAGCCAACATATATCAGTAAGTAAAAAGAGAGTCAGATTTGCTTTCAAAACCGCGTAGTCCATTCCCTAATTGTACAAATTATGCCACTTAGTGAACGGACTCCAGATAGTCCCTTAACCATGCCATTCTTTCCATTTTCTTTGCAAAGCAACAATTATAAGCAAGCCTCCCCTGGATTTGTTCAACTAGATGTAGACCCTCTCCCCAAAATTGTTCTGATTAATCAGTAGAATATGTAATATATTTTATATATAAATATATATATGTGTGTGTATATGTATATTCATATATACATGTGTGTATATGTGTGTATATATACGTATATATGTATAAACTTAAAATAAAAGTATATACATATATGTATATATACACACATATACATACATATGTACATATATGCATATATGTACATATATATGTATATACTTTTATTTTAAGTTTCCAGGGTACATGTGCAGAAAGTACAGGTTTGTTACATAGGTAAATGTGTCCCATGGTAGTTTGCTGCACCTATCAACCCATCACCTAGGTATTAAGCCCCACATGCATTTCCTATTTTCCTAATGTTCTCTGCCCCCCCCACATTCTACCCATTGCCAGGCCCCACTATGTGTTGTTCCCCTCCCTGCATCCATGTGTTCTCATTATTCAGCTCCCACTTACAAGTGAGAACATGTGGCATTTGGTTTTCTATTACTGTGTTAGTTTGCTGAGAATAATGGCTTCCAGCTCCAACCATGTCCCTGCAAAGGACATGATCTCATTCCTTTTTATGGCTGCATAGTATTCCATGGTGTATATGTACCACATTTTCTTTTTTGAGGGGCGGGGTGGAGTTTTGCTCTTGTTACCCAGGCTGGAGTGCAATGGTGCAATCTCGCCTCACCGCAACCTCCGCCTGCTGGGTTCAGGCAATTTTCCTGTCTCAGCCTCCTGAGTAGCTGGGATTACAGGCACACACCACCATGCCCAGCTAATTTTTTGTATTTTTAGTAGAGACGGGGTTTCACCATGTTTACCAGGATGGTCTCGATCTCTTGACCTCATGATCCACCCACCTCAGCCTCCCAAAGTACTGGGATTACAGGCTTGAGCCACCATGGCCGGCCCCACATTTTCTTTATCTAGTCTATCATTAATGTGCATTTGTGTTAATTCCATATCTTTGCTGTTGTGAATAGTGCTGCAATGAACATACACATGCATGTATCTTTGTAATAGAATAGTTTATATACAGTAGAGGAATTGCTGGGTCAAATGATATTTCTAGTTCTAGATATTTGAGGGGCAGATCTTCCCTCACTCCATCTTCCACAATGATCAAACTAATTTACATTCCCACCAACTAATTTACATTGTCACGCCATCTTCCACAATGATTGAACTAATTTACATTCCCACCAACAATGTAAAAACTTTCCTATTTCTCTGCAACCTTGCCAGCATCTATTGTTTCTTGACTTTTTAATAATCACCATGAGATGGCATGAGATGGTACCTCACTGTGGTTTTGATTCACATTTCTCTAATGACCAGTGATGTTGGGCTTCTATTCGTATGTTTGTTGGCTGCATATGTGTCTTCTTTTCAGAAGTGTCTGTACCCATCCTTTGCCCACTTTTTAATGGTGTTTTTTCCTTGTAAATTTAAATAGTAGAATATATTTTTAACATATCTGTAGTCAACCACATATGAAATTTTTGTATCTAGGCTTTAGGGTTTTATTGCAATTTCTCTAAAATATTATTTTAGAATAATTAATTGATATTAAAACAAAGGTAGTATTATTGCTGCTTCTTTATCACCTCATTCTATACATAATATTTGACTGAGTTGCACCTCTGAACAAGAAATATTTGACTACATCAGTGAGCCAATTAATCCATTATCCTATGCACCGTTCCAGTTACCCAGGAAAATAAATAGTGGTTTGTTGTTGTTGTTTTTATTTCCCACCAAATGAAATTGTTGGCTAGCTGAAGAGACAGACTACTAGATGCCTTTTGGATGTATGAGCTAACTCCTTAGAACCAGCCTGGAGGGGAAAATAACATTCATTTTCCCACTGAGGAAGAACCGCAGATACTCTGCTTAGATTCCCCTCCCGGTTCTGGGAACTTCCCCTCTGGCTTGCAGATAAAGGCTTCAGGTCTCAGGTTCAGGTGGTCAAGTTGAATTTAATTCATCTTGAGTCATTTAATTGGTTTTAGAATTTTGCCTTAGAATATAACTATGAAAAAATAGCAATTAGTCAAACACATATTACAAAATCATTAATATGGTTTCTCAGTTGCAGTTGGGAGAGGGTTCTTTATATTTTGACAGTGCCTGACACCCAATCCTCTTGTGCCTTTCTGTGTTTTCCCTCTCCACTGCTACCTTTCAGTTTTAGTTGTATGTCCACCCTCTCCCAGAAACCCTTCTGATTAAACTCATGCTCTTACTAGTACTATCTTTTCCTCCTATTCATTTTCCTTTTAGGCTTGATCAGACATTTCTATGTACAAGTGGATATCAGCTTCATATGCATTGTTTCTCTAACTAAATACATATACCCAAAAGACAGAGGAATTGGACTTTAGTTTCTTGTCATCTCCAGATCCTACAGTGGTTAGTACAGTACATGAGTTAATACACAAAACACATACACTTATATCATTGCCTGGCACAGAGAAGCACTTAAGTGTTAGCTGTCACTGTCACAATCTAAGGTGCTCAATATGTGCAGTTGACACCTAATAAATGTTTGTATGTTAACACATAGTTTATTCATGTATCTGATTTTAAGTATTGTTCTTTATTCTTCCATGCTTAAGTTACACTGAAGAGAAAGGCATATTTGAAAACTGCATTAAATGAAGAGGAACAGTGAATTCAGTGTTACTACTACTGTCAGTTATAAAGCCTTAGCAACTATCATCATGGCAAAATTATAATCTGATTTAATCAAATGCAGTACTTATCATTACAATTCTCTCATCAGAAGAAAGAGGAGATATTGTATTAACTATTACAAAACTTTTAAAAGAAGCTGTAAGTTGTTATGTGTGTGTGTGTCAGGTTTTGTGCTTGCATCTTGTATATGTGTGTGTGTGTGTGTGTGTGTGTGTGTGTGTGTTTGTTTTTATTTTTGTTTTAGATGGACTTTCGCTCTTGTTGCCCAGGCTGGAGTGCAATGGCACGATCTTGACTCACCACAACCTCCACCTCCTGTGTTCAAGTGATTGTCCTACTTCAGCCTCCCAAGTAGGAATTACAAGCACGTGCCACCATGCCTGGCTTTTTTACTTTATTTTTATTTTTTATTTTTTTTTGTATTTTTAGTAGAGATTGGGTTTCACCATGTTGGCCAGGATGGTCTCAATCTCCTTACCTCATAATTCACCCCCATTGGCCTCCCAAAGTGCTGGGATTACAGGCATGAGCCATCACACCTAGCCCATATCTTGTGTACTTTTAACCAGTAGACCTGATAAATTAAAGAAAAAGATGCTTAAGTCATTTCTGATAGTGAGTGTTAGTAGTAAATTAGAGAACCAAGTTTAATAGAGGGAAGGAACTAAGAATTAGAAGGTTGAAGAACTGGGGTTTTGTCTCAACCCAGCCATCTATGACCTCAGGCAGTGGCTTCATTTTTCTGAGCCCTGACTCTCTCCTATGTAAAATAACAGACCTGGTATAATGGTTCCTTATGGTCCTCTTCGTTCCAAACCTGGGATGCTAAAGTCCTCACACAGAAGAGTTAGAACTGATTATTCCACCCCATTCTGCTTCCTTAGAGTTCACTCACTTTAAATTGCAATTTATATTGAATAACATCTTCAATTTATATTAAAATATGAAGTGCACCACTCTAAAACTACATTATAGAATGTTTTTCAGATATTGCAGGGAAACAAAAGAAATTACCAGTACTAAATCTTCTTTCATGTTCTTTTGCATCCTAGACAATGAAGATATCTTCATTTCTCTCTCCAAAATGTCCTTTTTTAATGATTAGTGTTAGCTAGGGGAGGTTGGACAAGCAAACCCTAGACTAGGGTTTCTCAGCCTCAGTACTGTTGACTTGTTGATAATTTCTTTTTGTAGAAGCGATTCCATGCATTGGTCAATGTTTATCAGCATTGTTGGCCTCTGCCCACTAAATGCCATAAGCAGCAGCACCCTCCAGGCCAACTGAGAATTTTAAATGTCCCCAGACATTTTCAGATACCCATAGGGGATCAAGATTACCCACCTGCACGTTGAGTTCCACTGTTCAGAAAATCAGCAGCCTACTACATGCTGTGTCTGTTTACTTTTCTTTCATTGAAATTTTACTCTTTCTTCATTCATCTTTATTTCCTTTCCTCTTTTGATTTCGCTTTTCTCCTCCTTTTATTCTGCTTTTTCCTTCTGTCTCTCTTATATGTGATCTGGTTTTGCCATTGTCTAAACCATGGACCTGTGAAAGCCAGAGTAAATCTGAATCTGGGCTTTGGTAAATCCCACAGAAAGGTTACGTGGCTAAGGAAACAGGCTTGCAGTCAAATTTCAGTTGAAATCCAGTTTCTGTTATTTAAAAGTTATATAAAAATTGATGAAAGTTATTTAATCCCTTTGGGGCCTGGTTTCCTCATCTGAAAAACTTGAGTAACAGTACATTTTCGTAGACCCTGTGAAGTTGAAATTAAGTGAGCTAAAGTACTGTGCTTCGTTCAGGACATGAGATATGGCAAGGTCTCAATAGGTAGGAGCTATTATTTAATATTGTTAGGCTACTAGAGACAAGGAAGCAATTTTAAGAGTAGGAGAGCTCATAATAAAAAGTAAAGCAGTGTTGTTGTTGGTTGTCAAAACAAGTAGAATCCTAATCAGCATAAACAAAATAAATGGGCAGTTGATGATGGTGGTCCTTTGTGTCTTTCTGCCCAGCTAAATCCACAACTACCAAGTAAAGCTGTACATCTCAGATCATTTCTAGTATCACCAAATGACTAGTTGTCTGATTCAGCTCTCTCCCTGAGCTGTATTTTCACAGAAGGGAGGCTTAGAAAAGCTGTCATTCAATATGCTTGAACACTCAGTCACAGCATCTAGCTCCTGGATTCTGAGATAAAAGACAAGCAAAGTCTAGATAACGCACTGGAGTCCAGGTCAGGGCTAGACTTCTTATTGGTTCATAGTCCAATGCTGTTTGCTTTCCTTGGGCCAAGAGCCGTAACCTAAGAAGGTGGTAAAAGATGTGATCCTGGAGATATGCTTCCCTTGGCAAGAGTATAAAGCAAGATTTAGAAATGCTCAGAGTGAGACTTCATGGGAGAAAGTCACCACTAATAGAATATGGAAAAGTTTCTCTTAAGAAATGCAGAATCTAGAGTCTCAAAGCCTGATATGAAGCAAATAGAAACCCCTATTGATATGGTTTTCCTGTGTCCCCACTAAAATCTCATCTTGAATTGTGGCTCTCATAATTCCCATTTGTTGTGAGAGGAACAAGGTGGGAGATAACTGAATCATGAGGGCGGTTTCCCTCATACTGTTCTCATGTTGGTGAATAAGTCTCACAAGATCTCACAGTTTTATAGTTTCCCCTTTCACTTTGTTCTCTTTTCTCTCTTGTCTGCTGCCATGTAAGATGTGTGTTTCACCTTCAGCCATGATTGTGAGGCCTCTCCAGACATGTGGAACTGTAAGTACATTAAACTTCTTCTTTATAAATTATCCAGTCTCAGATATGTCTTTATCAGCAACATAAAAACAGACTAATACACTGATATATATGTATATACATATATGTGCATTTAATTTACTAATCACTAATCACAATTTTTATTTTTAAAAAACCTTCTAAGCAAAATCTGTCAGCACTCGAGTATCTAGGTACCAGAAAGAATGTGGTAAATTACTAAAGGCTATACCTTACCAACTAAAATACTACTTAATGTAGTTTTATTGTATAGACCACAAACTTCGTATCATATAATGTTTCGTTTACCAAGACAGCGTATTACTTCTGAGCAATTTACTTCTTTGATTTATCTTTTTTTTTTTTTTTTGAGACGGAGTTTCACTCTTGTTACCCAGGCTGGAGTGCAATGGCGCGATCTCAGGTCACCGCAACCTCCACCTCCTGGGTTCAGGCAATTCTCCTGCCTCAGCCTCCTGAGTAGCCGGCATTACAGGCACGTGCCACCATGCTCAGCTGATTTTTTTGTATCTTTAGTAGAGATGGGTTTCACCATGTTGATCAGGATGGTCTCGATATCTTGACCTCGTGATCCACCCGCCTCGGCCTCCCAAAGTGCTGGGATTACAGGCATGAGCCACCGCGCCCGGCCTGATTTATCTTTATATGTACATAATGCATTACAAAAATTTGATAAGTATAAATATTCAATATTGATAAATATTGAAAGAATGGGCCCTACAACGACATCAGAAGCTACAAATACGATCTAACACAAGTCCCATTTTCAACATTCTGAAATTTTCAAATAGTTCTTATGCTGAAAACATCATATTTCATGTATTGTTCAAAAGTATCAAGACAACCAGTAAGAAAGAGAATGACAAACTGACTGCCAATGCTTAGTTGGGTCTTAAAATATTTTTTAAATTTAATTTAGGTTGTGATGATGGGGTTAATAAAAATATTTTATAATACAGTAGGAAAAGAACATTCTTCATACTTTCTTTATAAATACTAGTGAAAGTTTAAAAATAGTTTTCGCATTCCTTTGCAATTAAGGAGGGACTTGGAAACGATTGCTTCTTTTTATTTGTGTGCTTATTTAAATCACTTAAACGTTTTTGAAACTTCCTCAAAGACAGCCTGGCTGTGAGTTCATTGGAGAAATGTTCTGTAAAGCTTTTATTTCTTTTAGGGATCAAACACATGTTCCCCCAAAACTATTGCAAATAAGAGCCTAAAAAGCCTGTCATCCATACCGTAAATAAATAAATTTGCTTTTCTTCATTCTATAAAGCCACCCACATAAATCCTATTAAATATAAAAAAAGTAATAATGACAAAAGTAAAACAATCAGAGACCGACAAACCAATGAAGCTATTGAGTATAATTACTGTAATGTTGTTTCTACTAATAGAAATCAGGTAACATATGCATTACATGGAAATATGGGCTCAGTAAATGTGTACAATTCCCCAATCAGATAATAGTTTTACAGACGCAGAAATAATGGAATCTTCCACATGTATCTCTCAATGCCAGTCCTTTACAATGATTAATCTGCTGAACTCACAATGCAATATCAAGCTGAGTACCTGTAGTAGAATCCCAACTTCTTGATGTTGCAAAGGACCTCCTGCCCAGTGTTTTATAGATAGACCTCCTGCCCTAGCATTAGTCCATTCTAGATTGAGGTTGTACAGGCTCTGTCTGCATCCTACGGTGACTGACAGTTCACCATACTCAAAGTTGCCTTTTTTAGTGCTTGAAATTTTTAGAATTTTTTTCTCATAGTGAGTTAGATCTGCCTCCTAGTAGCATCTCTCTATTGATCTTATCCTGAATCTGTAGAGCAAAAGAGAATTATTTTGCCTAAAACGCTTTGAGCACATTTAAGCCAGCCACTTTACTGTACATTTGCAATATATCAGGGAACAAGGCAAATGCCAACTTTTCCCTCAGTCTAATTCTCCTTCCCCAAGACCAGCAGCAAATATTGAAAGACAACATTCACATTCCCAGTTTTCTCTGTGTTAGTATAAAAATTTAGTTTTCTCAACTCTTTCTCCCTTAGCCTGACTTTCAGGACTTTCTTTAATCTGATAGCTTTCTTGTTTTTGTTTAGATACAGGGTCTTATTCGGTCGCCCAGGCTGGAGTGCAATGGTGCAATTTTGACTCACTGCAACCTCCACTTCTTGAGCTCAAGTGATCCTTCAGGCTCAGCTTCCTGAGTAGTTGGGACTATAGGCACAGGCCACCATACCAGCTAAGTTTTCTTTATTTTTTGTAGAAACAAAGTGTCACTATGTTGCCTAGGCTGGCCTTGAACTCCTGGGTTCAAGCAATCCTCCTGCCTCAACCTCCCAAAGTGCTGAGATTACAACCACTGTACCTAGACTGATTGCTTTCTGAGACATTTTAGTTTATCGATGATAGTCGTAGAGCAAGCCATCCCAATTGGACACAAGTCCTGAAATGCAGTTTTACCCACATGAAAAACTGTAGGATTCCAACTTCTCTGCACTTAAACCAGGTTTGGTAATGCAACCTGGGATTTCAGTTACTCTATAGATTTGTCAGTTTCAGTTAGTTGTTGGGAGTGATGCTGATGTGTTTACTACAGTCCCGAAACCATAAGGACCCTGACTGGTTAAAAAAAAAAACTGTGGATATTTTTATGTCTTCCTCTGTCAGTCTCTGAGCCCCCACTTCTTGCTCATGTTTTTGCTACCTTTTTCTTTGCTAAATTACAGCTTTTAGGATTTCTTCCAGAGTATCAGCCTGTTAAAATATTTGTGAATCCTCCTTATGTATTCCAGTGTACTGTCTTCCCTGACGTTTAGCACCTAAAAAGTAACTAACATGTCTTATAATTATTCTTCCAAGTCTATTTTTTTTAATGAGAAAGAATAAGATGAAGGACAAAGTCCTGTGCCAAACTAACTATTAAAACTACTGTCTCAAATTGCTTTTATTAATCAATTTTCTTTTTGGGAGATAATTATTCAAGTAATTACAAATCTGAGATGGAAACAATAGATACAGCATACTGAGTGGTTTCTTTATACTAGAGGTCATGATAAGCATTTTGTATATATTATCATAATTAATCATCATGACCATTCCCACACAATGGTATTGCCGTGCACCTATTTCATGTAGGAAATACGTTTAATAAGGAAATATGTATCATACAAAGCAATTGAGGCTCAGGGGGTTAGGTAATTTTCTTAATGTCCAAGAAAGTAAGTAGCGGATCTGGAATTCACACACATCTGTCCTTCTCCTCAGCTTGTATCCTTCATCAGAAGGCAAGACAGTCTCCAAATATCATAGCATCAGTCAACCCAAATAAAGGAGCCAATGCAAACCTTTGGAATACCTTCATGAGCTCCAGATACACTGTGTCTCCAATATTCAGTCTAGTAAATTTTTAGCAAAAGGAAATGAGAACATATGGAATGATCTGTTCTTCTTGAATCCATGCTAGTTCTAGGAGATCTCTTCATTCCCTTCCAGAATTGACTAACTGCTCTTTGACAAACTAAACTATCATGTTTTTTTAGGGAAACAATAGCATGATTCCCCATCTGCACTTTCTAGTATCCATCTAGTATTATCCTTTTATCACCCCCCTTTTTTTTTTTAGATTGAGACTCACTTTGTCACCCAGGCTGGAGTTCAGTGGCATAATCTTGGCTCACTGCAACCTCCACCTGTTGGGTTTGAGCGACCCTCATGCCTCAGACTCCCAAGTGCCTGGAATTACAGGCATGCACCACCTAACTTGGCTAATTTTTGTATTTTTAGAAGAGACAGCGTTTCACCGTGTTGGCCTAGCTGGTCTCGAATGCCTGACCTTAGGTGATTTGCTTGCCTCAGCCTCCCACAGTGCTGGAATTATAGGTGTGAGACACCGAGCCCAGCCTTAGTATTGCACTTTCTGAAGAATGAAGTGGTTTCCAGCCTTTGCTATTGGACATTTGTTCCACTCCGCATACTTTATCAAAGATTACTAACCATAATTTCAAGATTGTAACTGCAAATTCTTTTAGTGCGTTAAGATGTAATTCTTGTAGACATACATCCTTGACTTTTTCAAAGTGCTATTAAGTACTAGCTTTTAAAATGAAATTCTTTTCCCTCAAGCTGTATCTACAGTTTAAATGTTTGTGTCCCTCCAGAATCCATATGTTGAAATCCAACTCTTAATGTGTTGGCATTAAGATATGAGGCCCTTGGGAGGTGACAAGGTCAGGAGGGCAGAGTCCTGCTGAATGAGATTAGTGCCCTTATAAAAGAAGCCTGAGGGCCGGACACAGTGGCTTATGCCTGTAATTCCAGCACTTTGGGAGACCAAGGCAAGCGGATCACCTAAGGTCGGGAGTTTAAGACCAGCCTGGCTGACATGGAGAAACCCCATCTCTACTAAAAAAAATGGCTGCCACCATAGTGGCAGCCACCTGTAGTCCCAGCTACTCAGGGTGGCTGAGGCAGGAGAATCGCCCGAACCTGGGAGGTGGAGGTTGCAGTGAGGTGAGATCACGCCACTGCACTCCAGCCTGGGTGACAGAGCGAGACTCCATCTAAAAAGCAAAAAAAGAAGAAGAAGGCTGAGAGAGCTTGTTTGCTCCTTTTGCTTTTCCATCATATGAGGACACATAGAAGTCACTATCTACTGAAGCAGGTCCTCATCAAACACTGAATCTACTGATTGACTGATCTTGGTCTTCCCAACCTCTAGAACTGAGCAACAAAATGATGCTCTTTATAAATTACCCATTCTAAGGTATTCTTTCTGGCCATACATAAGAACTTATTTTCATTGCAAACAAACAAACAAAAAAAAAAGGAGAGAAAGAGAGAAAAGGGTCAGAAACACAACACATAAGATGAATAAATTAAAACTCTTATATTCTGTCCTAATGGCAGCATAATTAATAGAAACAAATGGTTATCTTGCCTCCTGCAACAGCTGGAAGGTGTTTTTTTAACAGCAGCCTGAACAAATTAAGACACTATTTTCTTATCCTTTCCTTGTTTGCTTTCTTCTAAATCATATTCCTAAAAAACATTCGTGATTAGCATTTATCAAAATATTGGGGCTAGTTATTCTAAACTCTCTCACAGAGGGTTTCAGAAAAAGGAGATTTGCTGCAATGTGCTCAGAAAGAACACTTTTATTTAAATTTTTTTTGGCTGGTCCCAGTGGCTCACATCTGTAATCTCAGTGCTTTGGGAGACTGAGGTAGGACTGCTTAAGGCCAAGAGTTCAAGACCGGCCCAGGCAACATAGCAAAACCCTGTTTCTACAAAAATAAAAACTAGCTAGGTGTGGTGGCATGCACCTGTAATCCAGCTACTGGGGAGGCTAAGGTAAGAAGATTGCTTGAACCCAGGAGGGTGATGCTGCAGTGTTCATATGATCATGCTACTGCACTCCAGCCTGGACAACAGAGTGAGATCTTGTCTCAAAAAGTAATATTTAAAATAAAAATGTTCATTAATTACTACTTGATGCTTTTAAGTTTCATAATATACATATCTAAGGCAGAGGCTTGAATACCACCTAGTAAATTCTCCTTTTTTTAACTTTTAAAAAAATTTTTTGAGATGGAGTTTCACTCTTGTCCACCTAGGCTGGAGTGCAGTGGCACGGTCTCAGCTCATTGCAACTCCACGTCCTGGGTTCAAGCGATTCTCCTGCCTCAGCCTCCCAAGTAACTGGGATTACAGGCATTTGCTACCATGCCTGTGTAATTTTGTATGTTTAGTAGAGATGGCGTTTCACCATGTTGGCCAGGCTAGTCTTGAATTCCTGACCTCAGGTGATCCATCTGCCTCTGCCTCCCAAAGTGCTGGGATTGCAGGTGTGAGCCACCGTGTCTGGCCAAATTCTCCTCATTTTATTGATGAGAAATTTGAGACTGGAAAGGTCAAATCACTTGCCCAAGAGAACATAACTAGTAAGTGAAAAAATCATCTTATGTTAAAGAAATAAAAAAGAGACATAAAATGAAGATCCTTCTCTATTTTTATTAAAATGCAAATTGTGAATTTTAAGACGTAGTTCCAATATAATGCTAATTTCTTCCAAATGTCCCTTACACTTATGAGACACTTCAGCTCTGATGCTATACATTGTATGTGTTTATTCATGCTTTAAAGGTTATGTTTCTGCTCTACATCTTTCAAAGTCTTTATTTCCAAGTATTTATTTTCTCACAGATGTGTACTGGTCTACTGGTTGCATTTTGAAACCAAATTGTTTAGCATTCTCACCCTTCAAGATTGCTCCTTCTTAAAGCAATAATCATCCACAATGATGAAAATACCTGTCCTCTTGCATTAGTCATGGCAGAGGAGACACACACCTCTCACATTTTGTAAGTGAAATACCCACTGGTGTTGAAAACAATTGTTGCATGGCTGTTTGCATCATTTACTTCAGCCCCTCTTCTTCCGTTCTTTAACCTCTTTATCTCCAAGAGATAGAAATTTCAAAACTGTCCCATTGGCCACTTCATGCCTCCACAGTTAAACAGAAAAAATTAAGAGCTTCAGGACATCTAAAATATATAATAAAATTACTATTGCTCCTCAAAAGTCCCAGAGAAAAAAGGAGTTTTAACAGTTACAGCTATTTTTATTCTCACCAGTGATTTTAATTCAGTATCTTTTACAAATTTACAAATGTACCATCAATTAAATATTATTATTAAACTAAGAAAAAAATTTTTAGAGCTTGCCTCAATCTGGATAATTATGAAGAGTCGATCTAAAGATAACGCCACCTACATTCCATTTTTTAAAAACACTCTTGTGCAAACATCAGTCCCTCCTATTTTGCTTCCTCATAGCAAGTCACTGAAACCTATATAGTATCAATGTCCTGGAAATCTGAAAGCAGGTGCTTAAATTGTAGTTTTAGACATTTAACAGTATTTATTTTCCAAATTGATAATAAAAACACATATCGAATCTTTCCAAAAAACGTAATCACAAGGAAGTTTCAAGAAAGAAACATGGTAGGAAAATAAGTAACCAGACTGCAACAATAAAAGATGGAGCTGTCATGTTTTATCTTTTTTTAACTTATCAAGATCTGTTATATGGATGTCATGTCTTGTTATTCAACTCAGCGGACAATAATGCTTCTGATGGGTAAGAGGTGGGGCAATATCTGAGGATGCTGAATTAAGACAGTGTTTCCTTCGTTTCTTCTTTCCTTTGCCTATTTATAAATCCAGGACTATAAAAATAACCCTGGAAATACTCAATGATCCGAAAATACTGTCTTCTTATCTTCAGAAGGAAAGAAGGAAGACAGCATCATGAGACTGTGGGTGAGGTGCTGAATACATAGTCTGAAGACCTATACTGGGTTTCCCACCTCCACTTTCTAACCAGGAGCTTATTGCAAATCCCTGGCTGTTAGAAACCTCCACTTTCTCGACCCCCAGCTAAGTATTTTGAGACAGTGATAAGAAGTTAAATTGTTTTTGAAGCAACAGTGCCACATATATTTTCCAACAGATCTTATTTTAATAAATTTTCACAATCATTTCCATTTTGTAGTTCAGTGCACTGAACCTCAGCTATTAAGTAGCTTGCCCCACCACTTAGAATGAGAAAGGAATGGGTGCAAACTTGACACAATAATTCTAATTCTTGACTTTTCTAACTTTCTTATTTTTTTGTGTTAGGTTATGGAAAAAGGAAACCCAGGAAGATTGTGTAATGGAAAAAGAAAAGGTGGTACAGTGGGCATCTGCATAGGAAAGTAACTCATGAAGTCTTAACCCACAGGTGCAAAGGTGAAGGTTAGTGGAAGGAAGAAAATCAAATACATTTAGATAATTCATAATTAGATTTTTAGAAGAACATAGAAAGAAGACATAAAAATGCTCCTAGTTGACTTTGATTTAATAATGATATTTTTCTGTTACATTAAAAAAAAAAAATCCTAAACCTACTTCGAAAATCACCAGCAGAGGGCTTCACGCTGGGTGCATTTGCTTTTAATTACAGACTCCGACACTTACTGAATAATATTCCCTCTATATGAGACTAAAAAAAGAGGGTATGAATAACTCTTTTCTTTGCTGTTTTAAACTGAAATAAACATATATGATAGAGGAAAGCACGAGTGTTAATTATCTGGGCTGTCTCAAGTGCGGTTCCACCTAAGCGAGCATATGTGTATCCTGAAAAAGAAGTACGGGCATAAGGCAAGACAAAATAACCATGAAAACGCACATTTTATTCGTTCATTCCCTTTCGAATCCAGAGTTTGTTTTGTCTTTGTGTTTCCACTTATTGAGTTCTTACGGGAATCTTTTCCTAGCGCGAAATGCAATAGAAAGAAAAAGCAAGAGAGGCAGGTTCAAGTTGAGAAAAATTTTCTCCGTAGCGGATGAGTTCTTATTGTGCCTCTCTGGAGGCGTTTGAACTTTTCGTATGCTGGGAAAGTTGTTTCTAAAATTAGTAAATATCATAAAAAGTGAACTTTCAAAGTGTTCCTCTCAATAACAGGTTTTCAAGAACAGAAAGAAATCTTTGCCGAAAAAGAAATCAAGGTGCCTTGCAGGGTTTGCTTCTATAAAATTCCGACAGAGGGCGCTGTTGCCCGTTCAATGACAGGGAACGCTTCGTGGGAACGGTTTACCTTGCAATTTCTAGGATATTTCGAATAACGCCCACGTTAAAAAATTAACTAGGGTTTTAATTATAGCTATGTATTTTGAAGGTATTTCTCTATATGTATATATTTAGATTTACTCCTAATTCTTAATGATGCCAGATTTTTCAGGTTTCCTAAAGAACTTAAATTTTAACCAAATATATCAAGATATTTCCACTTTAAAAAATATCTAATGCGAGCATAAAATAAAATTACATATGAAAAGTCTGAAATTGTTAATATATAAGGCTACAAAATAGTTATACTAACATAATATATTGTATATATATTAAATTTGTATATAAAAATCTCTTGCAGGTTTATTTTGCTAAACCTCAGAGTTTATTTATTTTAGACTAGGCAGTAATATACCGAAAAGAGATTAAAAGGTGTTAAAAAGCATTTAGAGAAAAAAAGTAAGATTTTTCCAAATGCATTTTATTTGTGTTATAATAATCTTCAGGCAATAAAAATGAGAGAGTTATTGATTTGAAAGGGAGAAAACAATTATTTTCATTAATTAAATGTCTTGCATCTGAAGAATCTGAATTTCCAAGTCTACTATATTTATCTTTCAGAGTACTGATCTGGCACTGATTTTAGTTCTAGAAGTCAGGGGGTGTGGAACCTGTTTCAAGTCCCACCACACAGTAAGATTAGGAAGAATGCCTTCCTGTCTCCTAACTAGCTCTGGGGGCACAGAAGAAAATCTTTGCTGATGCTCCTAGGGAAAAACCTGTATAGATTCTGTATGGTTTAAGGTTAATATTTAAAGGAGAGGAAAGGAATGGAGAGAAAAAGGAAGAAAGGAAAAGGGATATTAGGGAAAGAAAAAAGGAAAACAAGAAGGAGGAAGAAGAGAAAAGGAAAGGCAAAACAAAAAATAAATTAGAACTGGAAATAAAGGGTTTATTTCTGAAGTTCCTTCTGAAGTACCTTCTTTGTGTTCTTTTCATTGGCCTTATCTTTTAAAATGAAATTAAAAACCTGCAGAATTGTTCATTCTGCACTTAATGAAGGGTCTCCTTGGTTTTGATCTAATCGACGTCCAACGCGGTTGTCCGGAGCCCTCTGCTCAAAGAGCGTCCATTCCTGCTCGCACAGAACAGCTCACAGCAGTCTTGGATTTAAAGACAATCACCCTTTGCAGATTCACTCTTACCAGATTTAATAACTTCCACCCCAAATTGCCCCATCCCTCCTCGGTCCCTTCTGGCATTTATTTCTCTTCTGTCCCAGGGGCAGAGATCCTCTTCTGGGCGTCTGTTCCGGCTGTGAGGAGCCTTCCGCACCCTGAAAGGGAGTAGAAAAACAGAGGGGATGAGAAAAGGGGGGACGAATGACTATTCATTTTATGATAAAACTCAGAAGCCCTGTGCCTTAAAAGGTACTCATTTTCGAAGTCTGTTTAATATTGTTCTTGTTGCTGATGTTTTTAGAAAACTATATGCATCATCTTATTAAGAAAAATATACCAAAAACAAACAAACAAACTCCACATGCCCTAAAATATTTCTTTCTATTGCTTTGAAGACAATCTGCTTAAACCTTCTCAAAGATTCAGGTGGCCATTTCTTGACTCTCCATGATTAAAACCACTTACAAGACATACATAACAGATGCAAATATAAAATGTCCTTTGCCTCTGCGAACAAGGTTCAAAATTAACCTTGTGTGAATGTGTGTCTATGTTGCTTTCAACATCTGAAAAAACGTGATAAAATGGAGACTCCAGCCAAGAGGAATGGTGCATGGAATCCGTTGAAAATGCACACAAACAACATCAAAATAACAAGCAGCACAAACAGAGGCGTAGTTAAGTTTCCAAAGGTTTTAGGCAAAATGACCAGAAAATATTAGAAATGGTCACCAATGGTGGCAAGCTTTTTTGTTCTATGGTGACAGAAATAAAGTTTTTAAAAAAATAAAAAGTTATGTAGCTATCAACACAGAGAGATAGTCCTTAAAATCTCCCATATCCAGCCTTTCAAAATAGTCTCCTCCGGAACATACATGAATAGGAAGGAGCTTTTGTGTTTAAAAATCTTAGTACTGGTCCCCCTTTAAAATCTACATAGAAAATAGGGGACTGATGGCCCCTGGTTTCTCATTATGAATTGCAAAGACTTCGGTTAGTGGCTACAATGATTTGTCATTTTCAATATAGAGGTTTTTAAATGTATATATTAATCACCCTGAATAACTCAAATGCACATTTGGAGTCTGCAGACTATGTGACCCAGAGGTGCTTATATAACTATATGTGGGTGTCTGGGTGTAAATATGGGTGTATAATTTTTATAAGATATATGTCTGTGGGTTGCATCTAACTCCTGTGTGTGCAATAATGTTTTTTCTCTTTGCTGAGGCTTACTTGTCCAGCCTATTGTTTGAGACAACAGATATAAGTTGCGATGGGAGAGGAGCGTCGGATTTGGTGTGTATCCCCCATTTCCAATTATAGATGGATCATTACAGACAGCGGAGTCCTGAGAAGCCAGACATCTGCTCCTCACATGAATGCACTCACCTCCTAGAGACCAGGCTGCCATCATGCTCTGGAAGCTCGTGGAGAATGTCAAGTACGAAGATATCTATGAGGTGAGCCGACACCCCCAGATGCATCTTAGAGCTTTGCAGATAGAGAATTTGAGCTTCTTGAGACCCCAACTGATATATATTTTTTAGCTATTTACTTGTAGATTTCCAGTCGGTTTTCTCAGCTTTCTTTAACTTTTAGAAAAGCTGGCTTGGGGAAACTTCGCTATTCTGAAAAGGAACTTAAAGGTTGAAATCTGGCAACTTTAATTTAGGAGTTTTAAAATTTGTTTTTCTTTCTCTTTTCCTCGCCTCCCCCCACCTCCACCTCACCTTTTTAAGGTCTGGTGGGGAATGTGGTGCTACTGAATGTGGGCACGCTGTCAGAGAAAATCGAGATTCTGATAAAGGCAGGGGCTTTCCTCGTTTTGAGTGTGGAAGAGAATTGGGTTTTCAAGCCTCATTTGTAACAGACTCGGGCTTTTAATTTTTATTTTCAATAAAGTTTCTAAAATTGATACAAATGGATCCAAGCAAAGGACAGGGAATTAGCGGGAAAGAGGTAGACGGATGGAGATATGGATGGATAGAGCAAAATCGAAGGAGCCGTAGCAGTTTATTATTTTCTGTTTCCTTGTGTTTTGCTTCCTTGAGGGTCAGCGCGTCCGACAGTGATCGCGGCCGCCCCCTGTTTGGGCATCTTTCACGGAAATGTCTGCCCACGTTCAGTGCGCACGGGTCTCTAGCACTGACGCTAGCTCAACTCTACCAGGGCAGGAGAAGTTGCACCCAGCCGGGAGGACGCCGGCCGCCTCCGGGGCCCGGGCCGCGCTCTCCAGTGCCCTTTTCCGGCTCGGGCGAGGGCGGACGCAGAGGCCGGGTGGCTTAGCCACTCTCGGGCGAGGCGGGCGAAGTGGGCGTCCGGGCGGGGCGCGGAGCACCAGGAGGGCCGGGCTGGGAACAGGGGAGCCCGCGGAGCCTTGCTCTAAAGCGGAATGGGCAGGGACAGCCCCATGTGGTTGCCAGCGGAAGGGAGGAAGCAAAGGCTCTGCGGACACGTCGAGGGAGGAAAGAAAAGCTTCGGAAAGGCGAAAGGAAAGGCGAAGCGGAATTAGAAAAAGGGGAGAGTGGAAGTGGGCGAAGCGGGCCATGGAGATTGCTAAGAGGAAAAGTTGGAGAGAAAAGGGAGGAAGAGCAGCACACTCTCGGGCGGCGGGCGCTGGCCGCTCGGTAAAACTAAAGGTGGAGGGACGCAGAGGCTCCCCAAAGAGCCGAGAAAGACACGCTACCCCTCCGGATCCGGACAGCTCCTGAAAAGCTTGCGGGGAGCCCTCTCGAGGATTCTAAGATAGTGGGCGACTCACAGGAGCAATCGGCAAGCTCCTGCGGGACTCGGGCTCCGACGAGTGTCCACAGGCAACTCCTGGCGCTCCCAGCTCCTGCCCATCCCGAATCCTAAAGCTGGGGTGTGTACGTGTATTTGCGGGGCTGTGGAGGGGAAAAGAGAAGAGACGAGAGGGAGAAAAGCAAGACAGAGAAGAAAGGAGAGAGATTCGTCTTTTTGCTGAATGATGCTCGGGTTTTCCTTTCCTCTTTATGGTTGTGTATCGACTGTAGCGAAGAGCTGCGCCTACGCGCCTGGTGGGGATTGTTTCGGTTCGCTCTCCTTTTCTTTCCTTAACAGGCGGGATAATGGTAAAGTCGAAGGCGCTAGAACTGTCCTAGAGAATATTAGCGCCCAAAATGGGTATGACATTAGCAGGGATGGGGCCAGGGTGAAAACAGCTCAAAGTATATGTAGCGGCATTTCAGTGGGTTCTAAGAAGTTACCAGGGTAACATCAGTTCTTTACTGAGAGTAAGGTAGCTAAATGGAAAAAGAGGGAGGAAGAGAAGAAGGGAGGGAGAGAGAAAGAGGGAGGGGTGAAGTGGAAGGAGGGAAGAGAGGAGAGAAAAGTGGGGAGGGAGAGAGAGAAAGAGAGACAGGGAGAGAAAGGGAATGTTACTGGTACTCCTGTCCGCCTAATTTTCTGCTAAAAAAAAAAAAACAGAATCCGCAGCTCGGTGTATGTAAGTAGCCTATTTAAGTCTGGACTAAGGTTGAACTTTAACAGAAATGGCAGTCAGGCCAGTTGAACGGGTTCCTGAAACATCCAAAAAGGTTTTCTGTTGCCCCTGGCTTTGCCTGGAAAGGATAAGTTTAGTGTATTTGAAGATTGATGGAGTATGTTTTAAATTGAGGTAGAAGTCGCAGACTATGTGAGTACTAAACAGGAAAAGGCTGCAGAAGGGATGAAAAGCCCCCATCTCGCTTCTGTCCTTTTAATAAATGTGGAAATAATCTTCCACATTTCGTAAAAGTCTGCAAAAGTCACTGTAAATAATCAGGCCCACCAATTTCTTTTCTCTCTCCTCCAAATGATGAAGCAATTTTTTTTTATTTTGGTTTTGTTTTTTTTTTAATCCGCATACATAGCACCCAGGGAGATCAATTCTGCCGATTAGGAAAATCTCTCTCCAGGTAGGAGGACACCTCCATTCTATACAAGCCCCCAACTCTGCTCTCCCTCACTGCCTTGTCCAAAGGCGCAGGGGCTGCTTTACTCGTGTCTCCGGCACAGTTAATTGAAGTTCTGCCTCTTTCCTGCTAAACTTTTTCCCCAGTCTGTCTTTGCCAGCCCCCTCGTCTGATTACATCTAGTAATTCTCCACTGAATGAACGTCATTTACAATAGTAGGGGAGCTCTGCGCTCGCTGCTGCTTCACGCTCCATTTGTCCTCCATTCTCCCTTTAAAGTACTCGTGTAATATTAATAGTCATGAATATCAATTATTATGAGGCGGTGTAGGCAAGCGGAGGGAGGAAGGGGCGCCTGAGCAGTCTGAGCCCAGCTTCGGGTGGAAGAGGACTGCATCTGGAGCCCCGAAGAACGGCATAAGAAAAGAGACCAAAAAGACAGCAAAGAGACAGATGAACAGTTCTGTCTGTGTGTGACAGTCATCGCCAATCTTGTTGGGGTTGGGGGGGGGTAAATTTTTTTTTTTTTTTTTTTTGATGGCTTGTCCTGGAAGCACCTCAAGCTCAGCTCCTGTGTCCAGCTCGCTTCTCTGCTGGAGTCCTTGATTTTTTAAAAAATCATTGTTTGATTTTGAGCAGTAACCAGGCTTTTTTTTCCAGATGTTAGTCCACACCTATTCATCCATGGTGAGTTTGGATTCACGTGTTACCAGAATTGCATGCTCCCCCCTCTCACTGTCTCTCTGTCTCTGCGTCTCTGCGTGTGTGTGTGTGTGTGTGTGTGTGTGTGTGTGTGTGTCTCATACTCTGTCTCTCTGTCTTCCTTTGAGCGCCTTTGGCTTGGTAATTTAGCACCATAATTGGACGAGGCTGCAGCTGCTTCTCTCTGCATTGTGTGTTCTCGTCTGAGCTCCATGAGTCAGCTGGGAGGGGAGAGGCCGAAAAGAAAAAGTTTTTATTTGCCATTGCAGTTTGGAAATTTAGGTGACTATTTCTGCAAAAAAGAACCATGGGGAGTTTACGATGGTATTTCCACAGAGGAGAGGGAGAAACAAAGCCCACCTCCCTCATATACACACCTCTCCCTTCTTCTTTCACTTAGTTCACACTCCAGATGGAACCAGGAATAAGTTGTCTGGGCTTTTATTCCCCCCCCCACAACAACTTTAGGTCCTTCATTTTCACACCCTGGAATGTAACTGCATTAGACATAGAAAAACAATCTTAGAAGTAACTCCTGTGAACCACAACTCAACTTAATTCAGCCTGGGCTTAGGATATGATTTGGAATGAGATCCATTTCAATCAAACACTATTTAAGTTATTTAATTCCTCCCGGGGAGGGAGGAGTGACTGGGAATTCAGACCCGCGAATTCCTTGGAGCTCTTGGAATGATCAGGTTGTGTGAAAACCTCCTGATCAGCTAGCTGTATTACCAGTGAAGGCAGAAGTTGGTTTTTAATCAGGGGAGCAGGACAGCAAATACTATGAAGTTTTTATTTGTTGTGATTTGGACTTCTAGAAGAGTTGAAAAAAAATAGTTAAAAACACCCAGAGGAGCAAATACCATATGTAAGACTCCCACAATTTTAATTAAGGCATTTAGAATCTCCTTCCATAAGCACAGTTCCTACCCCTGCCTTTTGCCTGCTTTGCACTCCCCAAAAGGCAGCTAAAATGCTATAGTTAAGTGGGTGATCCCTTTCCCATTTTCTCCTCAAGCCTCGGGGTTGAAATTGCTGAAATCATGTGGCCCTCTGAATCAACTTGGAAGTTTAAGTTTCAGATCCTTGCTTCCCTTGTCCTGGGAAGAGCGTACAAAAGCCGGGCTTCTCCATTTGTCACTTGTATTTTTTTTTTCTTCCTCTCTGTCACTCTGTCTCTTCTGCCTCTATCTCTATCTCTCTCTTTCTCTGTCTCTTTCTCTCTCTCTGTCTCTTCCTCTCTCCGCTCCCAGGACCGGCACGATGGCGTCCCAAGCCACAGCTCGCGGCTTTCTCAGCTGGGCTCGGTGTCCCAGGGACCCTACTCGAGCGCCCCGCCGCTGTCCCACACCCCGTCGTCGGACTTCCAGCCGCCCTACTTCCCACCCCCCTACCAGCCGCTCCCCTACCACCAGAGCCAGGACCCCTACTCCCATGTCAACGACCCCTACTCTCTGAACCCATTGCACCAGCCCCAGCAGCACCCCTGGGGGCAACGACAGCGGCAAGAAGTGGGTTCGGAAGCCGGCTCTCTCCTGCCCCAGCCTCGGGCCGCCTTGCCTCAGCTCTCGGGCCTTGACCCCCGGAGGGACTACCACTCGGTCCGCCGGCCGGACGTGCTGCTGCATTCGGCGCACCACGGCCTGGACGCGGGCATGGGTGACAGCCTCTCGCTGCACGGCCTCGGCCATCCCGGAATGGAAGATGTCCAGGTAACCACAAACAAACAAACAAACAAGACAACGAATAAGGAATGTTTGGGAGGGGGAGGGGCGGGAGAGGACAGCTCGGTCTCCTTTTGGTGAGTTTGTTCCCACGTTTAGAACAGGACTAGGCAGTCATATAGAACTGTTTATGTGTGTCTGTATGTATGGTTCTATAGCGGCGATTTCCAGAGGTCTAATTGTGATAATCCGAACCATGAGAAATTAAATATTGAGGAAGAAAAATATGTATGTGCTTTGATACTTTAAGATTATTAGAATAAAGACGAATGCGTTTGTTCTGCCTCAGCTATCATCTCCTGCATATTCTCTAGTGCTTTGCGGAAGCAAGCTTAGTACCCCCACCTTTACCAACATACACACCCCATAGCGGAGCTGTCCTGCTGACTTGGCAGATGAAGACCGGGGTGTCTAGAGGCTACAGCTCCAGCATGGAGGTGCAGGGACCTCCGTATGCTCCAGAGGTTCCTGCTGGATTCGCAAAGATTTTGCTAAGCATGACAATGAGCTGTGTTCCTATAAGCCAGGTCTTGCTTTGACTGTCCCATAAGCTAGAGTTTTTTAAAGATAAAATTGCAGTCCTAATCTGAGAAATAGAATGTATGTGAAGGAGAAACTCAGAAAGCCATAATTTGGGAGTCTGTGACAGTAGATACCATTTTGGAAATTCTTTCCACTTTTTGGTTCAGTAAACGACTGTAGTGCAATGTTCTCCACCTCCCTCTCCTGGCCTTCCCCTCTTTTAAGACTCTTCTTTCCCCACTGCTATCACCCCAGTAGAGAGGCATCACGTGTTTATTTCTTAAAACAAAAGGCTCAAAACACTCCCCCTGCCCACCCACTATCCCATCTGCAGGCTACACAATGGAGTCTGATTTGGTTGAGAATACTTGGTTAAAGTAAACAAAGAGACATCAAAGAAATGATTCCTAAAAACTGTTCGGGTGATTCCGAGCAGGTCTCCTTTTTCACCCTAAGTTAATTAGTCTGCAGAAAAGGTGTAGTTTACAGGTATGTAATTGACACTTCAGTTTCACTGGCATAGTTGTATATATTATGCATCCTTTGGCATAACTCTGAAGCAAAGGAAGATAAAATGGAAAGGGAAAAGGGTGCATGAGTTTTCTTCTGTACCTTGATGAAAAAAAGTATTTTTAAACAGTTAAAATGTGGTGACAGCATCAAATTCTGTCTGTGTGTGGTCTATGATTGTTTATTGTTTTAAAAGAAATTCAGTTATTTATTTTTTTAAAAAGACCGAATTACCTGATTTGTGGCTAAATTTACCAATAGTAATAAGAGTGATGATGGTTTGTTGACTTAACTGAGCTTGACTGTCCCTGTCTAGAGATATTGCTCATTTTGGAATATCATATGAGAAAGGAAGTATTTAATAGTGGGTTTTTTTTTAATGCATTGGGGTAATATGTGGGTGGGGGCAGTTTTTAAATTAACCTTTCTGAGTATGGTTCAAAGTGCTGGATAATGAAAGTGGATCAACTCATCACCATTACTGTTGGTGATGCTAATGCTGGCGCTGTCACCACCACCCTACAGGCCCAGTGACTCTAGTGAAGGAACTCAGGAATTTTTCCCCCAAAAGAATGAGCAGATTTCTTTAGTTAAATGTTTTTAAAGACAGAATTGAGAGAGCTTTTATGTTTGGTGAAATGCAAAGTCTGAGAGAAAAACAGGACCAGGTCAGTGCACATTTGGGAGAATACTCTTGTCAAAGTGTCGGAAAGGATTTAGAGTGTTTGTGTGAAGAGAGCACCACAGGGCCAAGTTGCTACTGTCGGGAATATAAACCACAGAGGTGGAGAGCCAAAAGGAGAAATACAGCAGGCAGCAGACCGGGTAGGGGGGGACCACTCGAAAACTCCTCACTCACCTGACCCCCACCCTGTTCCTCCCCTGCTTCATCCCATCCAGTCACCCGTGGTGAGGCCTGCAGGACCTTCTTGGGACGACCCCTATAGTGCTAGGGATCTCAGAGTACACACCCGGCTCCTGTCCCTAAAGGAAAACAGCAAAGACAAGGACAGTCTCTGTCTCCACGCTGATGACAGACCTCCTGAGGCCAGGGTGAAGTTGACTGATACACTGCAGGTGACAAAGATTGGGGGTTGTGCTTCCGGAACCAGAACCTCAAATCCAGAGGCTTCAACTCCTCTGCTCAATACCGAAGCATCCGCTTCCGAGTTAGGGATCTGGAGTGCGGGGGCGGGGGGGGGGGGATAAAGTTACACAAGCAGGTCAGGATTTCAACACTCCCTGCAGCTACCGAATGGGTGGACTGCACTGGTTCAGTCTTTAAAAGGACCAGAGAGTGCCTAGACCTGGACCTTAAAGTCACTTGTTCCAATCTCAAGGACCTCGTATGTGTTCCAGATCCCCCCGAAACAGGGAGCAGGTAGATCCTGAGGGTGCTGCGTGGCCTATGGGTCGAGGGTTTTGTTGTGCGACACAGACACACACACTCAGGGCCACAGCCCTCATCGTGAGAGAAGAGAAAGAGGAGAGCTAATTAACCAAATGCTTCTAATATTTTTTTTAAATGAAACTATAAAACCCTGTCAATTTCTATTTCAATTTACTCACAGGGGCTATTAAACTAGCAAATCGCTGTTTGGGTTCTGGGTATGCTACATTTCACCCATTGTGTGTGCGTGTGTGTGTGGTTGGGGAGGGGGCTACAAGTGTTAAAAACTCAAGAAAACACAGAGAGACAGAGGGAGAGAAATGAAATTTGTTTGAGATTTGTTTAGTTGCCATGTACACCTCTTTTCTTCTTCCCACCTTTGCTCTTTTACCTCCCATCCCTCTACCACCCATGAATATAAACATATAAGGATGTTAAATCAACTCCCCCACAAACACATGCACACACTCAAACACACCCAAGTGTCTTAAAGCAACCCCTCGTATCACTTTTAACTAAAGAAGTATAGTAATTACGAGTCTGAGTTGTTTTTCTGCGCTTCCGCATGCAGTCCTAATTAAATCTTTACGATCCTCCCTGTGACGATTAAGCGCCAGCATGCTGCGTGAATATCCTGTACAAAAACCCAGCAGGCGGCCGTAATTAGATAGAAAATCAGACAAGAGCCTTCTCATTAACTACCACAACTACCCCACGTCGCTGATGAGGCATTTATACATATTTACGTACAAACGTGAGGGTAAGGTGTGGGAGCTCCCCGGTCCAGGCCGGTGTAAGTCAGAGTCTGACCGCCCACAGGCACAGGCGAACATTTCTGTCCTGCCTAGACACATTGCCACTGTAGGCACATGATCATAGGAAGGTGTGAATCGTGTGTGTTTGTGTGTGGCAGGGTCCCCTGAGGAGTTGTGAACAAGTTACATGAAATATTTTTCAAACACCTTTTTACTATTTCTGAAGATGGGTATGGCATGTTGCAGCAAGGAAAATAATTCCTATGGAGAATAACAATTTTGTTTACCTTTCTGAGAACAGAAGAATGACTATTAAAAATAAAAAGAAACAAATTAACCTGCCCCCTCTATGATTAGATCATCTCGTTTCTAAAGTGTTTCTTGTTTGGGGTAGACAGTCTTTTTCTTGTGATGAACTCACACTCTGAGGATGCAGCCTGAGTGGGTGTGAGTTCTGTGAAAACACCTCCTCACTCTCAAGCCCTTTGCTTTTTACTTCTCTATAAAGTGGGTGAGAGTTTGGTCCCAACTTAGGTTTCGAAGGGTCAAGAAAGTAGTTGTAGATTTTAGAAAGACCAAGACCTAGCATTTATTTTCTTGGTGGGGAGAGAGGGAATCCACTACTTTTGGACGCCCTGGGATGCACAGCCAGAACTCTGTTCATGTGTATTCTGACAGTAAGAAACTTGCTCCAACAGCTATTTCCTCTCAGAAGTGCTGCCAGTGCTCAGAGTTGAAAGTTTCCTTCTCTGGAATGAAACTGTGGCACAGAAGATGAACATTCCTTGCTATTACCTAGGTGCTGACTGGGAGGATCCAGGCCTTTGTGTGTGTCTGCTTGTCTGTAGTTATTACCTTCCTAACAGGTGTGCTTCTTGCCGGGAAGCAGCATCAGCAGGGCTGGGAGGAAGGGTAAATTGTGCAGGTTCCTCCAAGAGATTATCATTGTGCAGCAAGAAGCTCGTAGCTTACAGGAACGTGTATGGATTGCAATGGGTGTATAGTCCTAGAAGCTTGCAAACATGTTCCTATGTGTTGCTGTTTGCATTCCATTCCAAATTGCTCAGACTTTAATTAAAATCCTGTAATGTAAACTATTATGTATTTGTAAAATGGCTCTGGGGTTAAATGCACTGGGATAGAATGGAAAACAGAAATTGCTCTTACTAATATTGGTGAAAATCTGTCCGCTGTTGCCAAATTTTTACAATTCGTAAGAGCAAATAATATAAAGGTTTATCTGCCTATGTAATATCTATGTTTTATAAAATAACTAAACCAATGTTGCATCCCAGATGTCTCTCAAAATTTCCTTTCTCCTCTTCTTCCATTGGAAGAATTTATAATTTGAGTATATTTTATTTCTATGTCGATTTGGAAGTCATAATAATAAAAATGCCCTTTATGAATTATTATAAGTGCAAATAACAGAAACTCCGTTTGGAATAACATGATTTATTTGTGTAACTCTTGAATATTCAATTTGAATAGTGATGTTTTTATATTCACAGTCAGTTGAAGATGCCAATAACAGCGGCATGAATCTATTGGACCAGTCTGTCATTAAAAAAGGTATGGATTATTGCCCCCAAAAGTAAGCAAAGTTTTCTCATGCATTAATGTCTTTATGATGAGTTTTCACTTTGGGGACATTCATTATTTGACAAAACATAAATGTTTGCTCACAATCATAGGACAATGGCTGTCAGACTAGGGGAAAGGGCATGTTGGGAAAAAGGAAACTGGGCAAGAGACAGTGAAAACCTCAGACAAAAACTCAGATGAGTAAGACAGAGGGACAGAGACTATTGCCATTTTTCTGATGGCATATTTGGTAGCCATTCTCGATACATCTTAAATAATTGAGCTATCATCATGTATGGAAGTGGCTGGTAAACACTGGTTTCAAGAAGGTGCTGTAATAATTTCAATGGTAACTGTAGTTTGCTGAGCTAAATCCTATGTTATTGAGATAGCTCTTTCTTCTTTTTGTATTTGATTTTTTGGTGACCATTTTGTTCCCAGTTCTCTGTGTTTTATGAGTTGTTTCTTTTATTATTTTTTTCATTGTGCCAAATGTGTTACTAAATATGCGCATCCTGAGAAGCTGAGACAGCCTATGCACATTTCTAAATCTTCCTACATATGTATTAATGATTTAGTGTGACTGTGGAATCACCCCATACTGTTAAAGGGCATGTGATATTAACAAATGTTTGCAGTCTCTTGTACAGCTGTAAGCAAAATAATTAACTAATTAAACTAATTAAATGTAATTACAATAACTCATTTTGGGCGTATTGCAGCTGCTTAATTTTTTCTCCTCTTCTCTGACAGTCACTGAGAGAATGCCTGGCGATTAGTGTGGCTGCTGAAAGGCCTAAGTGTCACTCACATGCCACAAATTTAGAAGCTTAAATGTGTAAACAGTACAATCTTTAATTATCACAGGAACTGGCATTTGAAGATACAATTTTAATACTGTAACCCTTCCTTTTGGATGCTGGAGAAGCCTGTCCCTATGTTTAGTGTCAACAATCCCCAGTTTTCAATACTTATGATTCACTTGAGCCACTTGAGATTCACAAAAACAATTAAAAGAAAAAATGCTCTGGGAAGTAATTCATCCAGACTCAAATGGGATAGTAGAAAGGTTGTGGAATAAGGATTCCAAGCAGTGTGAGGTATTCTAAATTGCCTTCTTTTACAAAGGCAGGCAGAGTAGCTTTGAAGGGTGGGTGGAGGAAGCTATACTTGAAATGATACCATTTGGCTTTGGAATGAATATGCTGAAGTATAGTAAGGTTTGGGGTAAAACTATTGATTTTAATGGTTACTTCAAACCTCTATCTTCTTTGAATAATATTGTTTCGGCTTTTAATGCTTGCTTTTGGGTTTGCTAGGATACCCAGGCTTGGTGCTTAGATTTGCAACTGTGCTGACTGAAAGCTCACTTTTCCCATTTTCTCTGGGGTCTTCTTTTTCAGCTAATTGCTGGTTGATTAGGGTGGGGTGGGGGAGGAGCTTCTTCATTGGCTTTTTCGGTTTGTTTTAGTTCCTCCTCCCTTTTCATGGAAAGCTAGAACCACTTAGCTCAGGGTTCTGTATCCTAGCAACATCATTTGGGCTGGCAGTGGAACATGCCCAACAGATGACCAATCAGAAATGTTATTAATAGCCAGTCCAATAAAAATATTTGTAACTTAGCTTGCCTAGCAAAACGGAGCTGAAGGTTTTCTTAGATGTGGGATGCTTTGGTTTCAGAGCCTGTATATGTTTGTCAGTGAAATGTGAATATTTACGTGCAAGGTTGTCCCCAGGAATAAAAAAGGAGAATAATGACTAAAGTTGATGAATCTGTTTTTGGAAACACCAGAGTACATTTTATGTCCCCCAAAATGTACAGCTTTTTAAAAAATGTGCAGCTTAAAATATTTAAGTAGCATTCCAGTCACTTTAATTGATTCAGGGGGTGTGGTATGAATATGATATAATGCTAGGTCAATTCCATTATTTAATATTTGACAAGTTTGCTTTATGACATTAAGGAAAGATCCTAATGTCATGTGTTTTTTTTTTTTTCTTTAGAGAGCCATAGGCAAAATAAGAATACGAGGCTGATTTACTTTTCTATCTCACTGTAAGCCACTTAAAGTTGTGGTGGGTTCATTGGCCCCTTCCCTGCACCCTAGTCTCCCATCTTTGGTCGCCATCCCCCCAGTTAGGAGAGATGTTTCCAAGAGATTAATTTTGTAAAAGAGGTGAGAAAGTCTTGTGAACTTAATATTCTAAATTTCAACACCTGGCAGAAGGCTCAGTTTCTTAATATATTTTCTAATGGGCTTTTAGGAAGATTAAAAAAAAAAACCTACCTCATTAGTGAAAAACTGGCAAGTGGTCTAGGCTTGGGGGTCTCTGCCCCTGTGTTTATGAAGATAGAAGACTTAGGCATAAATGATACATGCCTCTATGTCTCTTTCTCCAGTTTTGGCAAGGCCCCTTCTAAAATGTAACCAGTCTAATTTTTCACCTGTGTTTGTATCACCCATAGATTATAGGCTCCCTCTCTTGTTATGTTTGCTATCTGGGCTTAGCTGACATTTCTGAAGTAATTTAGTTAAGAGGAAATGAGTTGTTCCCAGTAGAGAGAGCAAACGAGTGGAGTGAAGGTAGCCAGCGTGATAAATGGCTCTTTCATTTGAAGATCTCCAGAGCTCGTTTACAGCTAATTTTCTGTATTGGCCCCCTTTGAGCTATTAATGCAATTGGCAGGGACCGTGGCCCCTCTCCTCTTAGCTGCCCCATTAGAGCTCCCATTAAGCTGCCTAGTCTCAACTTCGTGGCAGAAGTAGTGGGGGGGGGGGTAATGAAAGGTGCTTTTTAAACTGTCCTAATCTAAACCGGCAGAGGGTGGTTAATACGATTTGAAGGGGGCTGGTCAATGAGCAATCAATAAAGTAATAATGAGAAGGATTCGGTACATTAACAGTCTAAAAATCCAACGAGACATTAAAAAATCATTGTCAACTCTAAGTTCCATTAAGATTAGGAATCTGGGGGGTTGGGAGGAGAAAGAGGGTGTACCCAGCGAATAAAATGATCACTGCCACCATCATAAGCTTAACTGAAACAAAAGGCTCACCTAAACTTTAAGAAGAAAGTTTCTGGTGTAATCAGAGGCCAATATGAAATTTGTTAACACGTTAGACAGCAGAAAATACGCTGGGATTTCCTGGAAAGGCTAGCGTGGCTAGAATCCAAGGTTCAAATGTTGTGACTGTGGGGCATTTTCATTGGTCTCAGGGATATCCTGTTTGGTTAGTTTCAGTTCAACTTCCATTCTCTCCCACTTTCTTTCCAGCTAGTTCTGGCCCCTTCCCCACATAAACACTTTGATTGGTGTGGACTTTCTTTCATGGGAAATAAAGACATTGCAACATTTCTGTTACAATTGGTTCTGTTGGGATTCTTCTGACCTAGAGGGTACAATGCTGTGAGAGTCTGTCAGAGTCTTTGAACTGTATGAGTTTCCCTTTCAAAAGAAGTTCCAATTTCCAAGGTGGACTTGGATCCCAATAGTTATTTATCAGCTAAAAACCCTGAGAAACCTTGCAGCCACTCTCTCAAAGTCAGGCAGGTTAAACATTCTTCTTCAACACCCCAAGTGCTGAAACTGAGACAGACAATAAATGACTTCCTCAAGGTCCTACACACCACGTAAATGATGACACCCAACTCAGTTTCCAGCCTTTTAGATTCTGTCCCTACAAGATGCCAATACTGAATGTTTGAGTTGTTTTTATATCCCTTCTTTCTTTGTGGACATTATTTAATGTTTCTTTCCACAATTTCAGTTCCCACATTTATATGTGTTATAGTAGTAGAATACAATTTAATGCTCAGGTACATGAGAAGGTGTTCAAATGTGAGGCAAAGGTGCTCTACTGGTGAGAAGAAGAGTGCTAACTTTTAGGGGTCACTTTGAATCAATGCTAAGCCTCTTAATTGTTTCCTAATGTCATTTACATCTTTAGGTCAAGAGTGCCTTCCAGAGAGACTTACTATGAATCTGTAAGATAGGTTCATTTCTTCCCTTCTCCTCACCAGCAGATCCAAACACAAAGGTCTCAAAACTGTAATTTCATACTCAAGTTTAAAGAGTAGAGATTAAAAGCTAGCCTATTAACACTTGAACTCTTCTATTGTCTACTAATGAATAATATTTCTCTAATCATTTTTCTTTCCTCTCTAAATAAAACTCCAGCCATGGTAACAAAATATTGATCTGTTTTTAGCCTTTTTTGCTTCTCCCCAACATAACGCAGCAAAAAAGGGAAGGGAATGAGTTTTGGGGGGTGTTACATTCAGAAGTTGGCCTTGACACCCGGCTGGGAACTGAAGAGGAAAAAAAACACTTTTAATGTATGCACAGAAAATTGTAAACATGTAAAAAACTGAAAGCTTCACGCTGAGTTTTGCTATGCCCCATTTCCTTAGTATTTCCTGCTGTCGCTTTAAACCTATCTCAGTCATCTCTGGGTTCCATGAGCACGAACAGTGTGCTCATAATTACTAACAAATCAACCGGGCC
This sequence comes from Callithrix jacchus, assembly GCF_049354715.1. Classification (NCBI taxonomy): domain Eukaryota; kingdom Metazoa; phylum Chordata; class Mammalia; order Primates; family Cebidae; genus Callithrix; species Callithrix jacchus. The sequence continues at coordinate 59,089,085 of NC_133505.1, forward strand.
CTGTTGCACTTTGGGTTTGTTGATAAGCTGGAAGAAAGCAGAAGGGAAAAGACAAAGAGAATAAAATATGGGGTTAATCAGGTGAGCTAAGCAGGTGTGAAAGTGGAAGGGAGCATAGATGATAATGGAGTTATGGACCTAAAGGAAAGTTGGGACAAGAAATGTGTCAAATCTAGTCTAGGGAACCAATACTAAGGAGAGGGGTTTAAGAAAATGAGGATAGGAGGCTGGGAACACAATTGTGATACTTAAATTAGAAAATGGAAATACAATCCAAAGCACATCTTCTCACATTGTCCGTGCTTTGAACTACAGGGGGAAAAAAAACTGCTTCCCAGAGAGGGCAGTGTACTGACAGAAGCTGATTGAATTGGGGATATGCAGGTGATAATGTATATGCAGAAAGGTACTCTACCCTTGGCAGGGAGCAACATACATTCCCCAAAGGAAATAGCTCTTGTCAGGTAAATCAGGCAATTAACAATAGTGAAATTAGGAGGCAGTTTATAATGTTTCTTTAAAGGACTGGCTTTTCCAGAGGTTTAGCTTCTGGGACAGGGAGAAGTAGGTAAGATTCCAGTCCTCAGTGGGTATTTGGTTATGCACTATAGGAAGCAGGAACTGAATTTAGTATTTTCAGCTTAGTGGAGTTGGTTGTTGTTATTTAAAAATATTCTAAATAGTATTTAGAGATAAATATGTTGCTGAGTATAGAGGTGAGATTTTTATATAATTTATTTCTGTAATTCATATCATGTTAAAATTACAAAGGGCCATCTATATTTTGGGGAAAAGTTTTTCCAAGTTTTCATAATGCCAGCCCTCGTGATTGTTAATTATTTATTTATAATGCCTTCAATATGAGTCTGAATTATGGAAATCATCACTGTTGTGAAGATTAAAATACATGCGCCATCAAATCACCTATCTAGTAAGTTACTTTAAGTCCACATTTTACTCAGATTTGATTAACATTCACACTTCAACTTTTTCATTGGTTCATTCTTAAATGGGAAGCAGATTCCCTGGTGACAAAATGAGGGAAATAAGAAGGAACTCCTTTTTACATCCCCTGTCTCCACCCCATAACAGTGCAGAGTATTAACCCTGTTACCAATATCATTCATCCATCTGGGACAAAGCCTTGGGACCTGTGGGCAGATCCATAGATCCTAAAATGCCTACCAAGTAGTAGCAGAAGGGTATCCTTTATTCCCCTCATCCACTCCTGTAAGAAAGCTCTTTTCCAAGATGTGTGTAAATGATCTTATGAAATTCATAGTAAATAAAAGATTGGGGACCAACCTGGCTTTTAGGAGTTTCTAAACAACCATGGAGATTTGAATAATGGAATCTGTGGTAGAGAGAATAAACTTTTCCAGAAATACTGAATATTGGTTAGTCTCCACCATACAAGGGAGGTTATGCACCTTGTTTGATATATAGGGTTCTAGACCCCAGATGATAGAAACAGCATATCTTTCCCCCATCACAATTACAGAGTGAGATAGTCTTTAACAAATCGGTAGGGGTGGAAGCCTATTTTTTCACACCAGATGCATGTTTTCGTGGATCTTTTGGATTGGTGATCAAAAAAATACCATGAAGATTGGGAGGCTTCATATCCCAGTAGAAGAAACAAAGGTACAGGGAAGAGTCAGGAGGTATATGTTCAGGGGCCTGTAAAACCTACAGAAAGAAAATGGGCTGCAGCAGTGAAGTCCAAGGGGCAATACTGCCAGGGAACTGGGAGGTTGACTGTTTCTCATTCCCAGCCTTCTGGTTCCACTGAGCCTAGCCTCTTTCTGACATGCAGGTGACACTGAAACACAATTAAGCAGAAATACAGGCTGGAGAGGCTGAATGCACCAGGGTAGGAGTAGCAGTGGCAACCAGCTGTCAACTCTTATTAACTTCTGCATAAAACATACCTTGAGTGTGGTTTTTTATCAATTACTTGCCAAAATGAAACAACTGGGGCAAGGCAAGACCGCCGCTCATATGAATTAGAGTGATTGGTTGATTGATCAGGGCACCTGTTGTAAATCATAACTGCTCCAAACAATCACCAGGCAGTGCTTTAATTTGCAAACAAAATTCATGTCACTGAAGAATTGCTTTCACTGGAGATGAGCATTTAGGTTCACTTCTAAATGAATCTGTTGTTATTATGTAGGAAAGAATGGGTCCCACTTTAAAGAGCAGCTCTTTTGGGTCCAGCTCCTTGGCTCAATGGTATTATTTGTCTGTTCTTGGCCATAGCATCTGATGGGGCCTACACTCATGATCTTTTCTAGGGACGACCATAGATTTGGGTCTAATAGGAAAGGAGGAAGGGGTTTCCACTGGTATTACCATTTTATATCACTGCATGGTGATTATCACCTTCAGGCTTCAGCACCAAATGAGAGAGGCATTATTATCCTCAGGAGACAGATAAGGGAACTGAGGAGATTCAGAGAGTCAATCAGGTGTCTCAGGTCACAGAGCTACAACACGATGGAATAGGATTTGCCTGGTTCACAGCACAATCCAAGCTCTGGGTTGTTTGATTTCTTGATTTGTGTAGTGAGCAGGACTGTAGCAAGTGACATTCATATGTCTACACAAGAAGTAAGTGTCCAGAGGAGTGACCGCGTTTCCATCTGTTTGTTTACGGTGCTCTGAACGCACTGCAGCTCCTGTGAAACAAACACTTTCCCTCAGCTTTCCACTTGGCGTCCCTCCTGTGGCCTAACACAGTGACACATTCTATCAGCAGGTCACCAGGATCGAAACTTGGTCACCTTTATGGCATTTTTTTCTCTCTTTCTAGTTCCGGTTCCTCCCAAATCTGTGACTTCTCTAATGATGAATAAAGATGGTTTCCTGGGAGGCATGTCCGTCAACACCGGCGAGGTGTTTTGCTCGGTCCCAGGCCGTTTGTCTCTGCTCAGTTCAACTTCAAAGTACAAAGTAACTGTGGGAGAAGTTCAGAGACGGCTGTCGCCCCCTGAATGCCTCAATGCATCTCTCCTCGGTGGAGTCCTCAGAAGGTAACGCTTCCCCCCCCACCCCCCGCAAAAAACACCAATTTTTATTGGACGAGGAGGAGAAGGCTCCAGCAAATCCCAATCTGCAGTCTAACGCGGTTGCCTGGCAACTGGGAGGCCCAAGCAGTGCTTCTGCGCAGCGCTTGACAGGAGCTGAGGCCGCCACGTGCTTACCCGCAAATCCTGGCGCCCTTGAACCCAGGCCTGCGCGATCCCCGTAGGTTTTACCGCAGATTTTGCCACCCTGGGAACGTTTCACTTTCCTGGTCCTGCGCCTGGAGCCTCTCTCCCTCCTTCCCCTAGGACATCTGGAGGGGGGTGCGGGGGGGGGGGCATTCTCTAGCCTGAGTACAACGCAGAACTAACCTCTCTCTCTCTCTCTCTCTCTCTCTCTCCTCTCTCTCTCTCTCTCACACACACACACCTAAAACATAAGTTTCATGAAGCAACTCTCTTCATACCCTCAGTGTACTCTTTCTCTTTTACTTTCTCTATCAATTTAAAATGCAGTTGGCACCCAATTAAATTGGTCTCTCAACCTGCTGATGCGCCTTAACCCAGTTTGATAAACTCTTTTCTAAATTTGTGACATTCCTCCTTCAATAACACCACCACCAATAATAGCAATAATACCATTTTAGAAGTATTTAGAGGTATTCCTTGGAGCCATTCAGGTGCTTCACAGTATTCCAGCCCAGAGACGGACTCCTCCTCATGGAAATGGGAGAGAATGTGGCTTTTATCTCAAGAAGATGTAAAACCTCCCCCAAAGTCCTTGCCAATGCCTGAACACTTTGGCAGTGTCCATGATCTGAAAGTGACTTTGTATGAGACAAAACTCTTCAAGATAACCTGTTGTGGGAGTTGACAGTCCTTTTCTTTCCTAAAAGTGATTGTATCAAGAATACAGCAAAAGAGATTACAGTAACTGGGGATTTTTACTTGTATTTTTGTCCAGACCTTAGCACATACAAAGAGGATCTTGGAAAAAATTAAGGGTGTGACCCAGGAACTTTCTCATTTTGAATCCTCTTGCTCTGCCCTCCTTTGATTCTGTTTTCAAGTGAGTGCTTTAAGCCTTCAAATGTGAAGTTTTCAGTCACCCCCCAAACATTAAGCATGTGTATATAAACTTGCTGAGATTAAGTAAAATAGTCAATATGAAGTGCTATCACATAGCTACACTTCCAAAGGTGTTAGTCTTTTACTATGATTATCACCATTTCATATTTCACATTGCTGTCTCCTTTTAACCTAACACCATTTACAGCAACTCTTGACCCCTTCCTCACAAAGCCCACCTGTTTCAGCAAGTGCCCTCTCCTCGCTCAGCCACCGGGCTCTCTCTCTCTTTAGCAAGGTTGTGCTTGCCCAGTTTCTGCTCACCTCACTGGCTTCATGACAAGGAAGGAACGTGCACGTGCATGTGCAACTTCTACCTTCTCTAGACTCATAACCTACACCTAATTATTTCCATCTGGTATCTTTTTTGTTTCTCACAAGATAAAAAAAGAAAACTCAGTTAAAAAAAATTCTCTGTATTGCAGAAATTAAGCAAACCTCAGCAAACTATCAGCAAATGACCAAAAGGAAGGGGAAAAAATGTGCTAACCTCAAGTTAAAACCTCTTCAAGCTCCACTGGGCTTTAGATTGCTAAGTCTAAACTTTGTTTCAGGAACACTCTAAGGTTAATCAGAATGTTAATTCTTGCAATTTCAGAGCCAAATCGAAAAATGGGGGGAGATCTTTGCGAGAAAGGCTAGAAAAAATCGGTTTGAATTTACCCGCGGGCAGGCGCAAAGCAGCAAATGTCACGTTACTCACCTCCCTGGTGGAAGGTAAGCGAGACGTGTGGCCATTTCACGAAGTGGGTGAGCTTAACTGTGGGCTGGAGGCTGACATTTTACACATTTCATGATTAACTGGAAATCATTGTGATTGTTGTGCCCTTATGAGTTGGATGTCAAGCGACTGCTTGAGAGAGGTTCAAAGGTCCTTTTACTTAGAGGAAGCCAGCAGTTGCAGAGAGGCCAAGGGAAGTATATCAGAGTTCCTGTTCTCTGAAAAGTGCTCAAGGTACAGCCTTCAAGCCAAAGCAGGGGCTACCCCTGCTGCCACGTGCAGGACATCCTCTGTGTGAACTCTTGCAAGAGTAACTCTTTAAGCAATAATTCATTCTATACCCCTTCACCTTCCCAGATTTGAATTGTCAGTAGTAGAAAACACATTGCATTCATGACCCCTTATGGTTATCTAAAAACTTTTGTCACTCCTAGGGCCAAATCTGCAGATTACCTGGGACAAATTGTTATTGAAATATTGATAGCTTAATAAGGCCAATGATGGCTAGGAGAAGATTGGAGAGGGGGGCTGAGGAAATATGTAAGGGAGTCTGGTATTATCTTTAATGTAGATTCAGCAATTGTGAATTAAAGGGTGATAATTGCAATAAGCACCTTCTAATTTGCTCATCAGTTTGGGTTTGGGGATGATATTTATAGTATGTTGTAAACAAATCATCTACACAGTCTAGAACAAGAGGATCTGCAGTTGAATTTGGGAAGTAATATGAAATACAATTAGATAGTCCTAATGGAGGAAGATGCAGAATTTTCTCTAGCACCTAGCTTGTAGGTCTTGTTTCTTAATTCCATTTGTATGGGTATGACATTATGACACTCCTGTAGAGAGTTGGGTTTTAGTAGATGGAATCTTAAAATATTTAAGCAGCAACCATTAATCATCATAGTTATAGGCCTTATACTTGGACATTTTAAAGGCAAAGTTGCTTGGCCCAAACACCCTCCGGAGTCACTGAATTTCCAGACCACACTTATTAGCGGTTGACTCTCAGCCTGGAAGTTTCACATTTTACCCTTCAGGGAGTTGCTAATATCATAGTCCTCATTTTGAAAAGCAATCAAGGTAACCTTAGCTCAAGAGAGGGATTTTAGTGGAGAAGAGAGGAAACTGGAAACCCCACAAAAATTACAATATTTGTTTGGCAGTTTTTGGTTTTGTGAATCCTTGTAAGCAGCATGCCTGAAGTCTCTTGTTATTATGATAATAATGATTAAAAGTAAGTCATGCTTCTCAAAAATAATGCAGCCATGGGGTATTTCAACATATCTGTTTTTCATGTGTGGGATCTTTCCTTGAACCCCAGAGGCTCTGTTTTACAAGGTAATAATGCTTTACTTAAAAGGGGCTTTGATATAAGCTGAGTTATATCTTAGATACCCCAGTTTTCTATAGCTGCTGTGTAATCTCTGTGCAGTGAAAAGTCCTGAAGTAGGAGAATAATGACAGGAACCTCTGAAGGGGGAAAAACCTGAAACTTGACTAGCAGGAAAAGTGATAAGGAGAATTATTATTTCATTGCAGATAGAAATACTCTTTCCATACACATTTTACATATGTTCTTCAATATATGTGAACATGTATACACATGGGCTTGCTTTTATATATTTGTTGTAATACAATTGTAGCAAGATGATGGTGACTTTTAAATTTTATTTAAAGCAAGTGTAACAGATGCTTTAAAAAGGAGGAATCTGGCTTAGATATCTAGATCTAATTGTAAGGTGAATCTTGAATTTATTGGCACATCTTTCCCTTAAGACAAAAAGAGTGGGGTGTGGGAGACCTCGTAGCTATTCAGGGGATGTCTAGCTAGGACTTGGCTCAGAGAGAGGTGGCAAAAAGAGGCAGGAGCAAAGTTGGTCCCACCAATTTTAATTACAGCTTGAGAATTATTTTTACTTGAGGCATCTGTCTCACCTTTGCTTTCTGCTCCAACAGCTGACCTTCTCTGGAAATACTAACAAAGTTGATGAGGGAATGTCTCATGCCCTGAGATATTTAGGGACTGGGTGCTGATTTTTACCTTCACTGTTGTCTTTTTCAGGAGAAGCTGTTCACTTAGCTCGGGATTTTGGGTACATTTGCGAAACGGAGTTTCCCGCCAAAGCCGTCTCTGAGTATTTGAACCGGCAGCACACAGACCCGAGTGACCTGCACTCCCGAAAGAATATGCTGTTGGCTACCAAGTGAGTATCTTCGACCCTGGGCTCTCAGCTCACTCCCAGCTGGCTAGGCCACCAGGTTTGACTTGGGAGGAAGGTGTGGGGAGGGGCAGAGAAAAAACTCAGAGGGTTGTCTAGAAGTAGCGTTTGTAGTGGCAAGAAAGGTAGGCAGAGTTGATGCCCTACGGGTTGGTCTTAGGTCTCTTCTCTCTGTGGAAAATGGCTTTGTTAATCCGAATCCAGGCTTCTTACAGTTCTTTTCTATCACTCTGGGGATGTCAGGCAGATCTTTTCTGGGCGAGTTCTTGTTCCAGCTCTTCCCTGGATCTGGAGGTGCATATTTCTGCCTGGGTTTCACATCTATCTCCCCGTCGTAGCTGAACAGCCATGTGTGCTCATTCAGGGTGCCTATAAAACTCACGTGTACCCATCTCTACCCACAGCTCTAATTACTCCGTTTCCAACGTTGCTGTTTGTCATCTTCCACAGACTTGTAAAATTTACTACAACTCCAGAGGGGAAAATAGTAAATCTCTGGCTAAATTTAGGTCTAGAGCTCATTTGAACTTTTACAGTGGGTTTTCTATTTATTTGATTTACTCCTGTCTTTGGCTTTAGTGTCATATTGTTGGTGTTTTATGGCCGGCTCAAGCCTGCAGTGGGCGGCGCTGCGTGTGCTAGCATGTTTCTCTTGCAGGCGCGGCCCAAACAGCGGCGCTCATTTATTTAGTGCTCGAGGACGCGGTTTGTCCCGTTGACAGCGTAATTTAAAGAAATATATGGAAGGCTGAAAAATCATTTGCTCAAATTTGTCCAGATGTTTTTGAGACGTGATTGGAATTTGATTGCCCCTTTCCGCAGGGTCAAAAAATATTAATGTCCCAGAACTTTAATTGCTTACAGACCCTGGTTTGGGCTTTGAAGATTTAAAATGTTTGACTCTAAGCATTTGTTCTCCCCAGTTCAGAATATCCTTTTTGGCACTTTGATAATGAGTGAAAACTTAAGGAAAGACTTTACCCATCTCTTCCCATGATCAAAACCTGGCATCCACCCTCTTTTTAGCGGGTTTTCATCAAGCAATATAATAGTCAGTAGATTGTTCTCCTACCCCTTGCACTGATGGCTGGTGGTGGGGATCAGTTGTGCTTTACAAAAGAAGAAGGGTACTTAAAAATAAATAAATAAACCAAACTGTATAAATCAGATAGGATCACAATGACTCTCATTTCCCTAAGGTATGCACATAACTGCCCACTGTCCAACCACTGTGGCTTCCCTTAGGCCAGCACTTTTTAAACTGGAGTATCAGAATCAGCTGGTGAGCTTTTTCAAGATACTTCCATATGGGGCTATCCCCAAATCTTCTAAATTGGAATTAGTGGAGGTGGGGGCCTCAAAGTGTGTATTTGAACCTCACAGGTGTTTCTAAGGTGTACCTTTTAACAGCTTAAAAACTGTACCACTTGGTGAGAACCCTTACCTATTTCTTACTGGTTGTGGGATTTATGTATGTATTTCAAAGGGAGAATCCAGAACCCTGGGAAAGGATGCCCCAGGGTTCTTTGAGTCCAGTCAGCTGTCCTGTTTACCTGTTTGCTAGGCCAGATGTGGCTAGATATGTGTCAGTCAAGCCATCCCATCGGGGTTCACTTTTTTCTAAATGCCACAGACCCACAGGCTGGGTAGAGGCAGGTGGACAGGAGAAATCTGCCCATCTGTGAAAAGCTGTGGCTTTTGGGATGCTGTGTGTCTGCCTGCCAGCCATTTAACCTTCAGGGCTAAAACTATCCCATCCAGCTCCTATATTAAAATTTCTCAAATAAGCTCAAACCGTAGTTAGGCACGCAGGATTTCTAAGGCTGGGAGATTCCTCTAAATTGTAGGTGCCTTGAGGAAATAAAAACCTTCAACAAATAAAAGTCTATCCTCCCCAGTGTCTTAACAGTCTACCTTTAGGTTGTATTTAAACTATATGGGAATCCTTGTATATTGACAACAATCTGGTTATACAAAGATTTTCAGTAGCCTACACTTACAAGAAAGAAAGGGAGGAAAGGCAGAAACTATCTCCCTCCCCCAATACTGCAGGTAAACAGGTTTTTTGCTTTGAATGGAATCAGCATTCTCTAGAATAAACAGTTTCTTGCCTTGGGCCCTGGAAGGCTCCAGCAATCTGCTTCAGTGCCAGGGACAGGCTTGTGGCCGAGGGGCCTAAATCTTTCAGAGCTTTTTGCGCCTGATCACCAAGAGGCTGGAGAGGTGGGAGGGACATGGGGGAAAGAGCTCAAAAGAAATGCCAGGTAAAAGTTCAACAGCTCAACATTATGAAATATTTCAAATCAACTGCTAAAGCCTCGCGAATTTTCCAAAGCAGGGTCCACGCGGTCCGGGGATGGAGACGAAAACACCAAAGGGGAGGAGAAGGCAAGGCTTTGGGGTGGAAGGGGTGCATTCGCTCCCCACCCCCGCTTTCCTTTCAGTCCCAGCTGCTCGAGAAGGGAGAGCGCTGGGAAAGGAAACAGAGCGGAATCGCCCACATTAGCCTCGCTCTTCGGTGACCCCGCGCCTCAGGGCGTGTGTGAGCGTCTCCTTTCTAATGCCAATGACAACGACACTGAGGGTGATTTTCTGTGCCTCGCCCACCCCTTTGCAGGCAACTTTGTAAAGAATTTACGGATCTGCTGGCGCAGGACCGGACACCGATCGGGAACAGCCGACCCAGCCCCATCCTGGAGCCGGGAATCCAGAGCTGCCTCACGCACTTCAGCCTCATCACGCACGGCTTCGGCGCCCCGGCCATTTGCGCCGCGCTCACGGCCCTGCAGAACTATCTCACCGAGGCGCTCAAAGGCATGGACAAGATGTTCTTGAACAACACCACCACTAACAGGCACACGTCTGGGGAAGGCCCAGGTAGTAAAACTGGCGACAAGGAGGAGAAACACAGGAAATGAAAAATTTAAAAAAAGAAGGAAAAATGTTTTAAATACAAAAAGAAAAACAGACAAAAAATTTAATTTTAGCTTTAAAATATTGGATTGGCTTTGGAAGAATTATATTAGGTAGAATACACATACAATCAAAATTTTTAAAAACTAAATAACTTAAAAAAAACTGAGGCGTACAACGGAGCAACAATATCGGTTCTCAGTGTCTATTTCAAGATACACTTGGAGACAACCGTCCGGATTTCCCACTTCGGTTCTTTCGAGCTTAGTAATACTGATAATAAAAGAAAACCATGATTTCCCCTTCCCTTTGGAAAATAAACATAAGACTAAACATGAGAAAAACGCTAACTTATTGGAAGAAAATCGGAGAAACGTTGGTGTCAGTGCTTTGAGAGCTGGTTGACTGAGACGCACGAACTTTTAAATTTTAAATATTTTTTTTTAAGGAAACTCTCTCGCAGTCCCCGCCCTCCACGTCACCTCACCCTTCTCCCAGCCACCGTTTTCCTCGTTACCCTCACTTCCTCACATTGTTACGGGAATCTTCTGGGAGGAAAATGAGTATGGTTGGCCCTTTTGCTTGGTTTCAGTCCTCTCTTTACCCCCCGCCCCGCCCTGCGATCTTAACTCACTCGGCCCTGCTCCCCGGCTGCTTGCATAATTAGGGAGGGCGAGGGCGGGGAGGGAGGCCTGCGGAGACTAGGCGGAGGCTGCAGTTTTTGGTGCCAGCCGGCCGAGCAGGTTCCGGCGGCTGATGAAAATCCGGACCAATAAGTTGATTCAGACTCATCATCAGTTCCTTTCAGAAATGTTACTATCTCCCAGCCTTGCCAGCATCTGCATACAAAAATCTCACATTTGTTATAGTTGTGTCATCTACCAATTTTATGAACTATAGTAAAAAAAAAAAACACACACACACACACAATATGAATACGTTGATTAGTATGTAATTCCTTCGGAGGGGTATGTACCATTTCATTTTCTTCTGTTTTCCAAAGCTTTGCCCGCATGGTTTATGAGCTTCTTCAAAGAGGACTTGGGCTTCCTACACAATCTATAAGGTACAGAGAAAAAAAATCCGATCCCTTTTTAATCAAAGCCTGTGTGTCAGAATTCTGCAGGTGCACTTCTTTAAAGAAGCTCAAAGGGAATAATTTAGAAAGTGGCCAATATGATGGAAGCAGCTTTGAATCTACATGCTAACATTCCTCAACACTCGAATTCCGGTGGGGGTGGCGGGGCGGAGGGGGGACTGCAAAAGGAATTTTAAGGGAAAAGAGTAAGGATTCTTAGAGCCCTATATTCTAATAGTATTGCCCTGCATTTAAAATTGATTTGATTTCCCTGGGTTCTTTGGTGATTGCTGTTTAAACGAGGAAAGAAGCAGCTTTGCGAGTGAAAGTGGGGAGGAGGGTGGCACAAGCTCTCACATTTCTGTAACAATTGCTTTCTTACAAGATGCTTTATGAATGAGGCATTCTTTCCCTCCCAGACGTGCACTTGTTTCGGCATATAATGGCAAAATAATGCAAAGTGAAAGGAGATGTATTTCAGCTTTGATTTTTACCGTCTGGATACACTGGGACTATTCCCAGTGGATAAAGTTTCATGCATTTAATATTTCTCACTTCTGGCAGCCCAGCTTCATTCCTGGGCTCCATCTTAGCATTATCATGAAATAAGATGTGGAATCCATTGTCTACACCTTTCCAAAAGCTGTGAGAAATTATCCCGGGATGAGGGTGAATGAGAGAAGTCTCTAAATACAGTGTAGATACACTCACCTATTTAACAAAGTAGACAGGATCTTTACAATACCCCTTGAAGATAACGATATAGATGTTGTTCTACAGGACTTATAGTTAGGACCCACTCAGTTCTCCCGGATTTTCAGTTTTGCACCCCTCCCGGTTTTCCTTCGTGGGGGTGGGGACTGGGGAGGATTGGGAGGTTGGGGTTTTAGGAACCTGCTGGGTGCTTTGCCAGTTTTTATTAAAAGAGGATGGGGAAGTTAAGAAGCTGGTCTCACGTCACCAAAAGGGCCCAAGCAACTGTTGGGGCCACACTGCAGCCCATCTCCAACGCCTAGCTTCGTTTGGCACCTCTGATCTTCAGGGCCCAGCCCTAGACCTGTTGAGAGGAATACAATGGCCAAGAACTAGACGTTATGGAGAGTGTAAGCACTCTCTTTTCCCAGCTTAAAGGCCTGCGCCTTCGTCCGAGGGCCTGGCCGCTCGCATTAGATGTGTTTTAATTGCACAAGGCCAGAAGAGACCACACTGAAAACGATCGTCTCCTTTCCTTGCAGGGCAACGCGCCCCACGCGTGTGACGTGCGAGAGACGCGATGGACGCGCCTTGCTCTAACTGTGCAGGTCCTGAGAGCGTGTGGGCCACAGACGCCCAGTCGTGTTGAGGACGTAGAATCAGCCGCTGGAGGGGCTGCCGGCTGCGCGGGCCCTTCCCGTTCTCGGTCTCACCCTAAGAGCTAAGGCGACCGAGTAAGCCCCATTCTCCAGTAGGTAATGGGGCGGCGCCCTGTGGGCTGCAGGTGGGGAGGGCTCTCAGCGCTGCCAGCGGCCACTCCCGGCGCCTGCTCCTGGAGGGAAAGTGGTCTAGAAATATCCAAGGAATACGAAGCTTTCCCCTCCTCCACCTTTGCCAGTACGGAAACACCCCACCATCACAATCCTAAAGCGGGGAAATGGGATGGGAATTGTCTTACTTGGCAAGGCAGGCTACCTTCATTGGCCTACGCCCTCATTTGTGTGTTCCTCCCTGCTCCAGCAAGACAGAACCTTTTGCGCCCCACCCCCAGCCTCCCGGTTGCTGGAGTGAGCCCACTGCCCTTTTTCTTTCCCTCACTTCTCCTTTCAAGTAGGTCCCCCGCCCCCTTGCTTTAGTTAGCCAGGGCAGCTACATTTATCTGATAATTGAGTTATTAAAAGATTTGGTTTCCTTGGGTCTATAAATCAATAAACAGTAGGATTAACGCAATAGTTGGCCTTTTAAGTCGAGGAAAACGTTTAAGGCAAATCCCTTTGAGCTTTGTTTTCAAACCAAACAGGTGAGTTGCAGCTCTCTCCCTGACCCCTGCACTCTTCAGACATTTGGCCCCTGCCAGTGCCAACTCCTAAATGCTCAGTCCCAAAATAAAATAGAGAAAGACAGGAAGAGTTAGGATGTGGCAGTGCTGCCTTCACACTTTCCACTTCGCAAGTTCTTTTAAAGGTTCCAAAAATCTCCAGACCATTCTCTGCCCAACCCTGCCGCCTCCTACACTTATTGTGGGTCCCTGGGGAGCAAGAATTGTGCCCTTTGGGTGAGGATTCCATCACCTAAAAAGATCTTTACCCTCTACCCCAAAGTAGGAAGGTAACTTTCTCCCCCTTCTTCCCGCCACCTTCATTCCCACATCCCCAATTACCCGGGGCTTTCTTTCCTTCTTTCGGGCCTCCACACCCATAGCTTTCTCCACCCCACCACTTAAGGAAAGGAAGAGGCTTTCAAAGACCTGGCTGCATTGTTTTCTTTGGCCAAGGAAGCCACTTTCTCTCAAGCAATTATTTTATATCCTATGAAAACTTTGGCCAAATGGAAAACTCGAAACCCCAAACTTATCTACACACTGTTCCTCTGCTACAAGGCGTTCCTAGTTAAGAGTGTTTATAGACAATTTGTCATCACAACTGATATCCTGTACTTGTAATACATTATGTGGAAAGGAAATAACCTTAAACCATCCGATGTTGCCTCAAGAGCCCAAACAGCGTTTCCCCTCCTTTGCCAGTATGTGAAATTACTGGCTTAAAAAAAAGTATCGAAAAAAAATTTTTTTTAGCGGAATGAACACTATCCTTCTTTAAATGCCAAAATCGACTACTCTTTTCAGTTGGTCTCTAATTCTCTAACATTGTTTTTGCCACACAATCAAGAAATATCAATCTATTGACTCTTCACAAGAAGAGCTCTGGAGGGTATTCATGTCAAGTTTGTATATATTTATTTATGCTTAATTTAATGGGAATGTGTAAATATGGCGAGCAAGTAGTTTGGGATTATTTATCTGTGAATCTATACCTCTGTGAATGGGTGGTTAAAAAAAAAAAACCGCTTGACCCTAGGTAGAATCCTATCTGAATTTTTCTGTTCTTTATAAACAAGCTGTTATGGTAATGGGTAGAAATTGGTTTATTGTCCAGTGTTAATCTGATTTACATAAATAAAAAGATTGTTGTGTTTTTGTTGTGTTTTCATCTTCAGTTTCTTAAATGTAGACAATATTTAACTCTATAGAAAGAGGAAAACTACAGCAAGAAGCCTTTTTCTTTTTGTCCCCTTATCAATGCACCCACAGCATTTTCATTACAACAGAAATAGAATAAATTCTGCTTCTTAGAAAAATGAACACTTTTTTTCACTAGGAAGTGTTTTTGATTTTTTTTAAATTACAAACTGACATTCTTCTCTCCTATTTCTAACCAGATTTTCTATAAAAGCTAATGTTAACTGAATCTTTTGGTTTATTTTGCCCTTCACAAATTGAAGAGTTGAATTTAATTCCCAGGTAACTAAAGGACTCTGGGTCCCTGTCAGAGATGATGCTCCCTTCCCACTGCTCATACAGTGGCATTCTGGCATGGTGTTCTAAGAAGGAGATGGTGCACGGTACAGGAGAAGGCTTCAGGGCTGGGTGTGGGCTCCTGCACCCCTCAACTTGGGATCTGAAGGAGTTAACACCCATTTCAGGGTTGAACCGGACCCTGATCTCATTAGCAGTACAAGGCCCTCCATAAACAAAGGAGGAAAAAACCTTCCTCAACCAAGAAGAGGAAAAAGGTGTACATGTCTTAGGAAGATGACTCAGGCTCAGAGGCTGCCTAGAGAAGTCAGAGCTTTTCACACCTGGGTTAATAGGCTTCAGTCTGGCCCTAATGGACTGCAGTGATCAAACATCATCTCAATCTGTATTTTATTCCAAGGCTTAGGTGTCTTCCCTGAGGCCAGGAAAGCAAAATCATCCACGATGTTATACAGTTTGGATGAGTCACTGTTCCTTTTTGTGCCTCAAGGTCTTTATCTGTAAAAATAAATATGGACTTTCTAAGTTCCTCTACTTCATTAATATTGCCTAGTTTAATTATAAAAAGCAGAAATAGTAACCTGTATGTGAATTTAAGAATTGGAAATGTTAAATCTTGATGATCCCAGATCATATGAGTGCTTAGCATATAGTTTGTTTTCAGTTAATATGCCTCGCATACCAATTTTGTTTTTAAAGGTGAATCTTTTTCAGTTGGACTTCCCTATAGGGAAAGACAGAAGGAACAGTGGAATCCACTGTATGTGAGATTTCACTTTCCTGTCCTATTAATTAAAAGGTGGGAGATCATGGCTAGAACTATAAACAGTGAACTCAAAGAAAAGCAAAACAATAAACAAGTGTGTGGGGGGGCAGTAAAAGGAAACAGAAAACCAAGGAATGTGTGATTATGAGGACATATATCTACCTAGAAAAAAAAAAATGTCTTAGTCTCTGGTTCAGTCATTACATTGAGTTTCCTTTTCATTTGCTTTACAGAGGATGGGGGTTGGTTACCACTGGGATTATACAAAGCAGGTGGTGGGTAATTTCCATATCCTATGGCAATTTTTTCCTGCTCAAGGTTTGCACCAGCCCTTGATAAACCGACCTGCAATCTATTATCCCACAGGTAAGCTGCAGGCTACCCAAACCCACCAGCACCATTTGGCAAGGAGAGGGTTTGAGACAATCATGTATAGCAAGTAAAACTCAAGATTTTGAGGAGCATGAAAAGAACTGGCAAGAAAAACCAGAAAAGGAAAGAAAAGGGATTGGAAGCTGGAGACAGCCTTGCCTCATAAGACAGCTCTGGACTGAGTGTCACAGCTCCCGGCCCCTTTGTTATCTGTTAAGAGGCTGTGGAGGGAGTAAGGAAAGAGTAGTAGTTAGAACCTCTAGGTCATTGACCGGCCCAGAGCGGGGACCCTGGGTGACCCTGGAGGAGGGGTCGCTGCCGACCCTGACTGCCAAGAGACCACCAGATCCGGTAGGTGGCTTATGGTGCCCCAGAACGCACCCGCCGGCCCGAGTTAGCGGGTTAAGGACTTGATTAAAAATAGTGCTGGAAGGAAGACCCGATTTCTTTTTTTATGAAGCCACATTCATTTTCTTCATTTGCAAGCAACAGTTCCGTAGGTTACTTGCAGGTCACTCCTCAGGGACCCCGGGCGCCGGAGTTAGGGGCCATCTGAGAGTTGTTGGCCCGGTAGGACGTGTCCCTTCCTGAGGGCGCTCACGGCTTCCCGAGGCAAGCTGCCTTCCACGAGTGGACTTCGAGGGCGGTTGTCTGTCATGTCGAAGCCTCAGAAAATAAACCTGCAGTTCACAAGTCCATTAATTTTAGCTTCCCATTAATCTATTTATAAGTGAGCTAGCGCTTGCTCTATAAATACAGTCCTATAAAATTGAACTCCTTCCCATAAATCTTCCAAGTTGTTTATTTACATGTATTCCCTGGCTCTCTAACGATCCTCGTGTAAACTTGGGGAAGACTCGGGCAGACCCGACCCGCGACTGGGGGCTGTGGAGGCGGGGGATGCTCTCTCCTTCGGTTCCTTCCCGCTGGGATCGCGGCCTCCTAGGGGAGGGAGGAACTGCGCGCAGGCGGAGGGGGTGGATAGAAAAGAGAGGGCGAAAACACATTTTTCCTTCTTGACTTTGTTTCCTTGTTTCTATCCCAAACTCGCAGTCTTCATATTCCCCATCACACGCTCCACGGTGATTTATATCGTCATAAACAGCATTCTTGCGACTGTAGCTCCTCTCATAGCTTGAGGTGAGCTCCTTTTTCACTTTCCTGGCAGCCACTACTTTAAATCAGGCCTCATAAATAACCCCATGGGCTTCCTCAGGATGAGGTCAGTCCAAAGTCTCCCCGGGTCCACTTTCTCCGCTTGGGTTCCGCCATGCCCCTCCCCTGGGTCACAGGTTGGCTCACTCCCACTGTCTTTCCCTCAGGTTTCCAGAGCTCAATAGCCGACACCAGTTGGGAGACTCGGTAATACACCCGCTCTGGGCACAAGAACCGCGGGTTAACGAATCGCGCGTGCGCCGCCGCAGCCTGCGTCGAGACAACGCACGCTGCGCCGGCTGCCCGCGTCTAGGCGCGCTCTCTGGGTTGCCAGGCAGGGTGTTAACAAGCGCGCACGCGCGGATGCCCACGCAGGCGCACGCGCCGTGGCGCCCCCAGGCGTAACCCCAGCAGCCAGTACTGCCCAGGGCGCGCAGCTCGCCCGCTAGAGTTTGTGGTGCGCGCCATCGTGATCAGGGCACCGGAGTTTGAAGGGGCTGCGGCGTGGGAAGCCTTTAATTTTTTTTGTAAACTGCGTATACTCAGATTGAGGAAGCAGTTTACCACACAGGTTCAACACATTTCACGCTGGTCACAAGCTAGCAAGGTCAGTGATTTTTCGCCCACTTGTTCGAAAACCTATTGGTTCCTGCCCACCCTGCTCTTCGCTTTTTCTCTTCCCTCCGAAGGGCTACAGCCTTCTGGGGCTGACTCAGGCGAGAGGCGTCCAGGGCCCAAATAGGGGTCACACCTGCTACCAAGAGAGTCTTCTGCATAAAAATGCTCTTTAATTTTTTTTTTTAAATCAGCATAATGGCCAATGGACTTAACAAAGCGTGACTTGCCCAGGCTGCACGGAGGGCAGCTCTGGCAGTCATCTGTAACTCGACCAGTTAACGTCCCGAACGTGCCTGTTCGCGGAGATATTAGCAAACGTTTCAAGGATGTGGCTGTCAGATGTCATTAGCCAACGCCTGCTCACCCAGCCATTTGCCTAACTGAGAGAAGGGCATGGCCACAGCGTTTAGGCGTAGAATTTGGGGAAGGAGGGGTGTCACAGTTTGTTCTCTATAACAGCCAAATGTCCCGAACTGTGCAGACATTTATCAAATGGCTGGAGAAAAGCTGGCACCTGAGCAGTGGGGTACAGAGACGTGGAAAGTGGAGCTTCTCTGGGACTGGGACTGAACATGCAAGTCATGCGCGTCTTCTCTAGGGTGGAAACTCCCCAAACCAGACAGGTCTACTGCGTAGAACAGGTTGGCAGATCGAGTCCAGCCACTGAGCCCTAGCACTTGCTATGTGAACCATATGGTCCTGAACACTGGAAATTCAGCCTCCGGACTCTAGATCAGATGCCCTGCAGCTCAGAAGCATCTGATCAGGAGGAAGGCCGGTGGCGGTTACTTGGACAAAGAGAGTGCAACTCTAAACTCGAGTTTCTCGGATTTAGAAAATCCGATCTTTAAGACAGTTTCTACACAGCGTTGGATTTTTACTTCGATGGTCAGCCTCTTGTTCTAAGTTTGAAAAGGGTCAGTAGGTGTTGTACAAAATGGCTGAGAAAGTACCAGTCAAAAGCAAGGAAAACAAGTATAAAGCCAAATCAAACCACAGTGCTCCATTAGTTAGTCCTTGCCAAACAAATTAACACACACACACACACACACACACACACACACAAAATGTCAGTACTAACTTTTGCGATTAAAGTCAATCTTGGACCAGGAAGAATTTTGTGTAAATATTATCCTCTCTGATACATGATTTGCAAAGTGACTCGGTGAAAGGCCCTTTTGGGGGATTGTAGTTAGGGCTATTTACACACAATATCAAAATATGGGAACTCCCCAATATCCGGACTAAATAAAACTCAACCACAACAAAGTAGTGTTTGCCAATGTGAAATTTCTTTGCCATGAGAGTCCCACATATTAAACAGAAGAAATTATTTTGTTTTTGTTTTTGTTTTTTTCATTACTTAGGTTTTAAGGCTCTTTCTTCTCTAGTTTCAATAGAATTCTTTTGTCCAGGGAATCCGAAAGTTGGGGAACTATTAAGACTCAGGCAAAAGTAAGTTTTTTGTTTTTTTTTTTTTAATAGGTTGTTTCAGGGGCTTTTCCTTTTGCTATGTTTAGGGAGGCAGGAGAGGGGGCCACAGGCATGAGCCCTCCCAATGAAATGAGCCCCCTGAATGATGCACTTACCTTTATGTTCAGTCTAAATATTCTTTTCTTCCTCGAATATGAAGACCATTCAAGACAATGGGACCAAATAATCTAAAGAAGGATCAAGCTGATTTGGTCCCTGTGACCTTTTACCTTTCCTTAATTCTCAGTAATAAACATCTGTGTTTGGAGCCAATGTCTGAAAGTAATAAAGACAATTAGAGCATTTTATTTTTTCTTGGGGAGGGGCAGTTGGGTGCCAGTGTACAGAGGTTAAATCCTTTTCTATAACACTGTTTTTCAGGATGAAACTAGTGGAATAACATCCACTAAGCCTTGCTGCTTCTCAGGCCCTAAGAAATGGAGTGTACTAATGATGTACTCTGAAGCTCTAGGTCATTCATATGTTTCTTCCCCATCTTTATTATCTGTGGGCATTTAAAAAACAATCCTATCATATGTCACCTATACACCAGGAACAGAAGTCTGCCTCTCTTCAATCTTGTTTGGGATTTACTTTCAGATGTGAAGACTATTAAATTAGGTTCCAGAATGCGTTCTCACTCTCTCATCAATTTTGTGAAGGCACTTCCCTCTTTCATCCACCTAAAAACAAACTAAAATTAAACCAAGCCTCAACCTTGACAAAACACTAATACTAACTACATGTTTGTCAATTTTTTGAAAAGTGTTTCAATCTTTAGTGTGTTGACTCTTAACTGCAGAGTCAACTAAATCTCAAGCCCATTTGAAAGGGTCAAAGATCTGAAAGAATAAGATATTCCAGAGATAGCCGGTTAGAGAAATTTGTCTCTAAAATAAATGTCAAGAGTGAAATAGCACATTTCCTCAGTACATGTTGTCCTTATGGCACTCTGCTGTGGATTTTTGATGATCCAAAGCAAATCTATTACATATGCATGCAGAAAACTACATAACAATTTGAAACTTTTGGGTCAAGTTTAGGTGGAAAAGTGACAAAATATCTCTCTATATCTTTCTACATGTATCTCCTGGAATTACAATTGCAGTGAAACTTTTTTCCTAATGGAAAAATGTGATTTAGAAAAGCCATTCTATTTTTAATGTTTTAAAATTTGTAGAAGGGGATGTATCTAGTAACCAGAGTGTGAAACCTTAAAATGAGGGTAGAGTTTTCCTGTCAACTGGATACTGGATAGCTTCCCTGCATGTCATCACTCTAACGTGGACACAGAAACATGAGTTTGTAGTCGAGTCATTCTACATTTAATCGCATATGTGCACACATAGAAGACAGTTTCCACTCATCATTTCTCCTTGATGTTAAACATGTGTTGGGAATTTTGGAGCTCTGTCTTCTCCAGATCATATTTGTGACTTTGTTCTTACACATGCAGTTTGGAAACCTACAAGGTGATAACTAGGTTATTCTTCCTCTCCCATTTTTTTCCTTTTCTTCTTTCTTTTTTTTTTTGCTGTTAATAACACTGTCCTTCCTTTTCTCTCCCTCGCTGACTCCCCCTCCCCAGCATTCTGTCAAGCAATAGGCTGTAAAATAGTTATCCAGACCAGCAGCCAGGCAAGTGCCGTTTGAGAGTAATTTCTGCCCCAAGCGTTTAGCTTAGGGCAAAGCAAGCGTGCTCTCTAACTGATCAACCTGGATATTTCATTATTCATTAATTTACTGTTTAACCAAATCCCACTCATTATCAGAGGCAACGCTTGGCAGAGCCCAGCGAACAGTAGCAGTTGGTGTCAGGCATGGAGAATTGGCCCATTTGATCCTGGGCTGTTTTATTATTCAACACCACTGACTGAGAAAAAGGTCCATGAATAATAAAGAGCCAAAGCGTGTTTGAACTGAGAAGCATGACACAGCCTTACAAAACAGCAGTTAGAAAATTAAAGGCAAGGTGGCCCAGACTTTGCATTTTTTATCTTGGCTGTGGGCACAGACATTTATATCCCTACATTGTTTTCAGTGATTTTTTTTTTCAAGTCCTTAAGACAGAGGCATTTGTTTCAGTCGCACCCTTTCAAAACAGGCCATTGAAGAACTCAGGAGCAAACTTACACAGCAAGAAACAAACATGCCTCCAGATGGGAACTTGAAAATGTAATTTCTAACCTTACAATCAGTTAAGTCCTTTGTGGCCCTTCTCAGCTATAGGGAAGATTTGGGTGATTTTAATTCTCCTTTGGACCTGCCATCATCCATACCCTGGGTTGTTTTAATAATATAATTCATCATGCCAGTCAAACACATGTTATATTCCTTTTCTATCCAGCTGATTCCTTGACAAGTCTTTGGGACCATAAGCACTACATGCCTCACAAGGACATATAGTAAGGGGTTTATGGGCCCTATAGGTAATATTTAAGATCCTATTAATATGAAAGAAGAACTTAGGAAATATATATGGATGAAGGGAGTAGAAGCACCTTTTCCGAATGTACACAGGTAACAGTGGTCTTCTCAGGCTCTGGTTAGGTCTGTAAGTGTATAGTTGAATTGAATATACTTGTTGGATCTATTGGTGGCAGCCCTGAAAGTATGGTATCTCTAGGACTAATCTGTCCTGTCATTCATTCTACTCATGCATCTTTTTAATCCATTGCTTTATAGTTCTTGAATAAGTATGATGGAACTTAAAACTGTAATGATAACAGTACCCTTTTAATGTTTTCTTCCACTGCCTAGTAACATTTTATCCACACACAGCCTTACTTAGGCAGAGAAATAGAGTGCAGGAGCTATGGCTCTTTTATTTAGGTGAGTAATAGCTGTGTAGGAAAAGGTTTCTGATGACCAACAAAGTCCACACGGGCTACCTATACCCATCAAAAGTAATATATAGCTGGGCATGGTGACACACCCCTATAATCCTAACTACTCTGGAGGCTGAGGCGGGAGGGTTGCTTGAGCCAAAAGTTCAAGACCAGCCTGGGCAATGTAATAATACCCCTGTCTCAAAAAAAAAAAAAAAAGTAATACATATGATCTTCCAGGATTCTTTGTAACCTGGCCAGGTAGAACAGCCTGGGTGCTGAGATACTTAGAATGACTTGTAAAAGCTCCTGTTCAAAGGTGGTGATGGTGAAACCAGTTTTCAGGTGATATTTAATATTGGCATCTGTAAATAAATGTCAAAAGCATTAGAGGGATGTTAACCTTTTTTACCTCAGGATATTCACTTGCTTGCTGATATAGTTTGGCTGTGTTTCCACCCAAATCTCACCTTGAATTGTAATGATCCCCACGTGTCAAGGGCAGGGCCAAGTAGAGATAACTGAATCATAGGGGTGGTGTTCCCCATACTGTTCTGGTGGTAGTGAATAAGTCTCACAAGATGTGATGGTTTTATAAAGGGGAGTCCTCCTGCACAAGCTCTCTTGCCTGTGCAATGTAAGATGTGCCTTTGCTTCTCCTTTGCCTTCTGTCATGATTGTGAGGTCGCCTCAGCCATGCTGAACTGAGTCCATTATACCTCTTTCCTTTATAGATTACCCAGTCTCGGGTATATCTTTATTAGCAATGTGAGAACAGACTAATACATTTGCCTTGGATGCATTTGGAAAATGTTAATAAGTCAAGTTTAAAATGGGATATAGCATTACCTTGGAAAGGGTTCTTTTAACATTATAAAATGTTAAAGAATGGCTTGTCCAACCTCATACATGTAACTCTTGGCAGAACTGCAAATACAACTTTAGTTTCAAAGTGCTCTTTCATTTACAATAGACGTTAGGGCTTAGGTTTATATTTTAGCTATTAGCGTCAATTTTTTTCTACATCTCTATCTATAGTTTTGAAGGAAGAGAGCTTAAAAATATTCTGATCCCATTGGACTGGATTACAGTATTTTTAAACTTGTCAATTTTTTTCTACATATCTATCTATAGTTTTGAAGGAAGAGAGCTTAAAAATATTATGATCCCATTGGACTGGATTACAGTATTTTTAAACTTAGAAGATTTTACCTTTAATTTTTTAAAAAAATTTCAACTTTTATTTAAGATTATGAGTTAAATGTGCAGGTTTGTTGTGTAGGTATATTGCAAAATGCTGAGATTTAGGGTATAACTAAATCCATCACCCAGGTAGTAAGCATAATTCCCAACAGAAAGTTTTTCAACCTTTACCTGCCCACTCCTTTTTTTTTTCTTTTTTTTGAGGTGAAGATTTGCTCTGTCACCTAGGCTAAAGTGCAGTGGTGCAATCTCAGCTCACTGCAACTTCTGCTTCTTGGTTTCAAGCGATTCTCCTGCTTGAGCCTTCTGAGCAGTGAAGATTATAGGCACCCTCCTCCACACCTGGGTAATTTTTGTATTTTTAATAGAGGCAGGCTTCCACATGTTGGCTTGGCTAGGCTGGTCTCAAACTCCTGAACTCAAGTGATCCACCTTATATTCATCATAAGTAATAGATAGCCAGGAGCCACAATGCCTGGCCTTCTCTTCGTCCCCACTCTTATAGTCCCTAATGTTTATTGTTCTCATCTTTATGTACATGTATACCCAATATTCAGCTCTCACTTGTGAGAATATGAAGTGTATTTGGTTTTCTGTTTCTATGTTAATTAAGTTAGAATAATGGCCTCTAGGTGCATCCACGTTGCTGCAAAGGATGTGATTTGGTTCTTTTTAATTGCTGCGTAGTATTCCATGATGTATATGTACCACATTTTCTTTATTCAATCAACAGTTGATAGGTATCTCTGTTGACTCCATGTCTTTGCTATTGTGATTAATGTGCTGTAATGAACATACAGGGACATGTGTATTTTTCATAGAATGATTTATTTTTCCTTTGGGTATATATCCAGTAATGAGATTGCTTGACCAAATGGTAGTTATATTTTTAGTTCTTTGAGAAATCTCCAAACTGCTTTCCATGGAGGCTGAACTAATTTAAATTCTCACCAACAGTGTCTAAGTGTTTCCTTTTCTCCATAGCCTCACCAACATCTGTTATTTTTTTACTTTTTTGTAATACCCATTCTGATTGATATGAGATGATATCTCATTTTGGTTTTGATTTGCATGTGCCTGATAATTAGTGGTATTGAGAATTTTTTTCATATGTTCATTGGCTGCTTGTATATCTTCTTTGAGAAGTATCTGTTCATGTCCTTTGCTAAGTTTTAATGGGGTTATTTATTTTTTGCTTATTAAATTGTTTAAGTTCCTCATCGATTCTGAATATTGGACTTTTTTGGATGTATATTTGTGAATATTTTCTCCTATTCTATAGATTGTCTGTTTACCTCTGAGTACATTATTTTTAAAACATATCTTTTGCAACGGATACTCTTTTGGTACACAGTTTTTGGCATTACTTGCAAGAAGAGGGAAAAATTTTTCCTCCAACTTGGTTGGTATTGGAAAGTCAGGGTAATAAGTTAAAGAACCCTGTTGTTTCCCTTCTCAATATGGTGGACCGAGTTGTTTGATTATTGTTATAAATAAGTGAGTGTAAGTTATCATAACTAAGTATGAACATGATTGAAACTTATGACAGATAAAGATAATGCTTGGACTTCTCAAGTCATACTAGCCCTGATTAAATCATGAAACTCCACACCCTTGGGTTTGCTCACATGTGAAGAACTCTTGAAGTGAAGAAAATTAGATATATATCAAACATACATCCACTTGAGAACCACAAGGTCCTTGATCTCCTTTTTTTTTCTAACCTTGCTCTAGGTTGAATTGAATCTTGAGCAATTCAATATCTTGAATCGATCCAGATATTGAGTCTTGTTCCCAAGTAAGTTGTGATCTAGGACTTTTAAGATTCTCTGATACCACTTTAAATCTTTGGGATTTAGAACTTCAAAGGGTTGTGAAGAGCAGCACATTGGAAGAACTTGTCTTCATAATCCGTTTAGAAGAGATCTGTTGAAAATTTCGACGGGGAAAAATTTGGCATTTTTTCTGGACTTCATGAATCATAGAGACAAACAGGTTTCACCTGAGAAAATGTCCTTTCCTAACTCCTTTACATGTTAAAATTACTTCATTTTAACTTCTTTGTCAACTATTCTATTGCTGGTTGCACATTAAAATCACCTAGTTTAAAAAAAAATACTAATGCCCAAGCCCCATCCTCTGCTTTATTTGATCTGGGACACTAATATTGCTTCAAAAAATCCCCAGGTGGTTCTAATGTGCAACTAGCATAGCAAAACAGTGCTATATGTTTCAGAGCACTTTATTTCATAATTTGACACTCTGTTGTCCCATAGTTCTATAAAATTCTGTCTCCCTGGTTATTTCTTTCTTTCTTTCTTTCTTTTTTTTTTTTTTCTCTCTTGAGATAGAGTCTCATTCTGTTGCCCAGGCCAGAGTGCAACAGAGATGTCGGCTCACTGCAACCTCTGCCTCCCGGGTTCAAGCAATTCTCCTACCTCAACCTCCCAAATAGCTGGGATTACAGGTGCCCACCAACATGCCTGGCTAATTTTTGTATTTTTAGTAGAGATGGAATTTTACCATCTTGGCCAGGCTGGTCTCAAACTCCTGACCTCAGGTGATCCACCCACCTTAGGCTCCCAAAGTGCTAGGATTATAGGTGTGAGCCACCACACCCAGCCTGGTTATTTCTTATGATAAACTTTTAGTATAAATACCAAGTCTTAGTCAACTTACATAAGACATAGCCTGTAGGAGTTGCTTGCTCATTAAATGAGTTATTTTTTAAAATCCCCAACACATTCTACTGAACAATCACCAAGATTCTATAATCTGGGACTACATCAGAAAGTAAGACAGACCTAGTCCTTTACCTTAGAAATTTACAGTAATTTGTCCTTAAGAATAAGTATATTGTCCTTGCATTTGCAGATCTATCTAGGGTTAGCTAATAGTTTACCAAGAGGCATCATAGTAGAACAAATAATTGTTAAGTGCTTCCTGTGTGCTAGCCATCGTGCTAGGTATTGGCTACAAGATGGCAGATGAACCAAGCTGCAGAGGTCTCCATTTGGGCATACTCTTTTATCTGTCCTTAGGACTGACCCATTCTGTGTTTTCTAAAACTTGTATGTTTGTAAGATTTTCATTTAAACGCCACTTACTTGACACATTAAATTACAAAGATTTTTAAAATCTAAAAAGATTTCTACGAATTGCTAAACAATTCCTATGGTTTCAATGCCTACCTCTGCACTCTAAATGGTAAATAGAATGAGTAGATGTTCGTAGATTGCTTCAATTTTAGTTTTACCTCAAGTAGAACACAGTATACTTTTTGGGTAATAATGAACATAAAATGTATATCTGGTTATTTCAGTATGGTATGCATCATCTTCATTTCCTTCTAAATCAAAAAATAAGTGTCCATTATGTAGAGAAAATAATTATAATTTACTTGCCTTTCACTTTATGAAGTACTTTGATTAGTTTGAATAACATCATCTAATTTGATCCTTCTACCAAGTCTGAGATGTATGTAGGATGGTTACCAAAGCCCGTCTCTTGATTTTACAGGTGTGAAAACTTAAGCTTAAGTTGATATTCAAGCTCATCTTGCAAGATAATAGGAGAGCTGATAAGTTCAGTGCTCTTTCTGTCATCCCATGCTGCCATAAATTTAAGTATGTATCTATAGGTATCACATACATATGCAAATACCAAGTTTTTCTAAAGTACTTGAAAAGGAAAAACAAAACATTTAGTACATTAATGTATTATAGCATAATATATGTTTTAACAGCTTATTAATTTGCATTAGCTAGAGAAAGATGTGCTCACATTTGTGAGAAATTTGAACGATCAAATATTTTTAAAAGAATGAAGCTTTACCTCTTTCAAGTATATAAAAGAAGCAGATCTGCAATAATTAAAGATTCCTTTTAGAGGTCCTTAGAGTATCTACTTTGGTTAATACTTAAGAATGCTTTGTAATTATACTCTCAATTATCTGTGTGTAAATGGGTGCTCCTCAAGTGCTTGAGGATGCTAACAACAGTGTATTCTCTTAAACAGTCTATATACTCTCCCTGTAAACTTTACTTACACTACGGATTTGTTCAGCAAGTCTTTTTTCCATTGATATGGTAAAGGCAAACTTCTGCTTAGCCACACTTTCAGTAGATCAGGAATTTCAATTTAAGTGAGTCTGAATTAATGAGGTTTTACTTTATTTGCAATTTAATAGATGTTGCCCCATATATCTGTCTTTACATACATGTATAACTTTATTAATATATGTTTTTATACATTTAACGGTATTCTGCAGAGCTACTGACTTGATTTATCAATGAACCTAAGATATTTCAAGTTATTTTATAGCTTCTTAACATAGATTTGCCTTAGTCCATCTGTAGCAGTGGAGGAAAAATTCTGTTTCCTTAAGTCCTTTTATGAAGGTGCCAAAAGGTATAAAAATATGAAGCCATTTAATAGCCAGGCTCTTTGAAACTACCAAGCACACACAGTGTGCGTGCTAAGTTTAATCACAGTGATGGATTTACATGCAATGTCTCAATTCCAGACTCCCTCATTAGTGCAGTCAATCTTGACTCCCTGGTGAGAAGGGTGAAGGTGACTTCAGCACCCCCGAGAGAATGGCTGGATATTGACAACACCCCGAAAAAGACAGTGGGAAAAAGCTGAACCATATGAGACTATAATCCTAGCTGTGGTCAATGTGTTGAAAGCTTTATATTTCCTGACCACAGGATCTTTCTATAAAATGAACGGGGAGGAGGGATATTCCTAGGATTAGCCAGCTGGCTATTTCTATATGCTTATTAAAATTTCTGGAAGAAATGGTGGGGCCTTTTACAATAAGATGACTATATCTGTTTGAAAATCATAAGCTTTTCCTTCCTCCAACTATTTCATTCAAGAGGGCAGAGTAAAATATTTTTAAACTTAAAATTTGACAGTTGCAGCAAATAAATGGGAATATAGAAAATGGTGATAAAAACAGCAGTAGCAGCAGAAGCAAGGAGAGAATCCAGATGTCACCTTTGCAGGAAGTCTTTCTCTCCTCCAAGGACCCACAGGTCAGGCTTTTAAATTTTGGACAAAACACAGTTTCATTCCATGCCATGCAGTGTGGAGACAGCCTCGTTTTTTTGGAGGCTGCATTTGGAACCTGCTGCCTCTTTGTATTCAACACCCACTTGTTATTCCCCTAGTGCTGAATAGTGGCATTAGTGTTATTCCCCTAGTGCTGCACAATAGTGGCATTAAAGAAAGCAAAGCACCGGCAATGCATTTGGCCTCTTTGTTTAGGAGAAAAAAAAACCAAGCAATTTAACAGTTAACATTCATCAGAAGACACTGGGTCATCAGGAACACTGTAGAACTAGCATTAGAATTGGGTGCCTTTTATAAGAAATCCTCAGAGTGTTTAGTCAGTAGTGCCAGATGCAGGAATATTGTGTTTTATAGTCTTCTTTCTTCTCTTACCTCTCCCCTCCTCTTCTTCTTTTTGTTAGAGATTTAGTAAGTGGAACCAAGACTCTCTCTCTCTCTCTCGTTCTCTCTCTCTCTCTCTGTCTCTCTCTCTCTGTCTCTGTCTCTCTCTGTCTCTCTGTCTCTCTCTCTCTCTCTCTCTCTCTGAATATATAGATAGATCTCCATTTCCTTCTTCCTCTCCCTCTCTTTTAAAAAGATCACTGAGCCAACCAGATTTTCATTTTTAGATGAGGGGTCCCAGGATATACATAGAGGATATCCAGTGAACTTTTAGTATCTTGAAATTTTATCATTCAATTTGAGACTGTATCTTTTCTTCTAACTGATATTTTCAGAACTGCATATTTGATTGGGTCTTTGAGTGAACTTGAAGAAAAATCTTTTGTTGAAAAATATAATTAAAACAATAGTTTAAATTTGTTTAGCTTTTTTACAGTTTATAGTGTGCCTTTATATATTTTATTTAATTCTCCACAACAATTTATCTAATATATTATGAACTACTTAGAATCAGTTAAGCACAGGGCTGTTAAGGAAAGTTAATAGTCTTGTTCAGCAATAAGCAACTGAAGGTTAAAACCTGACCCTCTGGAAATCATCTAATTGCCATTGGACATCCTGCCACATCAGAGTCCTCTAAATCATGATAAAAAATGCACATTTATCAATTTGACTACAATAATTTAGATGGTCCATGAAAGAATGAATTAACATATTTTAAAGAGGTATGTATATATGAATTAGCATATGGGTTATATGTATAAGGGGCCCAATTCTAATGCTACTTCTATAGTGTTCCTGATGACCCAGTGTCTTCTGATGAATGGTAAGTTTGTTTCCAACTCTCTGGTTTCTGGGGGTGGGGTGTGTGTGTGTATATATATATATGTAAAGGGTGGTACTACAAGATAAAGACAGGGCATTGAGTTTTAGAAAGATTTCTGTTTTCTGGCATTTAATCACCAGGATTTAAGAGCATAAAAAGACAAAGAATATGTTAAACGACTGTCCAAATGTGGAATGTGGGAAGGGAATATGAGGATGGGGAAAAAAGCAAGATAGGACAGATAGGAGAAATAAAGGAAAGAATAGATTAACAAGAGGGAAAGTAAGTGAAATAGCTGGTGATACCACTTTTTTCTGACTGAAGGCTAATTTTGGGACCCTAAAATATAATATTTAAATGGACTCAATTAGATATATAACATGAGTTTGAGACAAGAAAAGGTTTCCTTCACTCTAAATAACTCTTTACCTGATTCTTGATGCCAGAAATTCTCTTAACCTGAGGCAAAGTTTTTCAGTTCTCTATTACAAATAAAGATTTTTAAAGCACAAATCTACAGGTAAAACAGTACATTAGTATGAAAAATTTTCTGTCAAAATATAAAGGGTATAGGGGCTGTATTCACAATAAAATATTCTTTGTGTTTTAGATAATGTGGTGGAGTCACCACTAAACCAAAAATGAAAGGAGTCACCGAAGACTCTAAAGAGGTATTTTACAATTACAATTTGCACCTGTTGTATTCATGTAATTGCATATTAACAAACAGGTTATTTATAGATGTATCTTAGTAAATGTGATATATGTAATAAGGTAGTCTTCTCTGAAGTAGCCTTTCTGATCTTTTCTCAAAGGTATAAATCTCAGATACAGTCAGATGATGGATTTAGAGAGCAACGGTTTTTCTAAACAAAAGAGAAATTCCAAACCCTAGAGAAAGATTCATAAAACTTTATGTCTTGCTGGTAAATATTTTTAGCCCAGCAAATGATTCAGTTAATTTCAACATACTAAACTCTACTATATAGAGGGCAGTGCACTAGCCTCTGTAGAGGATAACAAGGTGAAGAGACACAGTTTTGTAGATCCAAAATAACATAGAGTTGAGCTAAGGAAGGCAGTGCTGTTTCTTAAGTTGGATAAGTTGAATAGAAATAAAAAATAATGTGTAATTTAAAGCTAAGTTACTTTCCCTTCCCTTCTCTTTTCCTTCTCTTCCCTCTACATCCATCTTTTCATCCATCCTTTTAAATTTTTTTCTTACATATTTGTTTCCTTGAGTGCCAGCTTTGTCTTTACTCAAAGCAAGTCTGGCATTCATCAACTTAGCAGAGATAATCCTTAGTTCCTAGAAAGGCTGATTTTTGTTGTTGTTGTTGTTGTAATGAAATCATGAAAACAGAGGTCTAACATTCCAGGTTTATGCATGCCAATGTATCCAAGTAAAAGAAGGGAAAGGCATGAATCTTCAAGTAAGAAGTACTGGGTAATTAGAGACAGGTGAGTTTACTTTAAATTCAATTATTAACTACTTGTGGCTTTAAGGGACTGTATCTTAGTTTATTCATTTATAAAATGGAAATATCATTTTATACTTGCCTCCTAGAGTTGCTATGATGGTTATATAATTAATATATTAAAAAGTGTTTGGTTTCAGTGCTACAAATGTTAGTTTAGTAGGAGCCTGGATTTTTTCATTAATTAACATAGTACATCACATGAAATGAAAAATAAAAAGGAACCCTATTCTGTATTTTGTATGTGAGAGAAGAGAGACATAAATTGCTTTGGTTGCAGTTGCATAAAGAGCCAAAGACAGGAAAGCAAATCACCTTTACGTGTTTTATTTTCTTAGCTGGAACAGGTTGAATTTTGTCCTTCAAAATATATGTTTAAATCTTAACTTTTGGCACCTGTGAAGTTGACCTGATTTTTTTTTTTTTTTTTTTTTTCTCTTAAAAAGAGTCTCGTGGAAATAATTAAGGTAAGGATCTTAAAATGAGATCATCTGGGATTTGGGTGGGCCCTGAATTCAATGGTGGGTATCCTTAAAAGAAACAGAAAAGAAGATACACAGACACAAAAAGAGAAGCTGTGAGAAGACAGAGGCAGAAATTAAACTGCTGTGTCTTCAAGCCAAGGGATGACAGTCACCAGAAGCTGGAGAGAGGCATGGAATAGTTTCTCTCCCAGAACCTCCAAAAGGACTCACTCCACCAACCTATTATTTTCAGGTTTCTAGATATCAGAAAGGTAAGAGACTAAATTTCTGTTATTTTAAGTCACCCAAAAGATTCTAATGAGCACTAAATTCCAGACCTACGGCTTGAGCATTGAGGGAAACAAATTTGCGAAACTAGAGCTCATTATTTCTACTTAATTTCTGGCAAGTTGTTTTATAGAAAACTCTCACCTTACCTCTAGGCATGATTGATACCAACTTAGCTTCAGATAATGCTAAGAAAACTTTCATTTCAATGTCTTTTCAAGGAAATTAGGTCTAGAAATCAGATAATTTCACAGGGTAATAAATAGATCCTAGAGGTAGTTTCTGGTTTAATTTGAGAATGCCTATCTAACAAAATATATTAAATTTAGGCCAAAATGTGTTACTTTTCTATTACTCTTGAAACCAGAGCTTGTTGGAAGAACATTCTTTTCAGATTTAACTAATTTGTCATTAATAAGCTGTGTTCAGAAGTGCATGGTCCTGCCAAATGCTACATTTGAAAAAGTTTCCTGTGACTTGAAACCATTATTAGGATATTTGTCTCTTACAGCTTTTTTTTTTGTCTCTTACAGCTTTAAAATGCATGTTAGCCTAGTAAGTGCTCTGAAAAGTCTCAGAATACAAAAACTATTTATCCCTGTATAAGAATTACTGAAATTTATTCGAAAATAGAAGGTTGTTTTCCCTCTCTCATATAATATTAATGGATAATACACAAAATAAGTGATCTCCAGAAAACTGTTTTTTTAAAAATATGTATTATTAGAATTTTGTTGGGTTAAGAAAAGACTGTTAAAGGAGACAGCTTGAGGGACTCACATTGGACAAATCTGGGACAATTTGCCCATCAAAATGAGTAAGCATAGTAATGGGTTATAACCCATGGAAAATACAAAAATCGATAACTCCATACTAACAATCAATTAATTGATAAATAAGTAGAAGGAAAATAGAAGAAAGCTCTTCCTGGTAGTAGGATTCCAAGTAATAGATGGAAAAGGAATAAGAGTTTTTAGAAATCACCATTTTGCAATCATCATTGTAAAATTTGATTTGGACAAGAGTCATCAATGGATCTTAAAACTAATGAATACAATTTGATGGATGACAAGTTATTTATATAATCTCAAGGCATGTCCCCAACTGATTATTTATTAATTGTAAGAGAAAAAAATCTTGGTAGAAAACACTGGCTACCACTGTCTCAACAAGTACCCTGTGCCTCCTCAGGTATCACCCTATGATACCCTGATAAGAAGCCACTTGGTTTGTCACTCTACTGTTTGAGATTTGGCAAACAATGCATAACTTGAAATTAATCACAAGAAAACATCAGGAAAACCCAAATTTAGGGACAGTGGACAAAACAAGTGGCCTTCACTCTTTAAAAATATCAATGCTGTGAAAAAGAATGGCCAAGGAACTCTTTCTTTCAGATTTAAAAAGACTTGAAACTAAATGCAATTTATAATCCTAGAAGCTGGATCGAAGAAAAAATTGCTGTAAGGATTTATTGGGGAAATTGTGAAATTTAAATATGGTCAATATATTAGAAAATAATACTGTATACATGTTTTTCAAATTTTGATAATCATACCTTATCAAAAGGTGACATGATATATGCAACTTACTCTTTTTTAAAATTACTATTTTGTGAGGCTGGATCTCACTTAGTTGCCCAGGCTGTAGTACAGTGGTGCGATTGTAGCTCACTGCAGTCTCAATCTCCATCCTCAACCATCCTCCCACCTCAGCCTGCCAAGAGCTGGGACTACAGGCCTGTACTACCACAGCTGGCTAATTTTTAAAGTTTTTAGTAGAGATGAGGTCTTGCTAAGTTGCCCAGGTTGGTGGTGAACTCCTGAGCTCAAGCAATTATCCCACCTTGGCTTTTCAAAGTGCTGAGGTTACAGGTGTGAGCCACTGCACCTGGAAAAATTAATATTACTTTTGATTGACAAATCATAATCATATGAATTTATGGGATAAACGTAATGCATACAGACACACACACACACACACACACGCACACACACGGTGGAGCTTATTTTTAAATATTTTAGGAGAACATGAGAGAAGGAGAAAGAGGAAGGAAAGCAACAAAATGAGTAAAATGGTGAATCTGTGTGAATATGGGGATGGTTTCTTCTGAAATCACTTGTGTACGTTTGATAATATTTCTACATAAGAATTTTGTAAAAAGTGGAGAAAGCCTTTTTTTTTTCCAGAAAGGATTTCCTACTGCTAAAGAGAGAAAAATTGAATTATGCATTTGCACTGTATATCTAAAACTAGTAACTTTTCAGCTCCCACTAGTGAATGAGAGTAACAGGCTTAGATGCTGTCATATTTCTTTGCATTAAATATAAGAAACTAACAGTATTGAAGGTTCAGACTGGTCAAACAACATAGCTCACACATTTCCAATGCATAATATTATGTTCTGAACATAAACATATAATGCAAAATACTCTACAATGGGCTAGGCTTAGGTCAAATATCATTTGGTTTAACATGCAAACAAACACAAAAATCTTGATTGAAAACATAATTTGTGACCTTTTAGTAGAATTTTCTCTCTTTAAAAATGACCAAATGGAGTTGTTTAAAATATATATACAGATACTTTATAAAGATACAAAAAATTAAGAACAAATGCTCATAATAGAATGAAATAGATGTACTTACAAATCATGAAATTACACACAGCTGTAGATAAAACCAACTCTAATTTGGAAATAGTGACATTATAATTCTGGGTTATTTCTTCATTTCTTCCCACCAAAGACAGCAGCAGATGTGGCTGAAAAAAAAAATCTCTGCTGTTGTTCAGGTCTAGATACTCATTTTTTCTATTACTGCCTGGAGTCTATATCAGTCTGTGCCCATGTGCCCATGTTGATGTGTTGCATTTTACAGTGGTCTATTGAGGCCTTGTCACACTTCTGTCATACTTACATATGAATTGTGTAGAATTCTTTGTCTCTGCCTGTGACAACAAAGTTTAGAATTTGAAGTGCAAAATCCTTATCTACTCATATCTGTTTACTGGTAAATAAAGCCTTATCTGCTGGCTTTAGCTATTTGCTTCCTATCTCCTACTATGTCAATTCATGTTACTGCTGGAAATGTGATTAGCCTCCCATTTGGGTACATTGTTTTTTGGTTATTATTATTATTATTTTTGAGAAGCAGTTTCACTTTTGTTGCCCAATCTGGCGCAATCTCGGCTCACCACAACCTCCACCTCCCAAGTTCAAAGGATTCTCCTGCCTTGGCCTCCAGAGTAGCTAGGATTACAGGCATTTGCAACCACTCCTGGCTTATTTTGTATTTTTAGCAGAGACAGGGTTTCTCCATGTTGGTCAAGCTGGTCTGGAACTCCTGACCTCAGGTGATCTCCCTGACTAGGCCTCCCAAAGTGTTGGGATTACAGACATCAGCCACTGTGTTTAGTTATTCTGTAGCTGCCTAGAAATCTATTTATTTATTTATTTTTGCTGTAGCTATTGTAGCTATGGAGAGACTGAAAATATTCCTGGATTTTAGGGGTGGGAAACAGAACAAGTTTCAGGCTGAGCACTAGTTAAAAAAACGTCTCCCCCACTACTCAGAAGTAATTTACTTTATTGTTACTTCCTGTGTTTTGCTATCAACAACCCCCCATGACATCAGCAGCCTTTGGTTAAAAGCTGTTCACTGATTCCTTGACAGGCTTTTGCTGTTTAACTGTTTCAGGCTCACTTAAATATGCCATATACACATGCCTCCAAGTTATTTCATGGGGTTTTCCCATGAAAAGGTCCTACATCTAAATTAAAATCTTCAAAGACACACCCTGTTTTAAAAAGTAGCAGGTTTAGAATTGAGCTAGAAGAAAAAAATGTGAAAAAGCACAGGACCCGTGGGCCTCTCGTGAAATTCTTTATTGTCAAGATTTTATCATAACATAGGACACAGATGGGTAGTACAGTGGCAATGGAAAATTTAGGATTGAGAAGGGGGGATATGATTTTTTTTCTGCCTATATAAACTTTCTCATCCCTGTCTTCTTCCCTGACAACTACCGGTTGTAAAATTGTCCAAGCCTCCACCAAAGAGTGATTTTTGCTGTGTCTGAGTCAGTGCTGTAGTAGCACCAGTCAGAACCTAGCCATTAGCAGGAACTGTTACAAATGTGGGGGCAAGAACACAGTAAGAGAGATCCTCCCTTCAGCAGCAGTAGTTCCTTGGGGTCTTCATAAAGATAGCCTCCTATCAGGTTGGCTTACAGATTGTCATCATGTTTACAGATTGTCCTGGAAATGAAATGCCACGTGAGGGGGATCCTGGGGTACTGCTCTTGAAATGAACTCAATATGAAAAATTAAAGTGACGTGAGATCTTAGTACAAGTCAAAAACCTATGCAGAGTTGTAGATGAAAGAAAGTATTGTAAATTATGTTCTAACACATGGGGGACATTTATATCAATCATTAGGGCTAGAAGATGAATTTCTATAGGGTTAATTGATAAGCCACATTAAAAAAAAGCTAATGTAGATAATAGATGTGTAGAGAATAGTACCCCTGGCGTTTGGGCCAGCAGCTGTCCTCTGGGTTGTAGTAGCTAACAGTCAGGAAATCATTTTTAACTGTGTGTGTAAGAAAATGCTGAGTATCTTTTCCTCTTGACATCCCTGAACATCCTAAGTCATTATAGGTGCTAAAGCCATGTACAGATTTTAAAGCACTACTTACAGATTCCAGAGGAGAAGCCCTGTGTGGTCTGTTTTACTGCAACCATAGTAAAAATTAGTGGGCTCTATTTATTCATTATTAATCTGGTGGCAGAGATGTATCTTAATTCCTGATGGGTTTTACACGCGGCTGCTATTATTTGTTGGGAATTTTTTCTCCCCCCCCAATTAAATCTTCATTCCAGGAGTTGTGTTTATTTGGCACTAAGTTAAAAGGAGAGGATGTTGTTAAAAGAAGGGACCACTTTACTGTTCCTTTTAACACAGCATCTCAGTACCTACTGCTACTAAAATTCAATTGATTCAGTCTCTGAAGTCTGTCATCAAAGGTTAATTCAGAAACTATTAGAATTTGCAGATGTGATTTTTTAATCTAAAAATATATATCAGGGTAAAATGGTTGGAGTTTTACACAACACACTTTTGTTCTCTAGATTTTGGTAATAGGGTAGTTGCCATTTTGTATTTTAATTTCATTATTTTTCTTTGGTATTCACAGGATACTTTAGACTTCCCATCCTAGTGGTATAAGGAATTTAGAAAAGAAACAAAACTTCTTCCAATAAAGAATTCTATCTACACTAATAGGTACAAATAAGGGCATTTCAAATTGGTGCAGCTGATGAGCAATGTATGAAGTATCAGAAGATTGAAGTGTGCAAACATTGGCCAGAGTGTATCTATCTTGCCATGCTCTAAAAGTGAAGTATGGTGGACAAACAGAAATTTAATAAAATCCAAAGAGATACTAAATGGTACATTCTCTTCCAGAAGAGTAATAATTTAATTCCTAAGATTTCCTCATTTTCCCCCAAGAAATCAAGAAACTCATAATGTTAAGGTCATTTGTAGCATTTGTATACTTTATATGATATAGTCATAATTGTGTGAACACTCCCCAAGATAACTCCGTTTCCTTTTAAGCCCGGAACCCAAATAGATGTTTCTTTCTTGTATGCACAAATATGAATCTGGACATTGTATCCTATGTACCTGTACTTAACTCCCTGTTCCTTTAAGGGACTCAAAAAGACCATTTGTGGTATTGACCTATTTTGATTTCAGTTGAAGATTCAGATGTCCTAGGAATACTGGAATTTAGAGCTGGAACTATATTGAGGGTACCAGGAGAGTCAGCTCGATACTATGGTGGGCTGTCCTTTCCCTCTTGTTACAGGTATTCTTGGAGGTGGGGTGCAATAGCCACTCAATGTGTCCAGGACAACTCTAAACAGAGAACCATTTTATGACTCTCTAGAGTAAAAAGCTATTTTTTACTTAAGTTTGGGTACATCCTATATTGATTTGGCTTTCAGCCCTTTTACTATTATTATTATTATTATTATTGTTTTACAAGGACTTTTGATGGTAGTGCAAAGCAGCATAGGTTGTGTTAACTCGTCGTTTTTCTTTCATTCAGCCATCTTCATTTTGGTTTTATTTCTGGTCTGTCTGAAATAAGACTCTCCAAATTGGGCTGCTCTGAAGCTTAATGTAGGGGCTGCTGAACTCATGGGTACTCCAAAGACTTCTATGGCTCTGTTGTTTGCCCCTTCCTGTCTATTCCAATATTTAAACATTCAAGAACACTCAAATGTTCTTGAATATAAGGCTTTATTTTTGTTGCCATCTAGGGAAGTGTTGTATAAGAATTCAGTTTATTTCAACAGAAAAAAAGCCTGTTACAGGTCAAGGACTAAGCATAAAAGTGAGGATCTGATCAAAGCAGGAGGGGCATGCTGTAACTCACAAGAAAATCAGAGAAAAATAGAAAACAGTGAAAACTAGGTACTGTTATGGTCTCATATGTAGTTTCATTTCCTTATTGTGAGGATTTTTGAGAGTATATACTAAGCCTTATGATTATGATGTCAACTTTTCCTCAGGAAAATGGGACCACAACATTTTATTTTATTCTATTCTATTTTATTTGTAGAAACAGGGTCTTGCTGTGTTACCTAGGCTCATCTCAAACTCCTGGCCTCACACAATCCTCCAGTCTTGGCCTCCCAAAGTGCTGGGATTACGGGTCACAACACATATATTTTGATGACATTATAGTTGTTTCAGTGGATATCTAAAAGAATAATGATATGTGATTAGTAGGTATGATTAAGCTCTTGAGAAAAATAAAGCATTATATTAAATCTCTAAGCTATGAAAACAATGGAATAGCATATTAGGGATTATTTTTATCAATGTCAGAAGAATTCCAGATCTGTGTTCATGATACTTGAGTTCCAGTGCTGGCTCTACCACTAAATAGCCACATGACCTTGTAATTAGTTACTTCTCTTAACCTCCTTAAGACTTGGTTTCTTTGCTTATAAAATGAGGGGTCTTTGGTAGACAGTTGAACTTTATAGACTCCATCAACTCTTTAACTCCTTGCCTTTTGAAGGCATTTTGAGAAATAATAATCAATTAGCCTTCTTTATTTTTTACGAAAATCTCCTATTGCAGTATGTACCCAGGTGACAGCTGGAGACTCTATTTAGTCAACTTATTCGTGAAAATATTCCTGAGTTTGTTCAGAAGATCTATAGATATGGTAATTGGCAGCTGCTCCATTCTTCTCAGGGAGTAATTCCAAGTAAAATATTTAGAATTGAGTTTGAAATACTTTTTTCTTATTTCTGCCTGGGGGATTTATGTAAAAGAATAAAAAATTTACCCTAAGTCAGAAGATTCTCTGGTCTGATCCACCTCTTTAGGACTTTATGAGCAGGAGGGAAGGTTATGGCAGTTTTTCATTTTCTATAAGAATGTCAGAGCTTGGGACAATAATGAAGTCTGGAATTGCTCTTCATAAAAGTGTATGAAATTATCAGCAGAATGGGAGGGAAATGCAGCAAGTGAGATCAAAGATATAAAAATAATTTTTCTATTACAAAGTAGTTTTCTTTCTCCAAATGGCATTCAGGGATAATCCTCCCTGATATCCATGATAGGTATTTATTTGGTAATATATTTCATTGCAAATAACTTCATACTATATTATTATTGTGATAAATTCTTCTCTATCTGGAGCTTTCCCAAGTGGCATAACACCCTAAGCAAAGCTGCTTCTGTCAACAAGGCAGGTGGCTGTGGAGTTCTTTAGAACTCTAGGCCATGGATGAGGCACTTCATGAAACATGATACCCAAAGGCTAATAAAAATCATGAATTTTCAGTCTTGACTAAGTTTGCAAGAGAAATGGGGATAAGGCAACTCAAGTATCCCAGGACAAGCCAACCACAGGTGCCTCTAAGGAACTGGCATTCATGTAACCCTAAGAATGTAAATTGAATAATAATTTTGTAGACTTTAAAGCCACAGCAGATGCCTGAGGTCAATATTAAAACCAGAAAAGAAGATACTGTGCTTAAAATTCAGCTATAGAAACTTGAAGACTTTTTCAGATGTCCAAGGCTTTCTCTAAGTAGAAAAAAACATATTCTGTTGAGCACATGCATGATACATTATACATGCAGACATTCTAGGGGTTTATGAGTGATGGTAGAGAGAGTAATTATGGACTACTGTTCACAGAAAAGGCAACAGAAAAGGCAGAATTGCATTTTAATGTCACAAATAGTTCAAAGACAAGCCTGAGACATTTTTAGAAAGGGAAGAAGCTGAGTAGGAAGGAAGATGCAGAGCCTTCCCCAAAGACACTTGCTCAGAGCAGAGTCCTCCAGATAATTCTCTGGAGAACGGTCTTAAGAATTAGAGGAATCATTGAAGACCTGGAGCTTAAATTTCCTTTCTGCTGAATGTCTGTGTAGAAATGTCACTTATGTTTTCTGTATTTGCTTTTTCTCTTTTAAAGGAAAAATATCATTCCTGGTTATTCATTCCTATCAGAGTTGTTTTAATATATAATACCCACCAAAATT
The DNA here is from genome assembly GCF_049354715.1 of Callithrix jacchus. NCBI lineage: Eukaryota > Metazoa > Chordata > Mammalia > Primates > Cebidae > Callithrix > Callithrix jacchus. The sequence continues at coordinate 59,129,192 of NC_133505.1, forward strand.
ATTTGTATTCCATGGTTCTTAAGTCTATTTCAGTCAATTTCTATGTAATCCATTCCATTCCAAAACAAGCTCTACATTTCTAAATGTAAGCATCAATATTGGAACAAAGAAGAATTGCTCCTATTATTATTAAGCTAGTGTGATGTTTCTGACACTTCTGGCATCCTTGTAGAGAAAACACATTACTTTTACATGGATGAAAACTGTGATGCAAATTAATAGTTTGATAATTATTTGCCTTGACTCATACAAAAAGGATGATGAGCAGCCTACTGTTGTAAAAAGAACAACAGCTTTAGAGTCAGAAAAGTCTGCCTATCTCTACCACTTATTAATTTGTTTGGTTTTGGGAAAGTTGCTTAAAATCTAAGCTTCAGTTTTCTCATCTGAAAAATGCAGTTATAATATTTGCTTTATTGAAATGTTCCAAATGATAGAATAGGGAGTGTAAATCACTTAGCACAAAACTGGCAAACTACATAATTCAAAATAGTTCAAATCAATATTAGTTTAGCAAATCCCCCCTGTTCCCATTGCTTCTAACTCCAGTAGGAGGTGTACTCATATGAAAGGAAATATATTGTAGGAGTTATTTTTCTCAGCTATCCTTGACTCAGACAGCGTATTGGCAATGCAGTTGTATTGGGTGCTGAACTGTGGTGCTCTCATGTTGTTGGGCAGGGCTCCTAACATCTCCAATTTATTTATTTATTTTTTTAATCAGCACATGCCTTTTCCAGTTCTCTTGCCTCAAGACAATGGATCTCAATCCTAAGGAGTGGTAGTAAACTACTTTCACTCCATTTGTTGTGGCTTACAAAGAACTGTGAACCATTTTTTCCAGGTGGCCTTCAATTAGAGCTTCAAGGATAACTTGGAACTCTTAGATTATACCCTTTCTCTATCTCTTTTTCTACTTTTTTTGCCTTTAAATTTTAATTTTACTGTCATATTCTCTATTGTTTAGATTACTTATTTTGTTTGCTTTTTATATACTTTTGATTTTAATAATCATAAAAATGAGACTATATATAAACTTTAATTTCTGTGAAATTACTTTGATACCAATGTTTTTCATAGTTATGCATCCTGTTTCCTCCGTTTAAACATAGCTTCTGGGTAGGGATTTTATTTGGTGATAGGCGGGAGATATACCATGTCACTGAGACTAGTGGTCTTCCAAACTAATGTCACTCATGATGTAACTCTTATTTTTTTTTTAACTTTGGTTAACAACCTTAAATAGCTGAAAACTGAAGGCCTTTGATGTAAATTTGACTGACGTAACTGTATTATAATATGATAATGCAGCAGTTTGACTTTAGTACCAATGCTGTGTTGGAAATATAAGTATGATGACTTTTTGCTAAGTATTGTAAAGGGTTAGTGACACTTTGTGAGCCTCAGCATCTCAGAACTGGAAGGCCTGGCCACCTATGATGAGCCTTAGGGCTTCATCCAGTTGACTAGAGGCCAAGCTCTCTGGGATAACCTGAGGCCACAACATGCTCACAGGGTAGGTTTGTTGTACTCTGTAACCTGCTAACATTTTCTTAGCCTAGGTCCCCCTAAAAGAAGAGTCTGAGACAAGGGCTTGATGCTGTTATTTTGGGAAGAAAGTCTACAGAACAGGGGTGAAGGACTAGAAAAAGTGAAATGAAGAATAATTTTTAAATAGTCAAATTGTGCATTATGGAACTGATCAATACTATGAAAAATTTAGACCAAAGAAAGAATGTATATTCTTCAGCTTCCAAGCTCCAGAATTGGTTCAGAATTGCTCCTGGCATGTTTTGCCTTATACTTCCAGGTATGCTTATGCATCCAGTTGCCTTTGTGCTTCTGCAGCACCCCTTGTGGGAACAGGGTGTGGAAAACAAATGTAATTTGGTGCAGTTGGAAAGAGCTCTTTCTGGATGCCTTGGAAATGTCCAGAGAAAACAAAATGTCCCATAAGTGTAAGAAGTATTTAATACATAAGTACTCTTCCCCTTCAAGTCAATCAAGGAAGGACCGAGTTTCCTTGGGGATCTGTCTGGAGTAGTGAAAACCTAAATTTGGTACTTGACTCTGTAGTTTAAGTCCACAGCCAAAGACTTTCATGTGCTATCTTAGCTGGGTTCCCTTGAAAACAGAGCTTGCGACAAAAGTTCCTATGGAGGTAGTTTATTTGGGCATTTTCATCCCAGGGAGCCAGAGTTCAGGAGAGGGGGGTTATACGGAACGATGGAGAAGGAATTCAAAAATGTAGGAGTATGTATTATTGTTTAGGCTTGATCTTGCCTGGACTTCTGAGGAACAGTACGTAATATGTATTTTTCATTGTCTCCCGACTTAGGGTTAAGTACATCTCCTTGGGTCACAGGGCTGATAAATGGCAGAAGACAGATTTTTAATTCAGATCTGTGTGACTCTCATAACCTTCTATTTAACTACCAAGCTATCATGCTTGCCTATATGGCACATTTTTCTTATGATAATCTCATGCCTATTTAAAACCCACCAGTCTAGAAGATAGAAGTTGGGTAAGAACAAAATTATCACACATTCTTAGTGATCAGGCATAATCTGATGTCCAATGGACTGATTTTTAAAGATTATGTCATTATGTTATTTAATTCTATGTCCAAAAGACTATCACCAGAATTTGAGACATAATAAATAGATTTGCCCACCAGTATTCCCAGAATAGTAGACAGGAAGTGTAACAGTTCCAGTGTCTTAAATGGAAGTAGTACATGTTACATGCACTAACATTGTTTTATTTATTTACATGGAAAATATCCAGGGAATTGAATACTTATGGTATAGTATGGAGATGTATATGAGATATCATACAATTTGGACAATTTTTTTGTAACAAGAAGGAATAGAGCTATTAAAACGATAATTTGATTACTTATAATATTTTGATTCATAATAATATTGACAATATTTTTGAAATTAAGAGTGTGTTTGTGATTTCATTGTTTATCGTAGGCAAACTTACTCATCTGTGGATGTTTTATTTTGATGTTAAAGGGGCAGTTGTTTATCTGTCTCTGCTTAGGACCCACTTAACCAGAATTAACAAAAGAGCAATGTTTGTCTTTAATGTCTTAAGACTTCGTTTTGGTTATGGTTTTCCCATTCTCCACACTATCAAATGGTAAGTACATCTCTTCTAGCAGGAGAGGCTTTGTGATTCATCATATTGATAGTTTGCTATGAACTTACATTGGTGTATTTGTATTTATTACCCCTTGCCACATTCCTTATGCTAGAACAACCCTAAAGTATCTCCAGTAGCCTAAACACAATGTGGCTGTGATGTTGGCTGTATTCATGCATCCCCCTTTGTCTATAAGGCCCTCCTTCTTCCTCTTTGCTTGGCTATCTCCTGCTTATCTTTTGAGACTCAGCTCAGGGATAACTACTTCAAAAAGTCACCCTTGATACTCTTGCCCTTTCCAGAGGGCAGGAGACCCTCTTTTCTGTCCTATAATGTTCTGTGTAAATACCTGTTATTATACTTATCACATTACTTCACAGCTATTGTTTTCATTACATGGTGATTATCTTGAGGGCAACAACTGTGTTCTCACATTTGTCAAGTCAGCACCTAGTAAATAGTAGGCACTTTATATATGTCTGCAAAATTGAATTTGAACTAAATTTAATATTTTAGAGGCAAGAATTCTTTCTCTAGCTCTTAAGCAATATAATAAAAAGGCTGCTTCTTCTACTTGCCCTGGTGGAATATCAATATTTTCATTCTATAACTCTTGCATTCAGGGTTTATAACTTGGTGAAGAGTTAAGCTTGATATATGTAGTTTCATTTAATTAAAATAATTTTACATAATAGTGGGGGAGTTGAAATGAGTTAGAATGGAGTAGAAAATGTTTCTGAATTTTAACTGACACAAGAAACCATTTTTCAAACCAAAAAAATATTCTTTGGTTTTAGTGACATTTTTGCCAATTCTGAGTAATTGCATGGCTAACTAGAAGCTTCAGAATATTTAAAAAATATGCATGCTGTATGGATGGTGGGATTTCCAGAAGTTGTAACCTTGAACTTCTGTACTCACTGCTTCTTTCCCTGCTTTTTGCAATTCCTTCATATATGGGAAGATTACCATATATATGTAATCGTTTATATTTGAACGTTTGAATCTAGTGCTTAGGCAACCTACATAATTCTAAATTTTAAAGACTGCATAAATACATGCTCATAGATATTAAGGGAATTTTCAATTCCCATTTCATACATAATCATGTCATGCATTATAAAAGCACAGTGTTGGGGGAAAATCGCAAATCAAAGTCATTTATATCTAACGCCATTAGTGAGAAAACTTTAATATTAAAATGGTAAACATCAATTATTGCTATCACTGTGACAGCTTGGTAGAATGAACTTTAAAAATATGTATCTTAACTAGGCAGTTAAAATACATGTTTTGTTGCAGTTTAATTATTTGGAGCTATATCTGTTGAAAAAACTGTTCAAACAAATATACAGATATACATGTGGTTCTATGTGTACTTGTACTGCCACTATTTAAAAAAATATTTTTCTCTTTCTTCCTTCACTGTTATGTAGACTCTACTAACCTACATTCAAAACTTACTCAAGACTTCATTTCAAACATTTTGCTTTTCAAAAGGCTTCCGTAATTTATACTAGCTTACCCTAATAATTTCTTTTTTTTCTATTTCTCAGCATTTATTTATCTAACTTATCCTGCATATTTTCAAAACATATGATACTTTGTCACAATTTTGTCTTTTATTCAATAATATTAATTGTGAGTGTAAGTGTCTGTGTATGTGTTAGTGTGGTAGGTAGTTTCTTTTTCAAAAAGAAAAAATGATTCTTTCCACTCACTGTATATCAGTTAGGATTTAACCAGAGAATGTATAAGATGGATGTGTGTGTGTGGGTGTGAAAAACAAGAACTGCCTTGCATTTTCAGAGCTGGGAAAACAAATTCAAAGTCTATAGGCCAATCAGTCAGGAAAGGAAAATTATGAGCAGGATGAAACTCCACAGGTGAACTTACTTTCTCTCTGTCTCTCAAGCCTCAGCCTTACTTGTAAAGCCTCCAACAAATAACTCAGGATACTTTCATTTCCTTAAACTCAGCTGATGAAGATAAGGCCCCCAAATACATCTGCAGAACCTCTTTACAGTAACATTTAGATTAGGATTTGATTGAATAACTGGAGACTGTGGTCTAGTTATTGTGGCATATCACAAATGCCATCACACTACATTTATACTCTGATGGAGAGTCAAGAGGGCTATCAGGTGTGCATCAATGAAGCTAGTGAGTAAAAGGATAATCCAAAAACTATCTGGTACTGTCGGAATTCAAGATACAAGGTTATTAAAGTACTGAGGTTAATTTGAGAAGGTTTTAAGCGGGTCTTGAGCAAGAATTGAGTATGGCAGTTGAATCTGGAAAAGAGGTCATGGAGAATATTCCAGATTAAGAGAGAGGTATAAGTATGAGCAGATGGGTAAGCCAAAAAGGTAAAGGACAGAAATTAGATCAGGCTGATTGGCAGAAGTTATGAACTTACACTCCTTGATGGGCTAGATAGGCACTGTAAATTATCAAAGTGGGAAAACGTCTATACTAACTAGGAGTGGGGGGAACTGGGCTGACCAGGAGAGATTATACCCACCTTAAAGTCATCAAATTAAAATAAGCAGACAAAAAGCATTGTTGCAGCCAAACAAAATATACTGGGAGCATCAGCAAAAGATACCTACATAGAAAATGGTATTTAGTAGGTATGTGACCTTGGGTAAATTATTTAATTACTCTGAATCTCAGTTTTCTCATTTTTAAATTAGTGGTAATAATAGTACTTCTTTGATAGGGTAAAATACTAGTACATGAAAGTGCTTGAAAAAGGCATGGAGTATAGTAAGTGTTACTTGTTTAATTTTTTAGTAAGTGCTAGTTGTTACTGGGCTCTCCTCACCCCTCACCCCCTCCACCCTCAGGATATAGTATCTGTCTCTGTCTCTGTCTTTGTCTCTGTCTCTATCTCTATCTCCAACTAGTTTAGTAAACTATGTTAAATTGTTAGAGGTACAAATAGAAAAAAAGCTTTTTTCATTCTCACATTGTTTTCAAACATGTTCTGATATATCTTTCTGTACACTTTGTCTGTAACTTGACCAGACCCATTTCTTTCCCAGTCACTCATAGGCATTAAAGCAACTAATTTTCAGGTATTTAAAAGTTCAGTCCAATCTAAAACTTAAATTCCATTCAAATTCCCTCCCTACTCCCCTCCCTTTTTTTTCTCCTTTCCTTCCTCCCTTCCCTCCTTTCTTTCCTTCCCCTTTTTTTTCCTCCTTTCCCCTCCCTTCCCCTTCCTGTTCAGTATTTTTTTGAGTGCTTAGTTTGTGCTAAGCTCACAGGGGGTTTTAGAGGAGGACAATGTGGGGCTTCAGTGCCGGGAATACTGAGATAATGACAAATACTTGCTGTCTATCAGGATACATAGAAGGTGTATATAGATCAATACTGAGGCATCAGGGATGTCTTTCTGGATAAGGTAATGCCAACCTAAATCCTAAGTAGGCATTAGCTAAGTAGGTGAAGAGGGACAAGAAGGGTACAGAGCGAATTTTTGGCAATGGAAATAGTAGATGCAACAATAAAAAGTAGAACATGCTGTTTTCTGCGAGCTACAAGTATTTCTCTAAGGCTAGAAGAAAGTGCAGGCATTTAAAGAAGAGGTATGGAAAAAATGGGGCATTACACTTATCTTAAAAAAATTTTTTAAAAGGAGACTTAAAGTGTTTTATGTCACTATCCTGTGGCCAGGTAGGCAGTATAGCTAGAACCAGGTACTCCTTTGTCTCCTTCCTGCTTCACTGAGCGCACACCATGCCATACCCCAGGACCATCCTGCCTCTTCTTTATCAATACTAATGAGAAAGAGAGGCAAAGGAAGAGTCTGATTCCATTCATCCCTTCACTTAGAGAATCCATGTGAAAAGAGCATTTTCCTAAGTCATAGCTTTCAGAGGGAACGTTCTGCAGACAAAGCCATTCAGAGGGGAATATTTTGATTGTGTGGACACAGCTCACTTGTTTTTTTGGTCTTCTGTATTTTTTATATATTGTTTAATTCTTTTGATCATTGGATTCTTTTGTTTCTTTATACTTTTAGGAGCTTTGCTTTTTAGGTCTCCATTATTGTGAAACTGACCTCTCTGGGGGATTGGGGGCAAAATCCTTTTTCCTCACTCATTCCTTACTGGTAGTCTGTAGTGCAGAATTTTTGCAGGAGCTGTTCTCATGCTTGACTTGGACTGTGGTCTATGGGGATCTTGCTGCATTTTAGCATTTTGATTTCCATTTCTGCAGCATAATACTATTGATTCATTCAAAATCTTGTTCTCTGTATAATATTTTATATGTTGGTTATATAGTTTTTAGAGGTTTAAAATATATGGTAACAACCTAGTAATAAAAATAATGACATGCTCCATACTTGCACTTTGGTCCAAATTGCCTTTATATACTAAAGAAAAAAAAAAGCTTTATTCACAAAATAAAAATTCTTTTTGAGACTGAGTCTTGCTGTGTCACCCAGGCTGGAGTGCAGTCGTGCGATCTTGGCTCACTGCAGCCTCTGCCTCCCAGGTTCAATCAATTCTCCTGCGTCAGCCTCCTGAGTAGCTGGGATTATAGGCACATGCCACCACACCCCGCTAATTTTTGTATTTTTACTGGAGATAAGGCTTCACCCTATTGGCCAGGCTGGTCTTGGACTTCTAACTTCAAGTGATCCACCCATCTTGGCCTCCCAAAGTACTGGGATTACAGGTGTGAGCCACCGTGTTGTGTCACAAAATAGTATTTTTAAGCTGGTGAAAGAATCCAGTTTCTTGTAATATAGATGTGGTTTCAGCTGTAGAGTTTGCATATTACAGAAAAGTTGGCTTTAGCAGTTTTGGAGAGTTGTCATATTTGCAAAAGGATTTTAAATTAGAATATTCTATTATCTGTTTTGTATTTCCTATTATATTCATGGGTGAAATCTGGAGACAATATCAGGGAAACTAGAGAAAAGATCAGGACAAATGGAGTTTTATGTAATTTATTTAGATTATTATAATTTAAAAAATCACCACAACTCTTCCACTCATGATCATAAATACATTGTGAGTAATTCTGTAATGAACATGAGAGTGCAGATATCTTTTCATGATACTTATTTCATTTCCTTTTGATATTTACATCTAGAAGTGGGATGACTGTTCTATGATAGTTCTATTTCTAATTTTTTCTTCAAAATCATTCTTAATGCACTAATTTTTATAAGATCCCACACCAGACAGTAGGTAAAGGTATACACTATACCAATCGCAATGACTACTTGAGTCTTCACATTCACTTGCAAATTGGCCAGCTCTTTTATTTGCAAAAATATTTTAGACCTCTAGAGTTTAAATCTATAGAATGATAATTTTTAGGGCTTAGTATAATTATTCATTAAATATTGGGTTAACTGAATTTGTTTGAATTCAGAAGTGGTGTCAGGAAACAAAAGTTCCATTTTTGGAGTGAAGCAGCAGTAAAATAGTTATGAAACAGAGAAGAAAAAGTAGGTTGATGAAAACTATATCTGAATTGTTTTAATTTTGTAAGTCTATGTTAACTATAGTGAAAAATTCTTTAGAAAATGAAATATATTCATAGAGTAAATACAAGAAGAAAAGTATACTTACTTAAACATCCTAGAAATTTATAAACTGGGACAAGACCCATTCCCTTTGAGCCTTAGACCCTCTTCTTTAGGACTGATAAAATTCTAGATAATTTCATGGGACCCTTTCTGCCTAAAAAGTCTTAGATTTTGTGATTTCAAATTTTCTCTTCTTCAAATCAACAACCAAAGATCATTTATTTGTGTGTGTGTGTGTGCATGTGTCTGTGGTGTCTTCCTGTTAAGATCTTCTTATCCTGAAGGGAAATTGTATAGTCAAAGTATAACCCTCCAAGGAATCTGTGGAAATACTGACAGATTTAGCAGCAGGAATAAATTCTAGGGGTTCATATTGGAGTTCAGATGAAGACATTGAAAACCCCGGGGCAACTCAGAGAGATTATATTATTAAAATAATTCGGATAGAATATGAAGTATTGCAAAGCAGCATCTTCTTTGCAGAGGGACTGTTTGGAAGATATAGTGAGGAGTGTTGAGAGTCACAAGGGAGTGCTCTTTAAGATCTCTGCTAGGGACTTTGGAGGAGGGCACTGTAGAACCACGAATCAAACAGGACACGTGTGCAATGGTTATTAATTATGTACCCTCTTGAATAGTTAGGAGAAGCTTAATCTAAATCCTATATTTCAACTAGAATAAATGCTTTTGTTTGAGGCATAGTTGTGGTACACTCCCATGGTACTCAGCATGGAGCACATACTAGGTGCCCAATAGCTACTTGTGGAGTGATGATATGAATGACTGCTGGAAAGCAATCAAGGGGGCCACATGTCTTGACCAGCAGCAGTGAGAAATAAGAGGGAAGTGGAAAGACAGTGAGGAGAAGGGCTGGACTATTAATTTTAGGCTCTGAACAGATACAGTGTCTATGAAACAAACAATTTTGTTAGTGAAAAGCCAACCTGAGAAGAATCAGAGTGTGTCTTTGTGCCGTACAGGTAGCTGATATCGGCAGCAGCTGCCTTCCATCTAATGGGCAAGTCAGAAAACTAGAAGAAACAGTTCAAGTCTGAGGTTATTTGCTTTACGCTTCTTATGAGCTGACAGTTCATTCATATTTGAATCAGAGACTCAAGTAACAAACGTGGATAATTTTTTAAAAGAAGATACATGTTATTGGGTTATTGGATTTCTAGTGAATCAGAACAAACCTGAAAGGCACTGTCTTAATACCAATGATCCAATTAGACATTGAGCATTGCAAAAGAGCTTAGCTGTTATAGATCACTAGGAAGGATTCCTTGAAATGAACAGAAATGGAATGGTATTGGTCTTCATGTGGCTTGTTGTTTCTGAATGCTTTGTCCTTGCTCCCTAGGACCAAGTGTTATATGCCTTTTCCACTGTGTGGTTATTCAGAAATGATTTTCCTACCAAGTCAATAATAGACAAAGTAATCACAGAATATTCTGTTCTTGTTGAACTAATGTTTTTCAAAGGCACAACAATCAAAAGTGGTGGAAATTAGAAACATTGAAACAAGTATCATGGGACTTTTCAATCTTCTGGAATTCTAGTCTATTGTGTTTGAAATAATAGTTCCTAGAACATAGTAAGTACTTAATAAATATTTGTTAAATGATTGAATGAGTGCTTTCCTCCAACTGTATTGTTTTAAAAAGCTTAATAATTCTCCCCCACATTTAAAAACTGGAAAGCCCTTATTTCTACAACATGAGTAAAGGATTTGAGTATCTATGGAGGGCTTGTCTATGCCGCGTGCCAGGAACTTTGCGAAGAGCTTTATATTATATCCATTAGTTCCTACAACAACACTGTGAGACAGGTATTTTCATCATACTTTACAAAAGAAAAAATAAAGCTCTGCATGATCAAATAGCACAGAGTCCTAGAACGATGGGCTCAGGATTTCCTTTTGAGTTACAGAATTTACATCTCTGATGAACTGGTTCTCTGGGAATCAAACCCAGGCCACACAATGAAAGTGCAGAACCTTAACCATAAGACTACAGCATGGAGTAGTAGAATGATGATTTAGCTTGTTTGCCCTGGAGGGCTGCTTCCATTTACATTGCAGTTCCCTATTTTTCTTTATTGCATCCATTTGAATTAAGATGGAAAACAATAGAAACGTCTCCATTTTCTCTTTCAGGAACTTCCTTCATTATTCTCATTTCTAAAAGTCATTTTGGTAAAAGTTGTACAAGTACTTATCATAGTTTTAGAGAAAGCATGAGTCCAGGACTGAGACCAGGTTCATGAAATTAAGTGATGCTTCTAGTTTTCACTGGAAATGAAATGCTTTCCACTTTTCATATTATCTTTTTGACATTTAAATCAACTTGTTGAGATGCAAGAATATAGACGCTAGAGCCACACTGCTGTGATTTGAATTGCAACTCTTCCACTTATTGGCTGGTGACCTTCAGAGTTACTTTACCTCTGTTTCTCAGTCTCCTTCTTTGTAGGATGGGGATAATCATAGAAACACATGGGACTGTTATGAGTATTGAATAAGTTAAATTTCATAAAGCACCTAGAATATCATCTGACAAAGAGTGAGCTCTATATAATATTTGTCAAATAATTACATAAAATTTTCTGTTCCTTAAAAAAAACTCCTTCATGCAAACTAATCTCAAAATTTCATTTGTTTTCTGTTCTTAGAGTTGAAAGTAAGATAGAATCAGACTTCAAATGAAGACCCTGTATGCTCTTAACATAAAATAATTAAAATATTTGATTATCTGTATGTCTTATTGTTTTGTTTGCCTAATAAAAAAATTGAGACAGAGATAATTTATTCTTTTGAGTGAGTTTATAACCCATCTACTTGCAGATAAGCATCACAGTGACCAGTACCAATATTTAATTTTACTGAATATGGATTAGGAGGTAGGGATTTGGCAAGAGGAAAAGCATTGGACAACATTGAATCACAAAAAATAGTCTCTGAATTTTCAACTATTTACCAAATGGGTTACAATGACATTGTTGACATGATAATTTCCACTGAAAATTATGTTTTATAAAACTCGAATTTATGCATGATAAGCAGTTACATTTTCTAGATGACTGAATTCCAAATCAGTGAAGAAATGACTGAAAGGACTGAGTTGATACCTAGATACCTGGGCAAGATATTAAGAAATATATTATTTCCAACCCTCTTCTCCAATGCACAGTCTAGGGATAGCATTTATCCAGAATCTGTTCCTTGGGCAGATTTAGATTTTGTACATTTTAGAAAATATGTAGGGCCCGGGCGCGGTGGCTCACGCCTATAATCCCAGCACTTTGGGAGGCCGAGACAGGTGAATCACTAGGTCAAGAGATTGAGACCATCCTGGTCAACATGGTGAAACCCCGTCTCTACTAAAAATACAAAAAATCAGCTGGGCATGGTGGCGCTGCCTGTAATCCCAGCTACTCAGGAGGCTGAGGCAGGAGAATTGCCTGAACCCAGGAGGCAGAGGTTGCGGTGAGCCGAGATCACACCATTGCACTCCAGCCTGGGTAACAAGAGCAAAACTCCGTCTCATAAATAAATAAATAAATGAAAATGTGTAGAAGATAGACAAGATGGGGGCAAAGGACATGGACATTGTCTGGGCTTAATTATCTGTTTTACCTCTTTGGAATTCAGGCTCCTGTGTTTTGTGGTCATCATGTCGTATCATTTAAAATAGTCTGACTTTTTTTCAGTGTTCCATTGAGGGCTAGAGACACTCCACAACAAGAGTACATATGTGGAAGAATCCGCTATCGGCTGTGCGCACAACCAGAATCGTGTCGAGTTTGGCGGTGAGAGACCCGGCAATGGATCGATCACTGCGTTCAGTGTTCTTGGGGAACATTCCGTATGAGGCAACTGAGGAGCAGTTAAAGGACATTTTCTTGGAGGTTGGTTCTGTTGTCAGTTTCAGGCTAGTATACGATAGAGAGACGGGAAAACCCGAGGGCTATGGCTTCTGCGAATACCAAGACCAGGAGACCGCGCTTAGTGCCATGTGGAACCTCAATGGGCGGGAGTTCAGTGGGAGAGTGCTTCGGGTGGACAATGCTGCCAGTGAAAAGAATAAGGAGGAGTTAAAGAGCCTCGGTCCTGCAGCACCCATTATTGACTCACCCTATGGGGATCCCATCGATCCAGAAGATGCCCCTGAATCGATTACCAGAGCAGTAGCCAGTCTCCCCCCAGAGCAAATGTTTGAGCTCATGAAGCAGATGAAGCTCTGTGTCCAAAATAGCTACCAGGAGGCTCTAAACATGTTACTTCAAAATCCGCAACTGGCTTATGCCCTGTGGCAGGCACAAGTAGTGATGAGAATCATGGATCCAGAGATTGCTCTGAAAATTCTGCATCGGAAGATACATGTCACACCATTGATCCTGGGCAAATCTCAGTCTGTGTCTGTCTCTGTCTCTGGCCCTGGTCCTGGCCCTGGCCCTGGGCTCTGCCCAGGTCCTAATGTTCTGCTAAACCAGCAGAATCCTCCAGCCGCTCAGCCTCAGCATTTGGCTAGAAGACCTGTGAAGGACATTCCTCCTCTAATGCAGACTCCTATCCAGGGTGGAATTCCAGCTCCAGGGCCCATACCAGCTGCAGTTCCTGGACCTGGTCCTGGTTCCTTAACTCCTGGAGGAGCAATGCAGCCCCAAGTTGGAATGCCAGGGGTTGGCTTAGTGCCTTTAGAGCGAGGACAAGTACAGATGTCAAATCCTCGTGGACCCATGACTCCTGCTGGCCTTCCTCCTCGAGGACTGTTAGGAGATGCTCCAAATGACCCACGGGGAGGGACTTTGCTTTCAGTCACGGGAGAAGTGGAGCCCAGAAGTTATCTGGGCCCACCCCATCAGGGTCCCCCCATGCATCATGTTTCTGGTCATGACACACTTCCGCCCTTCCTCACATGAGATGAGGGGAGCGCCATTAGGAGATCCCAGACTGCTAATTGGAGAGCCCAGAGGCCCCATGATAGATCAAAGGGGTCTACCCATGGATGGCAGAGGTAATAGAGACTCTCGAGCGATGGAGACTCACGCCATGGAAACTGAGGTCTTAGAGACACATGTGATGGAGAGGAGAGGAATGGAGACCTGTGTGATGGAAACCAGAGGGATGGAAGCAAGAGGCATGGATGCAAGAGGACTGGAGATGAGGGGCCTTGTCCCCAGTTCAAGAGGCCCTATTATTGGTGGAATTCAGGGTCCTGGTCCCATTAATATAGGGGCAGGTGGCCCTCAGGGATCCAGACAGGTCCCAGGCATTTCAGGGGTGGCAAATCCTGGAGCTGGTATGCAGGGTACAGGCATACAAGGAGCAGTCAGGCAGGGAGCAGGCACACAAGGAGGAAGGATGCAGGGGGCAGGCATACAAGGAGTGGGAATACAAGGAGCAGGCATACAGGGGGCAAGCAAGGTGAAAGCCAGCCTAGCAGTTTTAGTCCTGGGCAGAGCCAGGTCACTCTACAGGATCAGAAAAGGCAACTTTGATCATGCAGGTTCTTCAACTGACTGCAGATCAGATTGCCATGCTGCCCCCTGAGCAAAGGCAGAGTATCTTGATTTTAAAGGAGCAAATCCAGAAATCTACTGGAGCTTCTTGAAAGGTTTTAGAAAATTCTTAGCTGTAGTCTGAAAATGTATTCTGTAGCATTGAGAATGGTTGCAAAAAGCTGACTTCTGCATCCTGACACCTGGATTAGGCTTTCCCTCCTCCTAGAACCTAATCTTTTGTTGTTGTTATTGTTGTTGTTCTTTTTATTTCTATTTTTCTATTTTTAATTGAGGGTGGGGGAAGGAAGGGGGGTTCTGTTCACTTTGAGTTACTGTAAAATAACTGAACATAATGATACTATGCCAAATAAGATTAGAAAGAATAAGCAGCAATATTAAAATGTCTACAATATGTTAACTACATTTGTTAATGTGGAGTAAAATCTTTTGAAAAATGCTCTTAAAGACTAGAAGTTGACCTGTTAAGACGTTAATGTACTAAGATAGTTTTAAGATATTTGGTTGTATAACAAAATATAAAGACGTTTACCAAAAAAAAAAAAAGAAAAAAGAGTACATATGTTTGGACAGACGTAGTGGCTTAAGCCTGTAATCTGAGCACTTTGGGAGGCTAATGGAGGGCAGATCACAAGGTCAGAAGTTCGAGACCAGCCTGACCAACATGATGAAACCTCGTCTCTACTAAAACAAAAAGAAAAAAATACAAAAATTATCTGGGCATGGTGGTGCGAGCCTGTAATCCCAGCTACTCAGGAGGCTGAGGCAGGAGAATTGCTTTACCCCAGGAGGTGGAGGTTGCAGTGAGCCAAGATCGCACTGTGCTGCACTCCAGCCTGGGCTACAAGAGTGAAACTCTGTCTTGGAAAAAAAAACAAAGAGAGAGTACACATGTTTACTTTTAGGAGGTACTTTGCTAAGTGGTCCAGGAAGATTTCCAAGTATACAGATCAAACGGTGATGTCAGGATATTTAGCATTCAGAGAGAAAGAAAAGGATGTTAATATTGAGATACTTCTGGCCTAGATTTCCTGCCTGCCAGTGGTGACTATCACTATCAAATATAGACATTGCAGCATCAATCTGTGCTTTCTCTTTTGCCCATTTGGTGCTCCAATGAACACCTGATTCCTTTAAGTATGAATTTTCAGTATTTAAACTACTTTATCTGTCAGAAAGCCAAATATATTTTATGTTTTACCAACTCATACTGGGGTCAGATTATTAACTAAATCAGATAAAATTATTAAAACATATATTTTTCCTATGGAAGAGTTGGTGTTTTTTTAATGTAAATGTTGAAAAGATAGGAATTGGGTTCCATATTCTTCTGGTAAGTCACTGCATATTCTTGGAAAAATCACTAAATTTCTCTGGGCTTCAGAATTTTTATTTCAGAATAGTGGAGAGTATGCCATTTCTTGGCCACTTGCATATTATTAGAATGACCTAGGAAATCTTATCTAAAAATGTTGTTTAAAGACTGGGTAGGTTAAAGTTTTGAACATTACAATAATAAAAAGTGTATCTAGTTTATTTTAAAATTCATTTTGAGAATATTGGAGTTGACACTGATGTTAGGGATCTTGTTGTAGTCTCTGCCTCTTCCAATTAAAGATGAGGAAACTCATGACTTGCCTTCTATATGTAGCAGAAGCAAAACTAGAACCCAGGTCTCCTGATAGAGCCATACACAACCTCAGAAAGGGCGCTGCTTAAAATTCTGCCTCAGAAAGGGCATTGCTTAAAATATTTGATTTGGGCTTTAAAAATGTCATGGTGAAATCTGGAAGCAAGCCAGTTGCTTTATGCTTTTTATTCTTTTTGGTTTGAATTATTAGCTCTAATTCTGCACAGGTCACCGTGCAGAGGGGGCTATTGGAAGACAGCAAGATTCATGGGTTTTAGAACTTATGCTGCAATAAAGTAATGTAAGAAGAGGACGGGCTTTGGGGGCACATGATGACAAATGTAATACATCACAACACAAACTTCTCTCAGCTCCAGCAGCAATATGTGAGATGACCAAAGCCTGTAAAATTAAACATAACAGGAAAAATGTCTGACAGGAAGTTCCTCCAGAGTGATCCAGCTCTCACCAACTCCCAATTTACTTGCAATATTAACCCTCAGTGAATAAGAAAGGAAGAAACCATAATATATTATTGTTGGTAAAACAACAATAAGGGCATCCTTCATGTAAACTGGACAATAAAGCAATTTGCATATTTGGTAGCAAGTTTAAAAGCTCTTCTAAGACAAATATATATATTTGCATTCTCTACTTCGCACTCCTATAGAATCTCAGTTTATCATAGCATAATCACAATGCCTTGTAAATTGCTAGTTTACTTGTCTGTCTCCAGCAGAAGGCTTTAAGTTCAGTGGCCCCTAATTTCATCTGGTGCCTGCTAAATATTTGCTGAAGTAATGAATGAATGAATGACAGACACATCCTTCTCTTAGTCTGTAGTTTAATTATAGCCCAAAAGATAAGATTAAGATAGAAAATACTGACATGATGATGTATAAAATGAATTATCTGCTTCAATTAATTAATAAAATAACTAGTATTTTTGAGCATCTGATAAACTAATGTTAAGCAATTTTTATGTTACTTTTTCTGGTAGCATGTTTTGAAGGCTCCCACTCCATAACTCCTTTTTCCAAGATTTATAAGTGCTTATAATACTACAGAGCAGATAGAAGCTGCTCTATAATCCTAACAGGGGATTGACATCTTTTAAATCTCAGACCCTGAATTATGGCCTCAAATGAAATTTCATCAAGGTGGGTTTGGTTAATCTCAGAAACTACAGTGATTACACACTATGAAGGCCTTGTTGAGTGATGACAGAAAGACTGAAATTATGGGGGAAAAAAATGAAGGACGACTAGTTTGCCAAAGCAAATCGTCATGGGCTCTGGTACATCAGAAAGGTGAAGTTGAGGGAGGGTGCTGGGGAGTATGGTAGGGGCAAGGTCTTTGATCTATAGAACCCAGGCTATGATCCCAAAGAAATAAAATTAAACACCCAAAACTTAATTTTCATGACAGTGTGTAACCCTCTGTAATAGCTAATCATTCAAAGAATGAAGTCCTTTGAAGTATTAAAACCAGGGCAATCCTTTCCACCCTCCTACCCCATCTAAGGAATAGGCCAATAAACTAAAATCAATGGTTTGGAGCTCTCTTTCATTCTGAAACAATACAGCATCTTTACAGTAATTTGAATAGGAATTAAACACTAAGATAGTAGCAGAAAAGATAGGTTGTATCCTATCAACTCTGTATTATTTTCAGCATTGCACAGACTCTTTTATATCATGCTGTGATACAACTTAACAAGTTTTTCAATTTTATTTTATATTTACTGCCCGCCCCCTTTGGATTACATAAATACCAAAATGAATACATATTTTCTAGCCCTACTCTTGTTTTTTTCCCCTTTAATACTGCAGCTAATGAGGCAAAAGACAATCCCACTGATCCAAACACAGCAATTTGGCAACTTTTATTTCCCTAGTTCAGCCGATTTTGTTATTCTCATACATTTTTATAATTGCAATTTTTCAAGTACCAAGTTAATATAGGTAGAAAAAAAGCTAGTTTGAATCTGAACCTGGTGCTAGAGGTCACAGGAAGATTATGTAATGGGAATGAGAACCTATGCAAAGTATTTAATAGCAGAGCATTTCTAGTAGAGTTCAAGAACATAAAAGTGAAACTACAAGCCCAAAACATTTGCAATTACTGACAAAACTGTGCCTTGACAGATAATGCCAGGGAATAGCTCAAGCAGAGGAGAGAGTTGCTAAAATGGCAATGAACAGTGTACATCTTGATTCTGTAACAACTGATTTCTTGTGTTTTAATTTCTTGCCGTAATGCTTTTCCTTGAAAACTTGCAGAATAGGTAGTTAAGACAAAGAAAAAAATTTCAATGCTTGTGCAATGGATATTACAGAGATTATCAGTTCTTTTCCAAGCAAACTCTAAAAATCTTAGTTCAGAAGCTTAAATGTGGACCGAGGGACTGTGTCCTGTTTCTCCCTGCTGGGTTCATTTAGGCTAAATCCCAGGCTGTCCTGTGTTTTAGTTGGAGACTCTCACAGTGGGGGTGATTGGACTTTCTCTGCCCTAGGCACAACATATGCTACTTCCCATCCCTTTTATAGGCATTAGTTCTGCAGACAGCACTGGTCAAATGTACATTATTCACAATCCCTTTAATGCAAATATGCAAGGCTGAGGGAGAAAATATGTCACAAAGAGGCAGTCATCCATTTCTCTTCTGATTTCTTTCTTCATAGGCTCCCTTTTATATGTTTGATTTTACAGTAAACACAGGATAAAAATCAAGAAATATGTAGCATCCAGTGTGAGAACCATAAAAGAACTTCCTAAAAAGTCCCTCAAATGCCTTTTGTTAAATGCTAGTAACTAGAACCCTATAAATTGTTTTGTTTTTATTGTTGTTCCTTTTTTTCTCTGTGACTGTGTTTTTTTTTTTTAATAATTAAATGGAATCCCTTCATGTACTCTGACACTGTCACATTTGTAAGAAACAGAAAAGAAATCAAAGGGTGGAACTATATTTAATCTGTTAAATGAAAATAAAACACGCAATTAGTTTTGTACTGCAAAAATTAGCTTTTGCCACATTTTCAACCTCTATTTAAATAACTTTGATTTCTCAATAACAAAGCATCTGATCTGTGGCAGAACATTTCTAAGACAGATTTGCAAATGTATATTACACAGGCATGCATTTTATTTATTTGAGCGGCGATTATGTGGTATTTGTCTGTCTAAACCATGGAGATACAACTTACTTTACCAGTAGTGAACCTGAGTTTCACAAAATCATGTGCAAAATATGGAAAGACTCCTGGATTTCTGATACCCTATTTCTGAGAAGTTAAGCACTTCTGTTTTGTTTTAAAGTGTATCCGGTGAATTTCTTTATATACAACTACTTGTCACACAAGAGAACATACTAAGCCTGGCTTTACATTAAGCACATGAAACTTCTATGTGTGGAATGAAAAACTAAAATGTAACCATCTGCACATGATATTTAGAGGTGCATAAAATTGTGCCAGGGACCCTCAGAAGCCCATATACATGAACAGCAATACAGAATTAAAAAAATATATATGCAGAGTAATACAACATTTGGAAGACATTGTACTACTTAATATAATTAAAATGTTAAGCAAATCCTATGTTAGTCTAAGGTACAAGTGGAGCAAACATTTGCCAAATGAAGGAAACAATATGCTTTTATGGTGACTCAATTCCATTAATTTAATGATCTATGTCAATGTGCTTAGATATGTAATGCACTTTTCTGTCTTTTAAAAAGCGTCAGCGTCACTCTTATTCACTTTATGCTTTCTTTCTTTCTTTCTTTCTTTTTTTTTTTTTTTTTTTTTTTTGAGACAGAGTTTCGCTTGTTACCCAGGCTGGAGTGCGATGGCGTGATCTAGGCTCACCGCAACCTCTGCCTCCCGGGTTCAGGCACTTCTCCTGCCTCAGCCTCCTGAGTAGCTGGGATTACAAGCACGCGCTACCATGCCCAGCTAATTTTTTGTATTTTTAGTAGAGACGGGGTTTCACCAAGTTGACCAGGATGGTCTCGATCTCTTGACTTCGTGATCCACCTGCCTTGGCCTCCCAAAGTGCTGGGATTACAGGCTTGAGCCAACACGCCTGGACTATGCTTGCTTTCTTATTGTCGTGTTTAGGATTAACTCAGGAAGCAGGGAAAATAAAAGTCAAATGAAGTGTCAGGTCACCCATTTTTTTTTTCTTACCATGTCATTTTAATGTAGTCTTAAACTCAGATAATTATATTAAGAATGTTACTTTTTCCCCTTGTCCTAAAATGATCTTTTAACTAAAACAGCCAATTACCCAATAGATGGAGGAGGTCTCTTCCACTATTTGTGCCTAGTGATTTACATGGACACCTATTAATGCTAATGGAAGATATGTCCGTAAATCTCTTCACTCCAAAAGGATAATGGCCTTCTATTAGTCTCCTATAAAAGGAGAATAAGCAAAGTCTGTCTTTATAAATGATACAGATAGTGAATTACTTAAGGGAGATTTACAGTACATGTAATTAAATAGTTTTAACCATTTTAGGAGCATTCTGTGTACATTGTTGTAAATTTCAAATATATCAGATATGTCTTTGACTCTGCATAAACTGCCAAAAGTAATCCAGGGGACTATTATTATTAATTAAATACCTGTGTTTTTAGAGGCAAATATATTGTGATAGTGAAAATAGATGTCTTGTTGTTTCTAAGAAAAATAAGACATAAAACCTTTTAAATTTAATAAACAGTTAATTTTAAAACATTATCATGTGCCTTATTCTGAAAAAAGAAGCAAAAGGGTTATTTTATTTCATTTTTAAAGAGAAGTGACATGCACATTTATTAATGGGGTCTGGGGTGGGAAAATCACAGAGTAATTATCTCACTGACATGATAGGGGTACAGTTAGTAACATACCAAAAATGTTATTGTGAATTTGATGTATCAATTTTCATTAAAATTGAAAAAGAATTTTTAAAAACCTAGATTTTGAAATAAGAATGAAATGTCTTCATTTCAGTGATAACATGGCCAACACTGGAAGTGGGATTCTACATTATTGAGTTGTAAAAGTGGAGGAGGAATGTGTGAAGTGTTATCCTGAAGAGTCACCTAATAGTCCCCTAAATTAATTCCTGGGGCCTAGGAAAGATAATGGTGTTAGAGCAGTTTGCCAGACACCTACACAATGGTAACATTAACCTTTGTCAAACTGAAGTAAATGAAATTTGTTTCTGCATCAACTCCCCATGTATATACTAATTTCTCCTTTCCTTGCTGTCCTTTTGCTTCTTTAGACATTTACATCTCACCCTTCCTAAAAAAGTTTGTTTAAAAACTGGTATTTCAAATTAGTCATTTAAATCTTATTGAAAATGCATTAATGTATATACTACCTCTAGGGCTATTTGCATTTTAAATCTCTTCTCTAGAAGTTCTCTTAGACTCCATATTAAAGGACTCAGATATATAGGCAAATTTCTTGAAATCATATTAATATGATACTGTCGGGATTGGCTTTGGCTTACAGCCTGACCTGAACTTTGCTTGAGAGCATAGGGAATAGGAATGTTAAAGAGAATTCGCGAACCCTTGAAACATGCTAAATGTTTGCTATTTGGGGATTTACAAGTCTACAATTACATAGATGTGGTTGTCTAAGCCTGAATTTCAGTGTCCATGATTGCTTCCATTTCAGTTCACATAAACCCTTGTTATCAATATTCAGAATTAGTGCTAGTTAATTGATTTGGGTCCTAAAATTAAAATACATGAGATAAGATTAAGAGATTCTATTTACTGGAACAAAACAGAGGCTTTGGAATTAATGCCACACATGCACAATCATCTGACCTTTGACAAACCTGACAAAAACAAGCAATGGGGAAAGGATTCCCTATTTAATAAATGGTGTTGGAAAAACTGGCTAGCCATATGCAGAAAGCTGAAACTGGATCCCTTCCTTACACCTTATACACAAATTAACTCCAGATGGATTAAAGATTTAAACATAAGACTTAACACCATAAAAACCCTAGAAGAAAACCTAGACAATACCATTCAGGGCATAGGCATAGGCAAGGACTTAATAACTAAAACACCAAAAGCAATGGCAACAAAAGCCAAAATAGACAAACGGGATCTAATTAAGAGCTTCTGCACAGCAAAAGAAGCAATCATTAGAGTGAACCAGCAACAAACACAATGGGAAAAAATTTTTGCAAGCTACCCATCTGACAAATGGCTAATATCCAGAATCTACAAAGAACTGAAACAAATATACAAGAAAAAAACAAACCCATTAAAAAGTGGGTGAAAGATATGAACAGACACTTTTTACAAGAAGACATTTATGCAGCCAACAGACATATGAAAAAAACCTCATCATCACTGGTCATTAGAGAAATGCAAATCAAAACCACACTGAGATACCATATCATGTCAGTTAGAATTGTGATCATTAAAAAATCTGGAGACAACAGATGCTGGAGAGGATGTGGAGAAGTAGGAACACTTTTACACTGTTGATGGGAGTGTAAATTAGTTCAACTATTTTAGAAGGCAGTGTGGCAATTAGTAAAGGATCTAGAAATAGAAATACCATTTGACCCAGCAATCCCATTACTGGGTATATACCCAAAGGATTATAAAACATTCTATTATAAAGGCACATGCACACATATATTCATTACAGTACTGTTTACAATAGCAAAGACCTGGAACCAACCCAAATGCCCATCAAAGATAGACTGGATAAGGAAAACGTGGCACATATATGCCATGGAACATTATGCAGCCATAAAAAAGGATGAGTTCATGTCCTTTGCAGGGACATGTATGAAGCTGGAAAGCATCATTCTCAGCAAACTGACACAAGAACAGAAAACCAAACACTGCATGTTCTCACTCACAAGTGGGTGTTGAACAATGAGATCACATGGACACAGGGAGGGGAACGTCACACACTGGGGTCTGCGTGGGGGGCTAGGGGAGGGATAGCAGAAAGTGGGGAGATCGGGGAGGAAAAACATTAGGATAAATATCTAATGTAGGTGATGGGGAGAGGGAGGCAGAAAACCACTATGGCATGTGTATACCTATGTAACGATCCTGCCAGATCTGCACATCTACCCCAGAACTTAAAAAAAAAAAGATATTCTATTTTATTTACTACATACAATCTTTTAACTCTTTCTCAAAAATAGGGTTATTCCTATTATCTATTTCTTCTTGAGTACATTTTGGTGCTTTGTATTTTTCATTTAATCTGAATTATTCAGTGTTTGGTCTAAAATTGTTCATAATGATCATTTATTGTTGCTTTAATGTATGTAGAACATTTAGTGTTTTTTCTGATATTGATCATTTATGTTTCTTCTATTTTAACCTGGAAATATAATAAATCTGGCTAGAGATTTAGAAAATTTAGTAATTTTTTTGAAGAAATTGATTTTGGTATATTATATTTTTATATTATTATCTTTTCTGTTTTTGTTTTCTCCTCTTACCTTTTATCATTTTCTTCCTTCAATTATTTTAGATTTAATTCTCTCTTTAAAATTTCTAAAGATGAATTAATTTTGATAATCAGTTTAGATTATTAGTATGAGAACACCCCCCCTTTTTTTAAATTGTACTTTAGGTTCTGGGGTACATGTGCAGATCATGCAGGATTGTTGCGTAGGTACACACATGGCAATGTGGTTTGCTGCCTACAACCCTCTGTCACCTACATCTGGCATTTCTCCCCATTTTATCCCTCCCTGATACCCCTCCCTGCTGTCCCTCCCTTGGCCCCCACCAGCAGACCCCAGTGTGTGATGCTCCCCTCCCTGTGTCCATGCGTTCTCATTGTTCATCACCCACCTATGAGTGAGAACATGCTGTGTTTGATTTTCTGGAGAACCCCTTTTTCTAATATAATCATTTTAAAGCTCTCAGTTTCTCTCTAAGCTCTTCTTAGGCTGCATATAACAAAATTTTAAATTATGTTTTTATTTTCCTTGGCTTTAAAACATTTTCAATTTCTTATTGCATTTTTTTCTTTGGTATAATTTTTTTCTTGAAAATAATGCTTTTTTTTTTCCTCTGATTGCTCTTAAGTTTTCTATTTGTCACTGATGTTCAGCAAATTGAGCATAAAAGTCTTGGTGTAGTTTCCTTTTTGTTTATTCTGCTTGGGGTTTGTTGAAATTCTTAGATTTATGGGTTTATAGATTTGGAAAATTTGGAAAATTATATATATATTTTTTGTCTCTTCTCTGGTCTCTTATTTTGGAACCCTAAATTACTTGTAAGTTTGAAAGGTGTTGTCATGCAATCGCTCACTGATACTCTCTTCATTTTCCTATTCTTCCAGTCTTTTATTTATTATTTTTTGCTCTTTATTTTTTGTCTTTGACATTTCTAGTTCTATATTTTCGAGTTCATTGATTTATACTTCTTCTATGTTTAATCAGCAGATAATTTCTTCCAGTGTATTTTTCCCTTCAGAGATGATATTTTCCAGTTCTATAAGTGCCATTGGGTTTTTAAAAAATATTTTGCATTACTTTTTATATTAATAGTTTCTAAGACTTTTTAGAACATATATGTTTAAAAACATATATTTTAGAATATATATATACAGATACCTATAATGTATACATAATATTTTATATATGTATGTATCAGTCATAACATCTTTTCCTGATAATTCTACTGTCTGTGTAATCTCTAAGTCTATTTCTGTTTATTGATTATTCTATAATTTATGTATAATCTTTTCCTGCTCTTTTGTTTGGTAAATTTTGATTGGATGTTGCATGTTGTGCATTTTATATTTTTGGGTGCTGTAATTTTTTTTTTTTTTTTTTTGAGACGGATTTTCACTCTTGTTACCCAGGTTGGAGTGCAATGGCGCGATCTCGGCTCACCATAACCTCCGCCTCCTGGGTTCAGGCAATTCTCCTGCCTCAGCCTCCTGAGTAGCTGGGATTACAGGCACACACCACCATGCCCAGCTAATTTTTTGTATTTTTAGTAGAGATGGTTTTTTTTTTTTTGTATTCCTTTAGATAAAGTTGGACGTTTTTCTGGCATGTGGATATATTACTTGGAAATGGTTCATTCTGTTGGAGGCTGGCTTTTACATTTAATTTATTTTTATTCTTATTTTTTTTGAGACAGAATTGCACTCTTGTCACACTGGCTGGATTGCAGTGGTGCAATCTCAGCTTACTGTAACCTTCACTTCCCAGGTTCAAGCTATTTTCCTGCCTCAGCCTCCTGAGTAGCTGGGATCACAGGTGCATGCCACTATGCCTGGCTAATTTTTGTTTAAAAACAAAATTTCCTCCTTTGGCAATCCTTTCAAGGAATGTTTTTAGTAGAGATAGGGCTTCACC
The DNA here is from genome assembly GCF_049354715.1 of Callithrix jacchus. NCBI lineage: Eukaryota > Metazoa > Chordata > Mammalia > Primates > Cebidae > Callithrix > Callithrix jacchus. The sequence goes on from NC_133505.1 coordinate 59,154,411, forward strand.
ATGTTGGCAAGGTTGGTCTTGAACTCCTGACCTCAAGTGATCCACCTGCCTTGTCCTCCCAAATCACTGAGATTGCAGGTATGAGCCTCCACACCTGGCCCTTTAAAAAAATTTTTTTTTTCAAATTATTTTTCCTTTTAGAAACAAGTTCACCAGGAAACCAGCTCCCCACCCACCACACTGAGCAGGCTGCAGATATCGTTTTTTAAATTTCTCTGATTTTCCCTCATACCGCCAAACAGGATCTCCACAGGATGACCTCAGAAGGCTGGAGTCTCTCGGTGTCTGGCCGGACCCCCTGCTGGTGGTGAAGTCCTCTCTGCCACACTGGAGGTTTCTGATTGAGGGACACAGTCTGGTTTTTGCTTTCTCCGTGTCTTCTAATTTAAAAGACATCCCTGGATGACAGGAACAGTGCAGGAGTGTGAGTTGTTGAAACAATCTGGTGAAGTCTTGTAAAGCCCAGCAAAATTGCTTACATTCCTCAGCACTAGTGACTTGCTTGTGGAAGTCTGTAAGTTGTTTGTGTGTCACTGTGATGGGCTCCCATGGTTGCCTCCTTTGGCAATCCTTTCAAGGAATTCTCTAACCACTGACAAAAAAAAAAAAAAAAAAAAACTGGACTGTCCACCTGCATGACCTCCTAGAGCACTTTAGCCTCATCTGGCAGGATATGTTGGGGAGGAGACAAAAGCAGCATGTGTGGAGCAACTGGCTGACAAGTTCCTGTCTAAGCTGGTTCATCACCTGCCCAATTGGTTCTTTCTGTAAATCAAAGTCTTCCTCATGATCATTGGCTACCCCTGTATGGGTAAGGTCTGGTGGGAACCTCATGATTCTACAGTTGGCATCCCAGTGGTCCAGGGAAGTAGAGGCAATGACCCACTGTGAGATGAGGATGATTCCTTGGCTCCTCTGCAAGATAATAGGGCTATACTGAATAAACCTGGTGGGTATCCTGAACATGCCATCTACAGTGTCAGAGTGATTCTGGAGACTATTCTGCTGTTCTAGGAGCTGAAAGGTGGAGGTGCATAATGCCTGAACATGTCTAGTAGTCCCTGTGTTTTGGCTACTTTGGGTCTCTGAATTTCCATATGAATTTTATGATGAGACTGTCAATTGATACAAAAAGGTAACTGGGATTTTCATAGGAATTGTGTTAAATCTGGAGATCAATTTAGGAGTATTACCACTTTAATATTAAAATTTTCAATCCATGGACTTGGAAAGACTTTCCATTTACTAATGTATTTTAAAATTTCTTTTTATTAATTTTTTGCAGCTTTCAGTGTATAATTCTTGCACTCTTTTTTTAAAAAAATTATTCCTAAATATTATTTTTGATGCTGTTCTAAATGAAATTGTTTTCTTAATTTCACTTTGGGTTTTCAGAAAAATTGAGTAGGAAGTATATAGTTTTATTTATTTATTAATTATATATATTTTATAGCACTTTAGGTACTGGGGTACATGTGCAGAACATGCAGAATTGTTGCATAGGTACATACATGGCAATGGGGTTTGCTACTTCCATTCCCCCTTCACCTGTATCTGGGATTTCTCCCCATGTTATCCCTTCCCAACCTCCCTACCCCTTGCTGTCCCAACCCTATTCCCCCACAACAGACCCCAGCCTGTGATGCTCCCCTCCCTGTGTCCATATGTTCTCATTGTTCAACACCCACCTATGAGTGAGAACATGCAGTGTTTGATTTTCTGTTCTTGTGTCAGTTTGCTGAGAATGATGGTTTCCAGATTCATCCATGTCTCTACAAAGGACAAAAACTCATTGTTTTTTATGGCTGCAAGTATTCCGTGGTATATATGTGCCACATTTTCCTTGTCCAATCTATCATCCATGGGCATTTGGGTTGGCTCGAGGTCTTTGCTATTATAAACAGTGCTTCAATAAACATACATATGCATATGACTTTATAATAGCATGATTTATAATCCTTTAAATATATATCCAGTAATGAGATTGCTGGGTCAAATAGTATTTTTATTTCTAGGTCCCTAAGGAATCACCACACTGTCTTCCACAATGATTGAACTAATTTACACTCCCACTAACAATGTAAAAGTGTTCCTATTTTTCCACATCCTCTCCAGCATCTGTTGTCTCCAGATTTTTTAATGACCACCATTCTAACTGGTGTAAGATGATATCTCAATGTGGTTTTGATTTGCATTTCTCTAATGAGCAGTGACGATGAGCATTTTTTCATGTTTGTTGGCCTCATATATATCTTCTTTTGAAGTGTCTGTTCATGTCCTTCACCCACTTTTGGATGGGTTTGTTTGTTTTTTTCTTGTAAATCTGTTTTAGTTCTTTGTAGATTCTGGATATTAGCCCTTTGTCAGATGGGTAGATTGCAAAATTTTTTTCCCATTCTGTTGGTTGCTGGTTCACTCTAATGATTGTTTCTTTTGTTGTGCAGAAGCTCTGGAGTTTAATTAGGTCCCATTTGTCTATTTTGGCTTTTGTTGCAATGCTTTTGGTGTTTTAGTCATGAAGTCCTTGCCTATGCCTATGTTCTGAATGGTTTTGCCTAGGTTTTCTTCTAGGGTTTTTATGGTGTTAGGTCTTATTTCTAAGTATTTCATCCATCTGGAGTTAATTTTAGTGTAAGGTGTCAAGAACGGGTCTAGTTTTTGCTTTCTGCACACTATTGGCCAGTTTTCCCAACACCATTTATTAAACAGGGAATCCTTTCCCCATTGCTTGTTTTTGTCATGTTTGTCAAAGATCAGATGGTTGTTGATGTGTGGCATTACCTCTGAGGCCTCTGTTCTGTTCTATTGGTCTATGGACCTCTGTATTGGTACTAGTACCATGCTGTTTTGATTATTGTAGGCTTGTAGTATAGTTTAACGTCAGGTAGCATGATGCCTCCAGCTTCATTCTTTTTGCTCAGAATTGTCTTGTCTATGTGGGCTCTCTTTTGGTTCCATATGAAGTTTAAGGTGGTTTTTTCCAGTTCTGTGAAGAGGGTCATAGATAGCTTGATGGGGATAGCACTGAATCTATAAATTACTTTGGGCAGTATGGCCATTTTCATAGTATTGATTCTTCCTAACCTTGAGCACGGAATGTTTTTCCAGCTGTTTGTGTCCTCTCTTATTTTCTTGATCAGTGGCTTCTAGTTCTCCTTCAAGAGATCCTTTACATCCTTTGTTAGTTGTATTCCTAGGTATTTTATTCTCTTTGTAGCAATTGTGAATGGCAGTTCATTTTGGGTTTGGCTCTCTTTAAGTCTGTTACTGGTATATAGAAATGCTTGTGATTTGTGCACATTGGTTTTGTATCCTGAGACTTTGCTGAAGTTGCTTATCAGTTTCAGGAGACTTTGGGCTGAGATGATGGGGTCTTCTAAATGTAGAATCATGTTGTCTGCAAATAGAGACAATTTGACTTCCTCCTTTCCTAATTGAATATCCTTTACTTCTTTTTCTTGCCTGATTGCTTGGGCTAAAACTTCCAATATTATATTGAATAAAAGTGGTTAGAGAGGGCATCCTTGTCTAGTGCCAGATTTCAAAGGGAATGCTTCCAGTTTTTGCCCATTCAGTATGATATTGGCTGTGGGTTTATTGTAAAACGATTTTATTATTTTGAGATACATTCAATCGATACCTAGTTTATTGAGAGTTTTTAGCTGAAAGGGCTGCTGAATTTTGTTGAAGGCCTTCTCTGCCTCTATTGAGATAATCATATGGTTTTTGTCTTTGGTTCTGTTTATGTGGTGGATTACATTTGTAGACATGCGTATGTTGAACCAGCCTTGCATCCCCGGATGAATCCTACCTGATTGTGATGGCTACGCTTTTTGATGTGCTGTTGCAATTGATTTGCCAGTATTTTAGTAAATATTTTGCATCTGTGTTCATCATGGACGTTGGCCTAAAGTTTTCTTTTTTGTTGAGTCTCTGCTGGGTTTTGATATCAGGATGATGTTGGTCTCATAAAATGATTTGGGAAGCATTCCCTCTTTTTGGATTGTTTGGAAAAGATTCAAAAGTGGTACCAGCTCCTCTTTGTATGTCTGGTAGAAAAATCCATCTGGGGAGAACAACCCAGGATTGAAGCTCTCGCTGGACGCACAGAGAGGGTGAGTCGGGGAAGCATTTCCAGACGGATCTTAGTTGCCCACAGAACGGGGAAATTCCCAGGTATAAAAGAGATGCGGGACGCCAGGCAGAGGTCTCCGCTGGCGTAGCCAGCAGCCGGTGTGGCTCCGGCCTGCGCCGGAGCGCAGAGGCGCTCCACAGCGCTCCATACAAAAGCGCACTGTTACGGGTGCCCTGTTGAACCGGCAAACTAAGACCCGAGAGGGCTGAACTTGAGACTGAACGGGTCTTGAACTGTGACCCAGCCCAGGAAATCCCAGGGAGTCAGCGTTTGGGGGAGCGCAGTGCGACAAACAAAACGGCGATTCCAAACGCTCCCAGTGAATAGGTTTTTTTTTTAAAGTGCAGCTCCGCGGGGGAGGGGCGTCAGCCATTACCGAGGCAATCAGCCCCTACTGAGGTACACGCCCATTGTGACACAGCCTGCCGCTGCCAAAACCCGGTACAACAGAGAGACTCCACTGCAGGGCGTAGCCTGAGGCAACAGGGCGGAGACCACAGCAGAAGGGCGGAGCCTGCAGGAAAAGGGCGAACCTCACACCAGCAGGGCGGAGCCTCGGCAGGCAAAAAGTGACTAGACTGCCTCCTAGCTGGGCAGGACAGTGAGGCGGACACTCACAAGGAAAGCCCCAACCCCCCCCAGACAGAGCATCTGAGGAAAAAAAAGGGGTTTTCTTACGAGTTAGGTTGCAGCAGAACTAAACATAGCAGCCTAGCAGCCCTGAATGAACAACAGAGCTCACAGCTCAGCACTTGAGCTCCTACAGACTGTCTCCTCAAGCAACTCCCTGACCCCTCTATATCCATAAGACTGACATTCGGCAGACATCATCCTGGGACAAAGATAGCAGAAAAAGAAACTGGTAGCATCCCTCGCTGTTCCGCAGCCGCTACAGGTGCACCCCAGACAAGCAGGGCCTGGAGTGGACCTCAGCGGTCGTACAGCGAAGGGGCTAGACTGGTAGAAGGAAAACCAAGTAACAGAAATACTCCATCATCAACAATCTGGGTGTCCACTCAGAGATCCAATCAAAAAGTCAGTAACTACACAGATGACAGGTGGATAAATCCACAAAGATGGGAAGAAACCAGCAAAAAAAGGAGGAAAACACCCAAAACCAGAACACCTCGCCACCTAGAAAGGACCAAAACTCCTCACCAGCAAGGGAGGAAAGCTGGACGGGGAATGACTGTGACGAAATGACGGAATTAGACTTCAGAAGGTGGATAATGAGAAACTTTTGTGACCTAAAAGAACATGTTTTAAATCAACGTAAAGAAAGTAAAAACCTTGAAAAAAGATTTGAAAAAAGATTTGAGGAAATGATAACAAGAATGGATACCTTAGAGAGGAATATGAATGAATTAAAGGAGCTGAAAAACACAATACGAGAACTTCGCGAAACATGCACAAGTTTCAATAGCCGAATTGACCAAGCAGAAGAAAGAATATCAGAAGTCGAGGATCAACTCAATGAAATAAAACGAGAAACCAAGATCAGAGAAAAAAGCGCAAAAAGGAATGAACAAAGTCTCCAAGAAATGTGGGACTATGTGAAGAGACCTAACCTACGTTTGATAGGCGTACCAGAATGTGATGAAGAGAATGAATCCAAGCTGGAAAATACTCTGCAGGACATTATCCAGGAAAAATTCCCCCACCTGGCAAGACAGGCCAACACTCAAATGCAGGAAATACAGAGAACACCACAGAGATATTCCACAAGAAGAGCAACCCAAAGGCACATAATCGTCAGATTCAACAAGGTTCAAATAAAGGAGAAAATACTAAGGGCAGCCAGAGAGAAAGGTCGGGTCACCCACAAAGGGAAGCCCATCAGACTCACAGCAGATCTCTCAGCAGAAACTCTACAAGCCAGAAGAGAGTGGGGGCCAATATTCAACATCCTTAAAGAAAAGAACTTTCAACCCAGAATTTCATATCCAGCCAAACTGAGCTTCAGAAGTGAAGGAAAAATAAAATCATTTGCGAACAAGCAAGCACTCAGAGATTTTGTCACCACCAGGCCTGCTTTACAAGAGCTCCTGAAAGAGGCACTACACATAGAAAGGAACAACCAGCACCAGCCACTCCAAAATCACACTAAATGCTAAAGAGCATCAACATAATGAAGAATCTACAACAACTAATGGGCAAAACAGCCAGCTAGCATCAAAATGGCAGTGTCAAACTCACACATAACAATATTAACCCTAAATGTAAATGGACTAAATGCACCAATCAAAAGACACAAACTGGCAAATTGGATAAAAAGCCAAAACCCAGCAGTGTGCTGTATCCAGGAAACCCATCTCACATGCAAGGATACACAAAGGCTCAAAATAAAGGGATGGAGGAAGATTTACCAAGCAAATGGAGAGCAAAAAAAGCAGGAGTTGCAATCCTCATCTTTGATAAAATAGACTTTAAAGCAACAAAGATCAAAAGAGACAAAGAAGGCCATTACATAATGGTAAAAGGATCGATACAACAAGAAGAGCTAACGATCCTAAACATATATGGACCCAATACAGGAGCACCCAGATACATAAGGCAAGTTCTTAATGACTTACAAAGAGACTTAGACTCCCACACAATAATAGTGGGAGACTTTAACACTCCACTGTCAATATTAGACAGATCAACCAGACAGAAAATCAACAAGGATATCCAGGGCTTGAACTCAGACCTGGAGCAAGCAAACCTGATAGACATTTACAGAACTCTCCACCCCAAATCCACAGAATAGACATTCTTCTCAGCACCAGATCATACCTACTCTAAAATTGACCACATAATTGGAAGTAAAGCACTCCTCAGCAAATGCAAAACAACTGAAATCATAGCAAACAGCCTCTCAGACCATAGTGCAATCAAGTTAGAACTCAGAATTCAGAAACCAACCCAGAACTGCACAGCTTCATGGAAACTGAACAACTGGCTCCTGAATGTTGACTGGATAAACAATGAAATGAAGGCAGAAATAAAGAAGTTCTTCGAAACCAATGAGAACGAAGACACAACATGCCAGAATCTCTGGGACACATTTAAAGCAGTCTCTAGAGGAAAGTATATAGCAATAAGTGCCCATATGAGAAGAATGGAGAGATCCGAAATTGACGCCCTATCGTCAAAATTGAAAGAGCTAGAGGAGCAAGATCAAAAAAACTCAAAACCCAGCAGAAGACAAGAAATAACTAAGATCAGAGCTGAACTGAAGGAGATTGAGACACGAAAAACCCTCCAAAAAATCAATAAATCCAAGAGCTGGTTTTTTGAAAAGATCAACAAAATAGACAGACCACTAGCCAGATTGATTAAAAAGAAAAGAGAGAACAACCAAATAGATGCAATAAAAAATGATAAAGGGGAAATCACCACAGATTCCACAGAAATTCAAACCATCATCAGAGAATATTACAAACAACTCTATGCGCATAAACTAGTAAACCTGGAAGAAATGGATAAATTCCTGGACTTCTGTGTCCTCCCAAGCCTAAATCAGGAGGAAGCTGAAACTATGAATAGACCAATAACAAGGGCAGAAGTCGAGGCAGCAATCAAGAGCCTACCACACAAAAAAAGCCCAGGTCCAGACGGGTTTACAGCCGAATTCTACCAGACACACAAAGAGGAGCTGGTACCATTTCTTCTGAAACTATTCCAAATAATCCAAAAAGAAGGAATCCTACCCAAATTATTCTACGAGACCAATATCATCCTGATACCAAAACCCGGCAGAGACCCAACAAGAAAAGAAAACTTCAGGCCAATATCCATGATGAACATAGATGCAAAAATCTTCAATAAAATATTGGCAAGCCGATTGCAACAGCAAATCAAAAAAGTTATTCATCATGATCAAGTAGGATTCATCCCAGGGATGCAAGGCTGGTTCAACATGCGCAAGTCTATAAATGTAATTCACCACATAAACAGAACCAAAAACAAAAACCACATGATTATCTCAATTGATGCAGAGAAGGCATTTGACAAAATTCAACAGCCCTTTATGCTAAAAACCCTCAATAAACTCGGTATCGATGGAACGTATCTCAAAGTAATAAAAGCTATTTATGACAAACCAACAGCCAATATCATACTGAATGGGCAAAAACTGGAAGCATTCCCTTTGAAATCCGGCACTAGACAAGGATGCCCTCTGTCACCACTCCTATTCAATATAGTACTGGAAGTTCTAGCCAGAGCAATCAGGCAAGAAAAAGAAATAAAGTGTATTCAAATAGGAAAGGTGGAAGCCAAATTGTCTCTATTTGCAGACAACATGATAATATACCTAGAAGACCCCATCGCCTCAGCCCAAAAACTCCTGAAACTAATAAGCAACTTCAGCAAAGTCTCAGGATATAAAATCAATGTGCAAAAATCACAAGCCTTCCTCTACACCAATAACAGACTTAAAGAGAGCCAAATCAAGAACGAACTGCCATTCACAATTGCTATAAAAAGAATAAAATACCTTGGAATACAACTCACAAGGAACGTAAGGGACCTCTTCAGGGAAAACTACAAACCACTGCTCAACGAAATCAGAGAGGACACAAACAGATGGAGAAACATTCCATGTTCATGGTTAGGAAGAATTAATATTGTGAAAATGGCTATACTGCCCAAAGTAATTTACAGAATCAACGCTATCCCCATCAAGCTACCATTGACTTTCTTCACAGAACTGGAAAAAACCACCTTGAACTTCATATGGAACCAAAAGAGAGCCCGCATAGCCAAGTCAATTCTAAGCAAAAAGAACACAGCGGGGGGCATCACACTACCGGATTTCAAACTATACTATAAGGCTACAGTAATCAAAACAGCATGGTACTGGTACCAAAACAGAGATATAGATCAATGGAACAGAACAGAGGCATCAGAGGCAACACAACATAGCTACAACCATACAATCTTTGATAAACCTGACAAAAACAAGCAATGGGGAAGGGACTCCCTGTTCAACAAATGGTGTTGGGAAAACTGGCTAGCCATGTGTAGAAAGCAGAAACTGGACCCCTTCCTGACACCTTACACCAAAATTAACTCCAGATGGATTAAAGACTTAAACATAAGACCCGGCACCATAAAAACCCTAGAAGGAAATCTTGGCAAAACCATCCAGGACATAGGAGTAGGCAAGGACTTCATGAACAAAACACCAAAAGCATTGGCAACAAAAGCCAAAATAGACAAATGGGACCTAATCAAACTCCACAGCTTCTGCACAGCAAAAGAAACAGTCTCTAGTGTGAATCGGCAACCAACAGAATGGGAAAAAATTTTTGCAGTTTACCCATCTGACAAAGGGCTGATATCCAGAATTTAAAAAGAACTCAAACAGATTTACAGGAAAAAAACAAACAAGCTTATTCAAAAGTGGTCAAAGGATATGAACAGACACTTTACGAAAGAAGACATATATGAGGCCAACAATCATATGAAAAAATGCTCATCGTCACTGGTCATCAGAGAGATGCAAATCAAAACCACATTGAGATACCATCTCACGCCAGTTAGAATGGCGATCATTAAAAAATCTGGAGACAACAGATGCTGGAGAGGATGTGGAGAAAAAGGAACACTTTTACACTGTTGGTGGGAGTGTAAATTAGTCCAACCATTGTGGAAGATGGTGTGGCGATTCTTCAAGGCCTTAGAAATAGAAATCCCATTTGACCCAGCAATCCCATTACTGGGTATATATCCAAAGGACTATAAATCGTTCTACTACAAGGACACATGCACACGAATGTTCATTGCAGCACTGTTTACAATAGCAAAGACCTGGAATCAACCCAAATGCCCGTCAATGATAGACTGGATTGGGAAAATGTGGCGCATATACACCATGGAATATTATGCACCAATCAGAAATGATGAGTTCGTGTCGTTTATAGGGACATGGATGAATCTGGAGAACATCATTGTCAGCAAACTGACACAAGAACAGAAAATGAAACACCACATATTCTCACTCATAGGCGGGTGATGAAAAATGAGAACACATGGACACAGAGAGGGGAGTACTAAACACTGGGGTCTATAGGGGGAAAAGGGGAGGGCCAGTGGGAGGGGGAGGTGGGGAGGGACTGCCAGGGGAGAAATACCAAATGTGGGTGAAGGGGAGAAAGCAAACAAAACACACTGCCCTGTGTGTACCTATGCAACTCTATTGCATGCTCTGCACATGTACCCCAAAACCTAAAATGCAATAAAAAAATAATAAAAAAAAAAAAGAAAAACCCATCTGGACCTGGGCTTTTTTTTTGGTTGGTAGGCTATTAGTTGCTGCCTCAACTTCAGGCCTTGTTACTGGTCTATTCAGGGTTTTGACTTCTTCCTAGTTTAGGCTTGGAAGGGTGCTTGTGTCCAGGAATTTATCCATTTCTTCCATGTTTACTGGTTTATGTGCATAGAATTGTCTGTAGTAATTTCTGATGGTAATTGTATTTCTGTGGAATCTGTGGTGATATCCTCTTTCTTGTTTTTTATTGCATCTATTTGATTCTTCTCTCTTTTCCTTTTTATCAATCTGGCTAGCAGTCTGTCTATTTTGTTTATCTTTTCAAAAAACCAGCTCCTGGAATTTCTGATTTTTTGAATGTTTTTTTTTGTGTGTGTGTTTCTATCTCCTTCAGTTATGCTATAATCTTAGTTATTTCTTGTCTTCTGCTAGCTTTTGAGTTTTTTTGATCATGCTCCTCTAGCTCTTTCAATTTTGGTGATAGGGTGTTGATATTAGAACTTTCCTTGCTCCTCATGTGGGCATTTATTGCTATAAAATTTTCTCTAGAGACTGCTTTAAAGATGTTTCAGAGATTCTGGTGCATTTTGTCTTCATTTTCCTTGGTTTTAAATAGCATCTCTATTTCTGCCTTCATTTCATTGTTTATCCAGTCGACGTTCAGGAGCACGTTGTTCAGTTTCCATGAATCTGTGTGGTTCTGAGTTATTTCTTAATTCTAAGTTCTAATTTGATTGCCCTGTGGTCTGAGAGAATGTTTGTTATGATTTCTGTTCTTTTGCATTTTCTGAGGAGTGATTTACTTCCAATTATGTGGTCAATTTTAGAGTAGGTGTGATGTGGTACTGAAAAGAATTTATATTCTGTGAATCTGTGTTAGAGAGTTCTGTAGATGTCTATTAGGCCTGCTTGGTCCAGATCTGAGTTCAAGTCCTGGACATCCTTGTTAATTTTCTGTCTTGTTGATATGTCTAATATTGACAGTGGAGTGTTAAAGTCTCCCAATATTGTTGTGTGGGAGTCTGAATCTCTTTGCAGGTCATTAAGAACTTGCTTTATGTATCTGGGTGATCCTGTATTGGGTACATATATATTTAGAATTGTTAGCTCTTCTTGTTGCATTGATCCTTTTACCAATATGTAATGCCCTTTTTCTCTTTTGATCTTTGTTGGTTTAAAGTCTGTTTTATCAGAGACTAGGATTGCAACTCCTGCTTTTTTTTTCTCTTCATTTGCTTCATCCATCCCTTTATTTTGAGCCTATGTGTGTCCTTGCATGTGAGATAGGTTTCCTGGATAGAGCACATCGTTGGGCTTTGACTTTTTATCTAATTCGCCAGTCTGTGTCTTTTGATTGGGGCATTTAGCCCATTTACATTTAAGGTTACTATTGTTATGTGTGAATTTGATCCTGCATTTTGATGCTAGCTGGTTGTTTTGCCCATTAGTTGATGCAGTTTCTTAATTGTTCTGATGCTGTTTACCATTTGGTATGTTTTTGGAGTGGCTGGTACTTTTTGTTTCTTTCTGTGTTTAGTGCTTCTTTCAGGAGCTCTTATAAGGCAGGCTTGTTTGTGAGAAAATCTCTCAGCAATTGCTTATTCATAAAGGATTTTCGTTCTTCTTCACTTATGAAGTTTAGTTTGGCTGGGTATGAAATTCTGGGTTGAAAATTCTTTTCTTTAAGGATGTTGAATATTGGCCCCCACTCTCTACTGGCTTGTAGGGTTTCTGCCATGAGATGCACTGTGAGTCTGATGGTCTTCCTGTTGTGGGTAACTGGACCTTTCTCTCTGGCTTCCCTTAGCATTTTTTCCTTCATTTCAACCCTGATGAATCAGATGATTATGTGCCTTGGGGTACTCTTCTTGAGAAATACCTTTGTCGTGTTCTCTGTATTTCCTGGACTTGAATGTTGGTCTGCCTTGGTAGGTTGGGGAAGTTCTCCTGGATAATATCCTGAAGAGTGTTTTCCAGCTTGGATTCATTCTCTCTGTCACATTTAGGTACACCTATCAAATGTAGGTTAGGTCTTTTCACATAATCTGATATTTCTTGGAGGCTTTGTTCATTTCTTCTCATTCTTTTTTTAATCTAATCTTGCCTTCTCATTTTATTACATTGAGTTGATTTCAATCTCTGATATCCTTTTTTCTGTGTGGTCAATTCGGCTATTGAAACTTGTATATGCTTTGAGAAATTCTTGTGTTTTTCACCTCCATCAGATCATTAATATTCTTCTCTAAGTTGTTTATTCTTGTTAGCATTTCATTAAACCTTTTTTTATTGCATTTTAGGTTTGGGGGTACATGTGCAGAACATGTAAGACATTTGCATAGGTACACACATGGCAGTTTGTTTTGCTGCCTTCCTCCCCTTCACCTGCATTTGGCATTTCTCCCCAGGCTATCCCTCCCCAGCTCCCCAGGACCCCCACTGTCCCTCCCCTCTTCCCCCCAATAGACCCCAGTGTTTGGTACTCCCTTCCCTGTGTCCATGTGTTCTCTTTTTTCATCACCCACCTATGAGTGAGAATATGCAGTATTTCATTTTCTGTTCTTGTGTCAGTTTGCTGAGAATGATGTTCTCCAGATTCATCCATGTCCCTACAAACGACACAAACTCATCATTTTTTATTGCTGCATAATATTCCATGGTGTATATGTGCCACATTTTCCCAATCCAGTCTATCATTGATGGGCATTTGGGTTGGTTCCAGGCCTTTGCTATTGTAAACAGTGCTGCAATGAATATTCGTGTGCATGTGTCCTTATAGCAGAACGATTTATAGTCCTTTGGATATATACCCAGTAATGGGATTGCTGGGTCAATTGAAATTTCTATTTCTAAAGCCTTGAGGAATTGCCACACAGTCTTCCACAATGGTTGAACTAATTGACACTCCCACCAACAGTGTAAAAGTGTTCCTATTTCTCCACATCCTCTCCAGCATCTGTTGTCTCCAGATTTTTAATGATCGCCATTCTAACTGGCATGAGATGGTATCTCAATGTGGTTTTGATTTGCATCTCTCTAATGACCAGTGCTAATGAGCATTTTTTCATGTATTTGTTGGCCTCATATATGTCTTCTTTTGTAAAGTGTCTGTTCATATCTTTTGCCCACTTTTTAATATGCTTGTTTGTTTTTTTCCTGTAAATCTGTTTGAGTTCTTTGTAAATTCTGGATATCAGCCCTTTGTCAGATGGGTAGACTGCAAAAATTTTTTCCCATTCTGTTGGTTGCTGATTCACTCTAGTGACTGTTTCTTTTGCCATGCAGAAGCTGTGGATTAGGTCCCATTTGTCTATTTTGGCTTTTGTTGCCAATGCTTTTGGTGTTTTGGTCATGAAGTCCTTGCCTACTCCTATCTCCTGAATGGTTTTGCATAGATTTTTTTCTAGGGTGTTTATGGTGCCAGGTCTTATGTTTAAATCTTTAATCCATCTGGAGTTAATTTTAGTGTAAGGTGTCAGGAAGGGGTCCAGTTTCTGCTTTCTGCACATGACTAACCAGTTTTCCCAACACCATTTATTAAACAGGGAATCCTTTCCCCATTGCTTGTTTTTGTCAGCATTAAACCATTTTTCAAGTGTCTTAGTTTCTATGCATTGGGTTAGAACATGTTCTTTTAGCTCAGAGAAGTTTCTTATTACCCACCTTCTGAAGCCTGTTTCTGTCAGTTCATCAGACTAATTCACTATCCACCTTTGTTCCCTTCTGGTGAGGTGTTGTTATCCCTTGGAGGACGAGCGGCATTCTGGTTTTGGGTGTTTTCATCCTTTTTGCTCTGATTTCTTCCCATCTTTATGAATTTATCTACCTGTGGTCTTTGTAGTTTGTGACTTTTTTATGTTGTCTCTGAGTGACCATTTTTTTTGTTGATGATGAAGTTATTTCTTTCTGTTTTTTAGTTTTCCTTCTAGTATTCAGGCCCCTCTGCTGTAGGACTGCTGGAGGTCCACTCCAGACTCTGCCTGCCTGGGGATCACCTGTGGCAGCTACAGAACACTAAGGGTTTCTGCTAGTTTCTTCTTCTGTTATCTTAGTCCCAGAAGGATACCTGCCAGATGTCAGCCTCAGCTCTCCTTTATGAGTTGTCTCTTTGGATATATGAGGGTTAGGGAGCTGCTTGAGAAGACACTCTGAAACTTATCAGAGCTCAATTGCTGAACTATGAGCTCCGTTGTTCTGTTCAGAGCTACTGGGCAGGTAAGTTTAAGTCTGCTGCAGTGGACCTCATAACCGCCTTTTTTCCCAGGTGCTCTGTCCTGGGAAGGTAAGGCTTTATTTATAAGTTCTTGTCATGCTGCTGCCTTTTTTTGGAGCTGCTCTGCCCAAAAAGGAGGTAGCCTAGTCTCAATCTGCCTGCAGAGGTATTGCTGAGCTGCTGTGTGCTCTGCCCAGCTGCTGTGTGAACTTCCTTGTGGTTTTGTTTATAGTAGTGTAGTTAGAACTGCCTTGGTAATTGCAGTTCTAACTATACAACTATAAAGAAAATACCTCAGTAACGTCAGACTGCCTCTGTAATCGCAGATTGCCTCAGTAATGGCAGACTGCTTCAGTAATGGTGGATTGCCTTTGCAATTGTGGACTACCTTGCTAATGGAGGACTGCCTTGTTAGTGGTGGACTGCCTCAGTAATGGCAGATACCCTTCTCCCCACAGAGCTGGACTGTCTGGGGAGCAGCTGTGCTTGCTGTGAAACTCTCAAGCCAAGCTTTTCAGATTTCTGGTCTTTGTTGGGGGTAGGACCTGCTGAGCCAGATCAACTGGCTCCCTGTTTAAGCCCCCTTTTTTACAGTTGCATGGGTGGCTCTGTCTCCCAGGCATTCCAGATGCCAGTTGAAATGGCTGCCCAGATTTATGTGAGTTTTTGTGCGGAGACCACTGTATAGGCTGAAACACCCGTGTTGCGACCTCATGGCACTTTTCAGCCTGGGAATCTCTTGGTCTGTGAGCAGTAATAACTTGTTTGGAAATGCAGTGATCACTCATCTTCTGCATTGTTCTCACTGGGAACTGCACTCCAGAGCTTTTCCTATTCGGCCATCTTCACAATTTCTAGAAAGTATATAGTTTTTTAAGAATTATTGTGCTTTAAGTTCTGGGGGGTACATGTGCAGAATATGCAGGTTTGTTACATAGGTATACCATGCCTTGGGGGTTTGCTGCATCCATTTCTTCATCATATACATTAGGTATTTCTCCTAATGTTATCCCTCCCCAATCCCCCCCTATACCTGCTATCCCTTTCCTAGCTCCCCCACCCCCTGACAGGCCCTTGTGTGTGATGTTCCACTCCCTGTGTCCATGTTTTCTCATTCTTCAGCACCCACTTATAAGTGAGAATATACAGTGTTTGGTTTTCTGTTCTTGTGTCAGTTTGATGAGAATGATGTTTTCCAGCTTCATACATGTCCCTGCAAAAGACAAGAACTCATCCTTTTTTATGGCTGCATAGTATTTCATGATGCATATGTGCCACATTTTCCTTATCCAGTCTATCTTTGATGGGCAATTGGGTTGGTTCCAAGTCTTTGCTATTGTAAACAGTGCCACCCACAACAAACATATGTGTGCATGTGTCTTTATAATAGAATGTTTTATAATCCTTTGGGTATATACCCAGTAATGGGATTGCTGGGTCAAATGGAATTTCTATTTCTAGATCCTTGAGGAATTGTCACACTGACTTCCACAATGGCTGAACTAGTTTACCCTGCCACCAACAGTGTAAAAGTGTTCCTATTTCTCCACATCCTCTCCAGCATCTGTTGTCTCTAAATATTTTAATGATCGCTATTCTAAGTGACATGAGGTGGTGTCTCAATGTGGTTTTGATTTGCATTTCTCCAGTGATGATGAGTTTTTTTTTTCATATGGTTTGTTGGTTGCATAAATGTCTTGTCTGTTCATATCCTTTGCCCACTTTTTGATGTTTTTTTTTTTTTTTAAATTTGTTTTAGTTCTTTGTAGATTCTGGATATTAGCCATTTGTCAGATGGGTACATTGCAATTTTTGTTCCCATTCTGTTGGTTGCCAGTTCACTCTAATGATTGTTTCTTTTGCTGTGCAGAAGCTCTTATGTTTAATTAGATCCCATTTGTCTATTTTGGCTTTTGTTGCCATTGCTTTTGGTGTTTTAGTCATGAAGTCCTTGCCTGTGCCTATGTCCTAAATGGTATTACCTAGGTTTTCTTCTAGGGTTTTTATTGTGTTAGGTATAGTGTTTAAACCTTTAATCTATCTGCAGTTAATTTTTGTATAAGGTGTAAGAAAGGATCCAGTTTCAGCTTTCTGCATATGGCTAGCCAGTTTTCCCAGCACCATTTATTAAATATTAAATCCTTTCCTCATTGTTTTGTCAGGTTTGTCAAAGATCAGATGGTTGTGGATGTGTGGTGTTACTTCTGAGGCCTCCAGTCTGTTCCATTGGTCTATATCTCTGTTTTGGTACCCGTACCATGCTGTTTTCATTACTGTGACCTTGCAGTATAGTTTGAAGTCAGACAGCATGATGCCTCCAGCTTTATTTATTTTTTCTTATTTAGTACTGTCTTGGATATGTGGGCTCTCTTTTGGTTCCATATGATGTTTGAGTTGGTTTTTCTCCAATTCTATGAAGAAAATCAATGGTAGCTTGATGGGGATGTCATTGAATTTATAAATTACTTTGGGCTCTATGGCCATTTTCACAATATTGATTCTTCCTAACCATAAGCATGGAATGTTTTTCCATCTGTCTGTGTGTCCTCTCTTATTTTCTTGAGCAGTATTTTGTAGTTCTCCTTGAAGACATCCTTTATATCTTTATTAGTTGTATTCTTAGGTATTTTATTTTCTTTGTGGTGCTTGTGAATGGGAGTTCACTCATAATTTTTCTGTTTGCTTTTATTGGTGTACAGAAATGCTTGTGATTTTTGCACATTGGTTTTGTATTCTGAGACTTTGCTGAAATTGCTTATCAGCTTGAGGAGATTTTGGGCTGAGACAATGGGGTCTTCTAAATATACAATCAGGTCGTCTGCACATAGAGACAATTTGACTTTTTCTTTTCCTAATTGAATACATTTCTTTTTCTTGACTGGTTGCCCTGGCCAGAACTTCCAATACTATATTGAATAATTGGAGGGGTGACAGAGGGCATTGCTGTCTTCTGCCAGTTTTCAAAGGGAATGCTTCCAATTTTTGCCCATTCAGTATGCTATTCACTGTGGGTTTGTCATAAATAGCTCTTATTATTTTGAGATACATTCCATTGATACCTAGTTTATTAAGAGTTTTTAGCATAAAGGGCTACTGAATTTTGTCAAAGTCCTTCCTCTGCATCTATTGAGATAATCATGTGGTTTTTGTCTTTGGTTCTATTTATGTGATGGATTATGTTATAGATTTACATATATTGAACCAGCCTTGCATCCCTGGGATGAAGCTGACTTGATCGTGATGGATAAGCTTTTTGATGTGCTGTTGGATTTTGGTTTGCCAATATTTTGTTGAGGTTTTTCTCAATGTTTATCATGAATATTGGCCTGAAATTTTATTTTTAGTTGTGTCTTTTCCAGGTTTTAGTATCAAGATGATGTTGGTCTCATAAAATGTGTTAGGGAGAATTCCCTCTTTTTGTATTGTTTGGAATAGTTTCAGAAGGAATGGTCCCAGCTCCTCTTTATACCTTTGATATAATTAGGCTGTGAACCTGTCTGGTCCTGGACTTTTTTTTTTTCCTTTTTTTTTCTTTTTTGGTTGGTAGGCTATTAATTGCTGCCTCCACTTCGGAACTTGTTATTGGTCTATTCAGGGATTCAACTTCTTCCTGGCTTACTCTTGGCTAGCTTTTTGAAATGATCAACAAAATAGATAGACAGCTAGCCCAACTAATAAAAAAGAAAAGAGAGAAGAATCAAATAGATGCGATAAAAAATGATAAAGGGGATATCACCACCGATTTCACAGAAATACAAACTACCATCAGAGATTAGTACAAACACCTCTATGCATATAAACCAGCAAATCTAGAAGAAATGGCTAAATTCCTGGCACTTACACCATCCCAGGAAAGTATAGAGTTTTAATGTTATCTTCCCTTCTCAATTTTCTTTATTAACCTCTTATTTCAGGTTTGTACATTTGTTAAATTGATGAATCAGTATAGATATATTCTTAGTGAAGTCCATAGTTTACATGAAGGTTCACATTTTGTGTTACATTGTGGGACTGAGGAATGCATAATGTCATGTATCCACTATTATAGCATCATCCATACCCCCCCAGCAACTACTGATATTTAACTGTTTCTTTAGATTTTTTTTTTCTACAGTGTTATGTCTTTGATATTATACAGTCTATAGCCTTTTTAGACTGGCTTCTTTTAGTTACCAATATGTTTGTAAGTTTTCTTTATGTTTTTGCTTGATAGCTCATTTAAAAAAATCACTACACAGTATTCCACTGTATAGATGTACCACAGTTTGCTTATTCATTCATGTACTGAAGGACTTCTTACAAGATTTGGCAATTGTAAATAAAGCTGCCATGAACATTGATTTGCAGGCTTTCTTTGGATATTTTTTCAACTTATTGGGTAAAAATGTGATCGCTGGATTGTATGTTTAGTTTTATAAGAAACTGACAAATTGCCTTGCAAAATGGCTGTACTGTTTCACATTACCACCAGCAATGAATAAGAGCTCCTTCATTTCACATCCTCATCAGCAGTAACATTATCAGTGTTTTGGATTTTGGCTACGCTAAGAGGTATGTGTTACTACTCAGTTATTTTAATTCATAATTCCCTGATGACACATGATGTTTTACGTCTTTTTATGGGCTCATCTGCCACCTGTATATCTTTCATGAGTTGTCCACTCCATAATTTTGCCCATTTAAAAATTGGCTTGTTTTCATATGAGATTTAAGAGGTTTGTTTTTTAAAAAAATATGTTTTAGATACAACTTTTTTTATCAGACATGTTTTGCTCGGTTTGTAGCCTCTGTTTCCATTTACTTTTTACTTAACTTTTCCAGGCCTTTGTTTTCTCACTGGTAAAAAATATGTATAATAATAGAATCCTACACGATTATATTGAAGTTTATATCAATTAAGATTCAATTATTGGGCCGGGCGCGGTGGCTCACGCCTGTAATCCCAGCCCTTTGGGAGGCCGAGGCGGGTGGATCACAAGGTCGAGAGATCGAGACCATCCTGGTCAACATGGTGAAACCCCGTCTCTACTAAAAATACAAAAAAATTAGCTGGGCATGGTGGCGCATGCCTGTAATCCCAGCTACTCAGGAGGCTGAGGCAGGAGAATTGCCTGAACCCGGGAGGCGGAGGTTGTGTTGAGCCGAGATCGTGCCACTGCACTCCAGCCTGGGTAACAAGAGTGAAACTCCGTCTCAAAAAAAAAAAAAAAAAAAAAAAAAAAAAAAAGATTCGATTCTTTAAAACCACTTTGGATATTTTAAATAATAAGATATTTAATACGGATTAATTATGTGCTTATGAAATTGTTGAAACAACTAGACAGAAAGCACTAGGCTGAACTGCCAGGATATCCTCTGAAAACAAAACTATTCAATTGGCCTGTCAAGAGAGTTGCTTCCTCTGCCACACATAATAAGGGAGTCAAGAGGCTGCCACTGGAACCATGTGCCAATAGCTCACTAAAATCTAGGATTTAGGAGCTTGTAATAGCCCCTGTTACCACCACTCTCACTGCTACATCTGTAACTGCTGAGGATTGGGAAAATGAGCCCAGATGCTATTTCTCCAATTCCTTATCAATATCTATAAAGCTGTGGGTATTGGCTTCTTTATAGCTTTGCTTGTCAGAAGAAAATATGCTGAAAGCCACAGGTATGTGATCTTCATTTTACTTCTGCTTTCCAGATTTCAGGGGAGTGCTTTTAATTGGTGAAAACTACTTTGTAAACCTAATGTGTTTTGTTAGTTGCAAAGAAATTCTTGGAATATACTTTTAAACTTTCCAATGTTTGTAATAAAGCAAGAAAAAATAGAAGGTGGGAAAAAGTGCTGAGGGCCATTATACACATACCATATCTAGCTCAACAATTAAATGTTGAGTTATCCTTGAGGCACTCAATCTATTTTCATGATTTTAGTTCACTTTCTGACCCAGGAAATAAGTCATGAATTTTTGTACTACCATAAATTAAAAATCTAAGTTCCTGAATGTCAGATGCCAGGACCACATCTTTAAATGTTGCACAATTCCTTCAAGAAGGTGTATAATGTCTCTTTCAGAATGTCCCCAACGAAGTAAGATTTGGTTTCGTGTTGTGTCTCATGTTGTTATTTTTTGCTAACTTGTTCACCTTTGGAATTGTCTGAATTTGGTTCCTATTACTCCATTTTCTTGATTTTGAATTCTGAAACCCTTTTCACTCAGTTCTTTTTTTTTTTTTTTTTAATCCTGACCTTAGATCTAGACGTTCACTTTGCTTCTTTCTCCTTGCTTACCGGCCAGAACCTGACTTTTTCCACTGCCTTTCTGGTACTGATTTGTGATCTGATCCTGGTTTGAGTATTGCTATTGCATATCTGTGACCCACCTTTACCACCACATTATGGCAGCACCTTAATCCTTTTGTGTTTATTTAGACAAGTTTCTATTTCCAGATGCAACATATTGGAAATTTTGAAGGCTTTTTTTTTTTTAAAGACTGTGTCTTGCTCTGTCACCCAGGCTGGAGTGCAGTGGCATGATCTCAGCTCACTGCAGCCTCTGCCTCCTGGGTTCAAGTGATTATTGGACCTAAGCCCCCTGAGTAGCTAGAATTCATGGGCACATCACCACGCCCAGCTAATTTTTATATTTTTAGTAGAAACATGGTTTCATCATGTTGGCCAAGCTGGTCTCGAACTTCTGGCTCCAAGTGATCCACCTGCCTCGGCCTCTCAAAGTGCTGGGATTACAGACATGAGCCACTGTGCCTGGCTTGAAGCCTAGTTTAAGGTATCAAATAGTTTATATTTTGTCTGCAAGTCAAAACCTTTTATCTTCCTAGCAATTTTAAACCAATGCATATTTTATAAGACAGTTAATTGACAACACATCGACTTATACATATCTGAACCATCAGTATGCTTGAAAATGGCCATTTAGGAGTTTATAAATCTCCAGCATGTTATTTTTCTTAGAAGCAGGCTGTTCTAAGTGAATTAATTTATCTTTCCATGTTCAAAGTTTGATTTCAAACTTGACCCTTTGAATATAGAAAAGGTTTTGTTTGATTTTGGGAATTTTCTCACCTCTCATATCTAATTTAAGAAACAGACAGACTTTTTTTTTCTTTCCTTTCAGCTACCCATACTTACAAGTTTCAAAATAAATGATGGTTGTGGGAAAGCCAACAGTCAGTAAACTATTAATAATGCATTAAGAAATGTTTTCTTTTCCTGATCTCTAGAATGTTTGCTTCTGTATTTTGGATGAATATTTACTTTGTTTTAATTTATTTATTTAATAGAACTCTTTTTTCTGAAACAGAAACTCCATAGAATTTCTTAATTTGGAAACTGAGAAATAGATAACAGTGTTAGCCATTTTCTACAGGTGATTTCATTTTAGCTGTTGCAGGACAGTAAGCAATAATATATGGAAGGAAGGAAGGAAGGAAGGAAGGAAGGAAGGAAGGAAGGAAGGAAGGAAGGGAGGGAGGGAGGGAGGGAGGGGGGGGGGAGGGAGGGAGGGAGGGAGGATCTTCAGAATCCTATATAAGACATGATGAAACTTGATTTTTTTGGTTATATCTGATGTAAGTAATAAACGTATATTGTTTTAGAAATGGCAGATACTTTTGATAAACCTAGGTCTCCTCCAAATTGTGTTCAAGCATTGCAGTAGAACTTTTAATGGAGAAAAGACACTGAGTACTTTCTTCTCCATTGCTTTTCCAGTGTTGCACTGGGCTTTGAAGAGGGAAAGTGTTTTTATGCTGTTTTCAGCAAGAAGAGTTTTGGAGACTTATACGGGAGCACAGTGTCTCTCCCTATAAATTTATCATTCTATTTTTAAGATTGAACAGCTAAAGTAAAAAACAGGAACAATTAAGCAAAAGATTATTTAGTCAAGTATAAGACCATTCCTGTTTATTTCTTGTCATCTTGTCTATTTCCTGTCATCTTGTGGTGTTGGATATGTTTTTTACTTCTAAGGCCTCTAAGTTTCTTAAATCTAAGACATAGGAATAATATTTTCTTTCTTTCTCTTTTTATCTTTTTTTTTTTTTTTTGAGATGGAGTTTCACTGCCACCCAGGCTGGAGTGCAATGTCACGATGCTCCTGTCTCAGCTTCCTGAATAGCTGGGATTACAGGTGCATGCCACCATGCCCAGCTGTGTGTGTGTGTGTGTGTGTGTGTGTGTGTGTGTGTGTGTGTGTGTGTATTTAGCAGAGAGGGAGTTTCACTGTGTTCCCCAGGCTGGTCTTGAATTCCTGAGCTCAGGCAATCCACCTGTTTCAGCCTCCCAAAGTGTTAAGATTCCAGGCATGAACCACCGTGCCTGGCAGGTATTAAGTCTTTAACTGTGATACATATGTATGTGAAGTACATTTTGGCACTTTCATCCATTAATTTTTGAAACATATTGAGGGCCTATTGTGTATCTTTAGCATCAACAGGCACTAGGAATACACACAGTTGGAGCCAGAAGATAGAGAAACTGACCAGAATCATTGTGTGTGGTAGGTGTGCTGATAAAGATGTACCCCAGAAGCTTTGGAAGATGGAGAGAGAAGGTTTTGAAGAGTAGGTAACTACTGTTTCAGAGGACAAAAGGACCTAATCAAGAGGAACAACTGGAGAGAGATGGAGGAAGGAGAAGGCAATGTTTCCTCATGTAAAGGGAAGAGTATGGCAGATACTGTTAGAGGAAGTTCCATTTCCTTTTCCTTCTGTTACATGAAAGGAAACTACATTTCCTGCCTGGTTGCAGTTACATGGAGCCATGTGACTGGGTTCCGACCAATGAACTGTGGGCAGAGCGACTTATGCCATTTCCATGCTTAATCCATATGAACACCTTCTGGGTGATTTTCCATGAATTCTTTTTCACCATCTTTCTCTTTCTTTTTTGGGATGCAGGCAGTTGATTTAACTCAAAATGCTGAGGCCTCAGAACAGTGGATGTTAGCCTTAGCTCCTGGGTAATTGTAGTATGTAGCCAATGTTGAAGAACATGTCCTGGAGCAACCTTCCTCAAAGGGTTTGTAGAGAAATAAGTTCCATAGGACATGATTTAGTGATTATTTTCTCAATTCTTGCAAGGCTAATACTGAGCTAGCAGCATTATAGATGGGTAGGTGATGGCTGATTCCTCACATACAGTAAATGTCTATGGGTATTACAGGTTAAGTCTTTCATAGCATCCTGACTGAAGATTGTCCTAGAGGATACTAAAGCTACTGGGTGGAAGGTGCTTAGATTCCTTAATAACTGAGTAGAGCAGAGAGAACCACTGCTGACTTGAGTTGGATTGTGAATTGAGTGAGAAATAAACCTTAATGCATTGAGTGGCAAAATGTTAAGGTTATTTGTTTATGTAAGTTAGTCCATCATTATCAATACAAATGGCATGTGCAAATGTATTGTGGCAATAAAAAGCACAGGAAATCAAATAGATCATATAATTTTTTCCAGATAGAATAATTATCATGTATTTATTTGGGGTTGGGATCAGTTTAGAGAGAAGAAGGTATGGTTAAGGTATGGTTAATGTTGAGGCTGGACAACTATTCAGTGGCCACATTATTAAGAGCCTTGTATGACTCTTTTGGCAATTTGTCTTACTCTGAAAGTAGTGAAATTCCCTTTATTTCAAAATCCATTTATTCCATTTACAGGTAGCTTGACAAGTTCTACACTTTTGAATACTGCTTCAACTAGATCTTCTACAGTCAAAGGAAGCCAGTACTCAAATGGGATCTGAAACTGGAAAACGATGACAACATTTCAGGGTTTGCTCTGTAATGATAAAAGCAGGATAAATGAAACTGGGAGAAGGTACTCCTCACCTTGCTGAAAGTCAAATAATGTTTGCTACTCATTCCAACTGACTGTTAGCCTTGATGATATTCAAAGAAGGCAGCCAGGATGTCACTGCTTAAACAAACTTGTTTTTTATATTTTATTTTCTATGCTATTACACAATTAATGCATAAAGTTACTGAACCAAGTAGAACAGCAAAACAATACAATTAGAAATGGTAAGCCTAGGGCAATAACCACTACTCATGCTTTATGTGGATACCTCAGTGTAAAAATCTAAAGTGGAATCCTGAGTAAGCACCATCTTCTGGACGTTCATTTAGTTAGGGATATTAGTGCAAAGACCAGCAATCAGGAAGGACTGCTAAGCTTCACCTTCACCTCAGTGTGCAATAGTATTTGAATGGAACCTCACATGCTCCATTCTGCTTGGCTTTTGTTTTTAGTGGTCGATTTATTTTTGCTGAAAAGTAGGGGATGACTATACAAATTTGTAGGCATGCACACATAACACGATTTCTCAAGCTTATCGTGTTTTCTTGGGTAGAAAGAGAGAGAAAAATAAAACCACTTTGGGAAATGCTAGAGTATTTTCTTGTAGGAAGTTTAAATATTATCCATTAATAAACCTGACAAATTAGGAGCCAAGCCTTCCTGGGTGTTTGTATGAGTTGTATTTTTCCAATCTATTGTGAAAAACCTGCATAGGGCAGTCATTTTGAAGATGACTTTGACCTTTATCAAGAAGAAGGAGCCAATTACATCCAGTACTATCTAGTCCACAATCAGTCATTGGGCTGTCTGGGCCTGCTTTCTTTAAGAAAGTTTATTGTTCTTCTTTCTTGTTGCTCATGGGCCTTGTCATTTACGATTCCTCTGCTGTAGGAAGTCTCATTTGTGGAGTAGTAAACTGTACCAGGTTTACTTCTTCTGGAATATGATGGGTGAAGAGAAGACGTCACAGCTGCCACATATGGTTATGCTGTGTTCATAGCACCTTGTGAAGATCTGTCTGTAAAGAATCTGTGTGATATGGAGAAGTCACTGAATGGCTCCATGCCTCTGTTTTCACCTCTAAAGCAGGCATACCACCTGCCTCCCAGAAATGTTTATAAAATTGATGAGCTTACATACTTGTTTATCACCTATCTCTCTCTCTCCTAAAGGGAGGTGGGAGATTATTAACCCCTTGAGGAGTCATTCTGAAGTGATTAGTAATTAAAAAGGTCTTTTATTTTTATTATTATTATTTTTAAAGACATAGTCTCACTCTGTCACCCAGGCTGGAGTGCAGTAGTGCAATCTCGGCTCACTCTAACCTTGGCTTCCTGGGCTCAAAAGATTCTCCTGAGTAGCAGGGATTACAGGCATATGCCACCACGCCTGGCTGATTTTTGTATTTTTAGTAGAGACAGGGTTTCACCATGTTGGACAGGATGGTCTCAAACTCCTGACCTTAGGTAATCTGCCCACCTCGGCCTCCCAAAGTGCTTGGATTACAGGCATGAGCCACCATGCCTGGCCTAAAAAGACATCTTAAGCGAGTTGCTAAAGAAATTCTCCCACAGGAATACTGATTTTGCTTGTAGAATAGTCTCTACCATACAAGTAAAATTTCTTTTGGGGTTCTGCAGGTCAGGCAGAAACTTTCAAACAGTAAACTTATCTCTAAACAGAAGCTCTTCTAAAGAAAAATAAGCAACAATGAAGTGATTACATATATGGATTTTGCAGACAAATGGTCTGGGTTCAAAACTCAGTTCTGCCATTTAGTAGCCATGTGAGCTTGAACAAGGTTTTTTTTTTTTTTTAACTTTTCTGTATCTTGTTTTTCTCATCTGTTAATTGGAGATGACAAGGGAAACTTCATTTTAGGGTTGTCTTAAAGGTTCATTTATATGATAGTACTTGTAAAATGCTTGTATGTGTTTCTGGTACAAATTAATTACTATGTGTTGTTTAATAAAATATCATTCTGTTTATCTCACCTCTTCTCTTTGGAATATATATACTTATAAAAAGTGGAATGAAACTTACAGCTCTCTTACTTTTCAAGTCTTTACTGAAATAGATCCTGAGTTAAAGGGGTTATAGGAATTTTCTTTACCCCACTAAATTTTTCAAACTCTCAGCTGGTCTGCCAATAAGGAAAGTCCCAGAGAAATTTCTTAAACTTCCTGGATAGGAAAAAAGTCTGCATCTCTATCGCATCTATCTATATAGGTGTTCCATGCTGGAAAAAAAAAATGTTATTGGAAGCAAGGCTTTTACTTATGTTTAGAAACACTTTTTTTGTTTTCTTGTGGAATATTCTAGGTTTTAAAAACCTCATCATGATAATCAGTTTGCTTGATTATTAATATACTTTCTTTTTACATGTTTGCTGCCTGCCTTCTCATTAACTCTAAATTTTCTAGTGTATATTTATCTATAAAATTTATTATGTTTAAAATTGAATGCCTCTATTCATGAATTTAAAAAAATTATGTTACTCATTGTTCTCACAAGAAAAAAATTGCTTAAGCAAGAATTACTGGTCTCTGGATGGGCAGTCTTAGAATATTTAACTAGCAATGTTTCCAGAGATCATACAAGCTAGGGATAAAAGTGCAAGAGTAAACCAAGAGGGAAAAATGAAGGAAAATTAATATGATTATGATAACTTCTAGTTTTGCAAACATGTAAATCTTTAACAGCATACCAGTGCCTTACTAGGCATATAGTTAGTCTTAAAACAAATACATCTTGTTACTTTTTCTGATCTACTCAATCTCCTTCCCTTCAGGTTGGATTATACCTCATCATACCAGGCACATAAATGTCTATTCAGGTTTTTGTTGCAGCCATTCTTAACTTGTGTTTAACTGTCAATGACACAACCATTTTCAGAGTTATAGTGATCTTCTTTGTCTGAGACTCTTGTAAATAAAATCACAAGATAGTATGCCACAAGTTGCAAATGGTCTTTTGTTTGTTAGTAGGCTTGTTCAATATTTTTTGTTAATTCTATTATTGACCTAAAAATGTGATATTGGAAAAGATGATCCTTTTAAGAAACCTGATTCTATGAAACTTAAAAGAATTATTTAGAATTATACAACTGTAAATTATGAAATATATATATTATATATATAATAGCCAAAGACATATTAATAGAGGAAGAGATCCATAAGGTTTGTTTTATCTTGCCAACTCAAATGAGAAGGACTGAATCCTCAAGCATGAAATTGCCATCTGTGCTTCCCCTTCCCACGCCTCACATGGTAAATACTTTTTTTGTTGTTGTTTGTTTTAGCAGACCAGGTGAAGTCAGAACTTTGTTTTAGAAAGAATGATGTCATTGTATAATTGAATGTATGCATTCATGAATCTACTAGGGGTAACAACTTGTCACTATAAAAATATGACTGAGAAGGGTTGGGCGCGGTGGCTTAAGCCTGTAATCCCAGCACTTTGGGAGGCTGAGGCGGGTGGATCCTGAGGTCAAGAGATTGAGACCATCCTGGTCAACATGGTGAAACCCCGTCTCTACTAAAAATACAAAAAATTAGCTGGGCAGGGTGGCACGTGCCTGTAATCCCGGCTACTCAGGAGGCTGAGGCAGGAGAATTGCCTGAACCCAGGAGGTGGAGGTTGCGGTGAGCCAAGATCGCACCATTGCACTCCAGCCTGGGTAACAAGAGTGAAACTCCGTCTCAAAAAAAAAAAAAAAAAAAAAAATGACTGAGATAAATTTTTTTCTTCCTTTTGCTGCCTTGGATTCTAACCACATGCTAATAATAACTGCTACTGGTTTTGTAAGCATTTGGTCTACGCCAGGCACAATGCAAAGTGCTTTAGGTTAATCACTTCTTTTTTAGACCTTTAAAGAAACTCTTTAGGTAGATATAATAGTATAAATATTCCCACTTAATAGTTAGGGCACTGGAGCCTAAAGAGGTTAAATAATCCCCAAATGCCATGAGGCTAGTGATAGCGTTGGGTGTCTGTCTCATCTAATTAAAATATTCTTTAACCTAAATATATATGCTGACCTTTCTCACATTCACTCCTTTGTTTATGATGTTCTCTCTGCTGAGGCTGTTCTTCTACCTTTACTCATTGAAAATCAGCAGATCCTTCAAAACCCAACGGAAAGTTCTCTCCTCTCTGTAAACTTGTATTGGCATTGTCCAAATTAAACATTGTGTCTCCAGTGCTCTCTCCTATACAATTTATACACATTTAAAGATAAAATGTATTAATATATTCATGGTAATATCAAATCAAAACTTGTAGCATAATTTTTAGTGTACATGTCCACTCTCTCCACTAGGATGCAAAGTACCTGAAGAGAAAGCCAGGCTATTCTTTGCTGCAAATTTCTTGAGAACAACTCTCATGCCTTAGCCATTTGGATAATTATTTATATTTATTTATATCTCATCTTGCTTCAGAGATAATTCAAAAAGAATCCACAAACACAGAAAATATAATTATATAACATAAGAAAAAGCAAGGACAGAGACATAAAGTGGAACCAGAAAAGGGATTTAACAGTGCTTATCATTTGATCTACATATAAATTTATTTTTAAAAATAAGCTTTCTAGAAGCTCACTTATTCTTCTTTGTATTAATGCCAAGTGCAGGATCTGGAACATAGTAGTGTCAATAAATACTCATTTAATTGAATACTTCCATCTCAGATGTGGGAGAACAGTAGAGAAAAGGTTGGTATTTGAAGCCTGATTACTTTTAAAAAAACAGCTTTGTTTAAATATAATTGATATACAGTAAGCAGCACATGTTTAAGTTATACAGCTTGACACATTTTGAAACTTATAGACATTTGTG
The DNA here is from genome assembly GCF_049354715.1 of Callithrix jacchus. NCBI lineage: Eukaryota > Metazoa > Chordata > Mammalia > Primates > Cebidae > Callithrix > Callithrix jacchus. The sequence continues at coordinate 59,183,654 of NC_133505.1, forward strand.
AAACCATCACCATAAACAAAATAATAACATTTATACAATCAAAGGTTACCTTGTTTCTTTTGTAACCCTTCTTCTCCACCCATTCCTGCCTCCTCCTATCCAAGCATCCACTCATTTACTCTCTCTCTTCATATATTAGTTTGCTTTCCTTCAAAAGTTCTGTAAATAGAATCATCCATATTCAGTGTATACCAACATTGTTCATTCCTTTTTATTGCTAAATAGTATTCCTTCGTGTGGATGTGCCATAGCTTGCTTATATATTTGTCAATGGGGATTTGGTCATTTCGAATTTTGACTATTACAAAGATGCTAGGAACTTTTATGTACAAGTAGTTGTGGAGACGTATGCTTTCATTTTTTCTTCGCTAAATACTTAAGAGTGGAATGCCTGGATTATATGATAGGTGTATGTTTAATTTTTAAAGAAATTGCTAATCTGTTTTCCAAAGTTGTAGCATTTTCTTCTCTCTCTCTCTTTCTTTCTTCTTTCTTTCTTTCTTTTCTCTTTCTTCTTTCTTTTTCTTTCTTTTGTCTTTCTTTCTTTCTTTCTTTTGTCTCTTCTTTCTTTCTTCTTCTTGATCAATCTGAACAAAGACTTTCAATTTTATTCCTTTATTCAAAGAATAAAATTTTTGTTTTATTGTTTATTCTACTTTGTTTTCATTGCTTTCTGCTCTTTAAAAATTGTGTCGTTTATTCTAGTGGCTTTAGATATTATTTGCTCTTTTTCTAGTTTCTTAAGACTGAAGCTGAGATCATTGTTTGAGAGCTTTCTTCTTTTCTATTATAGGCATTTAGTGCTATAAATTTCTTTATAGATGTTACTTTAGTGATGTCGCATACATTTAACTTGTTCTTTAAAAAAATTCATTCAGGCCGGGCGCGGTGGCTCAAGCCTGTAATCCCAGCACTTTGGGAGGCCGAGGCGGGTGGATCCTGAAGTCAAGAGATTGAGACCATCCTGGTCAACATGGTGAAACCCCGTCTCTACTAAAAATACAAAAAATTAGGTGGGCATGGTGGCACGTGCCTGTAATCCCAGCTACTCAGGAGGCTGAGGCAGGAGAATTGCCTGAACCCAGGAGGCGGAGGTTGCAGTGAGCCGAGATCGTGCCATTGCACTCCAGCCTAGGTAACAAGAGCGAAACTCCGTCTCAAAAAAAAAAGAAAAATTCATTCAGTTTCAAATGCTTTTCAATAACCCTTCTTATTTATTTTTAGAAGTGTGTTATTTAGTTTCCAATGATTTGGATAAATTTTTCAGATATCTTATGTTATTGATTTATTTTTAATAAAAGTACCAGATTTACTTATTTTTATTTTAAAAACTTGACAGATAAAATTGTATGTATGTGAAATCTAAAAATGTTGATCTCTTAGAGAGTAGAATGATAGTTACCAGATTTATTAAAAGTTTTTTATTGATTTCTAACTTAATTCTTTTTATTCAGAGGATATACTGTGTGATTTGAATACTTTCAAATTTGTTGAGACTTACTTGTGATCCAGAATGTGTTCCAGCTTGGTAAATATTCAGTGTGCATGTCACAGGAAGTTGTTTTTTGGTGAAGGCTATAGGTCAAACTGATTGATACTCCTCAAATCTATATCCTTACTGATTTCTATCTAATTAGTCTATCATTTATTGAGAAAGAAGATTGAAATCTCTTCTTTCTTTTAATTGGAGATCTATTTCTCCTTCCAGTTTTTGCTGCATTTATTTTGAACTGTGTTATTAGGTTTAGGATTATGTCTTTTTCATGAATTGACCCCTTTATCATTATGAAATAATCATCTTTATTACTGGTAATATTATCTACTCAGAGATTTACTTCGTCTGATACAAATATAGCCACTATAGCTTACATTTTATTTGTATTCATATGTGGTATCTTTTGTCATTTTTTTATGTTTACCCTATCTGTGACTTTATATTCCAAGTGTGTTTTTTGTAATTAGGTCTTGAATTTTTTCATTATCTATTTAAAAATTTCTCCTTTTTAATGGGGGTATTTGGACCATTTACATTTAATGTGATTATTGTGTGATTAGGTTTAAATCTATCAACTTGCTGCCTGTTTAATAATTTTCTCATCTGTTCATTCTCTTTTACTATTACCTTGTCTTTTTGGAATTACTTGTATACTTCTTTAAAATTCCATTTTATCTCTTTTGTTGCTCTATTAACTTCATATTTTAAATTTTGCTGTATGAATGGTTGCTTTAGTGTTGATAGTACATAGCTTTAAATTACTGCAAACTGTCTTTAACTGATAATATACTACCTTGTATATTAAGAACCTTAAAATAATATATTTCAATTTCTCTCCTTCCAATTTTGTGTTATTTTCTCAAATAGTTAATATCTACATACATTGTAAGCCTGATACTACACTGATTTATTTTTATTTTTATTTTTGAGACAGAGTCACACTCTGCTGCTCAGGCTGGAGTGCAGTGGTATAATTTCGATTCACTAGAGCCTCTGCCTCCTGGGTTCAAGTGATTCTCTTGCCTCAGCCTTGAGAGTAGCTGGGATTACAGGCATCTGCCACCACACCTGGCTAATTTTTGTATTTTTTAATAAAGATGAGGATCACCATGTTGGCCAGGCTGGTCTTGAACTCCTGACCTCAAGTGATCCACCTACCTCAGCCTCCTAAAGTGCTGGGATTATAGGCGTGAGCCACCTCACATGGCCTATATTGATATTTTTATTTAAACAGTCAGTTCTCTTGTAAAGCATTTAAATAACAAGAAAAAAGCAATATATTTGCTGATGTAGTTACCTTTTCTTATGTTCTTCATTCTTTTGTATAGATCTATATTTCCATCTGGTATAATTTTTCTTCTGCCTGAAAAACTGCCTTCTATAGTTCTTGTAGTATGAGTCTGCTGGAGATGAATTTGTTCAACTTTAGTATTTCTAAAAAAGTCTTGATTTCACTTTCATTTTTAAAAGCTGTTTTCAGGGGGAATCATTCTAGTTTGACCCTTTGCCCGCAGTACTTTAAAGAGATTGCTTTTCCATCTTGCTTGCATCGTTTATGATGTGAAATCTGCTGTCATCCTATTTTTGATTCTCTGTATATAAAGTGCTTTTTATGCTTGCTGCTTTAGAGATTTTTCATCACTGGTTTCAAGTGTTTGGTTACAATGTACTTTAGTTTTCCTCAAAGTTTTAATATTTTGTGTTAATTGGACTTCTTGAATTTTGGATTTATAATTTAATCAAATACTAATAATTTTAGGTCAATATTTATTCAACTTTTCTGACTTACTTCATTCTCAGTTCGAGAACTCCAGTCACATGTACATCAGACTGCTAATGTCTCCAGTTCACCATTGTTTTTTCTTTTAAAATAAATGTTATTGTGCATATTTAAGGTATATAACATGGTATAATGGGATGTATGTAGATAGTAAATTGCTTACTATAGTAAAGCAATTAACATATATATCAAGTGGCATAATCATTTTCTATATGTAGCAAGATTAGCTAAAATTTACTCAATTAGCAGAAATCCTGAATATTACATTTTAACTATAGTCCGTATGCCACACTTTAGAGCTTCAGACATTCATCTTACACATCTGACACTGTATTCTTTTACCTACATCTCTCAATTTCTTCTCTAACTCCTACTCCTGATAACAGCTCTTTTGTTCTCTATTTTTGTATATTTGACTTTTCTTTTTTTTTTCTTTTTTTAGATTTCACATGTAATGAGATCATGCAGTATTTATCTTTCTCTGTCTGCCTTATTTCACTTAGTACAATGTCCTCCAGATTCATCCATGTTGTGGAAAATGCCAAGATCTTTTTAAAGGTTTGGCTATTGTGAATAGGCATTGAACTTGGGAATGCCTTCGAAAGGTGGTGATTTCATTTCCTTTGGACATGTGCCCAGAAGAGAGACTGCTAGGTCATTTGATGGTTTAATTTGCAATTTATTTAGGCACCTCTATACTGTTTCCCATAAGGGCTAAACCAAGCTCCATTTCTGCCAACAGTGTACAAGGATTCCATTTTTCTCTACACCCTCACCAGCATTTGTTATTTCTTGTCTTTTTAAAACAGTAGTTTTTATGCTATTGAGTTCTATGAATTATTTATAACTTTGACTATTAACCCCTTTTCAGATCTATGGTTTGCAAGTATTTTTTTTTTCTAATCCATAGGTTGCTTTTAATTTTACTGATTATTTCCTTTCCACAGAGCACAACACCTGGCTATTTTTTTGGTATTTTTGGTAGATACAGGGTATTTCCATGTTTCCCAGGTTAGTCTTGAACTCCTGAGTGCAAGCAATTTGCCCACCTCCACCTCCCAAAGTTCTGGGATTACAGGCATGAGCCACTGCACCTGGCCAGGGTAGTCTGAGCTTTTGATGTGATATCTAAAGAATTATTGCCAAGGTCAATGTCAAAGTTTTCTCCTTTGTTTTATTCTGGGAGTCCTATGGTTTCAGGTCTTACATTAAGGTCTTTTGTCTATTTTGAGTTAAATATGTGTAGGGTGTAAGACATGGGTCCAATTTTATTCTTTTGCATGTGGAAATTCAGTTTTCCCAGTGCCATTTATTAAAAAAAGACAATTTTTCTTGTGTCCTGTTGGTGAACATGTATGTTTGGATTTATTTATGGGTCCTGTATTCTATTCTACTGGTTCATAAGTTGTTTTTATGCCAGTACCATGCTGTTTTGATTACTAAAGCTTTGAAATATAATTTAAAATAAAGAAGTGTGATGCCTCCAGTCTTTTTTGTTGTTGTTTAAGATAGATTGTTCCTCTGCTGCCCAGCCTGGAGTGCAGTGGAGTGATCTGTGCTCCCTGCAACCTCCACTTCTGGGGTTCAAGTGATTCTACTGCTTCATCCTCTCTAGTATCTGAGGTTACAGGCAGGTGCCACCACACCCAGCTAATTTTTGTATATTTAGTAGAGATGGGGTTTCATCATGTTGGCCAGGATGGTCCTAACCTCAAGTGATTCACCTGTCTCAGCCTCCCAAAGTGCCAGGATTACAGGTGTGAGCTGCTCTGCCTAGCGCAATCTTTTTTTCTTTGTCAGAACTGCTTTGGCTATCTGGGGTCTTTTGTGGTACCATATGAATTTTAAGATTTTTCCCCCATTTTTGTGAAGAATGCCATTGGGGTTTTGATAAGAATTGCATGGAATCTGTAAATTGCTTTGGGTAGTATGGATATTTTAACAATATCAATTATTTGCTTTTCTCTTTCTTTCCTTTTTATTTCTTTATTTTAATTCTCTGTTTATTCTGTGACTTATTTTGGATAGTTTCTACTGTTAGGGCTTTAAGTTTACTTATCTTTTTTCCTGCAATGCCTAATCTGTCATTAGTCTCAATGGGTATATTTTTCTTCTTGAATGTTGTAGTTTTATCTCTGAAAGTTCAATTTGGGCCTTTAAAAAAATCTTCCATGTCTCTACTTAATTTTTTTTTAACCTGTGTAATTTAGTTATCAACAATTTCAGTATGTTTGTCTACTAAATATAAAAATGCATCTGCTCTGGATCAGTTTTTTCTTTTTATTTATTTATTTATTTTTGTTATTTTTTAAATTATACTTTAGGTTCTGGGGTACATGTGCAGATCATGCAGGATTGTTTCATAGGCACATACATGGCAATGTGATTTGCTGCCTCCATCCCCCTGTCACCTATATCTGGCATTTCTCCACATGTTATCCCTCCCTAACTTTTCCACCCATTACCGTTCCTCCCTTGGCCCCCACAACAGACCCGTGTGTGATGCTCCCCTTCCTGTGTCTATGTGTTCTCATTGTTTAACACCCACCTCTGAGTGAGAACATGTGGTGTTTGATTTTTTGTTCTTGTGTCAGTTTGCTAAGAATGATGGTTTCCAGATTCATCCATGTCCCTACAAAGCACATAAACTCATCATTTTTTATGGCTGCATGGTATTCCATGGTGTATATGTGCCACATTTTTCTTGTCTAGTCTATTGTTGATGAACATTTGGGTTGGTTCCAGGTCTTTGCTATTGTAAACAGTGCCATAATGAGCATACCTGTGCATGTGTCTTTATAAGAGAATGGTTTATAGTCCTCTGGGTATATACCCAGTAGTGGGATTGCTGTGTCAAATGGAATTTCTATTTCTAGGTCCTTGATGAAGCGCCACACTTTCTTCCACAATGCTTGAACTAATTTACACTCCTACCAAGAGTGTAAAAGTGTTCCTATTTTTCCACATCCTCTCCAGCATCTGTTGTCTCCAGATTTTTTTTAATGATCGCCATTCTAACTAGCGTGAGGTGGTATCTCAATGTGGTTTTGATTTGCATTTCTCTAATAATCAGTGATGACAAGCATTTTTTCATATGTTTATTGGCTTCATATATGTCTTCTTTTGAAAAGTGTCTGTTCATATCCTTCACCCATTTTTAGATGGGTTTCTTTGTTTTTTTATTGTAAATCTGTTTTAGTTCTTTGTAGATTCTGGGTATTAGCCCTTTGTCAGATAGGCAGATTGCAAAAATTTTTTCCCATTTTATTGGTTGCTGGCTCACTCTAATGATTATTTCTTTTGCTCTACAGAAGCTCTGGAGTTTAATTAGGTCCCATTTATCTATTTTGGCTTTTGTTGCTGATGCTTTTGGTGTTTTAGTCATGAAGTTCTTGCCTATGCCTATGTCCTGAATGGTTTTGCCTAGGTTTTCTTCTAGGGTTTTTATGGTGGTAGGTCTCTTATGTTTATGTCTTTAATGCACCTGGAATTAATTTTAGTGTAAGGTGTTAGGAAGGGGCCCAATTTCTGTTTTTTGCATGTGGCTAGCCAGTTTTCCCAATATCATTTATTGAACAGGGAATACTTTCCCCATTGCTTGCTTCTGTCAGGTTTGTCAAAGATCAGATGGTTGTAGATATGTGGCATTGCCCCTGAGGACTCTGTTCTTTACCATTGGTCTATATCTCTGTTTTGGTATCAGTACCATGCTGTTTTGATTACTGTAGCCTTGTAGTACAGTTTGAAATCAGGTAGCTCGATGCCTCCAGCTTTGTTCCTTTTGCTTAGGATTTTCTTGGCTATATGGGCTCTCTTTTGGTTCCATATGAAGTTTAAGGTGGTTTTTTCCAGTTCTGTGAAGAGGGTCATAGGTAGCTTGATGGGGATAAATTTATTGAATCTATAAATTACTTTGGGCAGTATGGCCATTTTCACAGTATTGATTCTTCCTAACTATGAGCATGGAATGTTTTCCATCTGTTTGTGTCCTCTCTTATTTCATTTAGCAGTGGTTTGTAGTTCTCCTTGAAGAGGTCCTTTACATCCTTTGTTAGTAGTATTCCTAGGTATTTTATTCTCTTTATAGCAATTGTGAATGGCAGTTGGTTATTGATTTGTCTCTCTTTAAGTCTTTTATTGGTGTAAAGAAATGCTTGTGATTTGTGCACATTGATTTCGTATCCTGAGACTTTGCTAAAGTTGCTTATCAGTTTAAGGAGATTTTGGGCTGAGACAATGGGGTCTTCTAAATATACAACCATGTCGTCTGCAAATAATTTGACTTCCTTCTTTCCAAATTGAATACTCTTTATTTCTTTTTCTTGCCTGATTACTGTGGCTAGAACTTCCAATACTCTATTGAATATGAGTGCTGAGAGAGGGCATCCTTGTCTAGTGCAGGATTTCAAAGGGAATGCTTCCAGTTTTTGCCCATTCAGTATAATATTGGCTGTGGGTTTGTCATAAATAGCTTTTACTATTTTGAGATGCATTCCATCAATACCTAGTTTATTGAGAATTTTCAGCATAAAGGGCTGTTGAGTTTTGTCAAAGGCCTTCTCTGCATCTTTTGAGATAATCATGTGGTTTTTGTCTTTGGTTCTTTTTAGGTGGTAATTTACATTTATAGACTTGTGTATGTTGAACCATCCTTACATCCCCAGGATGAAGCCTACTGGATCGTGATGGATAAGCTTTTTCATGTGCTGTTGCAAACAGTTTGCCAGTATTTTATTGAAGATTTTTGCATCTACGTTAATCATGGATATTGGCCTGAAGTTTTCTTTTTTTTTTTTTTTTGTTGAGTCTCTGCCAGGTTTTGGTATCAGGATGGTGTTGGTCCCATAAAATGATTTGGGAAGGATTTTCTCTTTGAATTGTTTGGAAGAATTTCAGAAGGAGTGGTACCAGCTCCTCTTTTATGTCTGTCTGGTAGAATTCAGCTGTGAACCCATCTGTACCTGGACTTTTTTTGGTTGGTAGTCTACTAATTGCTGTCTCAACTTCAGCCCTTGTTTTTGGTATATTCAGGGTTGTGACTTTTTCCTGGTTTAGGCTTGGGAGGATGCAAGTGTCCAGGAATTTATCCATTTCTTCCAGGTTTCCCATTTTATGTGCATAGAATTGTTTGCAGTAATCTCTGATTGTAGTTTCCACTTCTGTGGAATCTGTGGTAATATCCCCTTTATAATTTTTTATTGCATCTATTTGATTCTTCTCTCTTTTCTTTTTTAGTAATCTGGCAAGTGGTCTATTTTGTTGATCTTTTCAAAAAACCATCTCCTGGATTTATTGATTTTTTGAGGGGTTTCTTGCATTTCTATCTCCTTTAGTTCTGCTCTGATCTTAGTTATTTCTTGTCTTCTGCTACTTTTGAGTTATTTTGATCTTGTTCTAGCTCTTTCAATTTTGATGATAGGGTGTTGATTTTAGATCTTTCCTTGGTCCTCATGTGGGCCTTTATTGCTATAAATTTTCCTCTAGAGACTGTTTAAATGTGTCCCAGAGATTCTTGTATGTTGTGTCTTCATTCTCATTGTTTTCAAAGAACATCTTTATGTTTTCCTTTATTTCATTGTTTATCCAATCAACATTGAAGAGACAATTGTTCAGTTTACATTAAGTTGTGTGGTTCTGAGTTAGTTTCTAAATCCTGAGTTCTAATTTCATTGCACTATGGTTTGATAGACTGTTATGATTTCTGTTCTTTTGCATTTTCTGAGGAGTGATTTGATTCCAATTATGTGGTCAACTTTGGAGTAGGTGTGATGTGGTGCTGAAAAGTATGTATATTCAGTGGATTTGGGCTGGAGAGTTCTGTAGATGTCTATTAGGTTTGCTTGGTCCAGATCTGAGTTCAAATCCTGGATATCCTTGTTAATTTTCTGTCTTGTTGATCTGCCTAATATTGACAGTGGAGCATTAAAGTCTTCCACTATTATTGTGTGGAAGTCTAAGTCTCTTTGTAGTTCAATAAGAACTTGTTTTATGTATCTGAGTGCTCCTGTATTGGGTGCATATATATTTAGGATTGTTAGCTCTTCTTGTTGCATTGATCCTTTTACCATTATGTAATGCCCTTCTTTGTCTCTTTGGATCTTTGTTGGTTTAAAGTCTGTTTTATCAGAGAGTAGGATTGCAACTCCTGCTTTTTTTTCCCTCTTCATTTGCTTGGTAAATCTTCCTCCATTCCTTTATTTTGAGCGTATGTGTATCTTTGCATGTGATATGGATTTTCTGGATAGAGCACACCAATGGGTTTTGACTTTTTATCCAATTTGGCAGACTGTGTCTTTTGATTGGGGCATTTAGCCCATTTACATTTAAGGTTAATGTTGTTATGTGTGAATTTGATCCTGCCATTTTGATGCTAGCTTGTTGTTTTACCCATTAGTTGATGCAGTTTCTTCATTGTGCCAATGCTGTTTACCATTTGCTATGTTTTTGGAGTGGAAGGTACTGGTTGTTCCTTTCTACGTTTAGTGCTTCTCTCAGGAGCTCTTGTAAGGCAGGCCTGGTGGTGACAAAATCTCTCAGCAATTGCTTGTCCATAAAATATTTTATTTCTCCTTTGCTTATGAAGTTTAGTTTGGCTGGATGTGAAATTCTAGGTTGAAGGTTCTTTTCTTTAAGGATGTTGAATATTGGCCCCCAATGTCTTTTGGCTTGTAGGGTTTCTACCAAGAGATCCGCTGTTAGTCTGCTGGGCTTCCCTTTGTGGGTAACCAGACCTTTCTCTCTGGCTTCCATTAGCATTTTTTCCTTCATTTCAGCCCTGGTGAATCTGACAATTACATGTCTTGGGGTTGCTCTTCTTGTGGAATATATTTGTGGTGTTCTCTCTATTTCCTGGACTTGAATATTGGCCTGCTTTGCTAGGTTGGGGAAGTTCTCCTGGATAATATTCTGAAGAGAATTTTCCAGCTTGGATTCATTCTTTCCGTCATCTTCAGCTACACCAATTATGCGTAGATTAGGTCTTTCATGTAATCCCATATTTCTTGAAGGCTTTGTTCATTTCTTTTCACTCTTTGTTCTCTTTTCTTGCCTTCTCATTTTATTTCATTGATTTGATCTTCAATCTCTGATATCCTTTCTTCTGCTTGACCTATTCAGCTATTGAAATTTGCGTATGCTTCATGAAGTTCTGGTGCTGTGTTTTCCAGCTCCATCAAGTCATTTATGTTCTTCTCTAAGCTGTTTATTCTCATTAGCATTTGGTCAAACCGTTTTAGTACATTCTTAGTTTCTTTGCATTGGGTTAGAACATGTTCTTTTAGCTCAGAGAAGTTTGTTATTACCCACTTCTGAAGCCTGTTTCTTTCAGTTCATTAGACTTATTCTCCATCCAGTTTTGTTCCTTTGCTGGTGAGGAGTTGTGATCCCTTGGAGGAGGAGAGGCATTCTGGTTTTAGGTGTTTTCATTCTTTCTGCATTGGTTTCTTCCCATCTTTGTGGATTTATCTACCTGTAGTCTTTGTAGTTTGGTGACTTTCCGATGTAGTCTCTGAGTGGATGAACTTTTTGTTGATGATGATATTATTTCTTGCTGTTTTTTAGTTTTCCTTCTAACAGTCAGGCCCCTCTGCTGTAGGACTGCTGGAGGTCCACTCCAGATCCTGCTTGCCTGGAGATCACCTGCAGCAGCTGCAGAACAGTAAGGTTTCCTGCCAGTTTCTTCTTCTCTTGTCTGTGTCCCAGAAGAATACCCACCAGATGTCAGCCTGAGCTCTCCTTTATGAGGTGACTCTTTGGATATACCAGGGTTAGGGAGCTGCTTGAGGAGACAGTCTTACCCTTATAGAAGCTGAAGTGCTGAGCTATGTGCTCCATTGTTCTGTTCAGAGCTGCTTGGTGGGTAAGTTTAAGTCTGCTGCAGTGGACCTCGTAACCACCTTTTTTCCTAGGTAATCTGTCCTGGGAAGGTGGGGCTTTATATATAAATTTTTGATGTGCTGCTGCCTTTTTTCAGAGCTGCCTTATCCAGCAAGGTGGTAGCCTAGTCACAGTCTGCTAGCAGAGGCATTACTGAGCTGCTGTGGACTCTGTCCAGCTGCTATGTGAACTTCCTTGCATTTTTCTGTGTAGAGGTACAGTTAGAACTGCCTCAGTAATGGCAGTCTGCCTCAATAATGGTGGACTGCCTCTGTAATGGCAGACTGCCTCGGTAATGGTTGACTGCCTTGGTAATGGTGGATTCTCTTGGTAATGGTAGGCTGCTTCAGTAATGTCGGAATGCCTCAGTAGTGGCAGACTGCCCCAGTAATGGCAGACACCCTTTCCCCAACAGAGCTGACTGTCCTGGGTCCAGCTGCTCTTGCTACAAAACACTCAATTCAGAACATTTCAAATTGTTGGTCTTTGTGGGGGCAGGACCTGCCTAGCCAGATCACCTGGCTCCCTGTTTCAGCCTCCTTTTATTTTGTTGAATGGGTAGCTCTGTCTCCCAGGCATTCCAGGCACCAGTTGAAACAGCCACCCCGATTTTTGTGAGTTTTTGTGTGGAGAGTCTGGGTCAGTTTTGAATGATTAATCTTTCTTCTTACTGGGAATCATATTTTCCTGCTTTTGCTTTGTAATCTTTTATTGTTATATGAGACAGTGAAGTGTACCTTATTGGTTACTGGAGAGTTTTCTATTTCTATGGGTATTCTTGAGCTTTGTTCTTAGGATCCAGTTAAATTACTTGACATTTTGATATTTTCAGATTTTGCTTTAAAGACTTAATGAGTAGGAATGGATTCTCCAGTACTGAGGCCAGAGCCTGCTGTGTATTCTACCTATTGCCCCCTGAATCCTGAGATTTGCTGGGTACTTTAGCTGACCCTATGTGTCAGGCACTGATATTACTCGCTGTTTTTTGTTCTTCCCCTGCTCAATTGTTTGTTTCCTACTTCTCAGGAAACATTTTTTCTCACTGTTCCTCATTGTATAATGTTAAGTGATTTGAATATTTTGTTTCATATATTTTGAAAACCTTATTTTACATGTTTTATATATTTTGGTTGTTTCAAACAGGAAAGGAAACTTTTCCACTGCTACTCCATAGAGGTATACATGAAAGTTTAGGCACAATTGTTTTGAATGGCTTAGTCATTTAGTTGCTGTGAGACCTTAGATACATTTCTTTAGTACTTTGAGCTTTAATTTTTTTGTCATTAAAACTAGGAAAATATCAGAGCTTTCTTGATAGAAATAAATGATAACATTTAATTTCTGTTGAGCATGGTGTTGGGTATATAGTTAGTATTTAATATATCTCTATTTTCGTGTCCCTTCTCACTTCTCTTTCTTCATGATAGTGTGGAAAAAATACTCATTGAGTTCATTAAATTAGTTCCATGATTCCAAATTCAATTCACTCTGTTCTCATGAAGATTAAAGAATGCCCATGCTGTTGAAAACTGCACAAACATTGTTTCCTTCTGAGTGTCCAAAAGGAAATGAATTATCCATTTCTATTGCTAAGATTTGTCTACCTGTTCTGGGGATATTGCTTAATCTTATGCTACTGAATAATCCAGTTTTTGATCCCTAACACATGCCTTCCTTTTCTCTTGTGCTAAATGATAGTTTGCAAGTGTTTAAAAATAATTTATTTACACATGGCTGTAATATCATGTGGCAGGATTGGGGTTATCCAGAAATTTCAGGTTCTAATCTGTAAGATTTCACTTGATTGCACTACATTTATCTTTGAGGAGAGACATGAAGACAGAGCAATAGTATTTAAAGATATTATTTGCATGTACCATATGGTACTTAATCTAAATACATATATACATATATATACACATACCTATCTGTATTTAAGTTTTACTAAATTCCTTACTACCTATGGTTGAAATTTGAGTTTTAGCTCTAGACTAATAAAACTTGTTCTGAGGCAGCTATTGCAACCATTGCATTTTTTTTCTCTGAGCATTAATAGTCAATTTTAGAAAGAATAATTGGATCTGTTATCTATGTTCCTCCAATTTTCCTAATAACTTTATCAAATTAATCTTCCTTAATCACTACTTTCATGCTGTCATTCCCCTTTCTCAGAAAAAGTTTAAAAGGTCTGAGTTCTTATCGGCTTACAAGGGAACCAGTTCACTTTCTTTAAATTCTCTACCCACATAGTTCTCATCCATCATATAAAAGCCTACTTCCTTTTACTTTCTTGTGTGAAGACTCCAAATAGGTCAGAACTTTCTCTTACTGATTTCTCTAATCTGTCCCATTTCTTCTCAGTGTCTTCTCATATGTTTGTTTCTGGCTCTGACCCTGCAAATTTATTTCTTACTTTTTCCCTTAGGTAGATCACCTTAACTTCCTTAATGAAAACTTCTATGATTCCAGCCCACACTGATACCCCCTTTCTCTATATATCTAAGAATGTGTAGTTATAGAATGATAGCCAATGCTACAATATTGTGTTGAAACCATCTGGCCTAAACCTTATGTTTATGTAGGGGAAATTAAAGTCCGAGAAGTTGGTTATTGGCTCAGGCTCACATAAAGAGCTAGTTGTGGAACCTGAACTAGAATTCAAATCCAGACATGGTGTCTGGAGCTTGTAATATCAGCTACTCATTTAGGGCTGCAGTGAGCTATGATGGTGCCATGCACCCCAGCCAGGGTATCAGAATCAGACCTTGTCTCAAAAAAAAAAAACCCATTAGGATTCTTATATTTCGGATCACTGTACTTTAAAAACTGTGTGTAAAATTTTGTTCATTTGTTTATCCATTCAAAAATACAGACAGTGTACTTTCTTTGATCCAATCTTTTAATCTATACAACCCTAAGAGGTAGACACTGTTGTCATGCTGACTTGACAGACAGGGACTGATCTAAGGCATCAGAGAAGTAAACATCAGAGTTGGGATTCAAACCCCAGTAGTTGGGCACTAGGACCTGTGTGTTTAATCACCATGTGACACTGCTTGTCTTTGCTGCAGGTCTAGCTCCCTGGCTACTCTTTATGTACCTGAAGGATGAGGTCATGCCACATACTTCTGGGTCTCTGTTGTCTTCCAGATAGGAAATAAGCACACAGTGTGCCTCAGTATTTGTTGATTGACTGGTGTCTGACTCCACAAATTGCTCATTAAGACAGTTTCCAAATCTGAATCACCCACAGTCATACTTTTTAAGAAATTACTTGAATTCAGATAAAGCTGGGTCTGTATACAGAAATTAAAATCTGAGGTAATCATGCAGATAATTAAGGCAATACCTCACTTTTTACTTGAATAATCTTCCTTTTATTTTTTGACTTTGTCAGTGCAGCACTGTAGCTCAAACCACTTGACCTGCACTAGTCATTTAGGTTTTGTCACAAAGTCAGGCAACTATGCAGAGAATTTGAATGGCAGAGCCAAAGTCAATTCTTTCAGCCTCTTGATTGAGTTAGATTCATTCTTACCATACAGTCCAGGGCTATCAGTGGATTTCTACACACTCTGGTTTGTGTAGAATTTGTCCAGCGATCTTCATACTTCATTGTTTCATATGAAATGTGTATATTCCAGAAAGTAGAATATATCTATATCTTTATGTTAATATTGGTATTTCCAGAAATGTGTTCCTGGATAAATTACAGCCAGCTACAGTGCCTGGAATTAAGTGAAGAACACAGACTCACCATAAAAAAAATTCCTTTTTGCAGTCAGGTCATTCCAGATCAAAAATCCTCAAATCCTTATTGTCAGTAAGTATAGTATATCATAATAAGATCGTGATTTGTGATGCAAGACATCAATATAAAAGAGATAAGATTATTATCATATTTAACGTAAGAGCAATATAAGGTTAATCTGCTTTTATTCTTTAAGCAAATGCTGGTGAGCTTACTAGGTTTATATGATCAACTGGTAGGACTTACTGAAATGAAAATCAATAGTATACATTCTAGTTTTACTTGATATTGGTATAGACATAGAGTGGTGAGAAGTTCTGTAAGTTCACTGATTGTTATCATTTTCTCTCACAGATAGATGAGTAATAAAATTATTTTTGAAGTAGAAACAAATGACTGTGTTAGGAACAGAGTTGTTGACTCTTAATAGAATCTAGAGAACCAGCCCAATTATCGTTTTGAGTTTTAACCTGAATTTATTTTGAAAGATAATGGCTCATAACTCTCTTCTGTTCTAGGAAAAAAGTGAAGAAAAGGGCTTTTTATATCTCCCCCATTTATTTATTTTAGAATAATTATTTAGATGTCATGTTTACTATTAGCATTGCCATTGGAGCTATTTCCAGTTTTAATTCAATTTCCATCTATTAGAAGTAAAGATAGAACAGTTTTTACCCCCTGATGGAAATGAAAAATGGTGACTGTTAATGTCTTTTAGCACAATAACCATGCTTGTTATGATGATTTAGCTGAATTCACTGGAACAGATATAATGGCTAACTTTAGCTGTGCCTACAGAATGGCAGATGCAGATCATTTGCTGAAAAAAGCTGTAATAGTGCTCTGTACATCTCTGCTGATTTTTATTGTGAACAATAAAGTATATCATTAAAGGAGGCTACTACTTGATTTTTATGAACATCATTTGATCAACTGGACCTGGGATTATAGAATGCCGATGTACACTTGGGTTTCAACAAATTGAGTGCTTGCTCTCTCTCTCTTTTTTTTTCTGGTTGAATATTTCCATTTATGTTACTTGGGAAAAGATTGCCACCATAATATGAAGCATCATTACTAAATCTAAGGGATGCCCAATTAGGAAGGAGCCATGAAAGGTAAAGGAGAATAATATTAACAAGAGAAACTCAGCAAGAAGCTTGGCAGGCAGTTTAGGAAGAAACCCTAATCAATGCATTAGATCTATTTCATCTAATCAGAGATGGTAATTTACTTGAATGAGGCCTACTAAGTACTTGGCACAGATCTGGATAACATAATGCAAAACAAAGACAGACTGAAAGTGGCTTCGAGGGCTCTAGAGGAGGGATCACATTTCTGCCGTGAAAAAATAACACAAAAACCTGATACCTTTTTTTAGGCTACCTGGACACACTTCTCTCATTGTGGAAATGAATACATATGGATAGCTGTAGTATATGTTCATGATTATTTCCGTGCCATGTAGAAAAGTAGAAAAGGGTGATGCATAGCAGTTTAGTGACTTACACTATATGACATCACAGGATTCAAAATTGATCAGTGGAAGCTACCTTGCTCACAAGTCAAAATGCTAAAACTGGCTGTGCTGTGGCTGGGTTAGTTCAACCTTCTGACAAAAGAATGAGCTAGCAATTTGGGTTCTGAGGTTATGGTGGTCAGCGCCATATTGTGGTTTATTCCTAACCTACTACTTAATGAATCTGAGCTCCAGCAGAGAAGCTGTGATAATGATACCATTTGCAGACACTTTTGGACCTTTTCTTTTCTTTTCTTTTCTTTTCTTTTCTTTTCTTTTCAAGACACAGTCTTGCTTCATCACAGGCTGGAGTGCAGTGTCGTGATCTTGGCTCACTGCAGTCTCCACCTCTTGGTTCAAGCAATTCTTCTTCCTCATCCTTCGGAGTAGCTGAGACCACAGGTGCATGCTTCCATGCCTGGCTAATTGTTCGTATTTTAGTAGAGATGGGGTTTCACTGTGTTGCCCAGGCTAGTCTTGAACTCCTGAGCTCAGGCAGTCCACCTGCCTCAGCCTCTCAAAGTGGTAGAATTACAGACGTGAGCCACCATGCCTGACCAGGACCTTTTTTTCAAGTACCCTTTGATCTGGTTTATTGTGCTTTCATCTCTAAAGTCTCTGCTTCAGCTCTGATGTCACTGCTGTTGTTACACATTTTTGAGAATTTATCAGAGGGAGAGGCAACTGTTCCTGTAATCACGCCTTTAAGCATGATTCAGTTTTTCAATCCACTAGGACCTACAATGTTTTGGAACCTCTATGGCTATGCATTTTAATGTAAGATTTTATCTATTCATTGCCAAGGTGACATAAAACAGATTAGTAGTGTTTGAGCCCCTTTAATTCCTTTCTGTACATTCTCTCATTGGTAGAACCTTGCCCCACCTGTGTCTTCTCTTCCAGCTATTGAGCTAGGCCAAGGAACTTCCTGAGATTTCTTGAGTGATTGATAACTCCATTGTGATTGGGAGAGTGGTGACTGAGTACTGATGCTGTCAAAATCCTTCTACCTGCTCTACGGGCATCGACATTTTGATGGCACTGTGATCTATTTACTCCCACAGGGAGTTGAGAACCCAGTAGTCGTTTCAGTTAATCTACTAATCTAAACTCAGAACTATAACTTCTCTGGTCTAGAAAATCAGTTTTTCAAAAAAGTGGCTTTGATCCCTTCATATAAAAATCTTAGTTTCTATGTGCATCAAACATTTAGGGAAAAATACCATTGATATGAGATGTCTTATAATTATGGGGTTATTTGTTGAGCATCAGTCATGTGTCAGATACTGTTCTAGCTCTGAGGATAAAGCATTGAAAAACATAGACAAAAATATATGCCTTGAGAAAGCTTATATTCAATTAGAATGGGATGGGACAAATAATAAAATAAATGTAAAAAATAAGTAAAATACATATAAAAGAACTACATGATGATAACTTTAAGCTGCCGAGTTAAGGATAAGTTGTTATGGCACCAACAGAAAACTACTACAATTGTGTGTATCTAACATTTCTTTATTTGTATTGCTCAGCAGTATTCTAGGTATCATTATCTTAGTGAACTTATCATGTCTCCCATTTTTGAGCATTTAAGTTGATTTTAGTTGTTTAGCTATTATAAATAAAGTTGTGGTGAACAAGAAAACAATAAAATGTGTGGTATGTTGGATGGTGGGTAAGTGTTACTGAGAAAAATAATGAACAGAGGCCTCCGTTGAGATGGTGACATTTGAGCAGAGGCCAGAAGGAAGTATGGAGTGAAGAGCCTCCCTGGCAGATAGACCGATAGAGAAACAGGTCCTGATGCCAGGAGTGTACCTGGCAAAGTGAGAGCAAGGAGTGCAGGGAGAGACCAGTAGGAGGTGAGGTCTGAGGAGAAACAGGAGAGGGCAGAAGTTGGAAATAGCTTCTTTGTTGTTTTTGTGTACTTAGTTGATGTATTTAAGTCTATTTATCCAGTTGTAATAATGTGGCAACTGTGAAGGATTGGCTGCCCAAGGATATTCATAAATGAAAATTTTCATATAGGTAAAATCAATCCACATACCAGTATTTCTGTAAAAGACTATGCTGACAGATGTTTAGTGGGGAACAGAGAGCAAGTGGATAGCAAGTATCCTTATGAGGAAGTATAAAAGCAAGGCCACCTGTGCCTCTCATTATGATGATTTGGTAGATAGTATTTTACCCTGTCTCCAAAAGACTGCAACTTGGCAACTGAGCAAGGACAGCCACTTGTGCATTTGCCAATACAACATTGTTTAATAAAGTTTTCTTTTAAAAATTTTCTGTGTTTGTCTTCATGCTTTAAGACATATCGAATAATTATTCTTTCAAATCTTGAAACACCAAATAAACCAAAACAAATAATTTGGGGTAAGAATCTCAAAGTAAATTGAGAAGAACAGTTTCTGAAACCAGGCATTAAATTTTTAGTGAAAGCATTGTATGTATACATAGATAGAGTCAAATTGCTTTGATCTGTGTTCTTGTTTGTTGGTCAGCACAGAGTCCAAATCCCATGGTAACCGACTGCATCCTTGTAGTTTTATTCTAAGAAAATTCAGTGTTCCAGAAATTTCCTTTTTAGTTTTCAAACGTGCTTATTTATCTGGAAGCCTAGCACTGAATAATCAGTGTTATCATAGTAATTTAATGCTTCTTCCATCTTCCAGAAAAGTTAACTTTATCTATTTATTTAAATCAGTTTCCATATAGAAAATATAATATTTTAACTTTTAACCATTCAAACGATAAAGAGTTATAAGACTAAAAAGTGAAATTTCTTTATCGTCTTTCCTTGTAATAACTACCTGATTCTCCAGGAACACTAATCACAGTTTGGTATGCATCATTTTAGACCTCTGTTATTTATTAACCTACATATATCTGTACATTTACACATATAAAGTGACAGATCATACTGTCAGTCATGTGCTACAACTTGCTGTTTTTATTTAATGACAGGTCTTGGGGCGCTTTCCATGCCACTATCCCACTTTTTTCTTTTTACTTGTTACATACTATCTATAGAATATATTTATTCTAGGCCGGGCATGGTGGCTCACGCCTATAATCCCAGCACTTTGGGAGGCCGAGGCGGATGGATCACGAAATCAAGAGATCGAGACCATCCTGGTCAACAAGGTGAAACCCCCTCTCTACTAAAAATACAAAAATTAGCTGGGCGTGGTGGTGCACGCCTGTAGTCCCAGTTACTCAGGAGGCTGAGGCAGGAGAATTGCTTGAACCCAGACGGCGAAGGTTGCAGTGAGCCGAGATCGTGCCATTGCACTCCAGTCTGGGTAACAGGGTAACAACAGTGAAACTCTGTCTCAAAAAAAAAAAGGAATATATTTATTCTATAAAACATTTCCATAGACACTTCTGTGGAATATTTTTAAAAATATATTTAATTGATGCATAGTAATTGTATATGTTTATGGGGTACAGTATGATATTTTGATATATGTATACAGTGTGTAATAATCAAATAAGGATAATTGGGATTACCATCACCTCACACATTTATTTTATCTTTGTGCTGAGAACATTCAAAACCATCTCCTCTAGCTATCTGAAAACATGCAATAAATTGTTACGTGTAGTCACCCTACAATGCTATAGAACAGTAGAGCTTATTTATCATGTCTAGCTGCAATTTTGTGTCCATTAACCAAGCTCTACCTATCTCCCCCACCCCTACCCTTCCCAGTTTCTAGTAACAACTATTCTATTCCCTACTTCTTTGAGATAACGTATTTTATCTTTTTATGGAACATTTTTATATACTATTTATGTATGCATCTTCATTTCACAAGGGGAATGTGTATTAAAAATAATATAAAGTATATAATAAAAAATAAGTTTATTTATTTATTTTTAGAGATAATTGCTCTGTTGCCCAGCTGGAGTGCAGTGGTGAGATCATGGTTCACTGATGCGTTGACCTTGCGGGCTCGTGATCTGCCCACCTCAGACTCCAAAGTAGCTAGGACTACAGATGCGTGGTACTATGTCCAGCTAATTGTTTTAATTTTGGTAGAAATGGGGTCTCACTATGTTATCTTCCCCAGGCTGGTCTCAAACTCCTGGCCTCAAACAATCCTCTTGCCTCAGTCTCCCAAAGCATTTGGATTATCGGCATGAGTTATGACCCTCAGCCAAATTTTTGTTTTTAGATATGGTGATCCTTCTTTATAGGTTCACCTTCTAATCAAGTGCACATATTTCTTGAAAACAGAAAGTTAAAAGGAAGAATTTATTAGTTGAAGGATATACTAATTGTCTACTTCCTATTGTAGGTTAGTTTAAAAATAAAGGTGTTAATATAATGAATTCTCATGGTACAAATTCAAATACTAAAGCAAGACATAATGTGAAAGTTAATGACTTCTTCATTCCCTAAACACTCGGTTTTACCTGCTGCAAAGACAATTCCAATTAATATTATTTTGAGTAGTTCAAAAACAATTTTAAGAATGTATGTACACACAGAATATGCACACAGAGACAGATACACATATGTATATTCATATTCACACAATGTAATTATATGTTGTATATTTACACAGACTAAGGACAGTTACTTTAGAAAACATTTAAAGTGATATGGTTTAGAAGCTAAGGCTTTGGAGTTAACTTTGCAGATTGAATACAATGTTTTTCTTAGTTTAAATTCTCATTGGTCTTCCAAGTTAATGAATTAAAACAGCAGAACTATTATAAAAAAGTTTATTATTATGACAATTTCATATTTGCTCATAGGAATTGTACTACAAAATAATACACAATCTTAACATAGGTATTGTATTTGTATCTGATATTCCACCCTCACCATAATCTTGGATGGTTTAATTTTCTTGCTTACATGCTTACCTGCTTGCCCTATATCAGTGTAAATAAAATCATAATTCCTCAATGAAATATTTTACATTTCCTCACCAAATGCCTGTCCTTGTGACAGCATTACACCCAGCCAACGGGTAATATTTTTGACATTCTAAAGTAGCAGCTTTCTTTCTCTGGATTGCTCATTTCCAAAAGTGAATTTGCACATGCCTTTAATCCCAACTACTAAGGATGCTGAGGCAAAAGAATAACTTGATTTGTATTTCTCTAATGACCAGCAATGATGAACATTTTTTCATATGTTTTTTGGCCTTATGCATATCTTCATTTGTAAAGTGTCTGTTCCAATCTTGCATGTTCTTCACATGTACCCCGAAACCTAAAATGCAATTTAAAAAAAGAATAATTTGAACCCGAGAGGTGGAAGTTGCAGTAATCTGAGATTGCACCACTGCACTTTAGCCTGGGTGACAGAGTAAAACTCTGTCTAAAAAATAACAAACAACAACAATAAAAAAGAATAAAAGGTGAAAACATAGAGAAAATTTGTTTAATGTTTATTAATGCGATTCCACAAATATATGCTAAACACCAAGGAGAATATAAGGATGCACAAGAAATATCAGTGTCTTCAAGGAGCTTCCAATGTAGTTACAGAGCTAAGAACAAATATTACAGTGGCATAGATTATAATACATTGTACAGGAATGGCATGTGCAGAACACTAGGTAAAAGGCTACAGGAGATACGGAGATGAATTCTCATCTCTGCGGAGCCTAGTTTACGCCAGTGAGGGGACTTAAGGCATATTTACAAATAACTTTCACATAAGCAAGAATGTATTAACAGTCACAAGAGACAATACAATCAGTGTTCAAAGAAGGCAAACTCCTAATTGACCAGAAGAATCAGGAAAAGGTTTCAGAGAGGAGGTGGAATTAACAATGTTCTTTGAAGGATCCATAGAAATTTGACAGGCTACTAAATGTGCTCAAAAGGAACAGATGCATAAACATTGTAGGAATTTATATTGTTTGAACAAAAAATGTATGTATGGATAGCTTTGAATAAAAAATAGTGACATCTCTTCTGGTCTTTTACAGAAAAATGTAGACAATTAACCTTTTAGAGTCACAGTCATGACTGAAACGATGTCTAGATCTCTTGAGACTATGTATGATTCAGTGATTCTCTAAGCCTGAACCCAAATAAAGTAAATATCTACTTATTTAAAATAAAATTTATACCCATACCTAAAAGAAGTTGAAAAAAAAAATCACATAAATGCCCATCTTAGTGGTAATAACTGTAACCATATTTTACTAAAATTTTTGAAGAAATTTATAAATTGTGGATTGCACATCCTCACTTTTCAGGTGAAGAAATGCTCAATGGAGTTAAGTAATTGTCTTGAGTTCACACAACCATTAAGTGGAAGAATTAGGATTCCAAACCATGTCCTACTAACTCCAAAGATTCTTTTCCTTACTGCTCTTTAACACCATCTTCATACCTTTTTACTGGAAGCACAACATAGAGTCAATATGGTTGTACTATAGCTCCTGTTTGCCAAAAACAAACATTACTCTAGCTAATGTAAGTAGAAAAGTAAATTGTTAAAGGTGATTGGCTAGCTCACTGAATCTTTAGGAGAGCCGGGAGTCAAACTTGAAGGCTATGCATCCAGATAGGGTACCCAGCCGCACTGCTGCACTAACCCATGACTGCCACCTTTGTACACAGCTTTGCATAGGGTACTGCTGACACTGATTCAAGGTGCCAGTAAGACCTGGGCCACTGCTGCTCCTGGCTGCTAGATATCCCTATGCCTCTCTTGCCAGAAGGAAGGAGTTCCATGTGGTGTCTCCTTTCTCCTTTCACTTTCTTCAAAATAGAAGTTGTAAGTGGGTGGGTCTAATTGGCAGAGCCTAAGTCACATGTCATAACAAATTACAAGAGGATCTGGGGAAACAAACATCCAGCTTCTAACTTGAGGAGAAGAGACTCAGATATTGGAAAAAATTTTCATATTGAAAGGATTTTCAAAAGATCCTAGATGGGTTAAAAATCAGTGGCTAGGGAAGGCCTATCTTGTATAGGATTCCAGCATTTGTTTATATTTTTCTTTATCTGTCTGAAATTCCCATCTGCCCTTTACTTCCTTGTTTTCTGAAGGTGACCTCATCAGTATTTCAATTCTAACATTATGCCGGCAATGACCCAGGTAGTAAAAAATATATCACCAAATTAATTTAGTGGAAACACTAAAACATTCATGGTCTTAAAATTTTAACAGAAGCCTGTGTTTTCTCCATTAAAAAAAATTAATCGGGTAGGATGTCTTTAATCAAAAGACAAATCAACTAGGTCACAAAAAAGACTAAATAATGGCATTGTAACTGTACAAATCTGACTTTTGGCTGCTTTTTATAGGCCTGAAAAAAATATCAAAAGCAGTAAAAACTTATATTATTTCTGTCAGTAGTTCTTTTCATAAACTGTTGTGAAAACAATCTCTCTAAGAAGGAAGCAACATACTGAGCAACAAGCCTCAGTCACAGGAAGTTCATTTTTTCTTTGGCTTACAGCCCAATGCCATCAGAACTAATTAAAAACAGAGCCACGCTGGTATGGGGCTCAGTGTTTGGGTTTTACAATAACAGAGTCACAAAGCAGGGGGATGTCTAATGAGAATAGTTTCTGAGTTTGTTTTGTAGCATTGGGCAACTATGTCAATTACTGGAACTGCAGCTTAGGGCCAGCACCCATGCTGGGATGTGAGAGAGTCTTATTGCCTTACAGATTGAGCTTACTCTTTGACACATGTGATATGCATGTCACTTGTATACTGGTGCCACTCCTTGGCTACAGATTACATCAGAAAACGCTGATGCCACCTAGCTCCTCTCATCTGAGGCCAGATCAAATGTTACCAGGCCCAGATTTCATCTGCCTTATTAGCTATACTCCAGTTAAAAAATAAAGCATGCCTTTTGGTAGAAAATGATTGGCAATGAAGGCTCTGACTTACACAGCCATATGTATGAGCTGCCAGAGAATTAATGTGGGTTGGGAGGGGAGCACAGAAAGACATACATTCCAAAGTAAAAACAGAAGAGCAAAGTATAATGGCCGAAATGTCTTTTTGCTTTACTGCATGTATAATAGGGATAAAAGCAAGATTGTTCACCCTTGATTAAAGAATCAAAATTCACTCCTCCCATACTCTAAAAGAGCCTTTATTTCTTATTAATGTATACGGTGATTCACGTATATGGTATGATGTTCTGGTCATTTAAGAAACTGACTTGGAAAAAAATATAGGAGAGTCATGGAAATAGCTGGCAGAACATAGATAAGTATTTATCAGTAGAGTGCTTGCAACTCCATACGATCTTTTCAAATTGACCAATTCAACCTTGTGTTCAAAGAGATTTTTCTTCTCCTTCATGCAAATCATAAATGAAGAACAATTCATTGCCAAATGTGAAGTACCATCGATGTATTAAAATAGTACTGCAGGGCTGGGCATGGTGGCTCCCTCCTGTAATCCCAGAGCTTCAGGAGGCCAAGACTGGAGGACTGCTTGAGGCCAGGAGTTCTAGACATCTTGGACAACATTGCAGCACTGTACCCCAGCTGGGCAACAGAGTGAGACACTGTGTCTAAAAGTAAAAATAAAATAGAACTGCAATAATAGCTTAACAAATTTTGGATCCACTTCTTTCGGTGTGATTTAATGCATTTAAAGACAGATGTGTTTATTTGTATTTCTGTTTCATTTACATTTTTTTCATATTATAAAAACATGTGGAGAAAAATCAATAAATACATAGTTCTAGTAGAGAAATTAAAATAAATATTGAGACATTAACTAATTAACTTATATAATCAAGTAATTGGTCACCTCAATTATTAATGTCTCATGAAACATGTTCCTAGTTATATAAGATCTTCCTTTATGCTTTTTAAAGTTGTGAGCAGACAAGCTTATGACAGATGAACATGCTACAAGAACAAGATTCTAAGAAGGCTGACAAACACATTCTAGTTCAGCAACATTTATATAAATTATTAAAAACATTTAATAATTTTTATATTAATTCTCAATCTCAGTGGTGATTAGGGAGGAAGAGTGAGATTTTTTTAAGTATGTGCAATTAATATTACTTTGCAAAGTAGAATATAATTTTGTACTTTTTCTTTTCTTTGTTCACTCTCTGGACTTTCAATTCATGTTAGTATTGGATATTCCCTGAATATCATGTGTAGTGCACATCACAAAAGCATACATCTGCCTGAGAGTTACACATGACAAAACCTAATTGGCTGGGATTCCTTAATGCCTCTCTCTCCAGCACCTCCTCCTATTCCTCAAAAAGTGTTTCATCCCATGCTCCAGGAAGTCTTTGATAGTGCATTGAGCTAGATATTCCATACCTATGCTCCCAAGTATCCTGGTTTCCAGAGGGCTCATTTAGCAAAACGCTAAGCCAGGCATGGTGGCTCACGCCTGTAGTCCCACCTACTTGGGACACGGAGGCTGGAGGATTGCTTGAGCCCAGGAATTTGAGACCAGCCTGGGCAACTTAACAAGACCTTGTCGCTTACAAAAGCCAAAAAAACTAAAACTCTGGACAGAAGGCTCCAAGCAGTCTGTTTGGAGAATGGCAACAACATTAGCACCCCAGAAGTGTCAATGCTGGAACACTTGGGGATGCTGTGGCCTAGAGAGTGATTGAGATGTGGGACTTGGAACTCTAGAGCCTATTAATAATTGTGTTCCAGAGAAAAGGCAGTGGGGAAGGAGGAAAGGAGGAAAAGACATGGGGACTGAAAGAAAGCTTGACAAGCAAAGACCTCTTCAAGTTGAATTCAGGTCATGTGACGACCTGAATGTGATGGGACAGTCTCTAAAACTGTACTCTGTTCAAATAGAAAGGAACGACATCAAATCTATTGTCACAGCAGGATTTACGAGAGGGTGGTGTTTGCAGTCTAAATTCTGCAGAGGTGGAACATTGAAAGTCACTGGTGGTAATATAAATTTACAACATCAACAGCATGAATGAAAAAGATTTAATTTTTTTCCCCTTTCTAACCATGAGAAATGATTAGAGAATATGATGTGCTGGGGAAAGGCATGAAGAGTTTGGGTGATTTTAGAGTTTTTACTTTAGTTCCTGTTTATACTCAATTTCATGTATAAATGAATTCTGTTTATGTAAGTAATTTTGTAGAGTGGCCCCAGTCCCTTGTATAATTCTCTCAATGCAAGCATTGATTTTATGATCTATGGCTTACACTGTTATAACCAATGCATGGTGAGGGAAGAGAAATTATATTTAATTTGGTATCTGTTACATGTCAGATCCTTTATGCCATATCTAATTTATTTCTTAATAATGCCCCAAAATGTGAAGTAATAATCATTTTTCACAACTAAAGAAACTGAGTCTAAAATGGAATTAAGATTAAGACCACATAATTTGTTTTAAGGAAAACCATTTTCTTTGCTCCAGAGGCAATGATTTTTTCCATTCCCCCACATATTATTTATGTGTTTATTATATTTCTTATGGAATTTGATAATCATTGCAATCCAGTGGCAGTCCAAAAAGATATATTAATATCTTTGAGGTAGCTACTAAATAGGAAACTTATCTTCCTAACAAAAATAAAAAGTACATTGTTGCCTAATGCACACGTGATGTTGACTACACTAATGTGTATTTGTAAAGAGCTTCCCCATATAGATGGCAGGTTCACCAACAGAATTCATCTGATCTTGACAACAACTCTGTAACCTAGATATTGGGTGAAGTTGATTGTAGTAAAAATGTAAAAGCAAACTGAATGATATTAAGTAATTCATTGAGAATCCCAGTGGACAAACTGGAATTAGAATTCAAAAATTGACATGCTTTGTCTTGTCCTTGTAGGATGAGATTCATGTTAAAAAATGTATTGAAGACATGTGCAAAGAATTCTTTTGAAATTAATTTGGAATATCACAGGATTGGGTTTGATGTCTCAACCCTCTGCATTGTTCGAGGATTTTGGGGATTAGAGGGAATGTGCTTCAAGTGGTACTTTATGGTAAGCTAAGGCATTATGAAAAGTACTTTTGCAGTTTCTTTTTATCCAACTCACATAAGATGATTCGTGATGGGACAATGCTGTTTTATTTTTGTTTTTTGTTTTTGTTTTTAAACATTCTGGGCCACTAAAACATTCCTACAAATTTTAATATATATCTATGTTGGTGTCTAGAAGTTGAACAAATAAAAAATGGAATTTTTTTCCATACCACTCAAATTCGTCTCCTACCACTTCAGTGGCATCAAATATTCCTTGTTTCCTGTTCACCCACTATACCTGGCAATGACATATAGCACTCTGGCTTGTTGTTCTGTGAATGTGTCATCATTTCAGAGATGCCAGCTCGGCTTTTGGCAGAAGCAGGATTAGTGTTCATTACTGACAATAATTACTAATTGGGTAGCAGTGTTGTCTCTGGTACAAATTATAAATGACTTGTGCTTTTAGTCTTATCATATACCTTCATTTAGAAAACATTTATGAGGCTCTCATTGGATGTGAGTCATTATGGGGATGCTGCAAGAAGAGAAAACAAAGTGCTGTCCTCAAGGAGCTTCAGTCTTGTAGGGAAGTTAGGCAGATGTAAACAGGTGCATCTATAAGGCTACCTCAACAGTGTTCTATCTAGCAATTTCACTATTCTCTAAACCAATCACTCACTTTGGCTCTATAATATTTGAAAGAAGCAAATATTAATAGGTACATTTGGCTCTCTTTCCCCCAAAAAATAAAAGCCATTTCTTTTTTTCCATAGACTCTTTTGAAATTTTTTTTGTGATTTGCTCATAAATTCTTTCTATGAACAACTGCTGATAGTGGTACATAAACATGGGGGAGGTGAATAATTGGATGGACTGGAAAAATAATGAGATGCGTCTGCTGCATTGCATACGTAGTCATTACTGCAGTGGTGACTTTTTCCAAAACAGAAGGAGAGAATATGGGTGTATCGAAGTCTTTCTTTTGTTTAATGTGAGTTTCAGTTTGTTGAGCCATCTCTTAAGGTATGATCTTTTCAAATTCATTCGCTAAAAATAGATCCAGAAGTAGAGCCTAATGCAGGTTTAGTTGACTGTGATCCTTTAAAAAATTATAACACTTTTTTTTTGTCTTCTACATATGGATGTTGAAGAAGAAATCTTCTAAATGAGGCCTCTTGGCCTAGCTATAGCCATTGTGTTTGAGTTTGACTTAGTGACATCAAACCTTATGTTGATTACCACCACAAAATTCTCATTCATTAAAAATTAAGTTAAAACTGCCTTAAAATATTGAATGTTTTGAAAAGAAAGCCAAAAGTGTTAGAATAGCCATGTTAGTGGTAGCCAACTTGTCTATATAGTGAGCAGCTATTGAATTAACACAAATGGGCAGAATAAAGGAAAGAAAATATTAATTGACTGGACTATTTGGATTTTAAGTGTGATTTCATAGTTTCCCTGGGTATTTTGGCTGAATAAGAATGTCACCCATGGTGGGAATGTAATGGTGCAGTTGCTTTAGAAAGCAATCTGGCAGTTCCCCAAATAGCTAAACCTAGAGCTACCCAGCAACTCTACTCCTCAGTCTACACCCAAGAGAAATGAAAACATATGTTCATGCAAAGACTTGTACATAATATTCTTAGCAGTATTAGTCATAACAGACAAAAGTAAAAACAACAAAAATGCCCACTTATTGAAGAATAGTTAAACAAAATTTGGTACATCCATATAATGGAATATTATGTGGCAATATAAAGAAATGTAATACTGTAAATAGATGAACCTTGAAAACATTATGCTAAGCGAAAGAAGCCAGTCACAATGTACCCCATATGATATGATTACATTTATATACAATGTTCAGAATGGGAAAATTTATACATAGAGGCAGAAAGTAGAATAGTGGTTGCCTAGGGCTGATGGAGGAAGGTAGGGATTGGGCAGACGAGATTGATGCTAAGGGGTATAGGGTTTTTTGGGGGGTAATGAAAATGTTCTAAAATTGATTGTGGTGACAATGCACAATTGTATAAATATGTTCAGAACCATTGAATTGTACACTTTAAATGAATGAAATATACGCTATGTGAACTATATCTCAATAAAGCTGTTTTTTAATAAGAAGAATGTTGCCTGCATTCACAGTCCCAGTATATAAAACCAAACTACTTTATATTATCAGTTTTAAAACCCTTACTTGCATTATGTTAGTTGATCTTTGATCTTTTTTAATAAAGATTTAGCATGACTTATATTCCATTTTATAAGGTGAGTATATGAGAGCTAGGGGAACTATCTTATTATCAGAAATACTTTTGGTCACTATGTAAAAAAGCCCCTTTTAACCATAAAAAATCCAATGGAAGCCAATCACAAGAGAACCATGTTCATTTTAGAAGGATTTGTAAAAGCAAAAATAATTGGCAATAATATATATAAGACTTGTAAATATTATATATACTTGATGAATTAGGTCTGAAACTTTTGGTTTCTTGTCATGTGGTACTTCATTTGTACTCCTTTCTCCCAGACCTCTGAAATTCATAAAGAGACATTTAACAATGTTGTTAGCTCTTAGTACTGAATATAGAACATGGGATGTGTTGGGCCATGTACTCTGCAACTCATCACACAGCAAACTACAGAATTGTGATATTGGCTTTTTGCTTATATCATGTCAAAGGACTGCTTAGCAAGTTTGAACAGAAATATATTTTCTCTCTCCTATTCATCTTATTAATTTTGTAATAATGTGTTAGTCATAGAAAAAGGCCTTGCTTCTTTTCTTCTTATATTTAAAGAAAAATGATTCCCAGTTTCAATGTTTATAAGAACAAATAAAACTCTTAAAGTATCAACAGTACAAAATTAGAGATTATGATATTTATCCTGGATGTATTCAATAATGTGAATGTATTTACTAAAGCTATACTTTCTTTCAAGAAATATATGTGCATGGGTTCATCAGATTGTATGCTGGTAAGTGTTTAATAATCAGATCTCCTGAAAAAAAGTCTCAATATGTAGCTATTGCCAATGTTGGTCATGTAAATATTCCCACCATGGCTGATTTCTAACTACCTGTGAGATGTCTCTAATGTGGTGTTAAGCAACGATGTACAAAATAGCTCTCAAGAGCTTGTATGAGTTGATGGCAGCACACCATTGGGTGCTTCCTAACATATATACACGCATGAATGCAGAAACACATACACACGTGCACAGATCTGCACACACTATCATTCATAATTTATATAACTGTATTGGGAAATGCTATGTTCAACAATGTTTTTCTTGATACCCCAAGAGCTACTTAAAAATTTTTTACCACATTGAAGCTTTCTTTTTCTAAAATAGGTAATCAAATCCTTTGCTGACAATATAGAGCAGGGGTGTTCAATCTTTTGGCTTCCCTGGGCCACATTGGAAGAATTATCTTGGGCCACATGTAAAATACACTAACATTAACAATAGTTGAGCTCAAAAAAATTGCAAAAAAAAAATCTCATAATGTTTTAAGGAAGTTCATGAGTTTGTGTTGGGCTGCATTCAAAACTATCCTGAGCCCCATGCAGCCCTTAGGCTGAGGGTTGGACAAGACTGATATAGAGTATACCTTAAGAAATTTAATCCTTTCTTAATTCAAAATCAATTGCTAGAGTGAAAATGTAGGACTAAGATTGTTGTTTCAACTTGATGATTATGTAGGCTGTGTGTGTGTTTGTGTGTGTGTGTGTTTGGAGAGGTTACTTTTATTGAGAGATCCTCTCAATCATCTCTCTAAGCTTTGGCTTGATTTACTTCATCGACGTTTACCTAGAAGAAGGTATGAGAGAAAATCCTTGTGAATCTGGGTTAGACAAAGCTTTCTTAGATAGGACATAAAAATATGAAAGAAAAAATTGATGTTAGACTTTATTAAAATTATAAAAATTTTACCCTTTGAACAACACTGTTGAAAACATAAAAAGATAAGCAATAGAATGGGAAGAACTATTTACAAAATGTGTATTTGATAAAGAACTTGTATCCAGAATATACAAAGAACTCTTACAACTCAATAGTAAGAAGACAAATCCTTGATTAAAAAAAATCAATAGTCAATTCAATAGATAAGATGTATGAATGGTCAGAAACACACACAAAAATGATTAA
Source organism: Callithrix jacchus (assembly GCF_049354715.1). NCBI lineage: Eukaryota > Metazoa > Chordata > Mammalia > Primates > Cebidae > Callithrix > Callithrix jacchus. The sequence goes on from NC_133505.1 coordinate 59,215,166, forward strand.
CATCATTAGTCATCAGGAAAATGCAAATTAAAATCCATTAAAATTGAGCTATGCCTAAATATCCACTAGAAAAGCTAAAAGTAAAAAAATGGAGAGTTCCAAGTACTGACAAGGTTATAAAGCAGCTGGAAGTCTCATACAATGCTGGTAGGAATGCAAATCATATTGTGACTTTGAAAAACAATTAATCAGTTTCCTATTAATTTACACATAGACTTGACCTGCTATAAGACCCAGCAACCTCACTCTTAGATTAGGTAGGTTCGTGTAAAAGTAATTGCGATTTTTGCCATTACTTTTAATGGCATTACTTTCAATACAATACTTTTTTTTTTTTTTTTTTTTGAGATGGAGTCTTGCTCTCCTTGAGTGCAGTCATGCAATCTAGGCTCATTGCAACCTCCTTCTCCCAAGTTCAAGCTATTCTCCTGCCTCAGCCTCCCAGGTAGCTGGGATTACAGGCACATGCCACACTTTTAATGGCAAAGACCTCAATGACTTTTGTACCAAACTAGTATTTAGGTGAGAAAAATTAAAACATATGTCTACAGAAAGCTACATATGTGAATGTTGATGACAGCAGCGTCATTCACAGTAACTCCAGACTGGAAACAACCCAGTTGTCCATTAGTTGGTGAATAGCTGAACAGATTGTAATAAATCCATGCAATGGATTACTCCTCAGCAATTGAGCAACCAATAAATGCAACAACCTTGACAGACTTCAGAAGTATATGCTAAGTAAAATAAATCAGTCACAAAATATTACATACTGTTTGATTTCATTTATGTAAAATTTTAGAAAATGCAAGAGTATAGGAACAGAACACAGATTAGTGGTTTCTAGAGTCTAGGGTGGGAGGGAGATTGATTACAAAGAGCCCAAAGGAAATTTTTTAGGGAATAGGACCATAGTCTATATCTATGTGATAGTAGTTACAGGACTATATACATGTACATGTTTCAAAATTCATTTAAGTGTGCACTGAAAAAGAGTAGACTTTGTTGTATGTAATGGTAGTCAATAAACCTCTCTTAAAATATACTAGGGCCAGTGGGAGCAGGGAATTATATCTCCCTGCTGCAGTTTGCTCATGTGTAATGTGTACCTGATAATAAAACCTATTATATAGGGTTATTTTGAGAGTTAATTGAAATAACACATGTAGAAGGCTTAGAACAGTATCTGGCATATCGAGTAAGTACCCACTACGTGTTTGAACTTATTATATTAATAATCATATTAATTGTTGTATTAGTAAGGGTTCTCTAGAGGGACAGAATAGAACAGACGTATATATGAAGGGGAGTTTATTAGAAAAGTTGACTCACACAATCACAAGGTGAAGTCCCACAATAGGCTGTCTGAAAGCCGAGGAGTCAGGAAGCCAGTCCGACTACCAAAACATCAAAAGTAGGGAAGCTGATAGTGCAGCCTTCAGTCTGTGGCCGAAGGCCCCAGAGACCCTGGCAAATCACTGGTGTAAGTCCAAGAGTCCAAAAGCTGAAGAACTTGGAGTCTGATGTTCAAGAGCAGGAAGAATACAGCATAGGAGAAAGATGAAGGCCAGAAGACTCAGCAAGTCTCCTCTTTCCATGCCTGCTTTTATGCTGGCAGCTGACTACATGGTGCCCACCCAGACTGAAGATGGGTCTGCCTCTCCCAGTCCAGTGATTCAAATGTTAATCTCCTTTGGCAACACCCTCACAGACACACCCAGGAACAACACTTTACCTTCTCAATCCAATCAAGTCAATACTCAATATTAACCATCACAACTGTTATTACTATTATTTCTGGCTTTTCTTGTTTTGCTTATTAAAAGTTAGTTAACTTATTGTAGTTCCCCATAAGATTTCATTGGGAAAAACGTTTGCTGCCAAACAAGCACAAAATATTAGTTTGTAACTATATTTAAAAACTCTGATCCTGAACAGGTGTTTTTATGTGTTTTGGCATTTGGGAAATGATGGTTGGGCAAAAGGTGGGAGTCTATGCTTACCTAAAGCCTGCAGAGTCCTAGAACCCTAGTTCACTGGGCATTAAGGTTTATGCAGGCAGAGCAAAGATCTGCTTGGATTTGGAGAAAGAATTTCTTAGTGCATTGTGTTTCACTCTGAAATAACATAAAAATCCCTGGTTCTTTCTGGTTCAGAAGTAAATTTTTTCATCAATCTAATTTCCCTTACTTCTTACTCCACCTTGCTCTGCATAAGATCCATTCTACATACTTACTTTTCCCATTTACACTCTTCCAATTTTCTGGCTTTCTAGAAGGACCAACTGATTCTTTTATATCCCTGCATTAATTAAGCATTGATGTGGGCAATTTTCTGCCTATGTATTTTAAATATTTATTTTAAAATGCTTTTATACAAATTACACTTCATTTTATTGTGCTTTGCAGATACTGCATTTTTTAGAACTGAAATCTTGTGGAAACTCTGTGTTGCCACAAGCATGCACTAAGAGAGTACACATTAATTTTCCAACAAGTTGTACTCTCTTCTTGGCTCTGCATCACATTTGGTAATTCTTGCACTACTTCAAATGTTTTCATTTTCATTATACCTGCTGTGGTGATTTGTGATCACTGATTTTTGATTCTTGGGGTGTCAAGAACCATGCCCATGTAAGACAGCAAACTTCATCAGTGAATGTTGTGTGTGTTCTGATTGCTCTTCCAACCAGTCATTCCCCATCTCTCTCCCTCTTACGGAGCCTCCCTTTCCCTGAGACACAATAGTATTGAAATTAGGCCAATTAATAACTCTGCAATGAGATCTAAGTGTTCAAGTTAAAGGGTGAGTTGCATGTCTCTCACTTTAAATCAAAAGTGAGAAATGATTAATCTTAGTGAGGTAGACATGTCCTAAGCTGAGACAGCCCAAAATTTAGGCCTCTTATGCCAAACAGCCAAGCTGTAAGTGCAAAGGTAAGGTTCTTTAAGAAAATTAAAAGTGCTACTCTAGTGACCACATGAGTGATAAGACAGCAAAATAGCCTTATTGCTAATATAGAGGAAGTTTGAGTGGTCTGGATAGAAGATCAAACCAGCTGCAACACTTCCTTAAGTCAAAGCCTCATCCACAGCAAGACCCCAAATCTCTTCAGTTCTATGAAGGCTGAGGAATGTGAGGAAACTGTAGAAGAAAAAGCTTGAGGCTAGCAGAGGTTGATTCATGAAGTTTATGGAAGGAATCCATCTTCATAACACAAAAGGGCAAGGTGAAGCAGGAAGTGCTGATGTAGAAGCATGAGCAAGTTCTCCAGAAGATCAAGCTAAGATCATTGATTAACATGGCCACACTAAACAACAAAGTTTCAGTGGAGATGAAATAGTCTTCTATTGGAGGAAGATACCATCTTTGAGGATTTTCATAGGTAGAGAAGAGAAGTCAAAGCTTCAAAGCTGGCTTCAAAGCTTCAAAGGACAGGTTGACTCTCTTGGAGTCTGGTGACTTGACGTTGAAGCCAATGCTCATTTGCTGTTCCAAAAATTATAAAGCCCAGGCCAGGCATAGTACTTTGGAAGGTCCAGGTGGGCAGATCATGAGGTCAGGAGATTGAGACCATTCTGGCCAATATGGTGAAACCCCATCTCTACTAAAAATACAACAATTAGGTGGGTGTGGTGGTGTGTGCCTGTAATCCCAGCTACTCTGGAGGCTGAGGCAGGAGAATCGCTTGACTTAGGGAGTTCAAAGTTACAGTGAGCCGAGATCGTGCCACTGCACTCAGCCTGGTGACAGAGCAAGACTCTGTCTCAAAATAAATAAATACATAAAAATAAAAAAATTACAGGGCCATTAAGAATGTTGCTAAGTCTACTCTGCTTGTGCTCTATATATGGAAAAACAAAGCCTGGAGGACAGCATTCCTGTTTACAGCATGGTTTACTGAATATTTTAAGCCCATTACTGATACATACTTCTCAGAAGAAAAGATCCTTTCTGAAATATTATTGCTCACTGACAATGTACATGGTCACCCAAAATCCCTGATGGAGATGTACAAGGAGATTAATGTTGCTTTGATGCCTGCTAACACAACATCCATTCTGTAGACCACAGATCAAAGAATAATTTTGACTTTTTAAGTTTTATTATTTCAGAAATACATTTTATAAGATTATAACTGCCCTAGCTAGTGGTTTCTCTGATGGATCTGGACAAAGTAAATTGAAAATATTCTGGAAAGAATTCATCATTCTAGATGCCGTTAAGAAAATTTATGATTCACGAAAGAAGGTTAAAATATCAGTCTTAACAGGAGTTTGATGGAAGTTGATTTCATCCCTGTGGATGACTTGGAGTGGTTCAAGACTTTAGTGGAGGAAGTAACTGCAGATGTGGTGAAAATAGTAAGATAACTAGAAGTGGAGACTGAAGATGTTACTGAATTGCTGCAATCTAATCATCAAACTTGAACTACAAGGAGTTGCTTCTTGTGGATGAAAAAAAGTAAGTTTCGTGAGATGAAGAATCTACTGATAAAGATGCAGCAAACATTGTTGAAATGACAACAAAAGATTTAGAATATTACATAAACTTAGTTGATAAGCAGCGGTTGGATTTGAGAGGATAGACTTCAGATTTGAAAGAAGTCTGACTGGGTAAAATGCTATAAAACAGCATTGCATGCTACAGAAAAATTTTTTATGAAAAGAAAATTCCATCCATGTGACAAATTTCATTGTCTTATTTTAAGAAATTGCTATTGCCACTCTAACTACCTGCAGCCATCACCCCGATTGGTCAGCAGCCATCAACATCGAGGCAGGACCCTCTACCAGCAAAAAGATCACGACTTTCTGAAGGCTCGGATAATTGTTAGCACTTTTAAGCAGTATTTGAAATTTAAAGTATGCACATTGTTTTTATAGACATGATGTTATTACTTAATAGACTACAGTATAGTGTAAACATAACTTTTAGATGCACTGGGAAAATAAAAAAAAATGTGTGACTTGCTTTATTGCAATTTGCTTTATTTCAGGGACCTGGAACTAATCCTGCCTTATATCTGAGATTTGTCTGTATTTAGAGGAAAGTTGCAAAACAGTACAGAGAATGTTTATCCTTTATGCAGTTTTCTCTAACATTAATATTATTATGATGTAATCATAGAAGTTAGGAAAACCAGGAAATTAACACTGATACAATGGACTATTGTTCATTTGTCTGAAAGCCTTATTTACATTTCATTATTTCCCCACTAATGTCTTCTTTATTGGTCCATGGTTCTGTCCAGGATCGAACATTGCACTTAGCTGTCATGTGTCCTTAGTCTACAATACTCTGTGCTAGTTTCTCACTCTTCCATGTCCTTCATGATTCTGACACCTTTGAAGATTTGGGTTAGTTGTTTGGTATAATGTTACTCAATTTGAGTTTGTCTGATGTTTTATTCGTTATAAGATTGGCGTTATATATTTGTGTGTGTGTGTGTCTGTTTTTTTTTTTTGTTTTGGTTTTTTTTTTTTGAGACGGAGTCTCACTCTGTCACCTCAGCTGCAGTCCAGCGGTGCTATCTCAGGTCACTGCAACCTCCGCTTCCTGAGTTCAAGTGATTCTCTTGCCTCAGCCTCCCAGGCAGCTGGAATTACAGGCGACCACCACCATGCCCCTATTAATTTTTGTATTTTTAGTAGAGATGAGGTTTCACCATGTTGGCCAGGCTGGTCTCGAACTCCTAAGATCAAGTAATGCACCCTCATCAGCCTACCAAAGTGCTGGTATTACAGGCATGAGCCACCATACCTGGCCTGGGATTACATATTTTTGGATAAGAATACCATAGAAATGATGTTGTGTCCTCAGTTCATCATAGGAATGGCATGAGATATTGATATATCTTACTACTGATGATGTTGGCCTTGATCACTTGCTTAATTAAGATAATGTCTGCCAAATTTATCTATTATAAAATTACCCTTTTTTTTAGTTCCTTCTATTTTCCTTTTTTAATTCATAAGTATCTTTGGGAGAGATACTTTGAGGCTTTGCAAATATCTTGTCCTTATTATATTTTTTTTCTACTAATTCCAATAAAGAGAAATATCCGTTTATCCTGATCGTTAGCCAGGTGACTCAGAAGACAAAAAAGCCTTAAGGGACTTCAAAATGTGAGTGCCCAATAATTGTATGTATAGATGTACTTTAGCATTGATTCCTTCTGAATTTGCGCAAGATATTTTAAGGCCAAGTGAGGAGAGGGAGTAGGCTGAAAATGTGCATTGCAGATTTCTGAAACAGCTGACTCATTCAGTCACATTCATGGCATATTTTTGAGTCTTATTTCATATAGTTCTTGCTGCCACTCTGACTTACTCCACCTCTAGGCCATTTAACACTGAAGTTGGTGAGGATCTCGGCTCAGTGTCCCCAGGGTGTTTATTTCCTAGTTTTTCAGAGGGAAGTCGCAGTGTGCCTACCCTGGCCTCCCACTCCAATCAAAGATTCAGCTACTTCCACAGATGCCCACGTAAATCATCTTTTGTAGAACAATGAGAATCTGGGGAAAACCCCTCCTAGGGAAATGAGTGCCATTTCATTAAAAGAAAAAAAAACCACAATCCTTCAAATCTGGTTCATCTCACAGTCTAAATGCAAGTTCTTAATTAAAAGCCAACAGAGATTTCTAAAGTTGGAGAAAAACTGGAGCAACAACTTTTAAAATTATCCTGTGGGCTTTTTTTCCTTCTTAGTTTCTTAAAGGGAAAAAGGCTAATAACCATTCAGTGGCAAATTGCTGTTCCTTCAGAACAAGGAAGTGAATGAGAATGAAAAGTGGCATCCCAGGGGAATAGGGAGTCATCCTGTAATTAGACGGGGCACCATGGCGAGAGGCAGAAAAAAACTACTGGAATGGATCAATGAGGAATTGTCCTACTAGGCCTGAATAGTTTATTCTAATTTCTAGTTCCTGGAAAAATAAGCAAAAGACCATGCCTTTCAATCTTGTGTTTTCCATGATACCTAACATAGTGCTGAGCATAAAGTAAGAACTCAGTGAATCCTTGTTTATTGATTTGAGTATTCCACAGTTCAAAGTCTCTGGTGTTTTGGTAGACTGTGATTTTTGTTTGAGCATGTCAGTGCTGAATGGTGGTGATGATAATAGGTTCTTTATGTATGGGGTTGATCTTGCTGAGCACCGCTGACATTTGGGACCAGATGATTCTTTGTTGTGGCGTTTTCATTGTGGGATGTTTAGTAGCATTCCTGACGTCTATGCACTAGATGACAGTAGCATTGCCCCAACTCATGACAATCAAAATGTCTCCAGACATTGCCAAATGTTTTTATTTCTTTATCTCAAGGGCATACTGAAGATAAATGGTAGAATTAAGAATAATATCCAGAAAGTCTGAATCCTGGCCTTTAGTAATTGCCATACTGTAATCCTACTAATTGCATCATCGACTACATCGATATGAACAAAATGTTAGAAGCATTGACATAGAAAAAGACAGTTTTTTAAAAAAATTTTGGAATGGATTCTATGCACAAGTCAGTTATGCAACTTAGTGGCATGAAGACCACCTTGAAGAATGAAGAAATTTAGTCCATTTTGCAGGCAAACCCACTGATCGTGGAGGCATGAAACAATCTAAGCAGAGGAGATTTGGTTTTGCTTCTTTCTGAGTACCAGGAGAGGTCTGGGCAGTACTGAATCCAAGTCTCTTCCCTTAGTTTACATAATACCTCCATTTCAGCAATACAGAAGGGAAATGAATAAAAACAATTATCCTCAAAGACATTCAGTCTGGTCTTGACTTGTTAAGAACAATAAAAGTCAGCACTTAGAAGCATTTAATACAGCTGAACAAACCATAGAGTCTCAAACAGCTTCATCTGGTGCATTTTCTCTCAATGGCAAATAAAAAGGAAGACTATAATTAGGGCATGATTCTGCACAAGCTATCCAATAAAAGCTTTTAAAAATGATTACCCTTATAGAAAACAATGTAAAGAACAAAGGAATCATGAATGGTTTATTATTTGCTATTAGTATTACCATATGATAATCTTTTTTTTTTTTTTTTGCATTTTAAACCAAAATGAAATACCAAAGTGCTCACATGATTTCTTAAGGATATTTTTGACACTTCATTCAAAGTATGCTGGTTTCTTTTTTTGAAAGTCAAGTCCTCAGATGTTCAATTAATCAATAAATGTGTATTAAACCTCATTCTGTTTAATAAACATGCCAGGTCGAGAGTATGGCACAAAATTTGGTTAGAAGATCTGAGTCTTCTCTTCAACCTAGAAATTGAAAGTAAATTGAGAAAAAGATAAATCAGTGACCTTGGACCTTTAATGTGCCCATAACTCACCTGGGATCTCTTTTAAATGAGTTTCTGACTCAGCAGGTCTGGGGTAGAGCATGAAATTCTGCATTTCTAAGTTTCCAGGTGATGCTGATGTTTCTAAGACAAGGATCACATATTGTGTGGCAAGAACGGAAATGACAGTCCAAGGATACATGACATAAAATAAGCTGAGATTTAATTACTAAGTTCTAAGTATAGTCTACTCTATGCTCAAAGAGTTATTCTCTTCTCACCTCTGTGGTATAGCAATCTCTGAGGATGTTTATGTTCCTTGTGCATTTTCCCCTCACCGTACTGCATGTTATTCTTTGTGCATGAAAACTTGTCTGCATTTTGCTATGTGGAGAAGGGAATGGGCTTCCACTGTTGTGCACTGTTAAGACATAGCTAAACTGGAAAGCCACTTATAATTTGGAATTGGCAGATGGTCTAGATTTCCACTGGAACCTCCTGACTCCTGTATTTTCTATTTAGGTTTCATAGTTGCTCAGAGACTCTTCAAATTAAGGTCTGTGGCTTAACCCTGTACTAAGCACATGGTCCCTTGAGTATACTTCTAGTCACTCTCAATGCAGTGTGAGAAAGAAACAGGTATAAGTAGAGTCATGCATTCTATTTCACATAAATGTGTAGAGGGCTTCCCTTTCAAGAGTTGCTCATGGCTGATTGTAACATTGTGCTTAGCTAGCAGCCTAGCACTAACACCAGCAGTGTTCCATAAATCTACTGCAATTGTATGATTTTATATTTCTGTGCTGTCCATTTGGTAGCCATTAGTCACATGGGGCTATTGAAAACTTAAGATATAGCTTGTGACACTGAATAACTAAATTTTGAATTTTTATTATGTTTAAATTTAATTAAAACTTAACTACTACTTGTGGCTAGTGGCTAGCGTATTGGACAGCACAGCAAGATGAAATTTACAAAGATACATGCACTCACAGGAAAGCAGCAGGAAATGATTGGATCTAACCAAAGCTAGACTACTTTTGACCTGGCTTTCTAATTTATTAAGGTTATGGAGTACCCTGGGAAAATGTCTTAGTTTCTCTTTTCCTTTTTGTAACTTTCTTAGAAATATGAGAAAGAGTAGGTATTTAATTTATAGTTTCAAATGCCTTTCCATTTACTTCATAAGAAATGTGTAATCATTGTAGAAGGCTTAGAAAATATTATTATATAAAATGAAGAAAAACACTGGTAATTCCACCATCTAAAAATAACCATAGTGAACATTTTGGTGAATAGCCTTTCAGTTCTTTCTGTGAGCATCATAATAATCTAAAATAAACCCATATATCTATAAATCTATAAATAATGCATAATAATACATGAAAACATTACTTTTTTTGAGATGGAGTTTTGTTCTTGTTGCTCAGGCTGGAGTGCAATGACACAATCTTGGCTCACTGCAACCTCCACCTCCTGGGTTCAAGTGATTCTCCTGCCTCAACTTCCTGAGTAGCTGGGATTACAGGTGCCTGCCACCACAGCCAACTAATTTTTTTTTTTTTTTTGTATTTTTGATTCTCTACCATGGTTTCATCATGTTGGCCAAGCTGGTCTTGAACTCCTGACATCAGGTGATCCACTCACCTGGGCCTCCCAAAGTTCTAGGATTACAGGCATGAGCCACTGCACCTGGCCTTAATTTATTTTTTTGAGACAGAAAGACAGAGTCTGTCACCTGGGATGGATTGCAGTGGTGTAATCATGGCTCACAACAGCCTTGACCTCCTGGGCTCAAGCGATCCTCCCACCTCAGCCTCCTGAATAGCAAGGACTACAGGCATGCACCACCACACTTGACTAATTTTTAAAATTATTTGTTGAGGCAGGGTCTCACTTTTTTGCCCAGGCTGGTCTCGAACTCCTAGCCTCAAGCAATCCTCCCACTTTGGTGTCCCCAAATGCTAGGATTAGAGGCATGAGCCACTTTGCCTGGTTAAAGACATTTAATTTAGTAGAATGCTTTTGAAAGAGGTCATAGTGACTTAGTGCTGGTAAACATGAACCTCCAGATGTTACCCGATCTGGGGGTTCATGTCATTGCCCAATGGAAAAGGAGAGATAGGCTAATTTTAGTCCTTTTTCTTAGAAAAAGGAAAGCTTTGCTTTGTTAACTATGTCCAACCTAAGAAACTTTTTTGTAGGCATTGAAGAAATGGAGTCTATGAGTGACTGATCAAAACTCATGGGTTAACAGACGGACCCTAATCTAGAAGCCCGGGATGAGCACTTAGCCATCTGAGCTGCTGGCAGTATCACAGCCAGATAACAGATGGAAATGGTGGGAGAAAGTAGACCTAGCAAACTCCAGGATGAAGTTTTTCTTCATCATGTAGCGTTAAGTACTAAACAAGATGTTCTCTAGTTAGTGGAGTTGTTTTTCTAAATGCCCTTATGTTACTGCCTAAGCAGCCCCTGCCTTTGTTCAGGCCTACATAGAGAAAAAATAAATTGCTTGAGGAATGAAGATGGTGATGTTTCTGGGTTAGTTGGGTGGAGGGGAAAGTTCCTTTGCAAACTGCACTTGGAAATGTGAAATTTTAACTTTTATAGCTGGTGAAATGCAAATCATCTAAAAAAAATCAAGATGGTTTTCTATGGGACAGGGAAAGAAAGAAGCAGAGGAGGCTCCCCAGGTCAAAGTGTCAACCAGAGATTTACCCAGAAAGCTACTGCAAGAGAAGCTTTTAAAATGTAACTTCGTTTTCACTTTAGATCAGGTGCAATGTTAAGTGCTTAATCAATCTGGAAGCATTGTCATAATAACGGCTAGCAATATTGCTTTCATTCTTTTACTGACTGCTTCCCAGACTAACACGGAATGACAGGTTCAAAGTTTATGAACCCTAGCGAGATGTACTCAGACTTTTCTCTTGTATTCTGTGAAAGCTCCCTGCCACCTAAGCCGTAAGTACAAATATGGCTGCAATGAACTGATGATTCTTGTTATGAATTACCAAAGGATTCTTTCTTCTTATATTTTCTGCTTACTTTTTGACCAGTTCTCTGCATATTTAAACTTATGACTCCAGTGATATTTTCCTTCTAGAGTACTGGCTGCAGAATTGTTCACAGCATGGGCTCTGGGGCTACACTGCTGGATTTGAACACTGGCTTCACCATTGTTTGGACACGTTTCTGTGTAGCTTTGTGTCTCAGTTTTTCCTTATGCAACTTATTACCCATTATTATTATCTGTTGTGGATTTGGAATACTGTTTCAACTCGCAGAGTTGTGAGGCTGAAATTATATAATCTTTGAAAAGTGTTCGTTATAGTGATCAGCATATTCAGTATTAAGAATCTATTAATAAGAGTTGGACAGGCTTGCCATTTTTCCCCAAGGGAAATGACCAGGAAAATTACATGTCCAAGCTCAAAATGAACTTTTTTCTCTGGAGAATCTTTATTTATGGTTTGAATGACACCTACCAAAGTCAGATTCTACACTGGTGCCCCCTGCTGCAGCATTCAAATTATGGTATACAATGGGTGCTTGATTTAAAAACTGTATATGTACTTATAAATGCATATAAATATAAAACTATATATACACATATACACACATATATCTCACTTATGTAGCATTCACTATAGGTCAGGCACTATTCTAAATACTTAAAATATTAATCATTTAACTTTCATATTAACTTCCATGAAGTATTACTATTGCCATTTTCCTTTTTCGGATAAAAAAATGGAGGCACAGAGAGATTAGGTAGCTTTGGGTTCACAGAGCTAAGTACATGACAAAGCTGGGATTTGCACTCAAAAAGTATGGCTCAAGAATTTGTGCTTTGATCCATTACACTATGCTGCCTTCAAGTGTTGCAGACCTGATTCCCGTTAGCTCACCTAAAACAGCAGTTGAGTCCACATATATTTCTTTTTACAGTCTTCATTTTCTTCTGAATCTGGAAATCAAACAACCAAATACAATCGAAATATTCCTTTTTAAAGTTCTTTTCTTACCTCTCCTCTGTCCCCTCCCCTATTTTCTTGCCATCCTAGCCACTGCGTCTCTCAGGCCATTCCATTATATAAGTTCCATTAAGGGCTGCTGCTGTCACATGCTGGACACAGTATAATTCAACATGACACATAGTGAGCAGAGATGTGTAGAAATACCTGAAACTATTAGAGCCAAACAGCTTTCCGTTAAAGTTTTTTACTGCCACATAAATATTCTCCTAGCTGGCTGGAATCTCTGAGTATAAATACTTCATTAGAGACTATATCCATGGTGGTAGCATGGCCCTCTGGGTCTTGCCTAAGAGACCAAGAAAATGCAAGGGTATGGAGGCATCTGGTTTCTTTGTATTTAAAAAGCCTTCTTTAGTTTCCAAAATACAGGGGCATTATTAACACAGTCCATTTGGCTTATATCCCTAGAAGAAATCCCAACACCTCTGTGGACAGATGTAAAAATCAGTTAGGCAACTTGTATTTATTAAGTAGTTACTATGTCCAACCTGCATAGGCACTATAATATAAATAGGTAAGCATTAAAATCCACAGCTCATTTTCACTGAATGTTCAAGTATTCTCATACGATCTCTCTAATATGTTAACTGGACTTGAACTAGGTGGGGGGCCTTTTTCATCCTAAGGTAGCACATTTACTATCCACAAAGATTTCTGAAAGAAGAATTTATTGTTAATATATTTCCATCTGGTCAATTCTTGCCTTCTAGAATATCCAACCACATCTCCAAAACTCAGAAAAAGACTTTCCTGACTGTGTCTTTTATAACATTTTCTGAAGGGGCCAAGCTTATCCCCAGTCACTCCAGATGTCTGAAACACCATACTCCTGATGACATAGAGATTATTATTTTCTCAGGAGGAATGACTTAGGAGGAAGGATGGGGGTCAGATCATTCAGACCCAGTAAGACTGTTTCATCAGCTTGTCCACAGACTTGCCAAATTCATTCATCCCTGCACTCTGTCTGCCCCAGGCTATGCCACTCCAGAAACATGGGAACAGAGTGGCAGCATATAAGCTGGGCACTGCATGCAGGTAAATGAGGCATACCCCTTGCCCTGCATAGATATGAGAAGGACATGCCTCTGCTTTCTCTGATCCACAGATCAGGAAATTGACGTTAGCATCTCTTTGGTCTAAACAACACCTCAGTGAGATGAGGGGGAAAGGAGGCAGTCAGCCTTATCACCATTTCACAGGCCAGAGAGTTGAGACCTAGAGAAGGCCACATCTCCAGAAGGAAAGATAAAGTGAAGACTCTCTCCACTAACATGTCACATGCTTTCTACTTGACTGGGCTTCTCCAAACTTGGGTAATTATCAACATCAAAGGGTTAAATACATGGATTCTAAGGCTCATCTACCCCTTAGAGATTCTGATTAAGTAATAAGTCTGGGTGCCAGTAATTCATATTTTTAATAAGCGTCCCACATGATTCTAAAGATTGACTCTGCACTAAACAACATGACTTTCCTTCTTTTTTCATAATTGATATGGGATAGAGAAAAAAGTTTATATTTGACAACTGATTGAAACTACAGTCAGACAGGTATTACTTGTCCTATTTCATGGGATTCTATTGAGTCTTAAGCAAAGGATATCTCTTGAAAAAAACAACTTTTCTGAGGTAAGGTCAAGCCAGTTCTAAACAATGAACATATGCCCTGCCAATGTGTGATCAGAGGAATACAACATGAGGCTTTCATCCACCAAACACACACACACACACACACACACACACACACACACACACACAGATATATATATATTATGGTCAGAGAAATGTCATGCTATTTTGCTTGCCATGTGTGCTCTCTGGGCCTGGGCTATGTTCCATGATGTTTTGAAGTGTCTGGGAGACTTGAGTGTGAAAGATATGCCAAGTTCATCTCATGAGGAGTATCCTTTGGCTATGGAATGTCTCAGTCACACAGGAGTTTGATCTATTCTGTTTTCAGGGAGTTCTATGGAAACACCACACAGATGTCAGGTTTTGCATGAAGTCACATTGGCAGTGGGGTCTTGAGCCCACTCTGGTCTTGGATCAGGTGGGGAGGAATTTGCCAAATTTTATTTCAGCAAATAAACTACATAAAAGGATAAGAATTATCAGAAATGAAGTTGAATGAAATTCTTTTTTGATATTCCCCAGTTAAGTCAATAAATCACCAATCAAACATTAGCCACAAGGAACAGGAATAATGTGGGTAACTGAAACCCACACATAGTTGCTACTATTATCATTTTTCCCTCCAACTCATAAGAGTCCGGTTTTGTGAATAGAAAAGCAAATAAACTGCTTAAAATTTTTCTCTTTTTTTTCCCCTTTCTACCCTTCTGAGAAAGCACTCCATTAAAAACATATTTATTTGAAAAGGGAAGGGAATGGGGATGAAATTTTATTGTCCACTTGGAAATAGGGAAAAATTCGATTATACTTGTGCAGTAATCTTAGAGATGAGATCCACATGGATATATTGACATATTTGATCATCCCAGGAGCTTTCTAAAAAATTAACATTGCTAGGTGCATATAAAACTGCAGTAACATTTTTAGGTGAAGAGAAGTTCAAATATGTGGTTAACTCAGTTTTGCTGTGTATATGCATAGACATGTTTATAAGATTTTGCAAAAAGTTTAAAGCTAAATGCCTGTGATAGAATGTTAGTTGTTTGCCTGTGAATGTCTTATGGAAGGTCCTGTGTGTGTTTAGAGCCTGCTCACTGTTTCTAGTCAGCACAGAGATGTTCCAGAGCTGGATGCCTCTCTTCAGTGGCTAGTTCCATGCTTAGGTTGTGGTGACAATAAAATGGGGTTAGCTTCTGCCCTGCCTCACCACATGAATTAGGGAGAGAATGCAGAGTAATAACGGGGTGAACTCAGCTCTGAGAGTAATTTTTTTGTTGTTGTTTACTCCTAAAGCCACAGTTGAAATTATATTTTTCTCCAGTTTGTCTCACTATTCATTAAAAATAAATTTTTGTCAGTTTCATAATTTACACTGCTCTGGAGGACTTTTCTAATTGATTTTATAACTAACTCTCATGGGTTAGCAGTGGTTTGGTTAACAATTAACTTCCAAACAGTATTAGTCACTACCCCAAATTTCTCTTACTATAAATCACGGGAAACTGTTGCTTTTAATGCATGATGCACCCCTTTTTTAACTTTTCACTCTTGGCAGACCCTAGATGCCACATTTTAATACCCAATAAACATAGCTAAAGAAAGTTTGGAGGCTGGAACAAAATTTTATTTAAAAATGCTACTGTGTTGGGCTTAGCAGCACAAAGCATTTGAAAATGCATCATACTAACACTATTGGAGGTAAAAAATGGTAATCAGAAGACTTAATCTCATTCATTAATAGAGACCCTTTGAAGTGCTTTTCACTGGATCTGCAGTTTTTAAAAGATAATTTTTATTTTCATAATATAAATACATGTTTATTCTTCCTCTTCCGCCACCAAAGCTAACACAATTTCCTATAAGCTTGGACTGCTCAAGTATTCATGATTTCTTCCTACAATGCTTTCCCTCTCCTTTTATCTCTAAATGCAGTTCCTCTTCTGGCTACCTCTTCTCCAGACTTTGATAGACTCCTGCATTTATAAAGTCTTTATCCCCAAGATCATGCAAAATTTTCAATCCCAGAGACTTCCTTTTAACAAGGTCACATAAATGCTTTCTTTGTATCTAGCCTTATGCCACCCCTCTTCTTTCTCTCTCCTGGCTGGCTTAAATTGGATATAGTATATCTAGAGAGACTAGTTGTTCTCATGACTCTTTCTCCCCAAAGAGTTATTCAAAGAATGATAGGTGTCATTTCCTTTCCTTCAAGAATGTTAGTTTGGGTATGTAGTTTGGCATAGAAATATGCTATGAAAGACAGACCTAAAGACAACTTTGATGCATTCTGATTATTCTATTTTCTGCAGCCTCTCAAAGCTTTTAATATTCTATCCTCAGCCTTCTTCAGTGTAAACTTCCTCTCCTTTGGTGAGCCCATGTACCAGAGGCTCAAATCAGTACCTCCAACCCCCGTTCTTTTTTTCTATGAGGCTGTTCAACAAATAGTGCTCAATACCAACTCTGTGCCCAGGCACTGTAATGAAGTTATGGATATAGCAATGAAACAAATATGGCTTCCAGTTCCCATGAAGCTTACATTTTTAGGTGAAAGAGATTCACAGACAAAGAAAGTGGAAGTAATGATTAGTGTAATGGAGAATGTAAAGTGGGGTAAGGTTGATAGAAGGTGACAGTGGTGCTTTCTTTTTATGAGGTTGTGAAGGAAGCCTTCTCTGATGACACTAGAGCAGAGACCTGAAGAACAGAAGGGGGAAAGCAGGTCATGTGGCTATGGGTGGTATGATGTTCCAGGCAGAAGGAAGAGCAGGTGCCAAAGCCCCAAGGCAGAAGAGGACTGAGGAGGTCCTAACAAGAGCAGAGAAACTGATATGTCAGGAAATAATTGAGCAAGGGAAAGAAAGGCAAGAGGAGAGGCCAAGAGGAAGCAGGGAGATGGAATCTTAGAGTTGTGAACAAAAAGATTAAGGCTTTGGATTTTATAGTGAGTGAGATTGGAACATCTTAAGCAAATGAGTGACATAATTTGACTTGTTTAAAAAATGTCACTGATGTCGTGTGAATTATAGACTATTGAGAATAATATAGAAGCAGGGATACCCATTAGAATGATACAGTGATAGTTCAGATGAGAGATGATGATGTCTTGGGCTGGAATGGTAGCTACAATAGCAGTGAGAGAGGGTCAGGTTCAAAATATATGTTGAAAGTGAAGCTAACAGAATTTGCTACAGGATAGTTATCAAGGATGTTACAAATATTTAACATACAGAGAAGTAAGACTGACAACATTTGAGGGTGGTTCAGTTTTTAAAAAAATTAACTGTAATTTTTAGGGAAGTTTTAGGTTCACAGTAAAATTGAGCAGAGTCCAGAAAGTTTGCATATACTGCCTGTCTCTACATACAAACAACCTCTCACTATGAACATCACATAGCAGAGTGGTACAGTTGTTACAATTGATGAAACTATATTAACATATCATTATCACTCATAGTTTATTGTTTACATTAAGGTTCATCCTTGATGTTGGACATTCTGTGGCTTTTAACAATATATAATGACATGTATTCATAATTGTCATATATAATGCCTATGAAACATAACTAAATTTCTACCCTGCCGTGACTCTGTCTTTAAGAAACAGAATACCTGAAATAAAAAGTTCCCCTGTAGCCAGACTGAGACTACTTGCTTAGAACCAAGATAGTTGACGAAACAGCTTCAAAAAGACATCAAGCTTCATTATAATCTACTTTCCATGGTAAATGACATGACAGTTGACAAGCACCATGACAATAACTGGAAGAAGTAATAGAAAGGATGGCAGCACTCCAGTTCCGGGAAGTTCACTGCCCATAGCCAGAGAGTACGTGAATATTCTTCTACTTGCTTTTAATGTCCAAACTCTTTATTAGAGAAACTATATTTTAACTTCCTCAACTTTCACTAGTAGAAAAGTTGATTTGTGGGCTAAGCTCCTACCTCTCAATTCCATGCAGTAAAGTATGCACTGCTTGACATTTTTGGTTTTACATATTGGCTTCATGGCACCAAATAGGCAAAGATCCCATGTTTTGAGGGGAGAAGCAGCTTTGTTGGTAACAATATTATCCAGAATGGTTTCACTACCCAAAATGTCCTTAATGATCTCCTTTTTTCCCCAAACCTCTGGCAACCACTGAGTGTTTTACTATCTCCACAGCTTTGCCTTTTCCAGAATGTCATGTAGTTGAAATAATGAGTATGTAGCCTTTTCAGATTGACTTCTTTCTTTTACTAATATGCATTTAAATTTCCTCCATGTATCTTCATGGCTTGATAACTTATTTCTTTTTATCATCAAATAATATTTCATTATTTGTATATACCATAATTTCTCCATTCACTGAGGGACATCTTGGTTACTTCTAAGTTTTGGCAATTTGGAATAAAGCTGTCATAAACATCTGTGTGCAGGTTTTTTATGTGGATATAAGTTTTCAACTCGAGTAAATACCAAAGAGTGAAACTGCAATTGCTGGATCATAAGAGTCTGTTTAATTTTGTAAGACACTGTCAAACTGTCTTCCAAAGTGGCTGTACCATTTTGCCTTCCCACCAGAGAATTCCTGTTGCTCAACACGATTTTCAGTGTGTGGTGTTGTCAGTGTTTTTTATTTTACCCATTTGAATTGATGGGTATATAGTAATATCTTGTTATTAATTTGCAATTCCCTAATGACATATAATGTCGAGTATCTTTTAATATGCTTATTGGCCATATCTTCTTTGGTGAGGTGTCTGTTCAGGCCTTTAGTTGATTTTTCATTTAGGTTGTTCGCTTATTGTTGGGTTTTAAGAGTTCTTCACTTAAGACCCAACACTTAAGAGTGTATTTTGGATAACAGTCCTTTATCAAGCATGTCTTATGGAAATCTTTTTTGACTATCTGTGGCTTGTCTTCGCATTGACTTGACATTTATTTTTGCATAGCAGAAGTTGTTCATTTTAATGAAGTACACCTTTACAATTATTTCCTTCATGGATCATGCCTTTGGTGATGTATCTAAAATGCCATTTTGATACCCAAGGTCATTTAGGTTTTTATCCTCTTACCTCTTAGAAGATTTTTACAAGTTAATTTTGGGATACCTATGAGATATTCAATTTAAAGTTCAATATATAAATCTTGAGTACAGTAGAAGTCAAGCATGGATATATAAATTTGTGGATATGAAATTGATCATCTTGATATAGATAAATAAAAGGCCAAAGGAATTAGCTCTTGGGCCCCCAAACATTTCATTAGAGGTTGGGAAGATAAGGAAAAACTGGTTAAGGGAACTGAGAAAGAATAATCAATTAAGTAAAAATAGAAGCAAGAGAAAATATTGTCCCAGAAGCCAAGTGAAGAAAGTGTCTCAAGATGCAGGGATGATTAAGTGTATCAAATTAAGTTGATAAATTAAATTAGATAAGGGTTGAGAAATGACCACTGGATCTGGCAACATAAAAGCCATTGACGTCATTGCCAACAACTATTTCAGTAGAGCAGTGGGAAAGGAAATTCTAGTGGGGTGGGTTAAGAGAGAACAGGAGAGAATGTATAAACAAAATTGTCAAGGATTCTTGCTTTAAAGAAGAGATTAATGATATGGCTGTGAAGTACAGGGAGATTGTTTTAAAGAGAAAATATATTAAAGAATATTATCTGTTGAGGGGATAATCTAATACAGAGAGAAAAACTGATAACACAGGAGTGATAGGAGACCTTGACAGGGCAATGTAGGTGAGACGGGACCAGATCTAGTATACTGTGAGGGGATTGGTGTTAGAAAACAGCATAGAAAAAATATAATGATAATAATCCATTTTAACAGGAGGGAAGGCATAGAGAATGGGTGCTGATATAGCTGGTTCAATAGATTTGTTGGTGAGAATATATGAAAGAGGATATTTTCTCTTGAATTCTCTGAAGACACCTAACATATAATATCATGAACACAGTGTATCATTCTGGTCCCATCCCATGTAGCAAATGATATTTCTGCTAAAAACACTACTGCTTTACCAGTCTCCAAACTAGTAAATTTTTATTGCAGTTTCTTATTTATTGTTATTGTCACCTCATAATTTTCCATACCTGTCCCCAACTTACCATTTGTGGAGCTACAATTCCATGTCAGTGAGATCATGTGACTTAAGTATGTATTTATTTTAAAACTTTATAATTCCTCTTTGAGCTATAAGATCTACTACTATAGACTTTTTTTCTTCATCATTGGTTAAGTTTCTTGGCATTAACTAATGTATGTCCTCTTGAACTATAAATTTTTTTCTTGTTCTTCGAGATAGGTTTATAAGGATTACCATTATTCTACCATTATTTCTAGTGTTTCCCTTTTCAAGCCACTTTAAATAGTCTTTGTTTTATAAGTATCATTTTTGTGGATAAGGAGTCCTTACATTTTACTTTTTCTTTACTATTTTCTGTACTTTGCTTGCATATATTTTTCTCGGTTCCTCTTTTCTGTTTATGCTTTCTTTTATTTGCTTATACTTTCCTATCTATTTTATTTCATTAAACACTCTGTAGCTGATAATGTTTGTTTTGTTTGGTATAACTTTCATCTTATTTCCTACCAATGAATATTTTTTATATCATATTTTAACATATGACTACCTCTCTGCTATCTTGAGAGTTAAGCATTGATTATTCTTTTCATTATAGTTCATATTTTTTCTTGTTCTAAAGGAACTTGGTTTATTCACCTTTTATTTATTTAACATTTCAGGGATTTTGAGAAATTAATATCAGTTATCCCCATAGCATGATTAGCAAATATGTTATCTTTCATTTTGTATTATACAAATTTTGTATTACACACATTTTCTTACACATAAATAATATCACTTATAACTGGCCCACTTCTCTTTTTTTGTCATTTTATTTTTTTCAGACTTAGCATAAATGCACAAAACAGTCATAACAGAGTTACTTATTTTAATTTAGTTGCTTAGACTGAACTCACATCTGGGTAACAAATTTCTTTATAATGGTGGCATTTAGGTAAGCAATAAATAACCACAGAGGAAAGTCATTTGAGTAATTTGTGCTCAATTTTGAAGATTATTTCTCCCACCCTAAGTCGTGAAAATCAGTAATATTCTTCTAAACCAATCCAATATAGAAGAAATTAACAAAGGAAATTAACAAACCCAACAAAGTAGACATACCTTCTATACTTTATGTATAACATCAACTTTAAAAATAATAAATAGAATTTTATAAACAGAAAGGTAGAAACACAAGAGATAAACTTATGTGGCTACAGCCAGAAAAACCATATAATTCAAAAATTATGAGCCCATTACTGTAAGCATATCAGCATTGATATCTGGAATTAATGAGTCTTGTATAAAATAGGAAGGACCAAGACTGAAGTCATATTTTAACAATGGTTGACAATTCTTGCTAAGTATTTATTGTAGATATTCTCTTGCTGAGGGGTATGTACTTACAGTTGTATATTACTCACAAGTACTGTTGAGTAGAGTTACATTTAATTATATCATGTATTATGTAATTCTCTTTAAAATATATGTGCAGTTCACTTTAATAAATAGTTTCTTCCTTTAAAAAATTGCTTTAAGATTAGCAGCAGAGGCTGGGCGTGGTGGCTCATGCCTGTAATCCCAGCACTTTGGGAGGCCGAGGCAGGTGGATCACCTGAGGTCGGGAGTTTGAGACTGGGCTGACCAACATGGAGAAACCCCATCTCTACTAAAAATACAAAATTGGTCAGACATGATGTCACATGCCTGTAATCCCAGCTACTCAGGAGCCTGAGGCAGAAAAATCGCTTGAACCTGGGAGGTGGAGGTTGCAGTGAGCCAAGATTGTGCCATTACACTCCAGCCTGGGCGACAAGAACAAAATTCCATCTTAAAAAAAAAAAAAGGGTTAGCAGCAGAACAGGAACTGATTGAATATTTTCTATTATTTTCCCTATTGAGTAGGCCAGATCTTTCCTTATGTCTAAAAATATGTTTCATCCATATTTTGTCATACATCCATAAGATTACTTTTCTTATTGTTTTCTTATTCATCTTATCTGGACCCTTACAACACTAACATTTAGCTAAGACTGACTTTCAACATCATCCTTATTGTCTTTAGGACTTATACATTTGTATGCAATGTGTCACTTTTGATCTATAATCTTATTTTTTTATCTTAAATTAAATTGATTTTTTTTTTCATCTCACAGTGCCATGTCTTTTAGGCTTTTTGAGCTTATGCTACTTTAATGTATGTGTGTGTGTGTGTGTGTGTGTGTGTGTGTGTGTGTGTGAGATGGACTCTTGCTCTGTTGCACAGGCTGGAGTGCAGTGGCATGATTTCAGCTCACTGCAACCTTCATCTCCTGGGTTCAAGCAATTCTCCTGCCTGAGCCTCCTGAGTAGCTGGGATTACAGTCACACCCCACCATGCCCAGCTAATTTTTTTTTTTTGGTAGAGACAGAATATTACTATGTTTGCCAGGATGGTCTTGAATTCCTGACCTTGTGATCCACCTGCCTTGGCCTCCCAATGTGCTGAGATTACAGGAGTGAGCCACCATGCCTGGCCTACTACTTCTATTACATCTACCCTTTATCTCATGCTCTCCCCCATAGTTTTGAAAATGTATTTTATCTTGAGGCTTTCCTTTTGTTCATACTCTTGTCATTCTACCTAAAGCAAAACAAAACAAAACAAAAAAACATTGTTCTCTTCTTTTTCCCCTTCTAGAAATTTGGCATATACAGAGAACCTGTTTTTATCTGTCTTTGCTTTCATTTTTGTCTATTAATTTCTCTGAATGCTTTATTTCTTTCCTGTCATGCCACCTCTTTTGAAGAGTTTGTTCTCTCCTTTCTTTGTTCTGTAAGAACCACCCTTTCCTTTTTTTTAAGAGAAAAAGAAAGAAAGTAAGAAAAAGAAGAGAAATAAAGAAAGAAAAGAATAAAAGAAAGAAAGAGGAAGAGAAAGAGAGAGAGAGAGAGAGAGAGAACAGGAATCTTGCTCTATTTGCCCAGGCTAGAATGCAGTCTAAAAATGGGTATTAAAAACCTCTTTTATGCCAATAAATGTGCTTAACAATAGAGACAGGAAGGAATAAGGGAGAAAAATAACAAGCAGCCAAACAATATTTCATTTAAACCTGTGAAATGCTATGCAATTGCTGAGGAGTGATTTACTTCCAATTTTGTGGTCACTATTAAAATAGTTGTGATGTGATACTGAGAAAAATGTATGTTTTGTGGATTTGGGGTGGAAAGTTCTGTAAATGTTTATTAAGTTTACTTGTTCCAGGTCTGAGTTCAAGTCCTGGATATCCTTGTTAATTTTCTGTCTCATTGATCTGTCTAATATTGACAATGTGGTGTCTCACTATTATTATGTGGGAGTCTAAGTCTCTTTGTAAGTCAGTAAGAACTTGCCTTATGTATCTGGGTGCTCCTGTATTGGGTACATATATATTTAATATCGTTAGCTCTTCTTTTTTCATTGATCCTTTTACCATTGTGTAATGTCCTTCTTTGTCTCCTTTGGTCTTTGTTGCTTTAAAGTCTATTGTATCAGAGATGAGAATTGAAACTCCTGCTTTTTTTTTTTCTGCTCTCCATTTGTTTGGTAAATCTTCCTCCATCCCTTTGTTTTGAGTCTTTGTGTATCCTTGCATGTGAGATGGGTCTGGATGCAGCATACTGATAAGTTTTGGCTTTTTATCCAATTTGCCTGACTGTGTCTTTTGATTGGAGCATTTAGTCCTTTTAAATTTAGGATTAATATTGATATATGTGAGTTTAATACTGCCATTTAATGCTAGCTGGCTGTTTTGCCCATTCATTGATGTAGATTCTTCATTATGGTGATGCTCTTTACCTTTTGGTATGTTTTTGGAATGGCTGATACCAGTTGTTCTTTTCTATGTGTAATGCTTCTTTCAGAAGCCCTTGTAAAGCAGGCCTGGTGGTGGTGAAATCTATGAGTACTTGCTTGTTCATAAAGATTTTATTTTTCCTCCACTTATGAAGCTCAGTTTGGCTGGATATGAAATTCTGGGTTGAAAATTCTTTTGTTTATGGATGTTGACTATTGGCCCCCACTCTCTTCTGGCTTGCAGGGTTTCTTCTGAGAGATCTGCTGTGAGTCTGAAAGGCTTTTCTTTGTGGGTAACCTGACCTTTCTCTCTGGCTGCCCTTAGTATTTTCTCCTTCATTTCAACCCTGGTGAATCTAATGATTATGTGCCTTGGGGTTGTTCTTCTTGAGGAATATCATTGTGGTGTTCTCTGTATTGCCTGGAGTTGAGTATTGTCCTGTCTTGCTAGTTTGGGAAAGATTTTCTGGATAATATCCTGAAGAATATTTTCCAGCTTGGATTCATTCTCTCCATTACATTCAGGTACACCTATCAAACCTAAATTAGGTCTTTTCACATAGTCCCATAATTCTTGGAGAATTTGCTCATTCCTTTTTAGCCTTTTTTCTCTAACCTTGTCTTTTCATTTTATTTAATTAAGTTGGTCTTCAACCTCTGATATCCTTTCTTCTGCTTGATCAATTCGACTGTTAAAACTTGTGCATACTTCATGAAGTTCTCGTATTGTGTTTTTCAGCTCTATTAATTCACTTATATTCCTTTCTAAATTGGCTATTCTCATTAGCATTTTGTCAAGCCTTTTTTCAAGGTTCTTAGGTTTTTGCATTGGGTTAGAACATTCTTTTAGCTCACAGAAGTTTTTTATTATCCACTTTCTGAAGCCTGATTCTGTCAATTCATCACACTCATTCTCCATCAGGCCTTGTTTCACTGCTGATGAGGAGCTGCAATCCCCTGTAGGAGGAGAGACATTCTGATTTCAGGTATTTTCAGCTTTTTTGTGCTGGTTTCTTCCCATCTTTGTGGATTTACCCACCTGTCTTCTTTGTAATTGCTGACTTTCAGAGTGGGTCTCTGAGTGGATGTCCAGCTTGTTGGTGATGAAGTTTTTTCTGTTTCTTAGTTTTCCTTTGGCAGACGCCCCTCCCCCACAGAGCTGGACCTTCCTGGGTTCAGCTGTGCTCATTGTGAAACTGTCAATCTTCAGTGCCTCCAATTGCTGTTTTTTTTTGTGGGGATACTGCACTGGTTGAAACAGCAGCGTTGAGATTCATGGAGCTTTTCTGCCCAGGAATCTCCCAGTCTGGCTCCCCACTTCAGCCCCCCTTCAATCAGCTGAATGGGTGACTCTGCCTTCCTGGAGCTCAAAACGCCAACTAAAAGGGCACCCAGTTCCATGTACTCTGTATGGAGAACCACCGCACCAGGGCACCAGCAAAACAGCTGTGCCAGCCAAGAGTAGCACTGGCGACCCATGGGGCCCCTCCGCTGGGAATCTCCTGGTCCGTGGGCAACAAAAATTCGTCTGGAAGTGTGGCATCCACTCACTCTCTGTGCTTTCACTGGGAGCTACAGTCCTGAGCTGCTGCTAATCGACCATCTTGGATCTATCTCCTCAGAACCACCCTTTCCTTGATGTGTGTTCACTGCTCTTGATGTCCATCTCAACCATTTCTGTGTCCCTCACAATATGGGGTTTCCACACTCTGGAAACCTACTTTAGCCAAACTCTAAGCTGAGGAGACTTTTAAACAGCTTTCCCTCTGCATACTGGATACTAGCTGAGATTTGCTAGCCTTCTTTTGCCATTACACCACGTTGCATAGGTGGCATCACATAAAGTGTGTCCAGTTCTCTCATTGACCAAATCTCTATGGGCATTTTGGTCTCTGTATTTAAAACTTTTTTCTGGCTGCAGAGTACTTGTAGAAAGGACACTACTCTAGTACACTGGCTTCCAGAACACATGCTACAGAGACCTAAAGGTCCATGAAGCTGCTTCAAGGGCCATTGCAGGATGTAGGAAAGGCTGAGGGCAGAACCCAGGACCTCTGCCTCTGATTCCAATGTGAATCCCCCCTACATGTTGGGATTCTATATAAGATTTATATTTTTAAAAAAGCAGATAAAAATATAAGCTTGAAAACAGTTGGTACAGTGAAGTAGAATTGGCCAGGAAGCCTAAAGTTTCTATACCTACCCTCTGGGTAATCTTGAATACTCGCATCTGTAAAGTGGAGATGTTATATCCCATTTAACTCACTTGGAGTTGAAAGGATACCATGAAACAGTGTAAGAATGAACAGCTAACAGAAAAAATTAAATGTGTGAATGAAATCTCTGTACATCGAGATTTATGCATCTTAAAAAATAATGCTTCAGAAAAAGGCAAGTTGTAGAATGGTAGATACAGGGCAACATTTGTATTAATTAAAAAAATACAGAATAAATACATATTATTGCTAGAGAATTTGCAGTGGGCATTAGGACACAATGGACTTGAGGATGATATTAATACTTTTTTTTTAAAGAGGCAATTAAGTCAAATGTTAACAATAATTGTACTGGTTATGTCATCATGTACTTTTTATGTTTTTAAGATAAACTTCTTCTCCCAAATCTGTAAATACTATTTAATTGTGTTCATAGCATTTAATTAAGTGATTTCTTCATCAACATTTATATCTTCTTTTCATTAGTCCCTGAAACTGTGTCTGTGCTTAAATGAAAAGTTCAAGGGGAAGAGAAACTGACAGTTTCTTTTACTGGCATTGTTTATATACTGGAATATATTTAAACCAGTTTTTATCCTCTCTTCTACTCATTATTTTATTCCTGAAGAAAGTAAAAGAAAGCTAGAACTCTGGGTGGTATCATTTATTTTTTCAATTATCTCATATCTTTTCTCTGCTCAGAAACAATCTCCAAAATAAATTATGCTTTCACCGCCAATTTGGAACACACATCAAACTTCCTCCTTTCCAGGCTTGAATGCCTGCAAATCAGCCTTCTGAATCAATGTCAGCTGAATTACTAATCAGGGACTCTTGCTACCTACCAGGATGCTGAGCATTGATCTTCCCTCAGAGGGTCCTGCTGCTTCCCTCCCTTCATGGAAATGGCAAGTATCCAAGATTACTTTTTTTCCCTCCTAAAATTTTGGAATTAGCACAATATCACTCCTAGTCTTTCCTCTTCCCAGTAGGGTATGGTATTTCTTGGGTTTACAACTTTTGTCTCCTTGCCTGCTAGCAGTGCTGCAACATTTTCGTGGTGACTTGTCACAGGTGAAAGATTTTGTGCCTTTCAGCAATGGTAAAATTGTGGCAGGCACAGGTAATATTCCTAATTTTATATATTATGAAGTGGAAATGAAGAGAACTTGATACTAGCCTGTGAAACAGCTGTGATTATAGTTTTGACCCCTGGTTGCCTTGCTTTGCCTCTTTTTTCTTGACTTTTTGTCCTAAGTAAGAAATCTTTGCAGTCTTTGTTAGACTGCTTCACTCAATCCTAAATGCTGAGATGTTTCCTCCACCTGTACTCACTTCTTGGTAATCTCATTCAGCTCCATTTAAAATACCAACTATATACTATTGACTCCTAAATAGATATCTTTTGATCTGACCTCTCCCCTGAACTCGTTTCATTTATCTTACTTATTTGTCATCTATCAGGATATTTAATGGCATTTCAAACTTAGCATATCCAAACTTGATTCGCCTCCATCCTTAAAGCAACTACTTCCTGAGCCTTCTCAATGTGACAATATTATTCACACAGCTGGTTTTCTCGTTAAGAAAAAACTTGAAGACAATTTGATTCTTATTTTTCTTGCATACCATTATTCACACAATCAGCTGATCATGTGTGCCCCACTTTCAAAATATATCCCAAACTGACCACATCTCACGATTGCCATCCTATTGAAGCCACTCATATCATTGGCTCTGTTACAGAAGACTGCTAACTGGTTTCCTTGAAACCAGTCTTACTTGCTACAATCTATTTTTCATGCAGCTTCTGGTGGGGTCCTTGTAAAACATAACTCAGATCATGACACTCCTGTCCAAAATTTTCTAATGTCTTCTCAGCATATTTTTATGTATTCCAAACTCCTTACCATGGCATCTGATGACCTACATGACGGGCCACTGGCCAATTCTCTAATTATATCTCCTCATTTCTCTCCCTCACTCTGCTCCAAGCACACTGACCTGCTTTTCCTTGGGTTGCCAAACACACTTGGCTTCAGCCTTTCCTGTTGCTGATCTTCTGCCCGGAAATATTCCAGGATAGTTTATCACACCCTGACTTTACATCTCTCTATATATATTTATCTCTCTCTCTGTCTCTTTTTTTTTTTTTGAGACAGAGTCTTGCTTTGTTGCCAGGCTGGAGCACAGTGGTGCAGTCTCTGCTCACTGCAAACTCCTTCTCCCAGGTTCAAGCAATTCTTCCACCTCAGTCTCCCAAGTAGCTGGGACTACAGGTTCATGCCAAACACCCGGCTAATTTTTGTATTTTTAGTAGAGACGGGGTTTCACCATTTGGCCAGGATGGTCTTGATCTCTTGACCTCGTGATCCACCTACCTTAGCCTCACAAAGTGCTGAGATTAGAGGTGTGAGCCACTGTGCCCGGCTATATATATCTTTTCTATTCTCCTTCTAGAATGTGAGCTCGGTGAGGGAGACACTTTAACACTCTTCTTCACTGCTGTGTCCCCAGTGTCTAGAACTGCTTCTAAGTTATATGAACAAATTAAGATGGACTCACTAAATATTTGTTGACTCGATGAATACTGGTGGATACTTCAGGCTAGGCTACTGAGATGGGCCCAGATGGCAAGAAATCCTCTGACAAGGAGTCATCACACACACAGCCTTACTGTGGTTGAATGCAAGCTATCTAAACTATACAGACACACTTGTTTTGGGGACAGGCCCTGTTTCAGATAAGTCAGACTTATCTTAGTTTTTGATATCATTTGGGTCCTGTAAATACACTCATATATCTCTGACTACATATTTATTGGTTGTGTACCAGAAACCAGACTCTATACTATTTTCTTTTTATTTTAATAGGTTTTGGGGGACCAAGTTGGTTTTGGTTACATGGCTAAGTTCTTTCATGGTGATTTCTGAGATTTTGGTGCACCAATCATCTGAGCAGTGTACACTGTACCCAATGTGTGGTCTTTTATTTCTCACCCTACTCCCACCTTTCCCCCAAGTCCCCAGAGTCCATTGTATCATTTGTATCAGGCTCTCTACTTTTCTATTAATTACCTATTTTAATCCTCACAAAGCCTAAGGATACTATTGAGCTTAAGTACTTTGCCCAAAGGTGGTAAGTGGTAAAGTCAGAATTTTAACCCTGGTATGCAAATGTGTGATCTCGGCTCACTGTAACCTCTGCCCCTGGGTTCAAGCAATTCACTTGCCTCAGGCTCCTGAGTAGCTGGGATTACAGGCATGTGCCACAACACCCGGCTAATTTTTGTATTTTTAGTAGAAACAGGGTTTCTCTGTGTTGGTCAGGCTGGTCTCAAACTCCTGACCTCGTGATCTGCCCATCTCAGCCTCTCAAAATGCTGGGATTACAGGCAAGAGCCACCATGCCTGGCCAATGGTAAATATTTCTTTCAGCCCTTTAAAGGTGTCAGAGTCTCAGTTAACCACCATCACTCTGCTTTGTAGTCTCATACTGCTCCTGGTGTCTCAGCTTTTGGCTGAGAAGATATGAATATCATGGCGAAGCATCAGTGCAGCAGTGCTCTCAGAGGATTGACAGACCATTATATATTCACTGAGGTGTGTGATGGAATGCCATAGTTTTCTTTTTAAGATTCAACAATCCATTAATTCTGTAACTTTAGAACAACCTGCCCCATGTGCTACCCAACAAATATTCTTTCTTCTTGTGATCACTGGACAATAAAGAAACCATGTTCTGGTCATGTCTCTACCCCTTGTCCTGCCCTCCTCCTCCTAAGAACAGATTGTTTCCTACATTTTGCAGGCTGCTCAGTCAACCCGGTCACTGTGATATCCTGACCGCTAAGGACACTGGAAGCAGGAGTCAGGTTTGCACAGTTAGATTGATAAGCAGATGCTAAGCCGATGTGACACAGCTGCTACTGCTGAGCCAGGAAAAGCAGGTCAAGGTTATGAGGAGAAAGTGTGGCACTTGCCCATAGCTGAGAGCGAAAATATTCCCATGTACTGCTCCCTTTCCCAGTCTCTCACTTCAACTCCCTTCTTGTTCTCTCTTTGCATATCTTTCTGTCTTCTCTTTTTAAAAGGATTATGGCCAAAGAGACACATATTGAAATAGCTGGACCTCCCTAACAAAGGACATCCATGAAACAATCACTGTTTTTCTAACATTATGTGCATTATTTGATCTTCCAAGTGCTGCCATGCTTTAAAAATCAGGGCCAAAGCTTAACAGTGACCATTTGCCATTTATTAAATGGTTTATTTCAAATTCATGGTTTCATATCTGAAATATACAGAACATTTTGTACTAATGCATCAGAAATGCATGGCGTATTAGCATACATGCAATGTAACCAGGCAGTCTGGTTTATGGTTTTCATTTTTTGATGAATTGAATTTATTGGTGGCTAAATTTGATTTTTCATCCAGAAGAACCTGTTTCCCCTAAGGTCTTTTTAATTGTTTCTATGTAATTTTGAACCGAATATGATTTAATTAGGTAAAAATTACCACATGAGATAATCCAACCCTAAAATCAAAGGCATTTAAAATTTCTCATCTTTAGATTGACTGTATCAGTAGCTACCAGTAGAACTTGAAGCCATGCAGGCAGATACCAGGTATTACATGTTGCCCTGCTTCTGTTTGGGAATTCTCTGATTGTTACAAGTAGTGTAGCACCATTCAGGAAGTTCATTTCCCTTCTAGACCCATGCCCCATTATGCCCATCTCCACCCTGGGACCAGTCCTCATCCTCTGCCTGGAAATCTTTGGGCTCACCAAAAATTTGGAGAGCTCTGCTTCAATTATATTTTATACATCATTTTGAGTTTACAGTCCCTTCAGAATATGTCATATGGAACATATGAAGAGCACTGAGCTAGTTTATATTTGAGTCCTGGCACTTATTAGCTGTGTGAGTAGGGAAAATTACACATCTCTGAGCTTCAATTCCTTTTTTGTCTGAATAATAAAGGAATGATGAAAGAAAAAAAAATCTATGAAGTACCTAGCATAATATAGTAATACCTGCAATAAACAATAGCAATTCTTATAATATTGTTATTGTTCTCCTAAACTAGCTTTTGTGGTCCTAGTAATAAAACCCCTCAAGGCAGTGAATGGTAAGTGGAGAAGAAATTAAAGTGACTTTTCACCAAATTTTGCTTGTAAAATATCTGAAATTTAAGCAAACAGACAGCAAACTTACATATACTCAGAAAAAGTAACTAGATCATGGAGAAGAAATGCCAGATCTTACAAATGGAAAAAGTGGACCCAGGATTTAACCATATGTTTCTAAGTCATATTCGTAAATGAGAATAAAAGTAATGCCTGCTCCATTGGGTTGTTATGTGAATAGAATGGTTTAATCCATATAAAGCACTTAAAAGACATAGGAAAAACAAAAACCCAAAATTGGATATTGCCATCGTTGAATAAAAGACTTAGATTTTCAGTCTTGGAGGCATGCCAGTGATTATGGGGATGTCTCCTTGAGTTGAAATACTGCAAGTGTGATTGTGGTATTTCTTGAGATTTTTGAGGATGTCTAAATAGTATCCCATTAGCTCCTTGAGGCATTTATCTTTATATCTTATCTCTTGGCATGGACTCAGTATTTAGTGAATGCTTATTGAATGAGTGGATGAATGAGTAGAAAATTTACCTGTCTTGTCTAATTCTAATGATTATTTGGTTCAGATCATAGCATTTTGCAATTTCTTTGTTTTTCTCTTCACTTTGCCCACCCACCCTCTCCCATCAGTCACACGATTGTGCAACCTCTTTATCTCTTCTCATGCCAGAAAGCATTTACCTGGAAGCAGTCTGGAGCCACACACACTCTAGAGACCACAGGATCCACACAGGGAACATGAGTGAGTGGAGTGTTCCAGGGGTGTGGTAGATGATGAGTCCTCCCAGAAAGCAAGATTGGGAGAGCAGCAGCCTCACCTGTTTTTCACTTGTCTCTACTCAGCAACTAGAACAGTGCCATCTACATAGTCCATAGTAAATAAATACTGGTTGAATGAATGAATGAATGAATGAATACTCAAAATGAACTGACTGTTGCATGGCAAGAATGAGGACCAAATGCTCCCCAACCCTTTGATTTCTCAAGAAATCTAAGAGATTTTGTACTTTTATGTGAATTTCTTGGTTTCAAAAGTTGACAAAAAATTAAAAACACTGGGCAGATCAAACAAAAACATATCTAAGGGGAAAATTCCACTCCTAAGCTCCAGATTGAAACCTCTGCTGTTTGTAATAGCTTATATAATATTTTCCTATTTGCCCTATACGATCACTTTTGTTATTACACTTTTATTTCATATGTGCTGGATAGTACAAATAGTATTGTGCCCATTTTATGGATAAAGTCACTGAAGCACTGAGAATTTAATTGATTTGTTTAAGGTCACAACACTGGTATGTAATGAAACTGGTATGAGGATTTGTTTTCTGACCTAAAAGCCTGTGTACATTCCAGGGCACCATTCTGATTATTTTACCACATGTCCTCTGGAAGCAGAAGGTAAATCACAAACCATTTACTTGTTGTTACTTCACATATTTGGATTTCTATTCTTAGGAATGCCCAGCGCTTTCTCACTGCTTCTTCTTCCCATCCTCCAACCAATCTGGTTCAAACAAGTAAGTGTGCAATGCAGCATTAAACTGGAATTAAAATAAAGTTGTTTCCAATTGGTGTTATTAATTCACAGAAAGGCTGATTTCTCTTTGTCTATCCACTTCTATGTACAGACATAATTTTGAATCATGGAGAATTGGTAGTTCCTTTCATTTGGATCTAGATTTGGTCACTGCAAAAAGACTGTA
The DNA here is from genome assembly GCF_049354715.1 of Callithrix jacchus. Taxonomy (NCBI): domain Eukaryota; kingdom Metazoa; phylum Chordata; class Mammalia; order Primates; family Cebidae; genus Callithrix; species Callithrix jacchus. Next base: position 59,248,076 of record NC_133505.1, read on the forward strand.
ATGTTTTAACAAGATAAAGGTTTTTTGTATTTTCCCCTCTTTCATGTAAATCTGGACATAAATAGTCCAAGAACGCTGTAGTGGCTCCAAAGTGTTAAAAAGGAGACTTTAAAATCTATTATGTGGTTGTTATTCTTGTCTGCTTTACCAAGTTCACTCACTGATATTTTTTTTCATATTAAATTCAGATGTGCAGAGAAAAAATAAGGGGATTGTGTTCCCCTTCCTTTTTTGGGCATGAAGTGAAAGTTGCATGCATTACTTCTGCCCACAGAATTGGCCAGAATTTATTATTTAGCCACTGAGCTGCAAGAGAGTGAGGAATGTAGGTTTTTTTCTTTTTATTTTTTCTGGATGGCCATGGGTTCAATGCCATATAAAAACAGGACAACAGATATCGGGAAGCAATTTGTGATATCTGCCACAACAGCTAAGCATGAATGCATGAATGTGTTCTTTGGTGTTTAAGCAGTGTTTTCTAACTGGGTTGAGTATTCTTGTTATAGATACTTAGTCTTTTTATTTTTATTTTTTGCTTTTCATCTGCAATATTTGGTTTACATAGTAGATGTTTGGTGGATGAATATTTTAATACATTAAACTAAGGTATTAACTGGATATGTCCTAAGATTCTTCTCTGAATTAATTGCAAATCATTAGGTAACTTTTGAAATTTGAAATTTTCAAAGAGTTAAAATGGTCAAGTATATTAGGCCTTGGAATTGATAATTGTGGACAGGTGCCATTGAACAGAAATTCATCAAGTAACTCTTTGGAGATAACCCCCATCCTTACTATTCTTAATATGTGGTTGACATACCTAAGGGTATGTCACTCACCTTCTTATACTTGGGAGGTTTCCACTTGTCTTCTGATACTTGGGAGGTTTCATTGGTGAGAATATTGAAAACATTACAGGTTGTTTTTGTTTTTGTTTTTGTGGCTGTTGTAGCGAAGATTACCTCAAACTTTGGGACTTATAACAACAGAACTGTATTCACTTAGAGTCTTGGAAGCCGGAAGCCTGAAGTCAGTATCACTGGGCTCATATCAAGGCATCTACCGGGTTGCACTCCCTCAGGAGGCTGTGGGGGAGAATCTATTTCTTGCCTTTTCTAGCTTCTGGAAAAGGCTGCCGGCATTCCTTGACTTGTGGTCGCATCACTCCAGTCTCTGTTCCTGTCATCACATTGCCGCTGCCTTTTCTGTGTTGAATTTCTCTTTGTATCCTTCTCAGAGGCCTTCTATGGTTCCATTTAGGCCCCCCTGAGTAATCCAGGATAATCTCCCCATCTCAAGACTTAACTTTATCACATCTGTGAAGTAACTTTTTTTGTCATCTAAGAAGACATTCACAGATTCCAGGAATTAGAGCATAGATATCAGCTCTAATCTATGATATCTTGGCTCTAATAGATATCTAGACAAATTATTATTCTGCTCACCGTAGTAATATTATTGTTGTTGGAAACAATAGCTATTTATTGAAGCAACACTGTGTGCCGGACATTGTGCTAGGTACTTCATAGACTTTATTTACTTAATTTTTGACTTACATAAATTTTACTTTTCAGGAAACTAAGGTTCAGAGGTGCCAAGTAACCTGCTTTAGGTCACCCAGACTGCTCTAGTTGCTTTTTCCCACAATGGTTTTCTAAACCAGTACCCAAGTAAATGCACAATCAGTATATGCACAATCAACCTAGGAAAGCATGACAGAATGTCCCCCTTCCCTGATCTCATTACCAGGTCAACTTAAGTAGCACTGCCTGCCTCTCCCTTCTGACCTTTATGAGGCCCTTTCTGACTTTTTTTTCCTATCAAGGGTGCCTCATTAATGTCCATTTTAACCTCACTTTACCTGTATGTGAAGCTGTATGTCTGCGAGAGGGGCCACATGCCCATGTAACTTAAACTTGTCATAATTTACCCAAGGGACAATTGGGGGAGTATCAAATTCCCTTTGCATAATTGGATCCAGAACTCTTCTAGACTCTTGGCCTTACAAAGTTGGGTTATAAATGTCATGAGAACAAACTCTCTGGCAAGATATCTAATGCTACTACTTCCAGTCTCAACTAGACATAGCAGGAGACTAGCTTTTCCCATGGTATTTTAGTGCTTTGGGTTCTGGTCCCAACTGGAATGAAGTTGTGAAACAACTTCCAAGTAAACATTCAGAATGTTAGTGAAAATGCTTGGTTCAGTATTAAGTGTATCAATAGGTGAAGCTGGGGGCAGGGTGATGAGAATGAGTGGAAGGAACATAGGCACTGTTTTTTCCTTCAGATTATTCATGAGTTAAGATACCCATTGGAGTCCTAGATGGATCTGTTGGATATTTTACATGTATTTTCCAAATATTTCTGTGCCGAGGTAGGGCCAGCTCAACTGTATTGTCGCTGTACTAATGTGGTAGTTCAGTGATTTGGAGTTAATTGTTAATCAAGCCAGACATTACTGCAATCCTGTTCTGAGAGGTAGAGAGACAAAAAAATCCAGTATTTTATTATCCTTATCATGAAAATGCTGTAAAACCTCTTTGATAATAGTCAAAGGAATGACAGAGACAGAGCTATTATAAGAACCAAAAATACCCCCGTTTTTGGTTTCTATTTTCAAGTCATTTTTATCTATGAACTAAAATCCAGTTCTGACACATACTGGAAATTGCAAAGGCTGGCTTCCAGCAGCACCCTCTCTGTGACACTCATTTTGCTATTAAGAGAAGCCACTTAATAAACCAATTGTCAACAGGGGGAAATGAAAACACAATAGTTAATCAGGTTTTACAAGGTCACATATCCAATTCAAATTGTAAAAGGACCCCATTCATGCCTTCTTTCCCTTGTTCTTGAATGTAGCTTTTCTTCAAATTGAGGGCTTACCACTTTGGATCCCCCTACAAGATAGCAGCCAGTTAATAAAGGCTCAAAGTACTATTTTCCTAACTGAGGGCCCCCTTTGGAGCCTATTAACACCCTTTTTTATGATGAGCAGAGCAAGTAGCCACCTCCCGACATGTGTTGGCACTTTCTAAAAGATCATTAATGCTCCATATTTCAGAGTATAACAAACCCAGGAAGGCTCACAAGGAGCCCAGCAGGGGTAAATAAAACAGTGAGTAATTTACAGAACTTCTTGTTTCACCTAGGTGGTGCATGGTAAATGAGAGAGAGAATTAGGCTGTTTTCCCTCTTTTGACTTTTTCAAGGATTTGCGGGGTCCTAGAAATTTCCAGGTAAAATCTAGAAAGCGAGCTTTTTGAGAAAGAGCCTTGACCAAATATTTGTTTTATACAAAAGCAAAAATCACAGCATTAAGGTGGTCTTATTCTTCGCCTATTCTTACTCTCTAGAATGAATATTATTCATAGGTAGGCTGATGAAAGTCTTCTTCAATAATAGATCACATTGAAATTGGCAATTGATGAACAATTCTGGAACTTCACTTTTTTAAATATATTTTCAAATTTCAAGGACTTTTTAAACTAGATAAACTTATTACATACTTTCCAGGGTAGTTACTGATGTTGCTAAAACTTATGTTCAACACTGGATTGATGGTGGTTTATTTTCATAAATTATTTGTTAGAATCGATGATAGGAATGAATGTGAAAACCTTTTAAAAAATAAACTTTAAAGCACTATCACAAATAAAAAGTGTATCTAAATTTCACTTATATGTAAGTCTTTGCAGAGCTGACAAGCCAATGACCTTTCTATATATTTAAAGGTAAATATTACACCAATAAATGTGTATGCAACAATATCTTCTTGCTCACATTGCAGTTTCCTCAAAGGAAGGAAGGACCGTTCCCACTGGCTGTTGCCTCTGATGAGATGTTCTTATTCCTCCTGTGTTCATAAGCGTATCCTTTTGTCCCAGTCCAGCATTTGATAGGATTCTACTGAAAAGTACCTTCTTACCATACATACCTTCTGATTATGATAAGGTTGCCCATGACCCATCTTCTATTTTTCTGAGCCTGCTAGAGAACCAGAGAGGAGAGAAGCAACTTGAATTATGCATGAAGGAAAGACCTGGTAATAGCTGCCAGACATTTCTTCAGGTAAGTTAGGCTGGCTAGTTAGGGACAGGGATATTTTATTCTATCTCAAATTCAGATTTAAGGTGACATTATGTATCCCAACAACTATATTGAGCACCTACTATGTTGCAGATACTATTTTAAGTTCTAGGGGAGCAATAGTGAATAAAGCAGAGTAAACCTCCTGTCCTCACTATGCTTGCATTTGTGTGTCTGTGTGTGTGTGTGTGTGTGTGTGCATGAAAAAGAGGCAGCAAAACAATAAACAAGATATAAAAATTACTTAAATACTATATTGTTTAAGGTTCTAAGTGCTATAGAAACAGTAAAGCAAGAAAGCAAGGAATGGAAGAATGTATGGTGAGGAGTTGTGATTTTGAATTGAGGAGTCAGGAAAATCTCTCTGAGTAATTACCATTTGAGCACAGACTTGAGAGATGTACTTTTTCCACTTAATTGGTAATTGATGGATAAAATGTTTATTTCCATCAAAGAGTTATATTAGAAGAATTAAACAAGTGGCATTTATATTTCAAGGTAAATATGTTAAGTGCATTAAGAAATCTATGAGGAAGGCCAGGAGCAGTGGCCCACACCTGTAATCCCAGCATTTTGGAAGGCCAAGGTGGGTAGATCACCTGAGGTCGGGAGTTTAAGATCAGCCTGGTCAACATGGTGAAACCTCATCTCTACTAAAAATACAAAAATAAATCAGCCAGGCATGGTGGCAGGCGCCTGTAATCCCAGCTACTTGTGAGGCTGAGGCAGGAAAATCACTTGAATCTGGGAGGTGGAGGTGGCAGTGAGCCAGGACTGGGCCATTGCACTCCATTCTGTGCAACAAGAGTGAAACTCCGTATCAAAAAAAAAAAAAAAAAAAAAAAAAGAAAGAAAAGAAATCTATGAGCAAAACAAGCAGCAGAATAGGTAGAGGAGAAAGAGAAGGGAAAGTTGGTGGGAGAACAGAGAGAAAACAGAGGTATCCTCTCAAAATGAATAGAATCTTGGCCAGGCGCTGTGGCTCGTGCCTGTAATCCCAGAACTTTGGGAGGCCTAGGTAGACAGATCATTTAAAGTCAGGAGTTTGAGACCAGCGTGGCCAACATGGTGAAACTTTATCTCTACCAAAAATATAAAAAATTAGCTGGGTGTGGTGGCAGTTGCCTGTAGTCCCAGCTACTCAGGAGGCTGAGGCAGGAAAATCACTTGAACTTGGGAGGTGGAGGTTGCAGTTAGCCGAGATAGTGCCATTGCTCTTAAGCCTGGGCAACACAGTGAGACTCCAGCTCAAAAAAAAAAAAAATGATTAGAATCTTGTTTCACAAAACTAGAGGGGCAGTTTAGGTGTTTAGGATTCTTAGTAGATATCAGTTTCCTAGATAGATGTATGAAGAAGCATTGCCTCAAGACTATGAGAAATCTGATATAATTTAAAAATATAACCATTGGTGATTTTACCTTTGTTGGCCACCATTAAGCCTAAACTATAGGAGAAGAAATGAATCAGGCCCTCTGAAATTTTTTTCAGGACTTTATGAAAAGAAACAACTAGGATTGAGAAGCTGAGTTTCCTCATTCTGGTGATCATCATGTGTGATGTGAAAGGTATTTGCTACCCAGAGGACACTCTAGTTAATACTCTCTTTATTACTGTTCAGGACTTTGGCCCAATTGCCTGACTGTCCTCTGATCCTATAAGGAAGGGTGGCTTTGAGGACTAACTCCTTTTATCCCTCTATCCTGAGGCCCACCATTTACTGGATGGGTGGGCTCCTTGGCCCTTTGTCCTAAACACATACCTGTCTGAGTCTCTGCTTCTTACACTCATACTGTGAATGAGGTCATGGAAAATAGAGTGAAAGTGATCATTTGTCCTCATCCAGATCCATTTATGCCCCCCTTCTCTCCATGTAAAAGTGCTTCTGAGCACCCAATTTAGCCCTTGACCCTTCCAGAGCTCTTCCCACCTGGTAGCGAGCAACTGGGAGAAGCCCCAGACTTAAAATAGAGCATGAACACTGGCACTATGTGGATCTATGTTATCAATTTTAGTGGCTATATGGTATTCTATTGAATGGAGAAACCATAATATAGTTAACTAAATATTTAGTAGAAAGTGCTGAGTTTGTTTTTAGTTTTCTTCTCTCCTGTTATAGGAATACACATAACTTAAATATTATATTATTTGTAGTGTTTCATAATATAGTATTACGGTATTTTCGAGATAGATCTTTCCTACTTTAAATTATGAAATATTTACATTTTACTCTAATACTACTTTAATTTTTCTTTGTTACATTTTTATTCACTTATGTTTTGGTCTAGTACTTTTATGTTTTACTTTTTTTTTGAGACGGAGTCTTGCTCTGTTGCTCAGGCTGGAGTGCAGTGACACAATCTCAGCTCACTGCAACCTCTGCCTCCCCAGTTCAAGCGATTCTCCTGTCTCAGCCTCCTGTATGTTTTACCTTTTAAGCTTTACATGTTAAACTTTAAATATTTAAATGATATTCAATAATTTTTATGGCTTTTTATAAAATATTCACCCATATCTTATGTGAACAATTTGGAGTTGATTTTGGAATAAGAAGTGAGGTAGGATTCCAATTTTATATTTTATTAAATTTAAGTGCTAAGTGCTAATCAGTTTTCTAAATAGTACTTATTGAATAACCCCACTCACAAATTTGAAATGGCAGTCTTTTAAATACATCAAATTCTAAATATGCTTGTGTTTTTTTCTGAATTTCTATTCATTCTGATATCTTTCTTCTATTCTTGTACCATCAGCACATGATTTTAATTATAATAGATTTTATAATTGAACTTCTGCCAGGACAAGTACCTCTTCACTACTTTTCTTCTTTAAAATTTTGTTATATAATGTGTTTATTTTTCCAGGTGAAATTTTGACTTATTTTGTCCAGGCTCAAAAAGAATCCTCTTTTGGATTTCTAATATGGATCACATTGAATTTAAAAATTCATTTAAGGATAAATGACATTTTAATGTTACTGATTCTACTGAACTAAGAGACAAAGTATGGCTTTGCAATATTTCAAGTTTTTCTTTGTTTTGTTTTGGTGTTTTTATATTTCCCAGCAATGTTTTGTTTTATTCATTCATACTGTATCAGTTAGAATTTGTCAGGTGTTAGCAACAGAAGTGAATCTAGCTAATTTAAACAAAAAAGAAATTTTAATTCAAAGCAAATTGTCAGCTCAGAAAGTTGTTAAAAAGGTTGGAAACATACCAGCACTTTGGGAGGCCAAGGTGGATGGATTATGAGATCAGGAGTTTGAGACCAGCCTGGCTAGCATGCTGAAACCCCATCCCTACTAAAAATGCAAAAATTAGCCAGTTGTGGTGGCGGGCACCTGGAATCTTAGCTTCTCAGGAGGCTGAGGCAGGAGAATTACTTGAATCTGAGAAGCGGATATTGCAGTGAGCCGAGACCATGCTGTTGCACTCCCGTCTGGGCAACAGAGCAAGACTCTGTCTCAAAAAAAAAAAAAAGATCAGACATGCGAGCGTGGAAAAAAGACAAAAATCAGGGCACTCCTGGCAGGAAGCACTGGGCAGTCTTGTCCCAACTGAATCAGGATAGATGAAGATGGACTGTCTTCCTCTGCTCTTGCTTTATGCTGCTTAAGATCAACGTCCTATTTTGGGACTGAGGTGTCTAACTGGCTTGACTTTCATAATGTGTCTGGCTATTGACATAAAAGAAAACTTACATAACTCTGGTAAGAGTCTCTACATGCATGCAACAGGATGACCCAGCCAAGTCTGAATGGAAGATAGGCTCTGGGAGGTTAGTGACCTTATCTTCAACTAGTCTTCATTTGTTTTGTCAGACTTACAGGGCTGAGAAACATTCTGAGAAAAGATCATGAACAGGATCAATGACTGCAGTCTAGAAATATACAGATATCCAGAAAGCCTTGGGAGAATGCAGTGGAATGCGTAACACAACATGCCAAGCTAGACTCAGTACAGGATATGAAGAAGAGTAAGATGAGAAAGAGAAGCCAATTTGAGTATAGTATATTACTGTGATCTTAATGTGCCTTGGCTCAGCCACTCTCACATCATAAATGTCTCCATTGTTTAAATGCTCTGTGTATAAAAATTAAAATAACTATCATTACTGGGGATCCACAAGCTATTTCTGACTGTAGATTCAAAGTAGGGTTTGGTGAACTGAAAGCTGTTTTCTTTCCAAGTAGTAACAGGTAAGCACTGAGAGTTTTGATCAATGTCAGGGCTATGTATGGTTGTGCAAGTTGTACACTACACAACTTCAGAGGTTCTTTCACATAGACTACAATGTGCATGTACTTTATGGCTGTACTTCGTTCTCTTGCCAAGAGTAAACATCAGTTGGGGCAGTAGGGAGAACAGCATCTCAACATGACATCAGTGGTCTGAGATGGAGTACCCACAATAGGAAAGGAAAAAAATTCAGAATTTTCTTTTTATCAGAAAGCATACACACAGAGGATAAGACTAACTAGAAAAAGTATTTTCTTTTCAACCTAATCATAATAAAATAAGCATAATGGGAAACTATAAGGAGTAGTTTTGATGGTGGAACTTCCAAGTGCGTAGAGAAGGCAGTATCTTTTTTAAAAAAATTATACTTTAAGTTCTGGGGTAAAAGTACAGAATGTGCAGGTTTGTTACATAGGTATACATGTGCCATAGTGGTTTGCTCCATCCATCACCCTGTCATCTACATTAGTTGTAGAGGATAATGCTATCTTTCTCCTAGCCCCCCACCAACTGACAGGTCCCAGTGTGTGATGTTCCTTTCCCTGTGTCCATGTGTTCTCATTGTTCAACACCACTGATGAGTGAGAACATGTAATGTTTGGTTTTCTACTCTTGTGTTAGTTTGCTGAGAATGATGGTTTCCAGCTTCATCCATGTCCCTGCAAAGGACATGAACTTCTCCTTTTTTATGGCTACATAGTATTCCCTGATGTATTTCTTTTTCCAATCTAGCACTGATGGGCATTTGGGTTGGTTCTAAGTCTTTGCTATTGCAAACAGTGCCGCAATAAACATACATGGGCAGGTGTCTTTATAAAAGAATGATTTATATCTTTGGGTATATACCCAGTAATGGGATTGCTAGGTCAAATGGTATTTGTAGTACTAGATCTTTGAGTATTCTCCACAGTGTCTTCCACAATGGTTGAACTAATTTATACTCCCACCAACAGTGTAAAAGTGTTCCTACTTCTACACATCCTTTCCAGCATCTGTTGTCTCCTGACTAATAATCACCATTCTAACTGGTGTGAGATGGTATCTCATTGTGGTTTTGATTTGCATTTCTCTAATGACCAGTGATGATGAGCTTTTTTTCATATGTTTGTTGGCTGCATAAATGTCTCCTCTGAGAACTATCTGTTCATGTCTTTCACTCACTTTTTGATGGGGTTGTTTGTTCTTTTCTTGTAAATGTGTTTAAGTTCTTTGTAGATTCTGGATATTAGCCCACTGTCAGATGGATAGATTGAAAAATCTTTCTCTGGTAGGTTGCCTGTTTACTCTGATGATAGTTTCTTTTGCTGCGCAGAAGCTTTTTAGTTGAATTAGATCCTATTTGTCAATTTTGGTTTTTGTTGCCATTGCTGTTGGTGTTTTAGTCATGAAGTCTTTGCTCATTTCTATGTCCTGAATGGTATTGCCTAGGTTTTCTTCTAGGGATTATATGGTTTTAGGTCTTATGTTTAAGTCTTTAATCCATCTTGAGTTAATTTTTATTATATGAAGTGTAAGGAAGGGATCCAGTTTCAGATTTCTGCATATGGCTATCCAGTTTTCCCAGGACCATTTATTAAATAGGAAATCCTTTCCCCATTGCTCACTTTTGTCAGATTTGTCAAAGATCAGATGGTTGTAGATGTGTGGTATTATTTCTGAGGCCTGTTTTGTTCCATTGCTCTATATATCTGTTTTGGTACCAGTATCATGCTGTTTTGATTACCGTAGCCTTGTAGTATACTTTGAAGTCAGATAGTGTGATGCCTCCAGCTTTGTTCTTTTTGCTCAGGATTGTCTTAGTTATACAGACTCATATTTTGGTTCCATATAAAATTTAAAGTAGTTTTCTCCAATTCTGTGAAGAAAGTCAAAAGTAGCTTGATGGGGATTGCACTGAATCTATAGATTACTTTGGGCAGTATGGCCATTTTCAAAATGTTGATTCTTCCTATCCATGAGCATAGAGTGTTTTTCCATTTGTTTATGTCCTCTCTTATTTCCTTGAGCAGTGGTTTGTAGTTTTGCTTGAAAAGATCCTTCACATCCCTTGTAAGTTGTATTCCTAGGTATTTTAATATCTTTGTAGCAATTGTTAATGGGAGTTCACTCATTATTTGGCTGTTTGCCTATTATTAGTGTATAGGAATGCTTGTGATTTTTACACATTGATTTTGTATCCATAGACTTTGCTAAAGTTGCTTATCATCTTAAGGAGATTTTGGGCTAAGATGATGGGGTTTCTAAATATACAATCATGACATCTGCAAATAGAGACAATTTGACTTCCTCTTTTCCTAATTGAATATCCTTTGTTTCTGCCTCTTGCCTGATTGTCCTGGCCAGAACTTTCAGTACTATGTTGAATAGGAGTGGTGAGAGAGGGCATCCTTGTCTAGTGCCAGTTTTCAAAGAGAATGCTTCCAGTTTTTGCCCATTCAGTATGATATTGGCTGTGGGTTTGTTATAAATAACTCATTACTTTGAGATACATTCCATCAACACCTAGTTTACTGAGAGTTTTTATCATGAAGGCTGTTGAATTTTGTCAAAGGCCTTCTCTGCATCCATTGAGATAATCATTTGTTTTTTGTCTTTGGTTCTATTTATGTGATTGATTATGTTTATTGATTTGCATATGTTGAATCAACCTTGCATTGCAGGGGTGAAGCTGACTTGATCATGGTGGATAAACTCTTTGATGTGCTGCTGGATTTGGTTTGCCAGCATTTTACTGAGGTTTTATGCATAGATATTCATCAGGGATATTGGCCTGAAATTTTTTGTGTGTGTGTCTCTGCAGGGTTTTGGTAACCAGATGGTTAGTAGACTAACCAAAAATTGCTGTCTCAATTTCAGAACTTGTTATTGGTCTATTCCTGGTTTTGACTTCTTCCTGGTTTAGTCTTGGGAGGGTGTAAGTGTCCAGGAATTTATCGATTTCGTCCAGATTTTCCGGTTATTTATGTAGAGGTGTTTAAAATATTATCTGATGGTAGTTTGTATTTCTTTAGTGGTGGCATCTCCTTTATCATTTTTCATTGCATCTATTTGATTCTTCCCTCCTTTCTACTTTATTAGTCTGGCTAGTGATCTATCCATTTTGTTGATTTTTTCAAAACACCAGCTCCTGGATTCACTGACTTTTTGAAGAGTTTTTCGTGTCTCTATCTCCTTCAGTTCTGCTCTGATCTTTGTTATTTCTTGTCTTCTACTAGCTTTTGATTTTGTTTGTTCTTGCTTCTCTAGTTCTTTTTTTTTTATTATTGTACTTTAGTTTCTGGGGTACATGTGCAGATCATACAGGATTGTTGCATAGATACATACATGGCAAGGTGGTTTGTTGCCTTCATCCCCCCCATCACCTATAACTGGTATTTCTCCCCTAGTTAACCCTCCTTACTCTCCCTACCCCTTGCTGTCCCTCCCCAACTCCCCCCAACTGACTGCAGTATGTGATGCTTCTCTCCCTGTGTCCACCTGTACTAATTGTTCAACACCCACCTATGCATGATAACATATGGTGTTTGGTTTTCTGTTCTTGTGTCAGTTTGCTGAGAATGATGGTTTCCAGATTCATACATGTCCCTATGAAGGACACGAACTCATCATATTTTATGGCTACATAGTATTCCATGGTGTTTATGTGCCACATTTTCTTTATCCAGTCTACCATTGATGGACATTTGGGTTGGTTCCAGGTCTTTGCTATTGTAAACAGTCCCACGGTGAACATATGTGTGCATGTGTCTTTATAATAGAACAATTTATAATTCTTTGGATATATACCCAGTAATGGGATTGCTGAGTCAAATGGTATTTCTATGTCTAGGTCCTTGAGGAATCACCACGCTGTCTTCCACAATGGTTGAACTAATTTGCACTCCCATCAACAGTATAAAAGTGTTCCTATTTCTCCATATCCTCTCCAGCATCTGTTGTCTCCAGATATTTTAATGATTACCATTTTAACTGGTATGAGATGGTATCTCAATATGGTTTTAATTTGCATTTCTCTAATGACCAGTGATGATCAGCAGTTTTTCATATGTTTGTTGGCCTCATCGATGTCTTCTTTTATAAAGTGTCTGTTCATATCCTTTTCCTACTATTGAATGGGTTTGTTTGTTTTTTTTTTCTTATAAATCTGTTTTAGTTCTTTGTAGATTCTGGATATTAGCCCTTTGTCAGATGGGTAGATTGCAAAATTTTTTTGCCCACTCTGTTGGTTGCCGATTCACTCTAGTGGTTGTTTCTTTTGCTGTACAGAAGCTCTGGAGTTTAATTAGGTCCCATTTGTCTATTTTGGCTTTTGTTGTCATTGCTTTTGGTGTTTTAACCATGAAGTCCTTGCCTATGCCTATGTCCTGAATGGTTTTGCCTAGGTTTCCTTCTAGGGTTTTTATGGTGTTAGGTTTTATGTTTAGATCCTTAATCATTCTGGAGTTAATTTTAGTGTAAAGTGTCAGGTAGGAGTCCAATTTCTGCTTTCTGCACACTGCTTGCCAGTTTTCCCAACACCATTTATGAAATAGGGAGTCCTTTCCCCATTGTTTATTTTTGTCAGGTTTGTCAAAGATCAGATGATCGTGTATGTGTAGTGTTGCTTCTGAGGCCTCTATTTTGTTCCATTGTTCTGTGTCTCTGTTTTGGTACCAGTACCATGCCGTTTTGATTACTGTATCCTTTTAGTATAGTTTGAAGTCAGGCAGCATTATGCCTCCATATTTGTTCTTTTTGCTTAGGATTGTCTTGGCTACATGGGCTCTCTTTTGGTTCCATATGAAGTTTGAAGTGTTTCTTCCAGTTCTGTGAAGAAGGTCATTGGTAGCTTAATGGGGATGGCATTGAATCTATAAATTACTTTGGGCAGTATGGCCATTTTCATGATGTTGATTCTTCCCAACCATGAGCATGGAATGTTTTTCCATTTGATTGTGTCCTCTCTTATTTCATTGAGCAGTGGTTTGTAGTTCTCCTTGAAGAGGTCCTTTACATCCTTTGTTACTTGTATTCCTAGGTATTTTATTCTCTTTTTAGCAATTGTGAATGGGAGTTAACTTTTGATTTGGCTCTTTGTTTGTCTGTTATTGGTGTAGAGAAATGCTTGTGATTTCTGCACATTGATTTTGTATCCTAAGACTTTGCTGAAGTTGCTTATCAGTTTCAGGAGACTTTGGGCTGAGGCAATGGGGTCTTCTAAATATACAATTATGTCCTCTGCAAATAGAGACAATTTGACTTCCTTTCTTCCTATTTGAATACTCTTTATTTCTTTCTCTTGACTGATTGCTCTGGCTAGAACTTCCAATATTATATTGAATAGGAGTGGTGAGAGAGGGCATCCTTGTCTTGTGCCAGATTTCAAAGGGAATGTTTCCAGTTTTTGCCCATTCAGTATGATATGGGCTATGGGTTTGTCATAAATAGCTTTTATTATTTTGTGATAATGTACCATCAATTCCTAGTTTATTGAGGGTTTTTAGCATAAAGGACTGTTAAATGTTGTCAACGGCCTTCTCTGCCTCTGTTGAGATAATCACATGATTTTTGTCCATGGTTCTATCTATGTGATGGATTACGTTATAGACTTGTGTATGTTAAACCAGCCTTGCATCCTCAGGATGAAGCCTACTTGATGATGATGATTAAGATTTTTGATTTGCTGTTACATTCTGTTTACCAGTATTTTATTGAAGATTTTTGCATCAATGTTCATCATGGATATTGGCCTGAAGTTTCTTTTTTTTGTTGTGTCTCTGCCCAGTTTTGGTATTAGGATGATGTTGGTCTCATAAAATGAGTTGGGGAGAATTTCCTCTTTTTGTATTGTTTGGAATAGTTTCAAAAGGAATGGTAGCAGCTCCTATTTGTAAGTCTGGTAGAATTTCGGCTGTAAATCTGTCTGGACGGCTATTAATTGCTGCCTCAACTTCAGCCCTTGTTATTGGTCTATTCAGGGATTCAACTTCTCCCTGGATTAGTTCTGGGAGAGTGCAAGGGTCCAGGAATTTATCCGTTTCTCCCAGATTTACTGGTTTGTGTGCATAGTGCTGTTTGTAGTAATCCCTGATGGTAGTTTGTATTTCTGTGGAATCAGTGGTGATGTCCCCTTTATCGTTTTATATTGCAGCTGTTTGATTCTTCTGTCTTTGCTTTTTTGTTAGTCTCACTAGAAGTCTATTTTGTTGATCTTTTCAAAAAGCCAGCTCCTTGAATTATTGATTTTTTGAATGGTTTTTTGTGTGTCTGTCTCCTTCAGTTCTGCTCTGATCTTAGTTATTTCTTGTCTTCTGCTAGCTTTTGAGTTTTTTTGATCTTGCTTCTTGAACTCTTTAAATTTTGATGATAGGGTGTCGATTTTAGACCTTTCCTTGTTTCTCATGTGGCCATTTTTTTGCTATAAATTTTCTTCTAGACACTGCTTTGAATGTGTCCCTGAGATTCTGGTATGTTGTGTCTTCATTCTCATTGGTTTCTAAGAGAATCTTTATTTCTGCCTTCATATCATTATTTATATAGTCTTCATTCAGGAGACAGTTTTTCATTTTCCATGAAGTTGTGTGATTTTAAGTTAGTTTCTTAATCCTGAGTTCTAATTTGATTGCACTGTGGTCTGAGAGACTTATGATTTCTGTTCTTTTGCATTTGCTGAGGAGTGATTTACCTCCAATTCTGTGGTCGAGTTTATAGTAATCGTTATGTGGTGTTGAGAAGAATGTTTATTCTGTGGATTTGGGTTGAAAGTTCTGTAAATGTCTATTAAGTTCGCTTGGTCCAGATCTGACTTCAATTCCTGGATTTCCTTGCTGATTTTCTGTCTCATTGATCTGTCTAATATTGACGTGGAATGTTAAAGTCTCCCATGATTATTGTACAGGAGTCTAAGTCTCTTTGTAGGTCATTAAGGACTTGCTTTATATATCTGGGTGCTCCTGTATTGGGTGCACATATATTTAGAATAGTTAGCTCTTCTAGTTGTATTGATTTTTTTACCGTTATGTAATGCCATTCTTTGTATCTTTTGATTTTTGTTGATTTAAAGTCAGTTTTATTAGAGACTTGGATTGCCACCCCTGCTTTTTTTTGCTCTCCATTTGCTTGGTAAATCTTCTGTCCCTTTATTTTGAGTCTATGTGTGTCTTTTCACATGAGATGGGTCTCCTGAATACAGCACACCGATGGTTCTTGGCTTTTTATCCAATTTGCCAGTCTGTATCTTTTGATTGGGGCATTTAGTCCATTTATATTTAATGTTAATATTGTTATGTGTGAATTTGATCCTGCCATTTTATTACTGGTTGGTTGTTTTGCCTTTTAGTTGACATAATTTCTTCATTGTGTTGTTAGTCTTTACCATCTGGTTCTTTTTTGCAGTGGCTGGTACTAGTTTTACCTTTCTGTGTTTAGCACTTCCTTCAGGAGCTCTTGTAGGGCAGGTCTGGTAGTGATAAAATCTCTCAGCATTTGCTTGCCCATAAAGAATTTTATTTCTCTATCACTTACAAAGCTCAGTTTGGCTGGATATGAAATTCTGGGTTGAAAGTTCTTTTCTTAAAGGATGTTGAATGTTGACCCACACTCTCTTCTGGCTTGTAGGGTTTCTGCTGAGAGATCCGCTGTGAGTCTGATGTGGGTAACCTGACTTTTCTCTCTGGCTGTCCTTAGTATTTTTTCTTCAGTTTCAACCCTGGTGTATCTGACAATTATGTGCCTTGGGGTTGCTCTTCTAGAGGAGTATTGTTGTGGTGTTCTCTGTATTTGAATGTTGGCCCCTCTTGCTATGTTGAGGAAGTTTCTCCTGGATAATATCCTGAAGAGTGTTTTCCAGCTTGGAGTCATTCTCTCCATCACATTTGGGTGCACCTTTCAAATGTAGATTAGGTCTTTTCACATAATCCCATATTTCTTGAAGGCTTTGTTTCATTTCATTTCACTCTTTGTTCTCTTTTCTTGCCTTCTCATTTTATTTCATTGAGTTGATCTTCAATCTCTGATATCCTTTCTTCTGCTTGATCTATTCAGCTATTGAAACTTGTGTATGCTTCTTGAAGTTCTTGTGCTGTAATTTTCAGCTCCATCAAGTCATTTATGTTCTTCTCTAAGCTTGTTGTTTTAGTTTGCATTTCTTCTAACATTTTTTCAAGGTTTTTAGTTTCTTTGCATTGGGATAGAACATGTTCCTTTAACTCAGAGAAGTTTGTTATTACCCACCTTCTGAAGCCTGCTTCTGTTGATTCATCAAATTCGTTCTCCACCCAGCTTTGTTCCCTTGCTGGTGAGGAGTTGTGATCTCATGGTGGGGAAGAGGTGTTCTGGTTTTTAATGGTTTCATTCTTCTTGCACTGGTTTCTTCCCATCTCCTTGGATTTATATAGTTTTGATCTCAGGTAGCTGCTTGGTGAGGCGGCCTTTCCTTTGTCTGCCTGCAGAGACGCTGCTGGGCTGCCACGGATTCAGTGGAGATGCTGCATCTTCTATTCACTCAGGAAAATTAGGCTGGCTTCTGCAATGGTGGCTGCCCTTTCCCCTGCCAAGCTTGATCATTCCTGGTCACTCTCCAACTGATGTTCTTGGTGCAAAACTCTGGAGTGAGAGTATTTTAGCCTGCTGAACTTTGTGTGGTGGGGATCTGTCCTGCTGTATGGGCTGTTTCCCTGTTTTCAGTTCCCCTCTTTCTGGGGGGGCAGGTGGCTCCATCCAGCAGGCTTTCTGGCTTTGGAGTCCGCCAGTGCTTCCACCTAGATTTATGCTGACAGCCCCGATACCAGCCAAAGTTGCTGTTCTGCCCTGTTCAGGCAGCTCATTGAGGCTTTTCAGACCGGCATAAATCTCCTGTTCTGTGGATTGCAGAGGGCTTGGGTGGAGCTCTGTATCTGAACTGAAGTTCCAGAGTGGGAGATCCCCCGGTCCTCCAGTCAGTTGCACACACTCCTAGGTGGGGCAGTGCCCCACCTTGCCTCAACTTGCCCTATTAGTTTGTACCCACTCTCCAACCAGACCCACAAAATGAACCTGGTACCTCATTTGGAATTGTGGAGACCACTCAGCTTCTGCATCTCTCTTGCTGGGAGGTGCTTTCTGGAGCTGCCTCTTATTTGGCCATCTTGGGATCCTCCTCTCTAGTTCTTTAATTGTGATGTTAGTATATTGACTTTAAATCTTGCCTGTTTTCTCTTGTGGGCATTTAATGCTATAGATTTCCCTCTACACACTACTTTAAATATGTCCCAGAGATTCTGGTATGTTTTCTTTGTCCTCATTGGTTTCAAAGAACATCTTTATTTTTGCCTTCATTTCATTATTTATCCAGTAGTCATTTAGCAGCAGGCTATTCATGTAGCTGTGCAGTTTGAGTGTGTTTCTTAATCCTGAGTTCTAATTTGATTACACTATGTACTGAGAGACCATTCTTTTGCATTTGCTGAGGAGTGTTTTACTTCCAATTATGTGATCAGTTTTAGAATAAGTAAGATGTGGTGCTGAGAAGAATGTATATTCTGTTGATTTGGGGTGGAGAGTTCTGTAGATGTTTGTTAGGTCTGCTTGGTCCAGAGCTGAGTTCAAGTCCTGGATATTCTTGTTAATTTTCTGTCTCATTGATCTGTCTAATATTGCAAATGAGTTGTTAAAGTCTCCCACTATTATTGTGTGGGAGTCTAGGTCTCTTTGTAGGTCTCTAAGAACATACTTTATGAATCTGGGTGCTCTTATATTGGGTGCATATATATTTAGGATAGTTAGCGCTTCTTGATGCATTGATCCCTTTACCATTATGTAATAAGAAGGCAGTATCTTAAATGCCCTGTGGCTATAGCACTTTGTAGAAATTCACAAACTGCAACCACTGCTGCAATCATCTCCAGAGGAAGGGGGCAATGAGCCAAATGACAGAAAGGCAAACCTTACTCAGGCCAAAGGATGTGGCTGTATTTTTACCCTTTAAAAAATATCACCTGGGCTGGGAACAGTGGCTCACGCCTTTAATACCAGCACTTTGGGAGGCTGAGGTGGGCAGATCATCTAAGGTTAGGAGTTCAAGACCAGCCTGGCCAACATGGTGAAACTTGTCTTTACTAAAAATATAAAAAATTAGCCAGGCATGATGGCAGGTACCTATAATTCTAACTACCTGGGAGGCTGAGGCAGGAGAATTGCTTGAACCAGGGAGTTGGAGGTTGCAGTGAGCCAAGATAGTGCCACTGCACTCCAACCTTGGTGACAGAGTGAGACTCCATCTCAGAAAAAAAAAATCACTTGACTAATGCTTTGCTTATCTACACAATATTTAGCATAATGTACCTACTTTACCTTGAGCATTTACATAAAATCCTTGTAAGTCAAGAAACACTTTTTTTTTAATGAGTAAGAAAATATGAGACAATTGATGAAAAAAAAAGAAGAAATAACTGGCCTAATATTCTGTAAGCTATTCCTGAGTACCAGTAGGAGGATTTATAAAGAATTTACATCTTCAGAGTTGGTTTTGAGGAAACAGCATAACACATAAAGCCTTTGTAGAGAAGGAAAGTAACTATATATGAGAGAACACTAAATGCCGGGAACTTTGCATTATCTCTTGAGATGTAGATATTATTATTCCTATTTCATCAAAAAGGAAAATGAGGCTCAAAAATCATAAGTGACTGCCAGAGCTGCTCATCCAGTAAATGGTAGAATCAGGATTGAACTGAGTCACCTCTGAGGGTAATTCAGGTTCTGTTTCCACCACGCCAGGCTGCTCTTCCTCCTAACCTCCCTCCAACCCTGGAACCCCATCGTGCTCATATTAGTAGGTGCTGTTCTCCAAGTGTGTATTGGCAAACAGCACCCCTACCCCACTTACAGGTCAGGGAGCATCTCTGGACTCTCCACCAATCATGAGAACATTAGTGGTTCCACTCTATTGTCCACCTGACTGCTCACTCACTTGTGTCTTTACCACTTCAAACCTCTGTTAACTGTTGTTTAAATATAC
Source organism: Callithrix jacchus (assembly GCF_049354715.1). Lineage (NCBI taxonomy): Eukaryota > Metazoa > Chordata > Mammalia > Primates > Cebidae > Callithrix > Callithrix jacchus. The sequence goes on from NC_133505.1 coordinate 59,267,378, forward strand.
ATTGCTGAGAGTGATAGCATTTAAATTATCTTGAGTAAGTTTACTTAATTCTTCTGAGCTTTGTTAGTCAAGTAAAACTTCACTTTAAATCCCAGAAGTGAAATTAGGTTCTCCTTTTAAAAAGATAGACTGGTAAGGTAGAAATATATCAGACTCATTCAATATGCCACCACTGTCATACTCAGAGCCAGGAAGAGGGAAGAAGAGGTTTCATTCATTGTTATTCCTGGAAAAGCATGACACATTCTGGAGATGGAGAGGGACTATTCCAGTAGCTATTGGAACCGCAAAGAACGTAACTGCAATTCTGTTGGCAGGATCCAGGAGGTGTATCTGCAGTGGCGCAGACAATAGAGCTTAGCCTGCAACAGCAGCATGCCCTCCTAAAGGGAGAATAAAAGACATCAGGTTCTGTGTGGACATTTGGAGGTCTTACAGTCTTTCACTGGTGAAGGTGCCTATTGACAAGTAACTTTCTCATTTTTTCAAGTAATAACACAAAAGACAAGCGCAAATTCATGCCTAAATCACGATTTATGGCTAAATTCAAACTATACTTAAGTTACTTCTTGCTTATTACTTAAGGTCTAAAGGTAGCAACTAATTTCAGGGAAAGTCTACTGATGAAGGAGGGGAAAATAGCTGTTTATTGAATGACAGTTGCTTTGAAGGCCCATTCTATGCAAAGACAGATTTTTCCTGGAGACCTCTACTTTGTCTATGTGTTCATTTTCATAGCTGAAGTCCAGTGGAAAGCATTTACATTATTATGTATATGTAATTATTTTTCACTTTAGATAAAATAAATGTTACATCCTCAAACCCCTTAAGACCCTTGAGCAAACAGGGTTCCCATGTTAGGTCAACAGAATTTCATTTATTTAAAGTCTTTTGAATACTCTAATCATGTTAGAGTTTAGTTTGTTTTCTACTTTATAACTTGTTTGAACAGTTTTTGTTTTTATGGGGTTTTTAATTACTAGGAGAAGAAATGGAGCCTTCTGCGCCATATCATGATGACCTTGCAGCTTCTGGCTTATCCCATCTGTTAAATGGGATCAATTCCTTTCTACTGCCTGAAAAGTTAGTCATGGAGCCCACTGAATTTCTGTTCTTGTTTGGAGCAATAGCTGTATGGGCTGCCTATACCCCTGTCAACCTCTGATTTATTTTTATTGAGCTTTTGAGTTATTCCCCAAAATTGAGCTATTGTTAATAGCTCAAGGCTCTTGGATTTGACACTTACTTTGTTAGAACATATCTTTAAGATACTTAAAAAAGCTATGCAGGAGGTAAACTTTCTAAGCACATTTGTATAGATGCCATCTTTATTTTCTCACTGTATTTAAAACATAGACTAATAGGTTCAAAATAACTTTTCCCTAAAACATTTTAAAAAACCAACCCACTGTACTGCTTTCTGCATTTATTTTAGTCTTCCTCCTATTTGTTTTTCTGCAAAAATGTTTTCATATACAGTCCATCTTCAAGTAGTTTGTAGAGTTCTTTCTTTCTCTCTTTTCTAAAAACCAAATGATCCTCCTTTCTTCACAGTTGGGGTTTAGTCCTTTAAGATAACATTTTATTATCAATTTAGTTGTATTCATGAAGGGAGAGAAGACACACTTCTACATTTTATTTGTGCTCAATCCAACTTCTTGAAAAAAGGAAAACAATAGTAAAACCCCCAAATAATCAAATTTCAAAATGAACAAAAGATCTGGATAGACATTTCTCAAAAGAAGCTATACAAATGGCCCACATGTATATAAAAAATATTCAACATCACTAATCATCAGGGAAATGCAAATGCTGGATAGGATATAGAGAGTGGAATACTCATACATTGATGCTGGGGATGTAAATTAGTATAGCTACTACAAAAAAAAAAAAAAAAAAAAAAAACAGAAAAAACAACTGTGTTAAAAAACTAATACTAGAACTACCATATGATCCAGCAATCCTACTGTGGAGTACATATCCAAAAGAAAGAAAATCAGTATGTCAAAAAGATACCTGTACTCCCATGTTCATTGATACTGTTTACAATAGCTAAGGTATGGAATTAACCTAAATGTTTATCAATTAATGAATGGATAAAGAAAATGTTTTACACACACACACGCGCACACTCATGCACACACATACACACACTCTGGAATATTCAGCCACAAAAAAGAATAAAATTCTGTCATTTATAGCAACATGGATGGAAATGGAGGACATTATGTTAAGGGAAATAAGCCAGGCACAGAACTCATCCATAGATAGAAGCTAAAAAAATTGATCCCATGGAGGTAAGGGAGTAGAACAGCAGTTACTTAGAGGCTAGGACAACTTGGGGTAGAAGATAAAGAGAAGTTGGTTAATGGGTCCTAAAATACAATTAGATAGAAGAAATAAGTTCCGGTAGCTCACGCCTGTAACCCCAGCACTTTGGGTGGCTGAGGTGGGTGGATCCTCTGAGGTCAGGAGTTCAAGACCAGGCTGGCCAACATGGTGAAACCCCATCTCTACTAGAAATAAAAAAATTTAGTTGAGCATGGTGGTGGGTGCCTGTAATCCCAGCTACTTGGGAGGCCGAGACAGGAGAATTGCTTGAACCCAGGAGCTGGTGGTTGCAGTGAGCTGAGACCATACCATTGCACTCCAACCTGGGTAACAAGAACAAAACTCCAAAAAAGAAAAAAAAATAAGTTCTAGTGTATGACAGCACAGCAGAGAGATTATAGCTAACAATAATTTATTGTGTATTCAAAATAACTAGAGGAGAAGCCTTGAAATATTCTCAACACAAAGAAATAATTGTTTGAGGTGATGGATATTCCAATTACCCTGATTTTATCCTTACACATTGTATGCATGTATCAAAATATCACATGTATTCCACATATATGTATAATCACTATGAATCAATAAAAAGAATTTTGACTCTCTCCTGTTAAAAGTACAAATACTTTTGGGGTAAGCCTGAAAGAGGCAGCTAACCTTATTTGATGCATTTCAATAATCACCTTATTCTGAACAGCTTGAGAGCTTTTCAAGGGCATATAAACAAATCTTTAATAATACCTCCTTATGTGAACTAGGAAATGGATAACAGTTTCTTTGGAACTGGAAAGCTGACAGTAGTTATAAGTGGTGTTTAATCCTAACCCAGGGAGAATTAAGTCAGTGTTGGAAACCCTGTGCACAAGTTGGTTTTGATTTTTGTATGGCTGTAATGTCATATGTATGTGTGTGTGTGTGTGTGTGTGTGTGTGTGTGTAAATAGATATACATATATATGCCATATAGACACATATTACACACATATAAACACATAGATTTATACACACACATTTACTGATGTATTAAACATATATAAGCACATACATACATATATAAACCTATATGTTAAAGTTTGAGCCTCAACTACTTTTATTTCATACTTCCTTTTTTTCTAAATCTTATAATAGAATGTCTTGGTATTTGGTTACTGTAAGTCTTGGAGTTGCTACTCATGGGAATAATTCAGGGCACATGCCCATGTGACCTTCGAGGCAAGCAATCTTTCTGAATCTTTAACTCTTAGAAATGTTCAAACTCCTCCTGGGTCAGGTGCGGTGGCTCATGCCTGTAATGCTGGTGACTTGGAAGGCCAAGGTAGGAGGATCACTTGGGGTCAGGAATTCGAAGCTAGCCTGGGCAACATAAGGAGACCCTGTCTCTGGAAAAAAAAAAAAGAATAAATCAGCTGCACATGCAGGGTGGAGTGCACCTGTAGTGTTAGGTACCGAGGAGGCTGAAGAAGGAGGATCACTTTGTGCCCTAGAGTTCAAGACTGCAGTGAGCTATCTAGTCTGGGTGACAGAATGAGACCCTATCTCAAAAAGAAACAAACAAATAAACAAACAAAAGCCAATAAAAAAATGTTTAAACTTCTTTTCTGACAAAGTTGTGGCCACTCAGTTTTTGTTTGTTTTGTTTTAATAGATTTCATGGTGCCCTGGGGAGAAAACAAAACCTTCTAAAGTTGATTTTATCATAGTTCAAGCTTGTCCAACCCACAGACCATAGGCTGTGGCCCAGGATGGTTTTGAAAGTGGCCCAACACAATTTCATAAACATTCTTAAAACGTTATGGGGTTTTTTTGTTTTTTATTTTTTGCATTTTTAAATTTAGCTCATCAACTTTTGTTAGTGTTAGTGTATTTTATGTGTGACCCAAGACGATTCTTCCAATGTGGCCCAGAGAAGACAAAAGATTGGACATCCCTGATATAGTTGTTCATGCTGACCATACTACCATTTGAGACCAGAGTTCCTTTAGCTAAAACCCATCTACCCTTCATCTTCTTTTTTCAGGAAATTTTGTCTTTGAGAATATGCAAGTGAACCTATGGCTACTGACATAGGTGACTCAAGGGAAGAGACAATTTTCTCAGGATATCTCACCTGTCACTAAATCTTTACTTTGCCCACTATATTACATGCCACTGGTTGGGTTAATAGGATTAGTTATTCATATTTAAATTGGTTTAAGTATCCAAGATTTTTTTTCTTCCTTCTACTTTAGGCCTGTTAAGGAAATGAGGTTTGGAGGTGAACGGAGGGAGAGGTCAATGAGAAAGGAAGTTCTGGGGCATGCAGTGACAGGCAGGAGGTAGACAGGGCTTAGGGAGAGGGTGCAAAAGACATTGCGGCCTCCTCCCAAGGCAGCATCCCATTATGCAAACAACAGGCCTCTGAGAGCTATAGAACGTTGCTGTCCACATCACTAGTTTAGGACATCTCTATCTCTTGGTGATGAAAGAGCAAAATACTCATTTCCCCCCAAGTTAACCCTTCGGTTTGAAGGCCTGTAACCTTAATTCCTGAGGTATCTCAGCCTCTTAGGCCAATGCAGTCCAACTATGTCCATGCTGAGAATTCTATCCACAGCTTCCTCACAGCTGGAGTCATATTTGAACAAGGGATGACTCACCGGACTGCGCATTCCAATTTCCCTGTAAGAAAGATAATAAGAAAGAGAAATGCCTACAGGGGAAGGACTATATGGGGTGGTTTTTAGACTTTTTCCTGAAAACATGAGGCAATATTTATCTTTTAGACCTCAGTTTGATGCTAGCTGGGGGAGGCAGACTGTATCCTAGTTCAGAAAACCTAGCTTTAGTTTGGTTTAGTTTTGTTTTTTTCTATTAGAATTAAGGAAGAGGACATTTTTTAGTTCCATGTATTTAGATAGCTGCAAATTGAGCTCTTTCCTGGTTCAGACTAGCTAATTTGGCCTCCTGAAGCAGTGGAAACTTGCAGCCAGACCACTGAAATAATATACAACAAATAGCTGTGATATGATTGAGTTATATGTCTCTTATAAGTAAGTCTCTTTCAGTTTGCTTTCTCTCGTCTGTCAGATTTTTTTACTACATTAATAATTCACATCTCACACATAGAAAATGAAAAGATTCACATTTTTGATTACTCAAAATAAGTAATTTGGAATTTTTGCATATGCAGGATGAATTTAGACACAGATTGAAAAAGGGCTTAACATTTATTGAACATGTTTTATGTGCCAGGTATTTTTAGGTGCTTTAATATATTTTCCTATTTTATTTTTCATTACAAAAACAATAAAACCACCTTTATTATTAAATATACTATTAAGAAAAATATTATTAAGATATTTTATAGTTGATGAAATTAACTTGCAATGAACTGGAGTAGTTTGCCTAAGGTCTCTTAGCCTGTAAGTGGTTAAGTTACATTCAAATCTAGGTTTTTGTGATATCAAATCAGAACTTTTTCTATCATCCCACAGTGTCTCTGAAAATGATGCAGAAAAGTCTTCCTGGTCAGAAATATTTCTGTCACTGATTGGCCACAGGGCCTGAAATTGTCTTTACTAAATCATTGAAAGATGTAATTTTTAGGGGTTGTCTATTAAAATGTAATTGTGCAAACCAGAGTAAGTACAGTGAGGAAGTCATATTAATTCCCCTGCCAACACCTATTAGAGTTTACTTATAGATTCAATATTAAAGCACAAAGAGACTTGGGAGAATTTAGCCCACCTCTTCTTAAAAACGATAAAACTTGATGGAGAGATCAGTTAAAGAAACTCTTCAAATTTACATAGCTTGTGTGGTTAGTTTTATCAGAAATCAGGGCCCCCAGGGGCTAACACAGATGAGACTTGATTTATGAAGTGAGGAAGGGACAGACAAGTTTCATCTTCAGGGTGCTTCTTAGTGGAAAGCATGAAGACAAATAGCACAGTGAGAAACCACGGCCATCTGTGGGGCAACTGGTCTGGGTGTCTGGGTGGAGGCAGCCCCAAAAGTAAGGGAATGCCTATCACATGGAGGTGAACATTGCCATTTTGCTGAGTACCAATATTGTCAGAGGGTACAAATCATTAGGAATGTTTGAGAAGGCATTGTTGCCTGTTTCTTGAGAACTCCTCCAATCACTACTATCTGTATTACATTCAGGGTTGATGAAAGACTCAAAGTGAAACAAACAATACTCTTTGAGAACAGTTTGGGCATAATTTGTAGGCCAAAACTCCCAAGCACCTGGCACCTGAAAACAGAGCATCAAAAAGCAAGAGATTAAATTGTGACTCATCCAGTGTCTGGCATGTCAGTGACCTCACTGGGCACCTCCCTGATTCTGATAAATGGAGCTGCCAGGGAAATAGCAGGTCTTGCAAATATGATAGCATTCTGGCTGAAGGGGTTTGGTTTTAGTACTCATTTAAATGTGAGGAAAGCCTTTTACGTCAATCTTGAAAAACAAAGGAACAATTCCTAAAAGTGAGAAACACTACCCTGCTTGCCTCAGCCTAGGAAATAGCACCACTGGCAAATTTGGCAGCCGTTCTGAGGAGAGTTGTGTGGCCAGCTCTTCAGGCTAGCAGTGTAATAGTAACTGCATAATGATGTCTGAGAAAATCAAAGACCAAAGGAACAATTACAGCATGGAGGAAACAAATATACAACCAAGCCTGTCTTGGATAATTTTTGAAAGGATGCCCTTGGGTCTTGGGGAGACATTCCGGCTATAGATTCTAGAGGAAAATCATAATCATGAGCGAGCACTTAAAGGATCTGATGACCTGTGGTTAGGCCTTTGTGTGCAGTTGTGATTAGCTGGTCAAGCGAGAGCACTTGAGGCTCAGGAAGCCAAGAATGATATGTTCAAGTGTGGCAATAGAACTAAACCTTGGGTACGTATTCCCACAAAAGCACAGAAGAGAGAAAAGCAAGACCTTGTTTTTACCAGTCACTGGCTGCTTGTTCTTGGAAAATCACATGGCCTCCTTAGACCTCAGTTTTCTGTAAAAAGAAAAGCTTCAGTTAGATTATTTCAGAGATCATTCCAGTAATAAGGTTATGTATTTTAGTCCTCCAGAGTATGCATGTATGGTTTTCTAACTCTTCCGATGGTTGAGTGCTTCTAGAGGGTCCAATAATATGGTTGGTTGTGGGACACTTGCAAAGAGTAACAAGCCCTGGTTCCTGTGCTTCAGATTGATAATTCAATGTTATTAGTGTCCTGAAATGTATATGAAACTCAGTGCTGACTAAATATTTATATAGGGTGCTGTGCACAATGAGAGATGCAAAAGAGTGTAAAGCCCCTACATTCAGGAGTTTGAGTTAATACATGTGAAACAATTAGAAGATAATTAAGGAATCAACTTTTGAATACTGACTATAAATACAACTAGAATTCATCATGTGGGCTGGGAATTCAGAGCAAGCATACTGGAGAAGGAGGGACTTGGCGGAACCTTGGATGAGTGCTAGGATTTGGATAGGCAGAGAGGAGAAAAAAGGAAACACCAGCTGGGGAACATAGTATAATAATTAATAGAAAAGATTATTCATAGTTTTTCTCAGAGCATTGAGAGCTTCAGCTGTCTTCAACCAAATGTTAACCCAGATGGTATATCCAAATTTTATAATTAACAGTTCACCCAGTCACCACAGGTGCTTAAGTATAAGTCTTCAGTTATTTATTTGTGGGGCCACAGAAGAAGAAAAAACCTGGGGGTAAGGAAGGAGGAAGGGTGGGTAGGAGTGATACCCAGGGCAATTTTCCAAGATGAGTTCGATTAGTTTCTATTTGGTAAGTGTTCCTGAAGTTGATTGTAGGTTTCATCTCTGTGTGCAGACAAGATATCTGTTTAACTGAGAAGCCACAGATAGAGTTGATAAGTTCAGAAGATGAGTAAGCACAAGGCATAGTACCTGACACAAAATTCTCCCTGTGTTCTTTGGCTGAGTGAGGCCTAGGCAAGAGAAGGTAGGTAACCAATTAGTAAAGCTAATCATCATCTCTGTTGAAAAAACAAGTCACAGCAAATCTTGCACAAAAGATGGCTATGGGGAAGGAAGAAATAAAAATAGCATCTTTAGCATAGTTCCCACATACAGGGTAGCAGCTGCACCCATGAGGCTGGGTTCTAGTCTCCTAATTCCCTGCTTCCTGGACTAGCCCCATCCTCAGAGGGACATGGATCATTTCTGCCATAAATGCCCTTAGCAAAATTGCAAAGTGAGCATAGTTTATCATTTTTGGGCTGCTGCTTTTACTTTTTGGGAAAGTTTCCAACTCCCATGAGTGCACGTTTCACTCGGGTTATTCATTCCATCCTTGGAGTTCGGTGTTTGAACATTCCCCTTCTTGTAAAGTAAGATGTGGCATTAAGATCCCAACTGGTTGAGCTTTGTGGGTTTAAATTCAGTGTGGGAGCAGAAGTAAAAGCCAGTTAGCAAGGTCTGAGGAATGGGCATTAGAACCTAAAACTGAAATATTCATTCAAGATGCTCAGCTTGAAGCAGGCTCATGTGCCTTCTCAACCTCATGCTTCTAATGGTAGGAGATAGACTGAGTGCCAGGGCTGTCTGTCAACTGCCCTGTCCTAAGCGGAAGCAGCTCTTCTGTAGAAAGAGACAAGCTGGTTGCAAACGTGACTCTTGAATTTGATAAGTAGATCCTTCCAAATAGTCATTTCCCGCTCTTCGGAAGTGTCATTTCTAAACTATGTGCAAACAGTGAAAAGGGACTGTCTCTCCTTAATCCTCTTCATTTTTGAGTGCTTTCATTTTGCCCAGTTTCTGTCATGTCAGGGGTTGGTGGTTCGTTTGTTCTGGATCATGGAAGGGCTTTAGCTGTCCCACCTACTTCTTGTTTACTTAGCAGAAATGAAAGGGTCCCCCAGGGGTAAATGCCCAAGGCCAAAGTGCTTCTTGGCTGTGGCTTCCAAACTTGATTGATAATCTGAATTACCTGAGGGAGTTTTTAAAAATCCAGATTCTTGGACCTCACTTTTGGGAAGTCTAACTTAATAGGTCTAGAGCTCTAGAGTCCAGTTTATAAAAAGCACGCTGGCTGATTCCAAGGGAATACAAGGATAAAGCTTTCATCGTAACAGCAGTCTGCAAGACTTTTTTGTTTTGTTTTAGTCAATATTTCAGGCCTTGTAGGCCATAAAGTCTCTACTGCAACCGCTCTGCCACTACAGTGGGAAAACTGTCATAGACAATATGTAAATAAATGAGTGAGCTGGATTCTCATAAAATATGCTGAAATTTGAATTACATGAAATTCTCATGTGTCACAAAATATTATTTTTTCCCCTAACTATTTAAACTTGTAAAAACTGTTCTTAGCTTGTGGACCAGACAAGTAGAGGCAGTGCAGTGTATTTGACCCCAGGCTATAGTCTGCCAGACCTTGATCTATAATATGTACTTGGATATGTAACTGCAAATATCAACTAAATTATGACTAATATAGCTTAGAATATGGGCTGGAATCCCAGCTTCACCATCTCCCACTCCTCTCTTGGGCAAATTAGTGAACCTCTCTCAGCCGCTGGTATCCGTAAATGGGTAGTCATAGTTCATATTTCCTGGGTTGTTGTGAAGATTAAATAAAATTTTACATGTAGGTTTCTGGCATAGTACAGTGCCTGGTAATTTCAAGTGCTCAGTAAGTGTCAACATTTATATTATCACAAAGAACTGCACACTCCAGAGATTGAACATATGGATAAAGCCAATTCCTCAGCCTTAAAAGAAGTGACACACTAACCAGCAGAATAAGACTTGTATGCAAGCAGCTATTTTATGATAGAATATAAATTCCATTGGGGCTAATATTACACAATAGACATTGGCAAGATGTTGGGGGCTCTTCTTGTCTGGATTTAGGGAGGCAGGTCTGCAATCCTGTTTTGCATTTTCATGTTTCCACCCTTCCTTTGGAAACACATGCAGGTTGATCTTGTATTATGAAGCACATCAGTTATAAGAGATCTTCTGATGGACAATGAACAACTTGAACCATGGTCTCATCTGATTGACTTGCATGTCTAATCATTGTCAGCTATCAAGGGAGTGAACACAAAGCTTGTCCTTAGAATATAATTGCTTCACATTTTCAGAGTTCTCTAAATCACTAAAAACTGAGAGTGGAAAAAACAATTTTGAAATTTAATCAAATAATTTTATTTTTGCACAGGGAGATATTAATAGAGAGCCTGAGGTTTCTCAGCTCAGTCACTTACCAGCTTTCAGATCTTAGACAAGCTTCTTTTTTTTTTTTTTTTTTTTTTTTAATGCTTTAAGTTCTGGGATAGAAACCTGCAGAACATGCAGATTTTTTATATAGGTATACATGTACTATGGTGGTTTGCTGCAGCCATCAACCCCTCATCTAGGTTTTAAGCCTCACAGGCATTAGGTATTTGTCCTAATGCTCTCCTTCCCCTTGCCCCCAAACCCTTGGCCCCAGTCTATAATGTTTCCCTCCCTGTGTCCATGTGTCTCATTGTTCAACAACTATTTGGTGGAGTTTCTTAAAAAAAAAAAAGTGCTACATCTTCGGTGTAAATTTAAAAATATTGGAAAGCACAATGAGAAAGATAAGTATAACTTTTATTCTCAATATTTACTATATAATTGTTAACATTTTTTGCATATACTCTCAATCTTTTTTGGGATTATGCATTTATATGTACCAAGAGATAGATAGATCTATCTATCTATCTATCTATCTATCTATCTATCTATCTATCTATCTATCTATCATCTGTCATCTACCTCTCATCTGTCTATCTATCTATCTATCTATCTATCTATCTATCTATCATCTGTCATCTATCTCTTATCTGTCTATCTCTCTGTCACATATTCTTATAAAAATACTGGAATTATGCTATCTGAATTAAGTTTTAAATCTTTCTTCAGCTTAACAGTATTACATGTATAATTAATAATTATTATTCATTAAGTTATTAAGCATTATTCAACACCATCCATATAAAATTATTCAACATATAGCAGTATCTGTTAGCTGACAGCCTCCAGCTGCCACACTTCAGGATCTGCCAGAGTGTTTATGCTGAGGCTGCAATGGGTTGGCACTGAATATGAAGAGGGGTTTGGCGCCAGGGCACTTCTGCCTGATGTGTGACTCCTCTATTGGGCACTCGCTGGCTCTTTGGTTCCACATTGGCTTGGCTGAAACTTCCTCAGAGCTGCACTGAACTCTGAGGCTCCTCCTGTCCTATCTTTCTTCCTTTCTTCTCTCCTTTCTCAGGTGTCAAACCCACATTACAATTGGAAGACTCTTCTTGCCTACTCCTAATTCCTCTCCCTTTTATCTTACAAATGTTTCCCAATAGATCTCTTGTACTTAAAATTTCATTTTGGCAGTGTCTCCCTGAAGGATCCAAATAGATACAGGTGTGTAAGTCTCCCTCCGCCTCCTGCTTCTTAGCCTCTCAGTACTATTCCTCAAAGGCAATCCCCACTACTGCTTGCTGCATCCTTCCAGAGTCTTCATTCATAGAGCATTTCATATATTCCTCCTTCTGTTTCCTTTCCTCTTCCTCTTCTATATTTTTCCTCTCTTCTTCCTTCTCTTTCTAAACAAGAATGGTAGTACACAATGTAAATTGTCCTGCATGTTGCATTTTTACTTATCATATCTTGGGGGCAGTCTTATTTTATTAGTAGTATATGTAGAATTACCTTATTCCTTTTTCTCTTTTTGTCTTTACTGTAGTCCCCTGACCCACTTTATCCATAGAGAAATGTTCCAAGACCCTCAGTAGGTGCTTGAAACCACAAATAGCACTGAACCCTTTATGTACACAATGTTTTTATTTATAAATATATATATCTACAATGAAGTTTAACTTATGTCAGGCACAGTAAGAGGTTAACACAATAACCGATAATCAAATGGAACAATTATAATAAAACTTTGTAATACAGGTTATATAAATGTGATCTCTTTCCCCATCCCAACCCATACCCTTAAAATATCTTATTGTATGCAGTATTTTCAGACTGTGGTTGACTGAGGGTAACTGAAACCACTAAAAGTGAAAATATGGATGGGGGATACTGTATAGTATCAAATTGTTTAGTATATTAAATTAATCTAACCAATTCTCTATTATCAGGTTGTTTCCAACATTTTCTACTCAAAGCAGGGCTGATCCATAACTAAATATTTTTACACCCATGTGAGAGCACATCTTTATGAGCAAACCCCGATGTAGCATTGCTGGATCAATTGATGTGAATGCTGTGATTTTAATACATATTGTCAACTTTCCCTCCTTAGAGAATGCACCAATTTCTACTTCAAGGCATGTATGGCAGCAATAGCATCAAGTATAATGGCAACATCGTTTCCCATCATAAAAATATAGAATAGACATAATATAATTAAGCTCTTCTCTAGTGGTTCGGACTTCAATAAAATGTCTTTGTTTATTTTCATGGTTACTTTCCCTGGAGACTTTTCATGGAGGTTTTGTGAACATTCTAGGAAGTTAATATTACTATTAAAAGTTTAAGAACCTTACTGAACAGTCTATATCATCAACAGGAAATAATAAGCAGTTATGTTGATAGGGGCCACTTACAGCTATTAGTAAGACACCAGAAGTAGAAGCTTATACCTTTAGGAAAAATGATTAACACATTAAGAAGAATTCAGAACAGGAGTAAGGAGGCTGTTTCATTCTCTTCTTGTCTCGTCTATGGTTCTTCAATGTCGTCTCCCTGTTTACATCACAGGGTTCCTGTGAGAGCAGAATAAGAAAGCAAATGGAAGGGTATTATTCAGATGATCATTTAAGGCTGGGTGCAGTGGCTCACGCCTGTAATCCCAGCACCTTGGGAGGCCAAGGTGGGCAGATCACCGGGTTAAGAGATCGAGACCATCCTGGCCAACGTGGTGAAACACAATCTCTACTAAAAATACAAAAATTAGCTGGGTGTGGTGGCGTGTGCCTGTAGTCCCAGCTACTCAGTAGGATGAGGCAGGAGAATTGCTTGAACTCAGGAGGCGGAAGTTGCAGTGAACCGAGATCGCCCTACTGTACTCCAGCTTGGCGCCTGACGACAGAGCAAGACATTGTCTCAAAAAAAAAAAGATCATTTATTATTAATAAGGGTAAGATGTTAGTTGAGAGTGTCAAATGTTAGTGACATTCATTCATTCAACATTAACATTTAGAGTACCGGCACACTGATTCTTCTGGTGAAATTCCTCCAGTATAGTTATGATTTTGGTTAAAAAGTGAAGAGGGTTGGTCTTAGGGCAAGCCATTTTATTTTTCTACATGTTACTGTAAAATACTGATATTCATAGTAGCTACATAGAGTTATTGTGAATGTTAAATTAGTTGGTAATGTAAAAACTCATCTAAGAAGCTCTGGCACATAATAAGTACTCAATAAATATCAGTCATCATCATCATTATTGTTATACACAATTACCTCTAATTTATTTAATTTTTTTATTCTTTAAGTTTGATGTTATAGAATCATTTCTTAAAAGTTGTTTCACACCGCATATTCTCACTCATAGGTGGGTGATGAAAAATGAGAACACATGGACACAGAAAGGGGAGTACTAAACACTGGGGTCTATTGGGGGGAAAAGGGGAGGGCCGGTGGGAGGGGGAGGTGGGGAGGGATAGCCTGGGGAGAAATGCCAAATGTGGGTGAAGGGGAGAAGAAAAGCAAAGCACACTGCCATGTGTGTACCTACGCAACTGTCTTGCATGCTCTGCTCATGTACCCCAAAACCTATAATCCAATAAAAAATTTAAAAAAAAAAAAAAAAGTTGTTTCAAATAAAGAAGAGAAATAGCCCTAAAATAAAATACAAATATTTTAAAAATATAAAAATGGTGAAAACAAAGACTGAAAAATAAACTAAAATTAGTGGGTCAAAAAACAAAACAAAACAAAGAAACCAGCAACCAGATATATAGTTTTCAAAGCAAATCACCATATTAATAAAATTACTTTTGGTCAAATCATATGCTACTGAATTATTAAATCTGGTGCCTGTACTGTCATCTCATCTCCATCGAATAAGTGTCAGGCAAAATTTTGAATCATGTAAAATATATCTTGGGATTCATCCTTCTCTCTTTTTCTGCATCCCCCTCCCCAGTCTCTTCACCCAACTCTATTGTAGGGCTGTTCAGCTTGTTTGTTAAGCTGCTCATAGCCCCAAACCATAATGTTTTACCCCAAGAAATGCAATTGTTCTAAAATTTTTTCTCCCTGCTCCTGTTGAAGGAATGTAATCACATTAATTAGTTTACATTTTTATCTTTTGTAGATGGTCAGGCTAGATTGAATTTTTATCATGAAGATTAAAAGCACAAAATCCAAAGGTAGAGAAGCACCTGTTCCTCTCTATCTATAGTCCTGTCAATTCTAACTTCTTAATATCATTTGATTCATTCCACTTTCTACAGCTCTACTGCCATAACCTGCAAGTCTTCATCAGCTCTTACCTGGGTAACTGCCCCACTCAGCCTTCTAAAATAAAAAGTTTGACCATGTCAACTCACTCTTAAAATTCTCAGATAGCTCCATTTAATGTGACCCCTTACCTCTTACGGATTTAAGAATAGCTTTACCCATCCTCATTTCTCACTCATCTGTGCTTCAAAGTGAAAACCTCTGGAAGTCACTCATTTTTCTCATTATCTCTGTTTTGCAAAGTCTTAACTGGGTGAATATTGGCTCTTAATTTTATTTCATCTCTCTGTTTAAGGAATAATTCATAATTTTTTTTTTTTTTTTGCTGGCTGCTGCAAGGCTTGGAACCAAACTTGTGGTTCTCATCTTCCAAACACATGGACGTTTACTAGCATGCATTTAATTTCAGTCTTAGGTCAACTGGTTTTCCCAAATATTTTTGCTTTTACCCTCTTTCTCCACTTTAAGCAAAAACCTTATTTTGAATTTCTGTTACCTTTTGATATTATATGCATTTTTGAAAGTTTCCTTATATTTTTTTGGAACAAGGTGGCTAGTAACTAATCAACTACCTAACTGTAAGAAGGAAAGAAAGTAAATAAATAAATAAATATTCTATTATTTATCTTTCCAAATCCAGCCTAAATATATCCTCCTTTTCCTTCTTGTACCATATTTCCTTCTTCCAGGTTTGGCTAGCTCTGTGACCTCTATGATTCCATCTCACCTCAAGATAATGACTACTATAACTTCTAACAAATATTATAACTTCTATCAAATACTGCATTACAAGTATTTGTCTACTTCTCCACTAAACTGTACTTTTTTTCTACTGGGGATGTTGGTCTTTATCACTGAATTTCTAGCTTCTAGGACAGTGTTTTCACATGTTAAACACTTGAAAATTGTTCATTGAATGAATAGATAAATAATTACACAAACTAAAGAATACAGAGTTTCTTTTTATTTATTTATTTTTTTGGAAAAAAAGAAAAAGAAAGGAAGAGAGAAAAAAAGAATGAAAGAGAGGAAGAAAGAGAAAGAGGAAGAGGGAGAGAGAACGAGAGTGTTGCTTTATTGCCCAGGCTAGAATGCAATCTAAAAATGGGTATTGAAAACCTCTTTTATGCCAATAATTGTGCTTAATAATGGAGACAGGAAAAAATGAGGGAAGAAAATAACAAACAATTAGCCAACCAATATTTCATTTAAACCTGTGAGTAGGTGTAATATGATACTGATAAGAGTGTCTATTTGGTGTATTTGAAGGGGAGAGTTCTATAAATGTTTATTAAGTTTACTTGTTCTGGGTCTGAGTTCAAGTCCTGGATATCCTTGTTAATTTTCTGTCTTATCAATCTATCTAATATTGATGTTGAAGTCTCCCACTATTATTGTGTGGGAGTCTAAGTCTCTTAATAAGTCTTATGTATCTGGGTGTTCCTGTATTGGGTGCATATATATTTAGGATCATTAGCTCTTCTTGTTACATTGATTCTTTTACAATTATGTAATGACTTTCTTTGCCTCTTTTGATCTTTGTTGCTTTAAAATCTATTTTATTAGAGGCGAGAATTGCAACTCCTGCTTTTTATTTATTTATTTATTTTTGCTCTCCATTTGGTTGGTAAATCTTTCTCCATCCCTTTGTTTTAAGTCTTTATGTATCCTTGCATGTGAAATGGGTCTGGATGCAGCATCCCAATGGGTTTTGGCTGTGTCTTTTGATTGGGAGATTTAGTCAATTTAAATTTAGGATTAATAATAATATATGTGAGTTTATTACTGCCATTTGATCTTAGCTGGCTGTTTTGCCCATTAGTTGATGTAAATTTTTCATTATGTTGATGCTTTTTACTTTTTGGTATATTTTTGGAAAGGCTAATACTGGTTGTTCCTTTCTATGTGTAATGCTTCTTTCAGAAGCTCTTGTAAAGCAGCCCTGGTGGTGATGAAATCTCTGAGTGCTTGCTTGTTCACAAAAGATTTTATTTTTCCTTTGCTTGTGAAGTTTAGTTTGGCTGGATATAAAATTCTGTGTTGAAAGTTCTTTTCTCTAAGTATGTTGAATATTGGCCCCACTCTCTTCTGGCTTGTGGGGTTTCTGCTGAGCTCTGCTGTGAGTCTGATAGGCTTCCCTTTGTGGGTAACCTGACCTTTCTTTCTGGCTGCCCTTAGTATTTTCTCCTTCATTTCAACCCTGGTGAATCTTAACAATTATGTGCCTTGGGTTGCTCTTCTTGAGAAATATCTTTGTGGTGTTCTCCATATTACCTGGAGTTGAATATTGTCCTGCCTTGCTAGGTTGGGAAAGTTTTCCTGAATAATATTCTGAAGAGTATTTTCCAGCTTGGATTCATTCTCTTTGTTGCATTCAGGTACACCTATCAAACGTAGATTAGGTCTTTTTACATATTCCCATATTTCTTGGAGCCTTTGCTCATTTCTTTTTATCCTTTTTTCTCTAATCTTGTCTTCTTGTTTTATTTCATTAAGTTGGTCTTCGACCTCTGATATCCTTTCTTGCACTTGATCAGTTCAGCTGTTAAAACTTGTTCATACTTTGTGAAGTTCTTGTGTTGTGTTTTTCAACTCCATTAATTCACTTATATTCTTTTCTGTATTGTCTATTCTCATTAGCATTTCGTCAAACCTTTTCTTCAAAGTTCTTAGTATCTATGCATTGAGTTAGAACAAGTTCTTTTAACTCCCAGAAGTTTCTTATCACCCACCTTCTGAAGCCTACTTCTGTTAATGGAACACACTTGTTTTCCATCAGGCCTTGTTCCATTGCTGATGAGGAACTGTGATCCCCTGTAGAGGGAGACGCGTTCTGATTTGGGGTATTCTCAGGCTTTTTAGGCTGGTTTCTTCCCTTCATTATAAATTTATCCATCCATCATCTTTGTAATTACCAACTTTCTAATTAGGTTTCTGAGGGGACGTCCAATTTGTTGATTCCCAGCTCCAGAATCTGAGGAACCCACTGCGCCAGCTAAAACAGTGGCATTAAGATTGATAGTGCTTTTCTGCAAGGGAATCTCTGGTCTGGCTTCCTTCTTGAGTCCGTCCTTCAATCAGCTGAATAGGCGACTCTGCCTTCCTGGAGCTCCAAACGTTGGCCAAAAGGGGACCCAGTCCCGTTTACTCTGCACCAATAACTGCTGCACCTAGGCGCCAGCAAAACCTAGGTGCCAGCAAAACCTCTGCGCCAGCCGCAAGAGTCGTGCTGGTGACCCGTGGGGCTCCTCCACTGGGAATCTCCTGGTCCATGAGCAATAAAAATTCATCTGAAAGTGTGGCATCCTTTCATTCTCTGCACTTTCACTGGGAGCTACAACCCTGAGCTACTAGTGATCAGCCATCTTGGATCTCTCTCCCAAGAATATAGAGTTTCTTATGAGAAAATCTCTACTACTAAGCTTGTATGTGAATATGGTTACCTTTTTGACTATTAATACATTACTTCCTTGATTATACTCTTAGAAAATATGATGAGACATTTTTTCTCTGCCTATTACTACAGCTGATATTTTCAAGACACTATTTCTAGGTTGATGGCAGCATGTTTGGTAAAAAGAGTGCAAAGAACACAAAAGGTGTTTGTTTAAGCTGTTGGTGTCAAAATCTTCCCTGAGCAATGAAACAGCTTAGTTCCCAGGAAAAAGATGATGATCCCTTGGAGAAGGCAGTGAAGAGTGGAGAAAGAGCATGTGGAAAAGGAAGTTGACTGGTCCAAAAAACTTAGAACCCTACTCCACCCAACTTTGAAGTCCTCAGATATTACGTGTAAGTAATTAAGAGGCCTACAGTCTCTGAGTTGGTCTGATTGAAGTTCTCAGGATGGGCATATAAACAGGACATGCTGCTCTGTCCACTGGCAGCAGCAGTTACTTGCCCATTTAGCAACTGTTTTCCAATGATTTCTTAGTTGAGCTCTTGCTATGAGCTTCAACAAGCCTCATGTAGATTTTCTTGGTTTCTTCTCTGCAAAGCTTAGCAAAAGACCACCAATAATATCTCCTGATAATGAGAAAGAGAAGTTGAAAGAGCACTGGAAAAAGACGAACATATTTGAAGAAATAGTACTAATTGCAAGAATAAAATGTCTTTTTTGTCTGTTCAGTTAATCTATACTGATCAATAAAGAACAATGTTTTGAATATTTCTCTGAACTAAAAAATCCAAAGGAAGAACTGCTCAGAATTTAGGGTACAATTGAGGATACATGCAATACATTTCCAAGTTTTATGTGCTTTGGAAACTGATATACATAGTATAATTTAGGCATGTCATCTTTTTTTCTTTATGTCCAGCCACATATAGGAAGTGGAGAAAGAGAGGAGGCATGGCATGATGAAAGGAGCTCTAGATTCAATCACAAGACCAAGGGCAGATATAAGCCTTACCACTAGACATGCTTTCTGGTAGTAGTCAATTCAACTGATGTTTAGTTGTCTCATCTGCAAAGTGGGCTTATATGGTAGGTAGAATTCCAAAGATGGTCCCCTCCCAACATTCCTAGCCCTTACTTATTCAGTCAAGCATTAGTCTAGGTACTCCTGTGAAAGGATTTTGCAGATGGAATTAAAGTCTCAATTCAGTTGATCTGAAAGTATCCGGGTGATCCTAATCTGATTACCAGTCAATTAAAAGCAGAAAGTTTTCTTCAGCTGGTGTTAGAATAAGTCAAGAGAGGTTCTTGCTGACCTATAGTAAGAAAACAAACACCTATGTTGTGATTTACCTATAGGGACAAGGGGCCTCTAAAAGCTGAGAACAACCCTGACCAATGGAAGAAAGAAAATAAAGATCTCAGTCCCACACTTGCAAAGAAGGAAATTTTTCCAACAAGCAGTATGCTTAGAACAGCTCACCTAGAATCACAGGTGAGAAAGTACATTTGGGTGACAGCTCTATTTCAGCCTGTGAGACCTGAGCTGAAGACTCAGTCAATTCCCACCTGAACTCCTTTCCCAAGACAGTTATGAGATAATAAATGTTAGTTGTTTGAGCTGTCAACTCTGTGTCTTTAAAAAAAAAAAGGAATGGAAAAGAAAAACAGGGTATTCACCACCTTTCTTTGTCAGATGAAAAGTGACAGGACATAATGTGTTTGAAAGTCCTTTATAAAATGTAAAGGCCAGTGCACATGGTGAAAGTATCAAGCAGATCCGTTAACTTCCCACCCAAATCTACTTCCTCCTCTCTTCCCTGTTTCAGTAAATGGTACCATCATCCATCTCCCACAAGCCTAAAACCTAGGAGTCATCATCTTTATTTTTTTTCTCTCACCCTCCATATCTAATTCTGCCAGCAAGCCCTGTCATCTCCTAGAACACTGCCTGACACTTATAAGGTTCTTCAGTGTGGATTCAGTGAATGATAGTAATTATCCACTGAATTAAGTCATTTAGAAAATTGCATCCATTTGCTGGGCACAGTGGCTCTTGCCTGTAATCCTACCACTTCAAGAGGCTGAGGCAGGTGGATCACCTGAGGTCAGGAGTTTGAAACCAGCCTGGCCAAGGTGGTGAAATCCCATCTCTGCTAAAAATACAAAAATTAGCCAGGTGTGGTGGCAGGCACCTGTAATCTCAGCTTCTCAGGAGGCTGAAGCAGGAGAATTGCTTGAACCCAGGAGGCGAAGGTTGCAGTGAGTTGTTTTCATGCCATTGCACTCTAGCCTGGGCAACACGAGTGAAAACCCATCTTAAAAAAAAAAAAGAAAAGAAAAAGAAAATGAAAATGAAAATGAAAGATAAAAAGAAAGTTGTAGGCCAGGCATGGTGGCTCACGCCTATAATCCCAGCACTTTGGGATGCCAAGGCGGATGGATCATGAGGTCAACAGATCGAGACCATCCTGGTCAACAAGGTGAAACCCCATCTCTACTAAAAATACAAAAATTACCTGGGCATGGTGGTGTGCGCCTATAGTTCCAGCTACTCTGGAGGCTAAGGCAGGAGAATTGCTTGAACCCAGAAGACAGAGGTTGCGGTGAGCCAAGATCGTGCCATTGCACTCCAGTCTGGGTAACCACAGTGAAACTCCATCTCAAAAAAAAGAGAAAGTTGTATCTATGAGCTCTGCTCTTTGGGGTGTCTGTCAATATGATAGACTGGAATTTTTCCAGAAGTACTTATTCCCTTCTCCACTCCCCACCTCAGTGGAAGGGTCTGTTTCTCTGACTTATTCATGTTAGGCTTGGTGATAAGACTGGCTTTGGTCAAGGGTGTAGGTAGAAGTGATAAACTGCCAGTTTGAACTGAGGTCTTAGGAAGCATTGGTTTTTCCACCGGCCCCTTTTGGAGATTTCAAATGTCTTCATTAATAAAACAGCCTCTAGGTATCTGCTGCCACTCCCACTTGGACACAGGGAGCAGAGTTCCTCTAGTCACCCTACCTTCTGCAGGCTACAACAGAGCAGTCCCAGACAACTGCAGGCCTGTGAGCAAGAGGATAAATAATTGTGTAAGCCAGTAATTTTGAGGTTGGTTTCTGATACAGCATTTGAAAGGCAATAGTGGAACTAGTACCGTTTTCTAAGGCTGGTAACACTCCTACACGTTGAGGAAGTTCTGTACCTTATTTAATGAGATTATTTAAGAAACTGATTTCCATCAGTTAAATATACTGAGCACTAACTAATTTTGTGACTTAAGAGACATAAAAATTATAAAGCTGGATGGAATATTAGAGATCATTCAGTTTGCAATTTTCATTTTGCAGATAAGGAAATTAATGTTAAGGTGTGCCCAAGCTTGTCTAACTAATTCATTCTAGAGCAAGGACTGAAGTCCTGAGTTCCTGAAGCAATGCCTCCAAGGCCCTAATGGGAGAATGTGATGATAAGGAAACCAAATTGTGTGTGGAAATCAGTTCATTTTATAACTTTCTTTGAAAGATGAAGAGAGCAAGGAGCTCGATAAAAGGCAACAATGGCAGGATATATTTTTAAATATCCTTTGGGAGGAAACTGCCATGTGCACCTATTAGCTACCATCATTCAAAGGCATAATTTTAGCTAATACTGATATGCTGAACAACCTTATGTTTTGATCTCAGCTGACTGACAAGACCTAAATTTTGATTTGATTAAAGGAATAGGTGACATTTAATTAGAAAATTCTCCAAGTTAAACTTGGGTATGGCAGTTAATTCCAAATTACTTTCACTGATGCCTGTTTTAGGAACACATCAGCATTTTTCTTTTTAAACAATCACATTAGATACTCTTGAGGCACTATTTAACTTAGTTAAAGTCTTTATATATATCTGGTTTCTTAATTTAGGAGAAGCCACTCTCCTCAGAAATCTTTTTACACTGTAAATTTGGATACACTTTAAAATTGTATACTTTTATATCAAGATATATTAGGGTTGTAACCTACACAGGCTTCTGTATCAGCAAGTGCCTCTCTGCCCACATCTCCTTCCCCAACCTATTTTAGCCTGATGGCCATTTTGCCCAAATGTCATATTTAATTGTCTTAGAGTTTCTATAAGTTTTATTGTAGCAATTCAAATCCAGGTATGCAATATTTTGACAATATATCTAATTTCTTTTCTAAAAAAGGCAAATTGATTATATCCTATGGTTTTTTTTTGAAAGATGGTGAGTTATGGATAAATAGTCATCTTACTTTGTGGTGCAAAGTAAGTAACCATTCAAAAAATTACTATTTAGTGACTGAAAGAAAGACATTGGGAGCTAGGTGAATGACTATTTACAAATGCACTTTTCTGGAGTTCTCTCAATATCTAAAATAAAAGTTGAAATAAAAGTAAAAGCACAACTATATGTATGCATTGTTTTTGAATTTTAAAAATTCTTTTAAAATTATCTTATATTTTCTGTTTTATTTTCTTACAAATAACTTGACTATTTTTATTACAGTTTTTTTTTTTAATTAGAAAATTCATTGTGGAGAAAACAGAATGCTCATAGGTGTAATATTTATAACACAGCCGGTAGGAATGTAAACTTGTTTGGCTACTGTGGAAAGCAATTTGGAGATTTCTTAAAGAACTTAAAACAAAATTGAAACTATTCAACCCAGCATCCCATTACTGAGGATATAAGGGAATATAAATAATTGCAGCATAAAGACACATGCACAAATATGTTCATTGTGCATTACTTTCCACAATAGCCAGGACACAGAATCAACCTAGATGCATCAACAGTGGATTGGATAAAGAAAATGTGGTACACATACACCACAGAATACTATGCAGCTATGAAAAAGAATTATATCATGGTCCTTTGAAGCAACATGAACGCAGTTGAAGGCCATTATCCAAGGTGAACTAGCATAGGAACAGAAAACTAAATGCCACATGTTTTCACTTACAAGTGGGAGCTAAACATTGAGTACACATGGGCACAAAGATGGGAAGAATGGACACTAGGTCCTACATGAGGGTGAAGGATGGGAGGAGGGTGAGAGTTGGCAAACTACCTATTGGGTACTGTGCTCACTACCTGGGTAACAAAGTTATTTGTACATCAAACCCCAGTGACACATAATTTACCCATGTAACAAGCCTGAACACATCACTCTGTGAACCTAAATTAAAAGCTGGAAGGAAAATAAAAAACAGTAAACTTTGAATTAAAAAAAGTTTAATTCAAATTTTTTTGAATTAAAAAAAGAGAAAATTCATAAAAGCACAAAACAAAAATACCCAGTAATATTATGATGAGCAGTAAATATTATTAACATTTTGGTATATGTTTTCCCAGCCTTTTTTGCATGTCTATATACCTAAAATATAAACTGAAAATTTTAGGCAGTAAGTTTTTGGAAGCAGACTGTAAGCATAATATTTTCACTAGTTTTTAACTTATGAATTAACACATGGATGCTGTAAAAACACAAATAATATATGTTTTAAATCACAAAAATAAAAGTTTTTCTATACTCTCCTATGTCCAATCCTAATTCCCACAGGGAAACCACTATTTTGTGTGTCTGTTTTCAGGCTTTTGCTTGTGTTTATTTTTTAAAATAAAAGTTAACTGCTTTTATTTCTCATACATTATAAATACTACCAAATTACTCTAAAGAATCATCTATAGGTGATTTTCATTAGTTGCCCAGTTTTATATTTCTTATATGATCATAATTGATTTTTACCAAATTCCTACTATTGGAGATCCTTCTTAATGCATATTTTTTGTGTGTCCATTACCTCCTTATTATGAATCTTTATAAGTGAACTTTCTACATTAGTGCCTTTATGTGCATGCATGTGCACTTGTGTGTGTCTGTGTGTGTGCATGTGTTTGAACAAACTTTGTTTCTGGAAACACAGTAAAATTTCACTCTCACCTAGAATTGTACCTTTTACTGTTCTTGTTTCTTTTTACCCTACAAGGGACATTATAATTTAAAATAATTTTGCTCAGTAATAGCTTCTTTTGATTGTATTTTCATATCTTTAATTAGCAGGATTGAATATTTTTCCTATATTTGTTGAACTTATGCATTTCTTTTATTTATTTATTTTGAGAAAAAAGAAAGAAAGAAAGAGAAAAAGAAAAAAAAAAGAATGAAAGAGAGAAAGAAAGAGGAAGAAAAAGAGGACGAGAGAATGGAAATCTTGCTCTATTGCCCAGGCTAGAATGCAGTCTAAAAATAGGTATTAAAAACCTCTTTTATGCCAATAATTGTGCTTAACAATGGAGACAGGAAGTAATAAGGGAGGAAAATAACAAACAAGCAGCCAAACAATACTTCATTTAAACCTCTGAAATGCTACGCAATTGCTGAGGAGTGATTTACTTCCAATTATGTGGTCACTTTTAGAATAGGTGTGCTGTGATACTGAAAAGAATGTATGTTTTGTGGATTTGGGGTGGAGAGTTCTGTAAATGTTGATTAAGTTTACTTGTTCCAGGTCTGAGTTCAAGTCCTGGATATCCTTGTTAATTTTCTGTCTCATTGATCTGTCTAATATTGACAATGTGGTGTAAAAGTCTCCCACTATTATTGTGTGGGAGTCTTCTAAGTCTCTTTGTAAGTCATTAAGAACTTGCCTTATGTATCTGGGTGCTCCTGTATTGGGTATGTATATATTTAGGATCATTAGTTCTTCTTGTTGCATTGATCCTTTTACCATTATGTAATATCCTTTGTCCCTTTTGGTCTTTGTTGCTTTAAAGTCTATTTTATTAGAGGCGAGAATTGCAACTCCTGCTTTTTAAAAATTTATTTTATTTATTTTTTGCTCTCCATTTGGTTGGTAAATCTTCCTCCATCCCTTTGTTTTGAGTCTTTGTGTATCCTTGCATGTGAGATGGATCTGGATGCAGCATACTGATGGGTTTTGGCTTTTTATCCAATTTGCCTGTGTGTGTCTTTTGATTGGAGCATTTAGTCCTTTTAAATTTAGGATTAATATTAATTTATGTGAGTTTAATGCTGCCATTTAATGCTAGCTGGCTGTTTTGCCCATTAGTTGATGTAGATTCTTTATTATGTTGATGCTTTTTACCTTTTGGAATGTTTTTGGAATGGCTGATGCCGGTTGTTCCTTTCTATGTGTAGTGCTTCTTTCAGAAGCTCTTGTAAAGCAGGCCTGGTGGTGGTGAAATCTCTGAGTACTCACTTGTTCACAAAAAAATTTATTTTTCCTTCACTTAGGAAGCTTAGTTTGGCTGGATATAAAATACTGGGTTGAAAATTCTTTTTTTTGAGACAGAGTTTTGCTCTTGTTGCCCAGGCCGGAGTGCAATGACGTGATCTCGGCTCACTGCAACCTCTGCCTCCTGGGTTCAGACAATTCTCTTACCTCAGCCTCCTGAGTAGCTGGGATTACAGGCACGCGCCACCATGCCCAGCTAATTTTTTGTATTTTTAGTAGAGACGGGGTTTCACCATGTTGACCAGGATGGTCTCGAAATCTTGACCTCGTGATCCACCCAACTGGGCCTCCCAAAGTGCTGGGATTACAGGCTTGAGCCAACATGCCCGGCCCAAAAATTCTTTTCTTTAAGGATATTGAATATTGGCCCCCACTCTCTTCTGGCTTGTAGGGTTTCTGCTGAGAGATCTGCTGTGAGTCTGATAGGCTTCCTTTTGTGGGTAAACTGACCTTTCTCTCTGGCTGCCCTGAGTATTTTCATCCTCATTTCAACCCTGGTGAATCTAATGATTATGTGCCTTGGGGTTGCTTTTCTTGAGGAATATCTTTGTGGTGTTCTCTATATTACCTGGAGTTGAGTATTGTCCTGTCTTGCTAGGTTGGGAAAGTTTTCCTGGATAATATCCTGAAGAATATTTTCCAGCTTGTATTCATTCTCTTTGTGACATTCAGGTACACCTATCGAACGTAGATAAGGTCTTTTCACATAGTCCCATATTTCTTGCAGACTTTGTTCATTCCTTTTTACCCTTTTTTCTCTAATCTTGTCTTCTTGTTTTATTTCATTGAGTTGGTCTTCGACCTCTGATATCCTTTCTTCTGCTTGATCAATTCGACTGTTAAAACTTGTGCATACTTCACAAAGTTCTTGTATTGTGTTTTTCAACTCCATTAATTCACTTATATTCCTCTCTAAATTGTTTATTCTTATGAGCATTTCATCAAACCTTTTTTCAAGGTTCTTAGTTTCTTTGCATTGAGTTAGAACATGACCTTTAGGTCACAGAAGTCTCTTATTATCCACCTTCTGAAGCCTGATTCTGTCAATTCATCACACTCATTCTCCATCAGGCCTTGTTCCTTTGCTGATGAGGAGCTGTGATCCCCTGTAGGAGGAGAGGCATTCTGATTTCGTGTGTTTTCAGTCTTTTTTGTGCTGGTTTCCTCCTGTCTTTTTGTATTTATCCACTTGGCTTCTTTGTAATTGCTGACTTTCAGATTGGGTCTCTGAGTGAACGTCCAGCTTGTTGGTGATGAAGTTTTCTCTGTTTCTTAGTTTTCCTTTGGTCAATTCTCTCCCAGGTGTTCCAGTCACCCACTGAAAGGGCACTGGGATTTGTGTAATTTCCCCTGTGGTGACCCACTGCACTGACTGAAACAGTGGCATTGAGATTTGTGGCACTTTTTTGCCCGGGAATCTCCTGGTCTGGCTCCCTGTTTCAGTCCCCTTTTCAATCAGCTGAATGGGCAACTCTTCTTTCCTGGAGCTCCATATGCCAACTAAAAGGGCACCCAGTCCCGTATACTCTGCACTGAAAACTGCCACACTGGAGTGACGGTGAAACAGCTGCACTGGCCAAAAGAGTTATACTGGCCACCCGTGGGGCTCCTCCGCTGAGAATCTCCTGGTCTGTGGGCAACAGAAATTTATCCAGGAGTGTGGCGTCCACTCACTCTCTGTGCCTTCACTGGGAGCTGCAATCCTGAGCTGTTGCTAATCAGTCATCTTGGATCTCTCCTGAACTTATGCATTTCTTTTGAGAATTGCTAGTTCATGAGGTTGGCTTTAAAATTTGATACTGTTAGTTTAATTTAACGTTACTTACAGGTTAAAGATATCTTTTTTTTGTTTACAGTGTATGTTGCAAACAATTCTTCTCAATTAATTGGCCTTTACATTATGAGTCATTAATTTTTCTATTATATTTTAGGTTCTGGTACACATGTGCAGGATGTGCAGGTTCGTTACATAAGTGTACATGTGCCACGGTGCTTTGTTGCACCAATCAACCCGTCATCTACATTAGGTATTTCTCCAAATACTATCCTCCCCTATGCCCCTACACCCAGACAGGCCCTAGTGTGTGATGTTCTTTTCCCTGTCTCCATGCATTCTCATTGTTCAACTCCCATTTATGAGTGAGAATATAGAGTGTTTGGTTTTCTGTTTTTGTGTTAGTTTGCTGAGAATGATGGTTTCCAGCTTCATCCATGTCCCTGCAAAGTACCTGAACTCATTCTTTTTTATGATTGCATAGTATTTCATGGGGTATGTGTGCTATATTTTCTTTATCCAGTCTATTATTGATGGGAATTTGAGTTTGTTCCAAGTCTTTGCCATTGTGAATAGTGTTGCAATATACATACGCCTGCATGTGTCTTTATAGTAAAATGATTTATAACCCTTTCAGTATGTACCCAGTAATGGGATTGATGGGTTAAATGGTATTTCTGATTCTAGATCCTTGAGGCATTACCACATTCTCTTCCACAATGGTTAAACTAATTTACACTCCCAAAAGTGTAAAAGTGTTCCTATATCTCCACATCATCTCCAGCATGTGTTGTTTTCTAACTTTTTAATGATCACCATGTTAACTGCTATGAGATCATATCTCATTGTGGTTTTTATTTGCATTTCTCTAATGAACAGTAATAATGAGCATTTTTTCATATGTTTGTTGGTCTCATAGATGTCTTCTTTTGTAAAGTGTCTGTTCCTACTCTTTGCCTACTTTTGGATGGGTTTCTTTCTTTCTTTTTTTTTTTTTTTTCTTGTAAATCTGTTTTAGTTCTTTGTAGATTCTGGATATTAGCCCTTTGTCAGATAGTATATTGCAAAAATGTTTTCCCATTCTGTTGGTTGCTGGTTCACTCTATTGATTGTTTCCTTGGCTGCACAGAAGCTCTGGAGTTTAATTAGATCCTATTTGTCTATTTTGGCTTTTGTGGCAATGCTTTTGGTGTTTTAGTCATGAAGTCCTTGCCTATGCCTATGTCCTGAATGGTTTTGCCTAGGTTTTCTTCTAGGGTTTTTATGATATTAGGTCTTATGTTTAAGTCTTTCATCCATATGGAGTTAATTTTAGTGTAAGGTGTCAAGAAGGGATCCAGTTTCTGCTTTCTGCACACTGCTGGCCAGTCTTCCCAACACCATTTATTAAACAGGGAATCCTTTCCCCTTTGCTTGTTTTTGTCAGGTTTGTCAAAGATCAGATGGTTGTAGTTGTGTGACATTGCCTCTTAAAACTCTGTTCTGTTCAATTGGTCTATATCTCTGTTTTGGTACCAGTATCATGCTGTTTTGATTACTGTATCCTTGTAGTATAGTTTGAAATCAGGTAGGGTGATGCCTCTGGCTTTGTTCTTTCTGCTTAGGATTGTCTCGGCTATGCAGGCTCTCTTTTGGTTTGATATGAAGTTTAAGGTGGTTTTTTTTCCAGTTCTGTGAAGAAGATCATTGGTAGCTTGATGGGGATAGCATTGAATCTATAAATTACTTTGGGCAGCAGTATGGCCATTTAAACGATATTGATTTTTTCTAACCATGAGCATGGAAGGTTTCTCCATCTGTTTGTGTCCTCTCTTATTTTCTTGAGCAGTGGTTTATAGTTCTGCTTGAAGAGGTCCTTTACATCCTTTGCTAGTTGTATTCCTAGGTATTTTATTCTCTTTGTAGCATTGTGAATGGCAATTCATTCTTGATTTGGCTCTCTTTAAGTCTGTTATTGATGTATAGAAATGCTTATGATTTCTGCATATTGATTTTGTATCCTGAGACTTTGCTGAAGTTGCTTATCAGTTTAAAGAGATTTTGGGCTGAGGTGATATAGTCTTCTAAATGTACAATCATGTCTTCTGCAAATACAGACAATTTGACTTCCTTCTTTCTTAATTGAATACCCTCTATTTTTTTTTTTTTTTTTTTTTTTTTTGTCTAATTGCTCTGGCTAGAACTTCCAATACTATATTTAACAGGAGTGGTAAGAGAGGGCATCCTTGTCTAGTATCAGATTTCCAAGGGGATGCTTCCAGTTTTTGCCCATTCAGTATGATGTTGGCTGGTCATTTGCGATAAATAGCTTTTATTATTTTGAGATATGTTCCTCTGATACCTAGTTTATTGAGAGTTTTTAGCAAAAAGGGCTGTTGAATTTTGTTGAAGGCTTTCTCGGCTCTATTGAGATTATCATGTGGTTTTTCTCTTTGGTTCTGTTTATGTAGTGAATTACTTTGATAGACTTGTATACATTGAACCAGCCTTGCATCCCCTGGATGAAGCCTACTTGATCATGATAGATAAGCTTTTTGTTGTGCTGTTGCAATTGGTTTGCCAGTATTTTATCGAAGATTTTTGCATCTATGTTCATCATGGAGATTGGCCTGAAGTTTTCTTTCCTTGTTGAATCTCTGCCGGGTTTTGGTATCAGGATGATATTGGTCTCATAACATGATTTGGGAAGGATTCCCTCTTTTTGGATTGTTTGGAGTAGTTACAGAAGAAATGGTACCAGCTTCTCTTTGTACATCTGGTAGAAATTCAGCTGTGAACCCATCTGTACCTGGATTTTTTAGGTTGGTAGACTATTAATTGCTGCCTTAACTTCAGCCTTTGTTATTGGTCTGTTCAAGGTTTCAACTTCTTTTAGGTTTAGGCTTGGGAGACTGCAAGTGTCCAGGAATTTATCCATTTCTTCCAGGTTTACTGGTTTATGTGCATAGAGTTGTTTGTAGTAATCTCTTATGGTAGTTTGTACTTCTGTGGAAATGGTGGTGATATTCCCTTTATCGTTTTTTATTGCATCTATTTGATTATTCTCTTTTCTTTTTTATTAAGCTGGCTAGCATTCTGTCTATGTTGCTGATCTTTTCAAAAAACCAGCTCCTGGATTTATTAATGTTTTGAAGATTTTTTTTGTCTCTATCTCCTTCAGTTCTGCTCTGATTTTAGTTATTTCTTGTCTTCTGTTAGCTTGGGGTGTTGATTTTAGATATTTCCTTGCTTCTCTGGGGGGCATTTTTTTTCTATAAATTACCCTCTAGACACTGCTTTAAATGCATCCAAGAGATTGTAGCACATTGTGTCTTCATTCTTGTTTGTTTCAAAGAACATCTTTATTTCTGCTTTCATTTCATTGTTTATCCAGTCAACATTCAGGAGCACGTTACTGAGCTTCCATGAAGTTGTGTCGCTCTGAGTTAGTTTCTTAATTCTGAGTTCTAATTTGATTGCCCTGTGGTCTGAGAGACTGTTATGATTTCCATGTTTTTGCCTTTGCTGAGTAGTGATTTACTTCTAACTATGTGGTCAATTTTAGAGTAGGTGTAATGCGGTGCTGAGAAGAATGTATATTCTGTGTATTTGGGGTGGAGAGTTCTGTAGATGTCTATTAGGTCCACTTGGTCCAGATCTGAGTTCAAGTCCTGGATATCCTTGTAAATTTTCTGTCTTGTTGATTTGTCTAATATTGATAGGGGAGTGTCAAAGTCTCCCACCACTACTGTGCAGGAGTCTAAGTCTCCGTATGGGTCATTAAGAACTTGCTTTCTGTATCTGGATGCTCTTGTATTGAGTGAGTATGTATTTAGGATCATTAGCTCTTCTTGATGCATTGATCCTTTTACCATTATGTAATGACCTTCTTTGTCTCTTTTGATCTTTGTTGGTTTAAAGTGCATTTTATCAGAATAGGATTGCAACTCCTGCTTTTTTCTGCTTTCCATTTGCTGAAAAATCTTCCTCCATCCCTTTTTTTGTGCCTATATGTGTCCTTGTGTGTGAGATGGGTTTCCTGAATACAGCACACCAATAGCTCTTGACTTTTTATCCAGTGTGCCAGTCTGTGTCTTTTGATTGGGGCATTTAGCCCATTTACTTTTAAGGTTAATATTGTTATGTGTGAATTTGATCCTGCCATTTTGATGCTAGCTGGATGTTTTGCCTGTTAGTTGATGCATTTTCTTCATTGTATCAATGGTCTTTACCATTTGGTACAATTTTAGAGTGGCTGGTACTGGTTGTGCCTTTCCTTTTTTAGTGCTTCTTTCAGAAGCTCTTGTAAGGCAGGCCTGGTAGTGACAAAATCTCTCAGCAATTGCATTTCTGTAAAGGATTTTCTTTCTCCTTCGCTTATGAAGCTTAGTTTCACTGGATATGAAATTCTAGGTTGAAAGTTCTTTGCTTTAAGGATGTTGAATATTGGCCCCCATTCTCTTCTAGCTTGTAGGGTTTCTGCAGAGAGATCTACTGTGAGTCTGATAGGCTTCCTTTTGTGGGTAACCCAATCTTTCTCTCTGCCTATCTTTAGCATCTTTTTCCCTTATTTCAACCCTGGAATCAGATGACTATGTGCCTTGGGGTTGCTCTTCTTGAGGAATATCTTTGTGGTGTTCTCTGTAATTCCTGGATTTAAATATTGGCCTACCTTGCTAAGTTGGGGAAGTTCTTCTGCATTATATCCTGAAGAGTGTTTTCCAGCTTGGATTCATTCTCTGCATCACATTCAGGTACACTTATCAAACGTATAATAGGTCTTTTCACATAATCCCATATTTCTTGGAGGCTTTGTTCATTCTTTTCTCTCTTTTTTCTCTATTCTTGCCTTGTTTTATTTCATTGAGTTGATCTTCAGTCTCTGATATTCTTATACTTGGTTGATTCAGCTATTGAAACTTGTGTATGCTTTTTGAATTTCTCTTGCTGTGTTTTTAAGCTCCATTACATCATTTATATTCTTCTCTAAGATGTTTATTCTATTTAGCATCTCATCTAACCTTTTTTCTAGATTCTTAGTTTCTTTACATTGGGTTAGCACATGTTCTTTTAGCTCTGATAAGTTTGTTATTACCCACCATCTGAAGTCTGTATCTGTCAATTTGTCAGATTCATTCTCCATCCAGCTTTTATCCCTAGCTGGTGAGGGTTGTGATCTCTTGGAGGAAAAGAGACATTCTGGTTTTTGGTGTTTTCATCCTTTTTGTACTGGTTTCTTCCCATCTTAGCAGTTTTATCTACCTGTGGTCTTTATAGTTGGTGACTCTTGGATGGGGTCTCTGAGTGGAGGTCCTTTTTTGATGTTAAAGCTATTTCTTTATGTTTCTTAGTTTTCCTTTTAACTTTCAGGCCCCTCTGCTGCAGGACTGCTGGAGGTGCACTTCAGACCCTGCTTTCCTGGGGATCACCCACAAGGGCTGCAGAACAGTAAGGGTTGCTGCCAGTTTCTTCTTCTGTTATCTTTGTCCCAGAAGGGTATGCACCAGATGTTAGCCTGAGGTCTCCTTTATGAGGTGTCTCTTTGGATATGCAGGGGTTAGGGTGTTGCTTGAGGAAATGGTCTGTCCCTTATCAGAGCTCAGGTGCTGTGCTGTGAGCTCTGTTGTTCTGTGCAGAGCTGCTGGGAAGGTACCTTTAAGGGTGCTGCAGTGGAACTCATAACTGCCTCTTTTCCCAGGTGTTCTGACCTAGGAAGTTCGGCTTTATATATAAGTTCCTGTTGTGCTGCTGCCTTTTTTTCAGAAATGCCTTGCCCTGCATGGAGTAGTCTAGTCAAAATCTGCCAGCAGAGGTGTTGCTGAGCTGTCACAGGTCCTGCCAGTTGCAGTGTGAACTACCTTGGTAGTGGTAGACTGCCTCGGTAGTGGCAGATGCTCTTATCCCCACTGAGCTGGGCCACACTGGGTCCAGCTGTACTTGCTGTGAAACTCTCAATCCAGAGAATTTTACATTGCTTGTTTTGTGGGGGTGGTACCTACCGAGCCAGATGGCCTGGCTCCCTGTCTCAGCCCTCTCCCTTTCAGTTGAATTGGTGGCTCTGTTTCCCAGGCTTACCAGATGCCAGTTGATACAGCAGCCCAGATTTGTGTGAGTTTCTGTGCTCCAACCTGTGGTACCATCTGTGCTGAAAACTTGTGGCACCAGGGAATCTCCTGGTCTGTGGGTAGTGAAAACTTGTTTGGATATGCAGTGAGCACTCACCATGTGCATTGTTCTTGCTGGGACCTGCACTCCAGAGCTGTTCCTATTTCGTCATTTTCCCCAAGTGTCTTCTTTTGAGAAGTATCTGTTCATATCCTTTGCCCACTTTTTGATGAGGTTGTTTGTTTTTTTCTCTTGTAAATTTGTTTAAGTTCTTTTTGTGTTCTGGATATTAGCCCATTGTTGGATGGATAGATTGCAAAATTTTTCTCCTATTTTATAGGTTTTTCTGTTCACTCTGATGATAGTTTCTTTTGCTATGTAGAAGCTCTTTAGATCCCATTTGCCAATATTGGCTTTTGTTGCCATTGCTTTTAGTGTTTTAGTCATGAAGGCTTTGCCCATAAGAACTCTCAATAAACTAGGTATTGATGGAACATATCTCAAAATAGTAACAGCTATTTATGACAGACCCACAGCCAATATCATACTGAATGGGCAAAAGCTGGAAGCATTCACTTTGAAAACTGGTGCAAGACAAGGATGCCCTCTCTCACCTATTCAACATAGTATTGGAAGTTCTGGCCAAGGTAATCAGGCAAGAGAAAGAAATAAAGGGCATTCAGATAGGAAGAGAGGAAGTTAAATTTTCTCTGTTTGCAGATGACATTATTTTATATTTAGAAAAGATTATTGTCTTATTAAGCTGGTAAGCAACATCAGCAAAGTCTCAGGATACAAAATCAATGGGCAAAAATCAGAATCATTCCTATACACCAATAATAGACAAAGAGCCAAATTATGAGTGGACTCCCATTCACAATTGCTACAGAGAGACTAAAATACCTAGGAATACAACTTACAAGGGGCGTGAAGGACTCCTTCAAGGAAAACTACAAACTACTGCTCAAGGAAATAAGAGAGCACACAAACAAATGGAAAAATATTCCATGCTTATGAATAGAAGAATCAACATTGTGAAAATGGCCATACTGCCCAAAGTAATTTATAGAGTCAATGCTATCCCCATCAAGCTACCACTGACTTTCTTCACAGAATTCGAAAAAACTACATTAAATTTCATATGGAACCGAAAAAGAGCCTGTATAGCCAAGACAATCCTAAGCAAAAAGAACAAAGCTGGAGGCATCATGCTGCCAGACTTCAAACTATACTACAAGGATACAGTAATAAAAACAACATTGTACTTGTATCAAAACAGATATATAGAGCAGTGGAACAGAACAGAGGCCAAAGAAATAATGCTACACAACTACAACCATCTGATCTTTGACAAACCTGATAGAAACAAGCAATGGGGAAAGGATTCCCCATTTAATAAATTGTGTTCAGAAAAGTGGCTAGCCACATGCAGAAAACTGAAACTGGACCCCTTCCTTATACCTTATACAAAAATTAAGTCAAGATATATTAAAGACTTAAACATAAGGCCTAAAACCATAAAAAACCCTAGCAGAAAATCTAGGCTATACCATTCAGGAATCATTAATTTTTTTTTTAAGATAGAGTCTCAATCTGTCCCCCAGGCTGGAGTGCAATGGCATGATCCTGGCTCACTGCAACTTCTGCCTCCTGGGTTCAAGTGATTCTCCTGCCTCAGCCTTCCTAGTAGCTGGGACTACAGGTGCTCACCACCACGCCCAGCTAATGTTGGACTTTTAGTAGAGATGGGGTTTCACCATATTGACCAGGCTGGTCTAGAACTCCTGACCTTGTGATCTTCCCATCTGGGCCCACGCAAAATGCTGGGATTATAGGCATGAGCCACCACACCTGGCCAGGAGTCATTAATTTTTATGAGGTCAAATCTGTTAATCTTGTAGTTTATAAAGGTTTCACCTTTTGGCATTATGCTTAGAAATGTGTTCTCAACTCAGAAATCAGAAAGCAATATTCTTCTGTTTTCAAAATATTAACTTTTTATTTTAGAATAGTTTTAAAGAAAAGTTGCAAAGATGGTATAGGGATTTCCCATATAGGCTGCACTCAGTTTCACCCATTATTAACACTTGACATTAGTACAGTGCATTTGTCACAATGGTACACAGTGCATTGTCACAGCTAATACACCACTACTGATACATTATTATCAACAAAAAGGCCATATTTTATTCAGATTTCCTTTGTTTTTACCTAATCTCCTTTTTCCGTTCTGGGATCTCATCCAGGATACTACATTGCATTTGATCAGTATGTCTCTGTAGGCTCCTATGGATGTGATAGTTTTTCAGACTGTTCTTGTTCTTGATAACCTTTGCATTTTGAGGTATACTGGCAAAATATTTTGTAGAATGTCTCTCATGTAGGATATTGTCTAATGTTGTTCATTTTTTGACTGGAATTATGGGTTTTGGGGAGACAGAACATAGAGGTAAAGTGCCATGTCATCATATTATATCAAAAATGCATACCATCAATAGTAAACCACATTAATATTGACCTTGATTGTCTGAGAAAGACAGTGTTTATCAGGTTTCCACTGTAAAGTTACTCTTCCTCTCCCCCACTCTCCCATATGCAGGGCTCAAACTCAAATTGTGGGGAGTTTTAATGCTTGAAACTTCTTGATAGAAGAGTATCTACATGAGTTATTTGGAATTCATTACAGAAGATTTGTCTCTTCTCTCCCATTTACTTTTTCAGTGATTTATTTATATCTGTATAAACTCCTAGAGATTTTTTTAATGCTTTAAGTTATAATACAATAAAATGGTATCCATTTTATTGCTCAAATTGTTCCAGTTTGGGCCACTGAGAGTTATTTTATTTTATTTTATTTGAGACAGTGTTTTGCTTTGTCACCCAGGCTGCAGTGCAGTGGCACAATCTTGGCTCTACAACCTTTGCCTCCCAGGTGCAAGCAATTCTAGTGCCTCAGCCTCCTGAGTAGCTAGAACTTCAGGCATATGCCACCATGCCTAGATAATTGTTGTATTTTTAGTAGAGACAGAGTTTTGCCCTGTTGGCCAGGTGGGAACTCTTTCAGTTGGCTTTTCTATCTCTTTGACATTCCCCAATTATTTTTGTTCTGGAGCACCTCCTTACTTCCTGACACTACAAGGAGCTCCAGGCTAATCTTATATATTCATTTCCCAACTCTACAATCAGTCATTTTTACAAGAAGTCTTAGTTCATTTTATTGTAGGGTGCTACTAGAAATGAAAATTCGAGTGCTGGGTTTGCACACTGCTACTGGAGAATCCTTGTTTCTAGATCTCTCAGCAGACAGAGCAAAAAAGTATATGTATAATCTGTGCATATATGCATATCAATGATTTTATACGTTGATTTTGACATTGATGATTTTATATATATCCTACTGAGAGCCAGTTCAGCCATAGAGACCCCCACCCAGGTGGCACTGAAGGAACTGAGAGGCAGACACCCAGATAGAACAGCAAAG
This sequence comes from Callithrix jacchus, assembly GCF_049354715.1. Classification (NCBI taxonomy): domain Eukaryota; kingdom Metazoa; phylum Chordata; class Mammalia; order Primates; family Cebidae; genus Callithrix; species Callithrix jacchus. Next base: position 59,304,168 of record NC_133505.1, read on the forward strand.
TGGGTCTATCCAGGGGTCCAACAGCCTTCTTAGCTGAGAGCCTCAGGGGCTGACAACAATCCAGGCTGAAGGCCCCGAATAGACTCTGACCCATCTATTTTTTCTCTCTGAACAGGTGATCATTATTAACAAACAGATGTTTAGTATTTTCTCATAACAGAAAACACACCAGGTAGGCAGCTGGTGCCCACTTACCACTGATTGCAAACAACCTAAAATGTATTCATTCTCCACTAGGGAGCCACAGGGGCAGGGTCAGCAATCTTATATAATTGTTTAACTGGTGTATGATATTTATATCTTATGCCACTTTGGAATGCCCCAAGTTGTTTTCTACTGGCGGGGGAGAGGCCAGGTTTTCCTTGCCATCTTTCTTCCTAGCAAGCAATATATTTTATGATATTCAGCATTCATCAATATTCATAATCTTAACATTTCTCAACATCAATATTCATAAATGTAACACTTCTCAACAATATCCATTAACATCTTTATTAAGCTAAACATAAGGTCCTACTCATGTCTCTCACTCTAATCTACACCACATGGTTCATTCTAGCTTTAGCCTTTTCCCTATCTGTAAATTTTCACTCCTCTGCTAACAATACTGGCTCCCAGTGACTACCATTCTTTTATTTATTTTTCCAATCTCAGCCTACACATATACTGGTATCAAAGTTGGTCACCCAAGACCCCACAGAAAACAACTTTCCAGGTAGAGTTCAGTGCTATATACAGTTTTATTTGTTTTTAGTTTTATGGTTCTAGTCACTTCCAGAGTTACTTGGGTAGTACATCTTTTTCCTGCCCATACATTGTTGTATTTTATACAGGTTATATCAAACATTTGTAACACAGCTAGATTGTTTTCTCACAATTCCATCTTATTCTGGCATCCCCTTACCTCCTGGTTGGTAGTTTTAAGGTGCTATATGGAGTTTGATAAATGCAGTGTAATGTATCCACCACTATAGTACCATATAATATAGTTATTTATTTTAAATTGTTTTTTCTCTTTAAAATTAATATTGTTGTTTTCTCCTCATTATATCTTATAAGCCCTTGTGTCAAGGACTGACTCAATAATAACACTCTGCTATGTATAAAACCCTGACCCAGAAGCAGGTTGTCCAAGAATGGTTTAGCACCGGATTCCCCAGGAATGTATATGGAATAATTTGATAGCCATAAAAAATCCCCAGTGCTTCACCTTTTTAATCCTCCCTCATCCCCAAATCCTTGGCAACCACAGGCTTTGCCATCTCTATAGTTTTACCTGTTCCAGAATGTCACATAAGTGGAATAATAGGGTATATAGCCTTCTCGGACTGTCTTCTTTCACTTAGCAATATGCATTTAAGATGGATGCATCAATGTTGTGGTATAGAGTTATTAATTATTCTTTTGGATTAATTCCTTATTTTACCTAATTCTTTTATTACTTCAGTTTTTATATTGAACTTTTTAATCAATTTGGTATTTATTTTGGTATATGGTTTGCGATGGAGATCTAACTTTCCCTCCAAATAGTTAACAAATTTTGTATAATTTATTAGAAAAATTGTTTTTATTGGGTTTGAGTTGAAATGCTTTAACATAACTAAATTGATGTGCACGGGATGGTCTTTTCCTTAGCTTTCTGAGAATCAATTTTTCTGTTATTTAATTCTTATGCCATTCCCACAGTATTTAAAATATTCTAGTTTTATTACATAATTTAATATTAAGTGAGTGACCTCTTTATTTTCCTTCATTAAAATTCTTGGTATATTTCCTCAAGGCTTTCTTTTGAATGAGTTTTAAATTTGTTTTCTTTATTATAAAAACCACATTGTGATTTGGAACAGAACTAAGTTTACAAGCTAAATTAAAGAAGAATTGATATCATTACAATATTGTGTCTTTCTTTATCTAATCAAGATACATCTCTTCATGAATTTGAACTTTTTAATTATTCAGTGTTCTTCATTTGAAACTTGCATATATTTTATTAAGTGTATTCTACATACTTCCATATTTTTCAGCATTGTGAATTTTTGATATATGCTGTACATTTTCAATTACATTTTTTAAAAAGTTAACTTCTTATATGTGGGGAGCAATTAATATTTACATTCTAACAAATAGTATGATCTTTTATTAGATTTTTAAGTTGACATTTTATAGACAATAATATATTCAAATAATGATGCATTGAGATTTCCTTCCTCAATTGTATACATCTTTCTTTTACTTATTCTATTGGATGAAACTTTCAGCTGAGTGGAGCTAGTAGATTATTGTGTCTTTCTTACAACTTTTAATAAAAATTTCTGTAATTTTTTTGAAAGAACGTATTTTAAAGGCAACACATATTTTTCCTATTCAAAGAGACTAAGAGCATACTTGTTTTGATTTTGCAAATGTTGTAACTATTAATTTATCTCTTCTAAAACAAATCATAGCTATACTTATTGTTTAGAAAAACATACCAATATTTTGCTTTTTAAAAGCCAGTTATATTAATATATAACTAGAATGTCTTCTTATTGCTAACAACAAGAGCACTGGGATTAAATCATTTGTGGTACAGCATTAAAATTAAACACAGCACTTTAATTCCCAGTTACTTACTTTTCTAGCTGTACTCCACCCTCCATGTTGCAGTACATTTTGACAGAAGTCTGTCTACTTATGCTGACAAAACATACCATTTTGGCTAGGCATGTGTTAGAATTTAAGCTTTCATTAATTTACATAAACTTAATTTCTTAAACTTAACATGTTATGGTTAAGTTTAAAATATAATGGCACACTAGTCTGTGTCCATTCTGATTGGTTAAATATTTCTTCTCATTGATTGTTGACTATACCATAACAGTAATAAATATATTTATATGACCATAAACATTTTGAGTATTGTGAGATAACTAACCCTTTATTTAAAAAAGATTTTCATTCTCTAATATCTTGTAACATCACATTCCTAGTTATTGGAACATGAAATCAATTTCAGAATTTCTATATGCTAGAGGGAAATGTCTCTTTCTCTCTTTTTCTCTCTTGATATATGTGTTTGTGTGTGTGTGTGTGTGTGTGTGTGTGTGTGTGTGTAAGCTATAACTTGTTATTAGTCAATATATCAATCAATACATCCTGAGTTTCCAGTATCATCCAGGTCATTAAGTGCTACTCAATATATAAGAGTTGTATAAACCCTTTGGTGGGCAGATGTTTCCAGTCCAGAATTCTGGATAGGGAAAGGACAGGCCTCTAGTATTTGGTACAATTTAAATATAAGAACATTATCTTTCTTTTCCTTTTTTCCTCCAAACTCAGCATTTCCTTTTATCAGGAAGATGTTTCTGTTTTCCAATGTGGAATCCTGGCAGTTAGGGTTACCTTGCCTTTGCAGCTTACATCAGTGATGGCTCAGAAGACTGCCCAGGTTCAACAAATGACAAATCATTACTGACTGTACAATGTAATTAAACAACACAAGCATTGATTAGCGATGAGCTAAACCTGAGACCAAAAAGTGCGAGACCCAGAATAGCTGGCACAACTTCTCATTGGATCTGTCTGAAATGGAAGATGTTTGCCCCTGCAGGCATGGCGTGAGGCCCATTGTGCATTTCCATTAGAGACCCACACTAGATCTGAGCATGCCATTGATGTTGGCCTATTTATGAAAGGCTGTTGAAAGAGGTTTTAGAGCTAATTGAAAAGAGATGTTTCTGAACTACAGTCACTTCAAACAACATAGCTCCAAAATCTGTTTCAATAGTTTGAAAATTGGTGCGTTTCTGTAATTTATACATGAAATTAAACAAATGATTTGAAATAAAAGCTTCATGGGCATTTAGTAAGACTTGGTTCTTAAAAAAATTATTAATTGAACAGTTGGCTGAGTTTATTATAACAATCCTTGCCCACATCTATCTGTGCTTTCATTATGTCAGCTATTCCTGTTTTCAGGGTTGTCAACTGCAGTTGCCTAAATCTACCTTGTCTGGAGTCAAGGAATATAGCCTGAACAGGATGCTGTCAACTACTGTTCAGTTGCAAATTTTTATCTTCTAGGAAAAAGTAATTTCTCACAACCTATTTTGAAAAAAAAAGTAATAATAGCATCTTATGCAAGCTTCCACAAGATTTTTCTCAAGGTAGATCTTAATAGAAAAATTCTAGTGTGAGCTGCACCTCAACCAAACTGAAAATTGAGTGTGTTTATGTGAACAGAATGCAAACATAATTATTAAAAAATGTTGTCCCCCAGGCAGTTTTCAATCAAGATCTGAAAGCATTAGCAAACATTGATTTCTTCCATAACACTTGTACTTATTATTGGACCTGATTTTTGTCTATTCTTAAAGCAGAAATTGAGGTCTGATAACTGAAGCTGGTGTGGCCAAATTTACAAGTTACCCATTGCCTCCAGGGGTGGGAAAGTAAGGATTGATGTACAGCTATTTCTCAAAGCAAAGGGGGAGTCAGGTTCATTGCTATTATCTCAATTATCATAATTACTCTGTCCTTAATGTTTTAACAACTTTTTTTTTTTTTTAAGTTAGGAAGACTGGTGCCAAGCAATTTACCTGGTTAGGCATGTAGTTGATGCTGAACCAGAAATGGGATACTATTTATCACCGTTCCCTTATTCTAGTGTTGTTTAAAGCAAACAGTCAGGTTTTAAAAGTTTAGCCACCAAGAGGAATATTAAGTCTCAGTTTCCATGACTGATTGAGAAGGGTGTTTAAGGCTAATTGTCATAACATTTATTAGATTTTACCACAATGGAGATAATTTGATTGTTTGATTGAAGTAAATGAATTAAGGTGGTAGATGCAGTTACTTTGGTTATGTGTCTGACTGAATTGTTTTACCTTAGGAGGAACTTAGTGCCACTTTCTATCTGATGACGGAAAATGTCCTCAGGTTATTTCTTATTCTGTTTTCAGCACTTAGTGGTTGTTTTATAATTACACAACCTTGTCTGCTTCTTGAGGGCCAAAGTGACTCTGAGAGATCCCAGGACATTCAGAAGAGCTGGGACAGACGATAGGAATGTGGGAAAAGGAGTGAAGCAGTCCTGACAATAATTTATCCTAGACTCTAAGGCAAGGGTTCAAAATTGACTTTGTGTGGTGTAAAAACCATCAAAGATTGCATGATTCTGCTCCTTCTTGTAGACATGGTGCAACTCACTTTTAGCCTTCCTTTCATTAGATGATCATGAGCTACAGTAGTAGAATTTTAGAGCCTCTGGCCTTAACTGTTCATCCCTAGCTCTATGAAAGTCTTTAACACATGTACTCATTGTGTTTTTAAATTAAAACTCCTGGGTAACCCCAAGCTGCCTTTTGGGCTTGATCCTGAGTGGATTTCATGGGGATGTCCTAGAAGTCCAGAGCTTTAAGCAGGGTTGGGAGGAGGTGAAAGGATGAATATACCTAACAGCAGTGGATAGTGGAAGACTGGAAACCAATGTGATCTGATTTGAAAGGAATCAGGTAGATCGCAGGACACATGGGAGTTTATATACAATGATTGCTTAGAAATTGAGAAACAGCAATATATTTTAATAGGCCCTGATTCTGGGTATTTCCTTTTTTTTTTTTTTTTTTTTTTTTGAGACAGAGTGTCACTCCGTCACCAGGCGCCAGGCTGGAGTGCAATGGCATGTCCTCGGCTCACTGCAACCTCTGCCTCCTGTTTTCAAGCGATTCTTCTGCCTCAGCCTCCCCAGTAGCTGGGACTACAGGCATGCACCACCACACCCAGCTAATATTTTTTTATTTTTGGTAGAGATGGGGTTTCACCATGTTGGCCAGGATGGTCTCGATCTCTTGACCTCATGAACCGCCCGCCTCAGCCTCCCAAAGTGCTCGGATTACCGGCATGAGCCACGCGGCCAGCCAATTCTGGATATTTTCTTACTAAGCATTCATTGGAGAAGAAATGAAAAAGAGCAGAGAGCTGGTCAATTTAATGTTGATCCAGTGATTATGATGTGTGAAGTACCGCACTAACCTTAGCCTGTATTATCTCACTGAGTCCTCATAACTGTCCAGTGAAGGAGACACTGTTATTATTCCCATTTTATAGATTAGGAGACTGTTTTCAAACTATAGAGAGGATCAGGTTCATATCCAATGTCAAAGTAACACACTGGATTGCAAACCTAATATTTTATGCCTAATAGTTTTCAGGTATGTAAAGCAATAAATAAATAATAAATAAATAAATAAAATAAAAGCACAAGAGAGTTTATAGAGTACAGACCTAGAACCAATATTTGTATATAATCTGACTCTCTGGAAGTTCCATATTTTCCAAATGATTTCCCCATTATTTTCCATGGCTGCCTATGAGAGCTAAGCTTGTAAGGAGATGGAGTGGGTAAATAATCTGATAAACCCAGAACCAATTTACCAACATGGGTGAAATTACATTATTAGAAATGATAATAACCATGTGTGCATGCACACGGATGAGCAATTGTGAATCAGAGATTAAAGCAAAAGTTTCCTTTTAAACCGTAAATACAATCTGAGAATAGCATGCAATTAGGCAATCTGTGGACATCAGTATGAATCATTTTTATGAGAGTAGTCGAGGACTTTTCAAAAGCAAATGGTAAGTCTATTCTCTTCATGAAATTTATTTTTATATCTTTAATTCTTCAAAATGTATTATTTCTGAGTAATACACTTATGTGGTCTAAGAAGAAAAAAGTGTTATAATCAATTATGCACGGAGGTTTGCTCACAGGACAGTTCCTGTTCCCATGGCTTCCTCTAGATAATTACTTGCTTAAATTTTTCTATATACTTTTAATATATAAAAGCAAATGTGAATATCTATTCTTATGAGCCCCCTTTTTATACAAAGGTAGCATACAAGATATATTTAATTAATACTTTGCTTTTTTCTCCTAACAATATATCTTGGACGCTTAGAGATCTTTTCATATCAACACTTAGAGTGGTCTTTCCTTTTATACAGCTGCATAGTATTCAATTACATTGTGTGATATGCTGTAGTTTAATCTATCACTTCCCTATTTATGGGCATCTGGGTTGTTTCCAATTCTGCAAACAAATAACCTTGTACAAATGTAATTTTCTATGTGAGCAAGTGTTGCCATAAGATACATGACTAAAAATTAAGTTGCTGTGATAAATGGTATTTATATTTGTAATTAATAAATATTGCCAAATTATACTCCACAACAGTTGTATTAATATAATAAACTCCATGGATAAACCTTGATTTTCTGTTTAAAAATGTTGATCAATTCTTAAGAGATAGCATGTTGGCAAGTGCAAGGGATTTCAAATCAGGGAATCGTACTGGGTTACTGTGGCACTCAGTATTAACCTAATCCATAATGAGAGGGAGTAGGATGTAATCATTTATAAGGTTTCTTCCTCCAAAAACTTTTTAATATAATGAGCTTTTGCATTTCTTATAATGATCAACATAGTGTACTTCATGTTTCACATTACCCCAATTCTGTTATCTTTTCCAATATTAAAAATTAAGGTAAAAGCTTTCAATATTTGTTTCACCCAGAACAAGTTTCCTAAGAATGATAATTACTGTTAATAACTTTGATGAAATGAAATGAAACTTAGGTGCTACCTGGAGTATAATTTGGCTACTGTATGATTTGAACAGCTCTCAAATTACACGTTTCACTGCAGCTGTGGTGTGCGCTAGAAGTTATGGCATGGTTAGCAGCTGGACTAAGCTTTATCAGGTAAACAGCTATGTGACAGTGATGTGATCCATGTCAGGTGCTCCCAGCACAGTGTTTCCACAGGCAGGCACTGTCAGTCAACCATGAATAGCCTGTCTGTTGCACACGCACTGTGGCGGACTCTTCAATAAGGATGCCAAAAGGCATCTAGTTGATAAATGCAGGAGGAGACTTGATCATATTAGGAGTAGGCTGGATCTTGCTATGTGTTCTGGTTTGAAGTCTGGATGGGTATGCATTATGGTTTGGGAGAGAAGGCAGCAAAAAGGCTAGTATTTCTTGGTACTCTAAATTTTCTATTTTGCCCTCTTACTGCAAAACTTCAACCACCTAACATTTTCAACAGATTGATATCTGAATAAAAATGTATTTATTGTGGGCTATCCCATTATGTGTATAAATATCCTAGTCTTTTTTTTTCCTGCTCCTGTAAGCTTTAGCAATAAAGAAGAAAAGTCTTTTGTGGCAAATAGAAAAAGGGAAGGGATGCAGAGAAAATACTATTTGTTGAATGCTTACTTTCTGCAAAACTGAGCTGGTTGCTTTACATGTAAGCAAAAATGGAAGCTAGGTTTTTGTTTCCCCCTGGAATTAGCAAACTCTTTTTGCTACCATAATACTTAGTAGCCTTTCAGAATCAGTAAATGAAGACCAAAATTGAACACTACACTAAGTGTATACATTATTATATGACAGGAAGAGAACATTATTGGGAAACTGATTGTGTTTTAGATGTTGTATAGAACACTGTGAATGCGACACAATTAATTGTTTCTGTGCAGATAAATCTTGCTAGAACACCGAAGTTATCAAATCTCCATCTCTTCAAAGCCCCGTACCTATATTGCTCCTTATCAGGAAAAAAAAACACACACACACAGATAATAGTTCCCCAGGAGTAAATATCTTGTCCTATTTTTCCTTTTCATCTCACAGATAAAAAATGCAATTTGAAAAGATAATTCTTCCCAACTGTCAGACCCCATTAGAATTTCTACAGCCTGATGTTCTTTAAGGTAAACATACCGTATGCATTTACTGCAACAAATTCATCATATTTACATTTTGATTGTCAAATACTGTACAAATTGCACATAATTACCTTCTCTACGGCTACAATCTTGCTATTTGAAACTTTTGAAAATCTTCCTCATCTGGAATTTAGTAACAGATTAATCTTCCCATCAAATAAGGGGACAGGAAATTATCTTCTGCAGTTATATCCTGTGAGGACACTACTAATTAGAAGCCATTTCCTGCTCTCTGACCACTTTCTAGCAATACTCCCTGGAGGTCCAAGAGATGTCACATGATTTCATTTGAGCTGAAGTCTTTGGTGGTCAGTAGAACTTATCTATGTGCTGTGTTTGGAGATGGTAGGAATACAAATTATTTCCAGATTTGTGCTGTCTGTAGAGCAGGGTTTCTCAACCTTGGCATTATTGATATTTTGGGCCAGAAAATCCTTTGTTGTGGGACTGTCCTGTGCAGTGTAGGATGTCTAGCAGCCTCCCTGGCCTCTACCCACTAGATTCCAGTAATGTTTTGGCAACCATAAATGTCTCCAGACATTGCTGAAGATCCACTGGGAGACAAAAATTACTCCCACTAATGTAGAGAAATTGAAATTAAATATCCCGATGAAGGTGAGCTTACTGGCGATGTTAAAATGCAATCATTTAGATGAATTTCTTCCCTGTCTCTACACAAATGTCAGAAGGAAACTGCTTCACACATTAGCTTCTTTTCCCAAATTTCTCTCCGGTTTGGTGGAATCAGAATGGAGGTTTGACTTCTCTGATCCATTGTTTTTCTTTGTGAATGGCAGTAGTTCAAGCTTTCATTTAGCAGTCTCCAGAGTCCAGGTCTAGTTTCTTTCCAACAAATGAGGTTGGTGACCTCAAGACAGTAAGTGTAATTCCCTGGAATGGCAGTGAAATTTATTTTGGTAATGATAAGAATTATAAATAATGTATTCCTTAGCTTCTGTCTTTGTCTTTTTGGTTGCTATGAAAAAATATCATAGATTGAAAACTTATAAACAACAGAAATTTGTTTCTCATAGTTCTAGAGTCTGGGAAGTCCAAGATCAAGATACCAGCAGATTTGGTGTCCAGTAAGGACTCACCTTCTGCCTCACAAAATAGGGTCTTTTCACTGTGACCTCACATAGTGGAAGAGGCAAGCCAGCTGTCTGAAGCCCTTTTATAAGGGCATTCATCTCATTAATGAGGGCACTACCCTTATTACCCAATCACCTTCTCAAAGGCGTCACCTGCTAATACCATCACCATGGGGATTAGCATTTCAACATATGAATTTTAGGGGGTACACAACTACTTTCATCATGTCTGAATGGGTTCAAAGAAAAAATCACTGATATATGTCTCTTAAACATATATTTGCTATTTTGAATGATGGATTATTTTGTAGTTGGGGGACAAAGGGCACTTAGCCCCAATAATCTATTTGTAAGCCTCTTTAATCACACAGCCCACTATACATGCACCTGGCAGAAATTTTAACCCAAATGGTGCTTATTTATTTATGTATCTACCTCTCACTTGTAGGTATCAATTTCTTAATGGTAGAAATGATGTCTATTTTAGGTTTGTCTTCATTATCTAGCACAGCAGTTGGAACCCAATATAGGGTCTGAATCACTAGACCATATATTCTATGAGAAAGGAACTATATCTAGTGTTGATCAGCATCATTTTCATAGGACCTAGCATGTACCTGGCATGTAATGGGCACTCAGTACGTGTTTATGGGATACATGATTGAGAGCCTGGAAAACTGTAATTAAATTCTGGGTGCACAGGTTAAATGGATTTTGACTTCATAGTTCAAATTAATCCAAGTTAACTCAATGTTACTTGTTTCAGATAGAGTTTGAGGGAAAAGTACTTTGCTTACTTTTTTGATTTGCTTTATTTATAAGCAACCCAAAAGAAATATGTGGGAAGTCCAACTAAATGCTCACAAAAGCACATGACAGCTAATGAATAAGTGCAAATTGGTGTGACCACAGTTTACTTCTCATGAACCAAGGGTCCTATATCTGTTTCAGCTGAAAGGGATGAACAGTTTATTTCATTAGAATCTCTTTTCCACTAAAATTATCTCCAGATGGATTAAAGCCTTAAACACAAGACCAAACACCATAAAAACCCTAGAAGAAAACCTAGGCAAAGCCATTCAGACATAGGCATAGGCAAGGACTTCATGACTAAAACACCAAAAGCATTGGCAACAAAAGCCAAAATAGACAAATGGGATCTAATTAAACTTCAGAGCTTCTGCACAGCAAAAGAAACAATCATTAGAGTGAACCAGCAACCAACAGAATGGGAAAAAATTTTTGCAGTCTACCCATCTGACAAGGGGCTAATATCCAGAATCTACAAAGAACCAAAACAGATTTATAAGAAAAAAAACAAACAAACCCATCCACAAGTGGAAGAAGGGTATGAACAGACACTTTTCAAAAGAAGGCATATATGAGGCCAACAAACATAGAAAAAATGCTCATCGTCACTGATTATTAGAGAAATGCAAATCAAAACCACACTGAGATACCCATCTGACACCAGTTAAAATGGCAATCATTAAAAAATCTGGAGAGAAATAGGAACACTTTTACACTGATGGTGGGAGTGTAAACTAGTTCAAGCATTGTGGAAGATAGTGTGATGCCTCCTCAATGACCTAGAAATAGAAATTCATTTGACCCAACAATCCCATTACTGGGTATATACCCAAAGGATTATAAATCATTCTGTTATAAAGATACATGTACATATATGTTCATAGCGACACTGTTTACAGTAGCAAAGACCAGGAACCAACCAAATGCCCATCGATGATAGGCTGGACAAGGAAAATGTGGCACATATATACCATGGAATACTATGCAGCCATAAAAAATGATGAGTTTGTGTACTTTGTAGGGACATGGATGAATCTGGAAACCATAATTCTCAGCAAACTGACATAAGAACACAAAATCAAACACCACATGTTCTCACTCATAGGTGGGTGTTGAACAATAAGAACACATGGACATAGGGAGGGGAGCACTACACATGGGGATCTTCTGGGGGTGCCAAGAGAGGGACAGCTGGGGGGTGCAGTCGAGGGTCAGGGAGGGATAACGTGGAGAGAAATGCCAGATGTAGGTGATAGGGGGATGGAGGTAGCAAACCACATTGCCATGTGTGTACCTATGCAACAATGCTGCATGATCAGCACATATACTCCAGAACCTAAAGTACAATTAAAAAGAAAGAAAAAAAGAATCTCTTTTCCCCTATGATTTGCTTTTAAAGGTAGTTTAGCATAGTGGTTAAGAGAGCAGACACTATAGTCAGACTGATCAAGTTCATATCACACTGTGTATTGGATGTGTGACCTTTCAAAAATTGCTTAACCTTGCTGTACCTAATTTTCTTATGTAATAGATGCACAATTAAAAAATGGTGCCCACCTCATAAAGCTATTAATAGGATTACATGGATAAATGAGTAAAGTTGCTTAAAACCCCTAAAGGGTATGCCATGTTAGATAGTACTTTATTTTTTAGATGGGGGTCTCTATCTACCTATATCTATTTATTTGTCTATATCCATTTCAGTTAAAAATTAGATTTTTTTTTGAGATGGAGTCTTGCTCTGTCATCCAGTCTGGAGTTCAGTGGCACAATCCCAGCTCACTGCAACCTCTACCTCCCGGGTTCAAGGGAGTCTCCTGCCTTAGCCTCCCTATTAGCTGGGATTACAGGCGCGTGCCACCACATTAACTTTTACGTGGCTTTTTGGGGTATTTTTAATAGAGGTGGGGTTTCACCATGTTGGTGAGGCTGCTCTTGAACTCCTGACTTCAAGTGATCCACCCATCTCAGCCTCCCAAAGTGCTGGGATTACAGGCTTGAGCCACTGCATCTGGCCTAGATTAATTCTCCCCAATGCTAAACATATTTGAATAAATGATAAAAAGCAAAACTCCACTCTATTGAAAATCTTAGCAAAAGAATATCCAAATTGGTAGCTTTTGAAGGCAGGAAAACCTTATGCCATTGCAGAGATGTAGTTGGCCTTGTGGCTTTAGCAAAAATGAGATGCTAATGAAGAATGCAAAGGGAACAGCTATAGGGGAAACAAAGGTATAATGCAGCAAAAATTGAAGACTCGAGGCCTTCCATTTTGTAAATATTTGGATTCGTAGAAATTTGTTAATTGAGGCAATTGATTTTCACCTGAAAATGGCAGCAATATCTAATTCATTAAATCCTGAAATAACATCCTTTGGGCCAAATGGGGTCATTCCATTCTTAACCTCTTAGTGATATATTAACAGCTGGAAAGCATTTGGACGCATATCTTAAAAAGTGCCTTATTAACAGGAATACATGGCAGAAAAAAAATTTTTTTTAAATGCACAAACCCATACTTGCACTGAGAAGGGGGAGATGCCTCCATGGCCTGCAGCCCCTGTCTTCCTCTTCAGTAGTATTTTAAGGTCTGTGTTTAATATTGCCAAGCCTACTTGAGTGATAAATGTAACTGTATAAAATTACTTATTACAAGCTGTCATGTTGCCTCACTCACATCGGCTGGGCTGGAGGCATTGTACATAAAACTTGAATCTCTACCTTGACAGCGCCAGCCGCACTGGCTTTAAAGTAAAATGCTTTCCGTCATGAATACAAAACATAATTTACCTTTTCATAATACTTCAGTTTGAAACACGTTGGAAAGCTCGTGTTACTGTCAGACCTGTACCTGAGCCGAGTAGGGAACCGGTGAATTTCAAGCTGTCACCTGAAACCTACTGCTGCTTCCCTGCAGTCCTTTGAAGCAAACTTAAGCTGTTAAATTGTGGGGCCTCTAATTTTTAAAGTCGTATTTATGCGTAATTCCTTTTTGCAACTTTGCAGTGACAACATGTTGTCAATGTGGATTATGTTCATTTTCTAAATTGGTATTTGTATTGGAATTCCTGATTGAATGAATTTTTTCTCCTCTTGAAGCTCTTAGGTCCTTTCTAGCAACTATTCGTTCAAAAGGTCAGGAAGCTTTCACTGATAGATGTGTATTTTCAAAAAACAAATCCCTTAGCCATTTGCAAACACAGTCAAGTCTGCAGTGAGCTCTCTCAAACCAGCAAAACCTTTCAAACCAGTGGCCCAGTCAGAGAGCGAGTCACCACCAGTCGGGGACCTGTGGGTTAGTTTCGAACCTCTGCTTAATTGAGCCTCTGACTACAACCTGCGGATGTCAGTCAGATGGAAATTGAATGTGAAGGTTCCAAGGAGCCTCTCGGCAGCACAGCTGATTCATTGTGACTGTTTTTATGGCTGGTCATGATGCATACAGTATGTGAGGATCCATCTGCGGGGGTGTCTGCCCACCAGCCTCCATGCCAGGTCGGGAGACCTGGCCCCCACCCGAATGCAATGGGGATGGAGCTGCAGATGCCTCCCGTTAGCCCAATTCCTTTTGACAATGTTCACATTCAGTTAGGGCCCAAAGTGCTTGTACTTGTCAGTTGGGATAAATGATGAAGAAAATAGTTCCCCTGCGGAAAGTGAAACAGAATGGCCAAAGGAGAGACTTTCCTGCACTGATCCTCCCGGCTGTACTCCTAAGAACCCAACCCTATAAAACAGCTCCTGCATTTTCTACTTTTCCTTCACTTTGCCAGATACGAGTGTTGGAGAAAAGACAGCTGACCTGCAGGGGCGTTCAATATTGTGAGATGTTCTCTTTTTGAAATTTTAGGGCAAGTGAAATTGATTCTGAAGGAGAACTAGTGGGGCAGGGAAAGTATTGCTGCTTCTGCAAAGACAACTCCCTCAGAAATGTGGGATTTTGATTTCATAGTTTACCTTCCCCTAAGGAATTTAAAGCATTATACAAACACTACTTTTCATGTTTATAAAGACTCCATTGGTAAATGTAGTATTTTTACCAGCAGTTTGAATATTTCCCAAAATGTAGCTCCAGGTTCTCTTGTCCAGCTCTTTTTCTCAGACACATGATCCCCCCTTCCCCCAGGGGTACTTGTGTTGGGCAGATGTACTCCATTCCTTACATCACAGCTTTCCAGTGCGATCATTACACCCCAGATTGCCAATTACTCACCTCCTCTTTCTTCTTCATTGCTGACTTCTCAGATTGATGGAAACACATTTTCCTTTATCATACCAAGTTATGTAAGGCCCATAGTGTAAATCCTAAGTTAAAAAGGTAACATCTCTTCTCTCTGGGGTCTGCCTCTTGTTCCACATTCTCTCTCAGCTATAAGACCCTTGCAATGGACATCTGAAACAAAATGTTATGTGATGTCATGCCATGTTGTATCGCATCATATCCCCATTTCAACACATATTTATTGATTGATAGAAATTTTGCCAGTGGACCTTTTCTCCTGCTGTACTATTTATTCTCTGTACATTAATATAGATTTTCTGGGGAAGTATGTTCTTCTAAACATACAGGACTTTTAGATAATGCCCCTTTGAACTTAGAAGCATATAAACTGGTGCTGGGTCTAGACAATGTGTTTTTATGTGGGATCTTGATGGGTCCTAATTGGATATGAGTGTGTGCTAAAATAATGTTTGAGAATTTTCACATATTATTTTTAAAGTGTCTAAAGGTTAAATGAACCCTTACTGGGTTCTGGGATAAAACTCTTGTATGAGACGACTTAGATCAGTGGTCATCAGATCTGCATTTCTTATGTCCTACTGCACACGTGTGGAAATGTATTCATTTGTGCATTTTTAAGTGTCTATTAATTTCTTCTAAATTTGCAATGACATTGTGGTAATACTGTAGCATATTATTTTGGAGATCACTTCTGATTGCCACTGTTCATACACATGCTTCTGAATTAGGTAAGCTGATTATATCAAGTACAAATTAAGTTTTTTCATACATTTAAATCATTGGAATGTGTATAGATATGCAAATTATCACAGCATAAAGCTCTATGTCAATAGGTGATGTAAAGGGACCATCTATTTATTAAACAAAAATTAATTTGGAATCTACTTGTGGAACAAGAGGCAGACCCCAGAGAGAAGAGACTTCATCTTTTTAACTTAGGATTTATACTATGTGCCTCACATAACTTGGTATGATAAAGGAAAATGTGTTTCCATCAATGAGAAGGTAGCAATGAAGAAGAAAGAGGAGGTGAATAATTGGCCAGCTGGGTGTAATAATGGCACTGGAAAGCTATGAAAGTTATGGATTTAATATATATCTTCCTTCCTAGTTTCCAAAGAGAATAAAGAATGGTAGATGGTGGTAAGATAAGGATGTATTATTTACTCCCGAGATGAACAGTGTGTTAATAAGTTCTGTAGAAGCTCAATGAAATGAGAGATGAGTGGGTCTGTGAAAAGGTAAAATGTGAATACAAGTTGCAGAAAGTAGAAAGGAAAGGAGAAGAGGGGCAGAAGATGTAATATTTGCTGTTGGGGGGCCAGTTTGATTGGACAGAAAAGGTGGGCTGGGTAAAATGGGAGATAAGTGGTTTTTGAAGATGTATGATCATAGAAAATACTCTGAGAAAGCTGGATTTGTCCTGAAAACCAGGATAAACCAAAGAGCCACTTGTCCTGATAAAAGCCTGTTTTTTGTTTGTTTGTTTGTGTGTGTGTGTGTGTAGGGGAAGAGAATTAAAATTTGTTGATTACCAATATATGTGAAGTATGGTTCTAAGTTGATATAGTTTGGATGTTGGTCCCCTCAAAGTCTCATGTTGAAATGTAATCCCCAATGTTGGAGATGAGGCCTGGTGGGAGGTGTTTGAGTACTGGGTGCAGATCTCTCATGAATGCCTTGGTGCACTCCGGGGTTAATGAGTGAGTTTTGGCTCTATTAATTCCCACAAGAACTCGTTGTTTCTTCATTTTTTATTTTAAAAAAATATTTTAACTTTTATTTTAGAGTTGAAGCACATGTGGAGGTTTGCTCTAGGGGTGAACTTGTGACTCAGGGGGTTGGTGTATAAATTCTTTCATCACCCAATTACCAAGCATAGTATCTGAGTTTTCTTTTTCTGAACCTCTCTTCTACCCTACTCCCTCAAGTAGGCCCCAGTGTCTATTGTTCCCCTCTTTCTGTCCCTGTGTTCTCATTATTCAGAGAGCTGGTTGTTTAAAAGAGCCTGGCATATCCTCTCTTCTCTACTGCTCCCTCTCTCTGCATGTGACATACCTGCTCCCCCTTCACCCTCCCCCCAAATTGTAATCTTCCTGGAGCCCTCACCAGAAGCAGATGCCAGCTTCCTGGGGCCCTCACCAGAAGCAGATGCCAGCTCTATGCCTCACAAAGAGTCTGCAGAACTGTGAGCCGAAATAAACGTTTTTTTCTTTAAAATTACCCTGTCTCAAGACTTTTTTTTATAACAATGCAAAATGGACTAATACGTAAGTGTTTTATATAGATTATCTCATTAATTCTCATAATGATGCATATGAAGGACTTATAATCATTCCAATTTTTATGTAAATGTTGAGGCTGTAAGACTCATATTCCTTCTCTAAAACCATTCAGCAAGTAAGTTCTAGAACCAGAAGCCGAATCATGGACTAGTTGGGATGGTTTTTCATGTCCAAGGTCTTTGGGGAAACCTTATGGAAAGAATGTGTGACTCATTGTTTAAATATTATGGTTCACTAATTTGTACAACATTTCAGTTAGAATATACAGGCAGATATTTCATTTAACTAATAACTTAGTGTGAGCCACGTAGCATCTGTTTGCCAGTACTAACATAGCTGTGGCTCATTAAGGTCAAAGAAAAGAAGATGGCTCTTTAAATGGTTCCAAATAGTTTTTAATTTGGACTCTCACCTCTTGACATTAAATGTTTTAAATTTTTTCTTTTAGTACTTTATTATCACTCTAGTTATTAGGAAACATTCAGGACAGACAGACTGATATTCAAATATTGTTATACAGATGACTTTCTTTCTGTCGTAGTTGGGCACCATGGCAGCTTGGAAAATATGCCTGACAGACCTCCTCCAGAAGGCAGTAATTGACTAATGCCTCCTGAAGCTGAATTTTAAATTTCACTGCCATGTTTGCTGTGAGGCCTCACCTTGCACAGGCTACTCCCTGCCAAAGACTGAGTGCTGCATGACATTAAGGTTTCAGGAAGACACTGGGATTTCTTTGCTGAAGAACTCTGCCTGAATCACTCGCCTATGGGTACTGGGTCTAGGTTGCTTCCATCCAGTCATCTCTGGTGCTCTTCCTCTCAAGTTCTGATGGCTTCCCAGACCCTTTCCAACTCTTTCCCCATTTCCTTTTGCACATGTATTTTCTTTAATAAAATTCTTGCATGTTTAATTAACTACTCATTTTCTCAAACATCTAAAATGGGGGGAATACAAATAAAATTAACAAATAAAAATAAAAAATTTATAAGTTGATTAGAATAAAGTTCTCATAATAATATCTTAGAAGATGTTTAAGAGTAAAGTTTTTTCTTGGTTTGTACATGGATCACGTACTTTTGAAAAATAATGTAGCACTAAAAAATGCAAGTCTACAATCTCATAATCATACTTATTTTCATTTTTGCATATAACTTATTAACCCTTGACTCCATATATGTGTATTTTATGCAATCATAACTAATGTATGCTTTCCACTTTGTTTGTTTTTCACTTAATACATTTTCCACATGTCCACATAGTTTGAATATCTTTTTAATTACTTTTTGATATCACAATAGTTCAAAATTCATCATATTACTTCCGATCATGAACTTTTACATTATTTCCACTTCCTTTGTGCTACTACAAATATTATGCTATTCTGATTCTTAAAATATTTTGGTTATGTTGAAACTTTTCCAGAGTGTAGATTCCTGAGAAAGAGTTTACAGAATGAAGGGAGATGATAATCTTGATGTCACTTGCTATATTTGGCTGTTTTCTTTTCCAAAACTGTGGCACAATGCCACCAACAGAAAGTGAGAATAACAAATTCAGCTTAACCTCACCAGCACTGAGTGTTTAGCATTATATGAGGTTTTCTTACCTGTTACATTTTTTAAAATGCTGTAAGGTTTCTTTAGCTTGTAATTAGTTATTATAAAGATGGACGTTTTCAATAGATGTATATTCTAAAGTAAAAAGAAAAACATACATCTAATTAAATCAAAAGCACTTAAAATAGCTTTCAATATCAGTGTATTGATTCAGTTGTTAATCAAGGAGGAATACATACTTTTCCCCTTTCATTGTAGGAATATTTGCCTTGTGGTTTTAAAGAAGTATTTTGTCTCCTCAAAGTCAAGTAGCTATTGCTCTTTAATTTCATGACACCATGACAAAGCAACAGGTACATTCTGTAACAGCAGATAGCACACATAAACATTGTAGCTAACTTTAGCATTATTTGTTTATCATCTTTTTACCCTAGGAAAACAATAACAGAAATCAGAAAGTCACTTAGAGGTTATATAATGGAATATCATAGTCCTCCATGCATATTTGCATTTCTGGGACCAAATAAGAACATATCATCAGGGTAGCTCCCCTTGAAGACAGGGCAGGCAACACTGAGAATTCTAAGTGGGCATTTGAGCTTCATTCACAGAGGCACATACTGCCTTCTTTCAGAGAGCTGTTGGCTCATTTGTTCTGGCAACTGAAAGGGAATTTTCACCTTTTCTGTTGATAGTGAAAAAGTACAGGAGAAGAATTAAAGAAGGCAACGTTTTGAATTGTTCTTTTTGAAAATTCTACCAGGGAATTTCTTTCTTTTTTAAAAAAAATAAAATTAATCCCACAACTAGAACTACTTCTAAAATAATTTTTCTAAAACTACTTATTGTTTTAACAAATCAACTAAAATATATTTTCCCAATGTCATATAATCACTGAAATGTTTCCTTATGACAGAATTTATTGCTCTTTCCTCTATTCTCCAAAAGCATTTTGCATAAAATTTATTTATTTCATGGCACCTCATTGTGTGTATTGTGCAATTTTTGCATGCCTCATTCTCCCTTTCAGAATGAAAGCTCTTAGTAGGAAAGCCTTGGTTGTTATTTCATTCCACGAAATGTCTAATAAACTAACATTCAGAGGATGCATCACAAATTGCAGGAGTAGAATTTTGGATGGTTTATATCATTTAATCCTTACAACAACTCCATTAAATGGTTACTATTCTCTCCAGTTTTGAGGAAGTTAAGACTTGAGGTTAAGTAACTTGCCCAGGGATACACAGTTATTTTGTGGCAGAGCTGGAATGCAAATAGGATCTGTCTCACTCTGAGCTCAAATTCTTTATTACAACAGACCATAGTATTACCTTCTTTTTCAAGCCCAGGGAAAATTTTTGGCCCATGTATTTGAGACTTTTTCAAATGTCTGAATTATCAGGCCTTGTAGGGGAATGAAGCTTAGCATTCTGCTTCTACCACTCTATAGAAATGGAAGGTTTTTATGTGTGGATGCCAATTCCAATGACCACTTTTTAATGTTCATCTTGCTAAGGTAGGATCATACTGTAGAAAAAACATGACTTTATAGTCAGTCTAATCTGGTCTTTAATACCCATTCCATAATTTTATAGCTGTGTCATTTTGATAAACTACATTACTTAGTGGAACCTCAGTGTTTTCATGTGAAACATAAGCATATAATACCAACCCTAGTGCTTTTATGAAAATCAAATAAGATAATTTTAGATTGTAAATCTATGAGTAGGACAGCATATTTATTTTTCACTTTCGTATGTCCTGTGGTGTAGCCAGTATCTCACATAGTACTGTGGACATATCTAGTCCTCAGTAAATATCAGTTGAAGAAATGAATTAACTCACATAGCATCTTATATATAGAAGATGCTCAATTTCAAGCCAGGTGAAGTGGCTCATACCTCTTATCACAGCACTTTGGGAGGCTGAGGCAGGTGGATGTGGATCACGAGGTCACGAGTTTGAGACCAGCCTGGGCAACATGGTGAAACCCCATCTCTACTAAAGATACAAAAAATTAGCTGGGTGTGGTGGTGCATGCCTGTAATCCCAGATACTTGGGAGGCTGAGGCAGGAGAATAGCTTGAACCTGGGAGGCAGAGGTTGCAGTGAGCCGAGATAGCACAGTTGCACTTTAGCCTGGATGACAGGGAGAGATCACCTACTCAAAAAAAAAGGCCAGGCACGGTGGCTCAACCCTGTAATCCCAGCACTTTGAGAGGCCGAGGTGGATGGATCACGAGGTCAAGAGATCGAGACTATCCTGGTCAACATGGTGAAACCCCGTCTCTACTAAAAATACAAAAAATTAGCTGGGCATGGTGGCATGTGCCTGTAATCCCAGCTACTCGGGAGGCTGAGGCAGGAGAATTGCCTGAACCCAGGAGGCGGAGGTTGCGGTGAGCCGAGATCACGCCATTGCACTCCAGCCTGGGTAACAACAGCGAAATTCCATCTCACAAAAAAAAAAAAAAAAAAAAAAAAAATGAAGAAGATGCTGTATATATAAAAGGGAGTGGTAGGTAAAGCAGACATTTAGAAAAACCAACAAGATTTGGTATTTAACTAGGTTAGAATTTGAAAGGTAAGAAAAAGAGAAGACTGAGGTTTTTAGGTAGATAACCAGAGAAGTGAGGTATGTTAAGAGAAACAGAAAGATTGTAAGTTCTTAATTTTCAGAAAATGTTAATGAAATTCTATTTTTTACATGTTAGATTACAAGAGTAATTATAAAATGTTATTATTGTACAGAGCAGAAATACAATTACAGTCATCCCTCTATATCTGCAGATTCTGCACTCTCAAATTCAACTAACTACAGATTGAAAAATACAGTACCCGCAGGTTGTGGAACCCATGGAAAAGGAGGGCTGACAGTTTGTATCCACAAGTGCCACAGGGCTGACTGTGGGACTTAAACATATGAAGATCTGATATCTATGGGGTTCCTGGAACCAATCCCCTACTGATCCCTAGGGATGGCTGTATTTATGTGTGGGCTGCTGAGATGTTTTCTTCTAACTAAATCCACCTCAAATACCTTGTTTTTGCTTTTCATGTCTAGTTTTAAAATCTACTAACTATTCAATATTGTCAGTAATTGCTTCTATTGCCAGATTCTGTCAATGAATTTTTTATATTAGATATTTTTAAATTATTTATTTATTTATTTTTGACACAAGGTATTGCTCTGTTGCCCAGGGTGGAGTATGGTGGCATGATCATGGCCCACTGCAACCACAAACTCCCAGGCTCAAGTAAACCTCCTGCCTTTGCCTCCTTAGTAGCAGAGACCACAGGGGCACATCACCATGCCTGGGTAATTTTTTGATTTTTTTGTAGAAGCAAAGTCTCACTATGTTATCCAGACTGGTCTCAAGCTCCTGGGCTCAAGCAATCCCCTGCTTTGACTTCCTGAAGTGCTGAGATTACAAGCATGAGGCACCACATTTCTATTATTTATTGAGTGGATTACTATGGATTACTATGTACTGGGCATTATGCTGAATGTTTTCATGCATTAAGTCAGAGAATGTCTATGTCATAGATGGCTGCGTTTGTCATGTATTGCTCTGTAACCAGTATCCAGTAAGATTTTTTTCGGCTTTCACCTGCACTTTCCTCAAAGCCCAAAATTCTACAAAATGTGTTCAAGGCATGTTGAGTGTTACTAACACTTTACTAACACTGTCTAGTTCCAAAACCAAAGGTGTCTGTTAAAAAAGCACCACTCTTTCATTACCAGAATCTGTATTAGTGATCTATTGCTGTATAAAAAATTACCTTATGGCTTAGTGATTAAAAACTAGCACAAATTTATCTCAGAACTTCTTATTATCAGGAATTCAGGAGTAGCTTAGCTGGGTCATTTTCACACAGGGTCTCTCACAAAGCTGCAATTAACATGTTGACCAAAATGCAGTCATCTCACATCTACATTGGGAGGATTGACTTTCTTTCTTTTGTTTTGAAGATGGAGTCTTCCTCTGTTGCCTAGGCTGGAGTGCAGTGGCACAATCTTGGCTCACTGCAACCTCCACCTCCAGGGTTCTACTGTTTCTCCTGCCTCAGCCTCCCGAGTAGCTGGGACTACAGTCATGAGTGACAATGACTGGCTAATTTTTCTATTTTTCAGTAGAGATGCGGTTTCACCATGTTGACTAGGCTAGTCTCAAACTCTTGACCTCCAGCGAATGTGGGTCCACTTTCAAGCCCACTCACAGAGCTGTTGGTAGGACTCCACAGATCCACTTCTAAGCTCTCTTACTCAGTTGTTGACAGGACTCATGTCCTTGTTGCTTGCTGGCTGGAGACATCAGTTCCTTGCCACATTGGCCTCTCCACGAGGCTGCTCACAACATACGCAGCTTGCTCCTCCCGGAATAAGATTTCTTATAGAAAAAGATTGGCCATTATTACATAATCTCAGAGGTGACATCTCACTGATTCTGATGTATTCTATTTGTTGAAAGTAAATAATTAAATCCAGCTTACATTCAATGTGATGGGGACTCCGCAAGGACATGAAAACTTATGAAGCAGGAATTATTGTAGACCATTTTCCAGGCTGTCTGCTACCATGAGAAAACTGAAACACACACAGAGAAGGAACTTTTAGCTGGATTACACAAAAGGTGGGGCTGACTCTAGAGTCTTGGTTTTTGGTGGCTACATTATACTGTTATCATAAATACATTGTGTGCTAAGAAATCAGATAGCTTATTTGTTAGAGAAATACAAAAATACTATTTGTAGCTCCCTTAGAAGACTTATGAAGTTAAGCATGTAAGTTTGGTTTTTTCTTTATTTGCTTTAGATAAGGTTATTGCAGAGACATACAGAATTTTTTTTGTTATTGTTGATCGTGTTGTTGTTTATTTTAGCTAACATTTGAGTTGGGTTTCAAGTGTTAAACTTCCAGATAACTGTGATGCTTTATAACCATAGTTATAGAACAAAGAATAAAAAACATTGAACTAACATTTCTGTTTATTCGCTTTAGGGTTCTGAGTACAATAAGAAAAAGGATATGGCTCCACAAAAATACACTAGAAGGGACAAAGAAAGATCTAAGAAAATCTCAATATGAAATTCAAACAAACATTAAAGCCAGAGTTGAGTTAAATTTATGAGAGGGAGGAGGAAAATTGTGCAAACTAATGTATATTAATGCTTACCTTTAACTTTCCAATTAAGTATATATATTGTGATAGCAAATAGTACATGTTTGATGAAATTAAATGTGTTTAATTCCTTTAGAAAGCTTTGTTTACTATTCAGCAATCAGATTATGTTCAGGTAAAAGGTCTGGTCAGCTTACATGATGAGAAGCTCATTTGCTACAACCTAGTTAGGAGGACTGAACAGTAGTTAATGAACAAATACCATATCGCTGTGTCTCCGGAGTTTTGCTGTACAAGACAAATGATGCTTTTTCAAGAGGAAATTGAGACTGTAATTTCTCAAATGTATAACAGATCTTTGCATCTACTTAGCAATTAAGGAGACTGAAGTAATTTTAAAATACTTTCAAGTTTTCAAGATAGCATTTAGACTCACTTCTTTTGTCACTGTCACATCTGCTCTGTGGGACACCCACACTATGAGGGACTCAGTGGAAAAAGAAAATTCTGTGGAATAAGTTTGTAAATAAATGAACTTGTGAAAAGAAGAGCAATCTGTTAAACATAGACCTGGGTCAACAGATGTAAGAGAATGAACTTGAGCTACTGTGGTTATGATCACACACTATATCTCAAACGAGCCTCCCAGGGAAGTGGGCATGAGGTGGGAAACCTTTATCTAAGCTCTGCTACAAGGAGGTGAGCTTGCCTCTCCATGCCCCACACCTTGTCTGCTCTTATCTTATTGTTCTTGCTGTGAGGTTTATACCAGGCAAACCATATCCTGATCATAAGAAAGGAAGAAAAGCTATTCTATCTCCCCGCCTCTGTATTTCTTCTTTGATGCCAACAGTCAAGTTTGGGTATGCTGTGTTTTGCCTTCTTTGCCCTAATAGCAGCCTTGAAATGGTTAAAATTGCATGTAACTTTCTCCTTAGTTTCAGGGAGAGATACTTATGTATGACTGAGAGACGTAAGTACATAAATAATGAAATATTGTAAGATGTGATCAATGCTATGCAGACGTATAAAATGCTACAGGAGTGCACAGAAAGTAATATCTCCAAATGGAACAATGTGCTGGACATTCACACTTTGCCCCGTTCAGATTCACTCTTCATCCTTGCCTTCCCTACCCCTCCATCTTGCTTTGTGCACTTGGAAACTGAAGCCAGCTTCTATGGATTTCACAGCAGGCTTCTCTTGCTCTCTGTGGCTTCTGCTTGGATTTGGCCAATGGGAGGCACCATTCCTTGCTAGTTACCCTTAACTCTGCCTTCATCTTATTGAATAGTCCATTTATTACATTCTTTTTAATTACCCCTGCTGAGTGTGTCATCTCTTCCCTACTGAATCCCTGACTCTAAAATGACTGGATAAATGAAAAGAATAAATCATACCAGGGCCATAGCTTGCTTTTATAGATAGTGCTATCTCTTAACTGTACACCTTTGGAGTACAGAAATTATATAAATAAGTAAAAATTGGGCCTTTTGATGATTTTTAAAATCTTATTATTGTATAATTACAAAAATTTATTGTTAAGTTTTAGCCAACACTGATATCAGCAGCTATGAGAAAAGCATTTTAAAACATGAATTCAGGTCTTGTACATTAGGTAAGAGAGCAGTTAATTTTTATGAACATGATATTGCTTCAAGCTTTATTTCAAGTGTGATGTCTTTAAGTATATCCCATAAGAGAATGTACTCAAATACATACATTTTGAAAATCCATTTTATCTGCCATTCTTGCCAAACATCTACTTCTATAAATTGCTCTTTTTTCTCCTCTCAAAAAAGTATTTGGCTCCATGTCAAAATTTAAAAATCATTAAAGAAAAATAGTAAGTGATTACAATAATTCTTTAAGCTTTCAATTAATGTATGATTCAATTTGACAAAATGTGGTAGAAAATTTATTTTTCTAGATTTGCTTGTTGAGGAGAAGTTAATGTTTACAGATCGTAAAAGACAGTTTAAAAGAAATTAAGAAAACAAGAACACTTTTGAAGATATTGTTTATAGTCTTAGGTGTAGAAAGATTTTCTAGTCCCTATTATATTTTAAAATAATTCTTTTCCCATAGAGACATACAAAATAAAAGCTAAAATTCTGTAAATGACTTATAAGAAAAGACAATAGATCATCAGCATACCAGGGATAGTTTTTGGCTCATTTCTGTCACTAAACACGTTAGATCTGTTTCTTCATTTATAATAGAAGATGTTGGGCTGGATTTCTTTTCCAAGCCATTTCTAAACATTAAAATACAGTATGTTTTGTCCAGCACAGACAAATAAGTTTTTCAAATGCAGAATGATTGCAATTAACAAAATCCTGAGAAGTGGTCTAGATAAAGAAATTGAAAGGTAGTGATGTATGAGTAAGTTCAACCCAATCAGATGTCCCTTTGGTCCTCTTGGGTGACTATAACTCTTCTGCACTGTTGCTTTATGTCATGGGGTCCAGATTATCCTGTTCCAGTGATATGTTTTCTATTAGGATGGTGTCTGGGGATAGTTCTGATGTTATTTTATGCTAGAGAGAGGTCCAGAAATAAACCAGCAAGTGGTAGATCTAATGAGATCAATTACACAGCTTTATGTGATGCCAGGCAAAGGTGAGTTTGTAAAACACTAGGTGTGCATTGCTGTCTCCATCTTTCATTTCCATATAGATTCAGTAACAGTCTCAAAGCACCAGCTGAGAGTTTGTACAGTATGCTGAACAAAATTTTTTCAAATAGATCATTTCTTGAAGAATTTAATGAAGGAGCAGCAGCTATTTAAAGCAGCATGTATGTCATTTTCCATGAGAAAACTGAACCGAAGAAATTTGCTTTTCCATTGTTGTTACCTTCCTGAATTCTAGATATTTTTATAGATGTACTATAGCTGGAGCTCAAATATTTGTACTCCAAATGAGCTTTTAAGAGATTCAATCCTTGTTTTCCCAAACCAGGATTTCAACAAAAACAATTTGGACTAGCTAGCACAATTTTATGGTTTATAGCACCGGAGACTAAATATAAAACTTGAAGGAATATGTTTTTGGAGGAAAATTATATCTCTTTCCATGTATTACATTTTTAAAAATCTATTGCTTCAGTATTTTTTCTCAGTCATCATAGTGGCAAATTGCTTACATGAATAACTGTCCAAATGAAATTAACAATCACTAACAAAGGGAACACAAATAGTCAGCTTGGAATATCAGCATGTCCCTTTCTGATTGGTGCCATGTAATAAGAACAACAATTAAAAAACACACACACAACACCTGGTTCCCATTTTAAAAAGAGAAATTAAACTGTAGATTTTCAGTGCTGATCTTCTGAGACAGAAAGGTGAATAAAAGGTGTTTTTTTTGAGTGGTGCAGCTAATTTTCAGATAAATGCAATGTCTATTAATAAGGGTGAATTGTATTTTAAATTTGTCTTAGGTCAGGCCTGAAAATTTTGAAGTGCCATTTGTCACATTCTGATATGACATATTTAGAAATCAGAATGACTTGTGGCCTACATATAGGCCCAAGAATACAGGGATCCCAGTTAGCCTCACCTCTACTCATAGTAGTCAGCAATAGTTTAAGACACATGTGGAGATGCTTTGGGATTTTCAGGAATTGGCAATGCCTGTCTCAGTTGACCTAAAACTACCCAAGAGGATTTGTAAAATAAAGACCCAATTAGCCCTCAAAAATAACATACTGAGAATGTGGTTAAAATAGCAGCACCATTTCTTCTTATTGAAAGGATTCATCGTTTTTAAAAACAGCATATTCCTCTGAATTAGAGCTATGTATTTTGAATTGCGAGTGGGAAATTTGAAACTAAACTATCAGCTATTTTACTTTAAAACTCACTTAATGTAGCACCTGCCTAAGTGTCAGGTGTGTCCTCAATGACTGGCTTTGTGAGATGGTGTTTTTGTCCAACTTTCTGTTGTAACATGTCAACTCCCCGGGGGCAGACACATCATCTCCAATTTCCCTCTCTACTAAATAAGTAGACAGCAAATGCTAAAAAGTTTGGCTGACTGACACATGTTGGCCATTAAGAAAATTAAAACAAAAATATGTAGTTATTTTTTAAAGGGTACAGAGTTTACGTCTTGCAGGATAAAACAGTTGTAGAGATGAATGGTAAGATGGTTGCACAACAGTGTAGATGTACTTAATGCCACTGAACTATACATTTAAAAGTAGTTAAAACGATAAATTTTATGTTATTTATATTTTAATGCAAAAATGATGGAGTCTTCAAAGGGGAGAAAAAATGGTAAAAGTGAAACTCCGACTTATTTTTATTTATCAGTTCACAATTGCAGGTTCTTTTCTCTTTTCCTGCTTTTCCCTTGCACACACGAAAGTGGCTGATCACTAACCAATGGGGCCATTAAGAGCTGTCATATGTATAGCTTGGAAATGTTTCCTCTTGTCTTTTTGATTGTATTAGATATTTCTTATTGTTTTTTATCTGATTTGATACAAAGAGAGAGAAAACGCAAAAGGACTAGAGGTTTAATAATTGTAGCATTACCTTATCTAAGCCAGGGCATACACTACTGAGAGGAATGTGAGAAGTGCTGATCCAATGTCTACCAGTACTGAGCCAACTTTATCATTGCAAAATCACTTTGAGTTCATTCTAGCTTATAGAATCCTTTTTCATATGGGGGAAAGATGCCTAGAAGTTCTGGATTTATAAGAGAACTGTGGCCACGGGATGGGGGCAAAACAAATGAGATATAGAAATGGATATTCTTTAGATCCAGAAGAGGAAGGAAAAGAGAAAAAAAAAAACTCTTTAATTTCTCCAGTGATTAATTTTTCTGATATGATTAATTTGTCATACTTTCACTGTTCTGCAAAAGCTACTTTACACATGTTACTATCTTCCTGCGTGTGACTTAAGGCAATGAGTCTATATACTTAATTTACATAAGTAAATGTAATTGATGTAACTATGCACAAAATGATAGATTAATATTCAAACACATTTTTCAAATTTCTTTAGTATTCTTTTCTTTTCCTTTTTTCGAGATAAGATCTTATTCTGTCACCCAGGTGCAGTGGCGCCATCTTCACTCACTGCAGTGGCGCCATCTTCACTCACTGCAACCTCAACCCCCCAGGCTTAAGTGATCCTCCCACTTCAGCCTCCCAAGTAACTGGAACTACAGGTTAGTACCACCACACCTGGCTAATTTCTGGGTTTTTTCAGGGATAGAGACAGACATTTGCCACATTGCCCAGGCTAGTCTTGAATTCCAGGGCTCAAGCGATCCACCCACACCGTTCAGCCTTCCAAACTGTTGGGATTAAAGGCATGAGCCACTTTGCCTGGCCAAGTATTTTCAGAACACAAACTTTTGGCATATTAAAATGTAAAAGATAATTTTATGCATTTTTAAAACTATTGGAATGAAATAATAAAGCAATAACAAGTCAAAGATATTGGCTTATAGTAAACCAAACTAAGCTGGTTTTTAATATATAAAATTCACTTATTGTAATAAGTATGTTTGTTTCTTTAGTGAATAATGCAACTAAATGAATAGGCTTCAGCAATAATCCTTCAAATACTTGAACTAAACTTGATAGAACTTGGTGTTCAAGTTGGTGGAATATTTGAAGTATTCTGGTATAAACCAGCTAATAAGTGAAAATTTAGGAAAGCTTTTGAGAATAAATATTTCTTATTGATCTCTTTCTTTTTAAATTGATTTCTTGTATGGCATACAAGAAAATATCTGTTAGAACAGAAAGACTAAAATAAAAGGCTAGAGGCTGGACATGCTTCTTTGAATGCAGTTTTTGATCTGAGTGTGGCAGGTGACAGGTACTGTCCCAAAATCCTCACTTATTTGACAGTACCCTTTAGTCATGAGTTTATTGCAGAAATAGAGCATATATAGTATTTGCTAGATGCAAGGACAAGCACGCTGAGCTCACTTCATAACCACATGCTTGTCACTGCTGTTAAATAATACAGTTAGGTTCCCCACCCCCATCTTATTACCTAAAAAAATTAAAACATGCTTACTGCCAAAAAGCTGTGAATCTCACTTATAACAATATCAGAATCACAGATTTGTATCACAGTTAAGTGGCAGTTGGCCTCAAAGTAGAAGTGGAATGTAGGCCCACCCAGTCATAGAAAACCAGAAAACTACAATCGAGGTTCTGCCTAATTCATTCTATTTATGGGCAACAGGAAAGAGAAACCTGGAGTTATAATTGTGGATGTAGATTTGCATCCCTTGGCAGGAGAACTCTGGAACTGACACCTTACAAAACTGGGAGTTGGTTGTAGAAAGAACACCTCCCTAAAAACACCTAGATTAAAGGAAGATACTGTAGACTCTTCCTAATTTGCCAAGTAATTATTTGCAGCACCCTTTATATCAATCATGTAATGACCAAGAAGTGCCCAAGGTACCATTTTCTGGAAGATGTTGATACAGGAAATTTTATCATAAGGTACATATAAGGATAGACTATTTTCATTTTAAGACAAAATAAATAGCTAACATTTAGAGGGCTCAAACTGTTTTGGAAGTACTGTTCTCTGTATTACGTATTTTATTTCGTTCTCTGTATTACGTTCTCTGTATTTTATTTAATCTTCACATCTCTACAAAATGCTGCTGTTATCATCAAACTCTTACAGAAAAAGAGACAAGTGTCACTGTACTAACTACCCCAACCCTGCTTGACAAAGGAGTCTTCCTATAACCATAGCACCATAAGGTATGTCTCCAGAGAAGCTTCAATCCTCAAATTATGCTTAGGTTAGAATGCCATTTTTGAAGCTAAAATATAAAGGTGACTTATTACCTGAATCCTGTACCGAAGACCCTGCAGCAAGGAATTGACACCCCAGCTCCTGCCCCATCACATGGGTGTGGTTATGAGAAACATGAGGGAGACCCAGAAGAACTAAATCCAGGTATCACCTCTTCCTGGTGTGCAGGGTCTGGAGGATGGCATTAGAATTTATCGTCCTATCATTATATTAAATTTCTTTAGGAAGTTTATATTCTTCTTATTAAAGAATATGGAGAATTCCCACAAATCTCTCACTTGACTTTATAAGGTTGGTAATTAGCAGTGCCAAGATTTTTGTTGTCCAGAATAAATAAAACTAGATAAACATCATCTTAGATATTTGAATTATTTGTGTCATGTTAAATATGTTGTGTCTCTGGGTCACAGTTTTTTTAACATGTAGAATAAAGAAGTTCAAGCAGATAAGTCCTAAAAAGTCCTTTTAAGTGTAAAATCTGTAGATTCTAGGGTATAATGGGAATCATAGCTTCATCTAGGTGTCTGAAATGGTGCTTCTTAATTTGGATATAGACATTCACTTTGCCTGAAGCCTCACAAAACATATAGCTCTATAAGTGTACCTGTTCATACTCCATGTTTGATTGGTGTGGGGGCATGAGGTAATTTTTCTGCCTAGTCTCCTCTGTAAACCCGCTTCAGCTGATGAAGTGGGAAGCCTAGCCTCTCCCCTAAGGAGGAAGACCTTCCCAGGTGTGATTCATTTCTGTTTTCATCTTCCTTCTCCCAGAGCCAGCCGCACTTCACCCCAGGAGGAGAAGGTACCTGGGGTTCCCAACTGTCTCTTAACCACAGTAGTTACTGCCTAGCAGGGCTTGGGTGCCTGTAAACTCTGTTGGGCAGTATAGTGCTGGTTCGCTTTAGTGCTAATTGGCCATGAGAGTAGTAATTGTAGATGACGTGAAGCCTAAAGAGTGCTGAGAAAGGTGTACTCTCTATATCATAACAGATATTTCTCCTTTCTGTTTCACAGCCTTGTGAACACCAGGTCTGGCAGATTTGAGCTGAGGCCTGCAAGTTTATTTGCCATTTTCTCCTACCAAAAGTGGCCCCTGCCAGGCTGATCTGTTCTTCCACTTGTTCCTCTGGTACCTGCCCATGTGGAAGGGATTCTTCAATAGGGCACATCTGTTGCAGCCTCACAGATTCTTCTGCTGTTGGAGAGCCGTGTGTGTAGAAGAGTCCCTTTGCGTGAAAATCATCCAGCCTCAACCACACAGTTCAGCAATTTTGCTGAAAGAACAGTCTTGACTGCACTTGGTGAGTCAGGATGACATTAGCAATCTTGCCTTGTTTCTGCTTTGCAGAAGAAGAATCCCAGGTTCTATCCTTAGCTTGTGCTGTGGCCATACAGATAAATCATATGGTTTTCATGCTTGAGCTGTATGAGACCTTATCTATTTGACAACACCTTCTTTGTAAGACCTCTAAGTAGCAAGATCCTATAAGTGTTATCTACAGTAACACACAACCCTTAAACTGTATTCCTACACATTTTCTATTAGTCACTAGTCACCGATTACAGTTAAAAGCAAAGAGTGTTTCTGAAGAAAACAACAAAAGATTGCTTGTTTAGTCCCTCAGTTTTATGAGTCACTTGTTGCCACAGCTTTTAAAATTCAAGTTCTTTATCTTCTGTGGCCTGAGTTTGTTCGTTGCTATTTGTCGTATTTATGAGGGACTAACAACTCTGTCTCCCTGGAACCTATTCTGATTTTCACTCTACCATGAGTGAGTCAACAATTTGCAGTCTTTCTCTACTTTTTTTTGAGGGGGACTGTTAGTAAGCCCTAAGCCCTGAAGGAAACTCTAGATCGTTCTTTGAAATTCTTTTGTCCTCTGTGATTTGCTACAGTAACTGCCGTACTTTGGGCATCTTCATTTGTATTTTAGACTCTGACTAACAGGAGGAAGGCCCTCCTAAGGTAGACATCACCAGTCAACTCTTGTTTTTGCATTCCTAATACCTAGCATTGTGCTTGTTTGGATAGATTAAATGCATAAAAAATTTAGGCTTAAAATTTGGTGTTGTTCCCAAATGATGTTTTGCGTAGATAGCCTAATAATCTGAATTTTCTTCATAAATCTTGGTAAGCTAAAAAAAAAAGTTATTGTGATAAGTTTTATCTCTTCTGCAACTCCACCAAGTTCTCCTCATTTATCACACGTGTGCTACCTTTATTTGCCTCTCTGCCAAGACTGTTCATGAGTGGCCACACTCTGATAGCCACCCTATAATCCCCAACATCTTCAATGTTTCAGTCCTACTAACCATCTCTGCTTTCTTTAAAGTCACCCTTTCTTCTTGCAAGTTATGCTGTTGAACTGCTTCCCTTCACTGCTTCTTTCAAAGGGCTCTGCTTTTTTTTTTTCCTGCTTAGAAAATGTTGACTTTTCTAAATATCCAGTCTCTGCCTCTTTTTAAAAAGTATCTTCTCTGTTGTTTGGGGATCATTGATCACTCATCATCTCTAGGCATACTTGTATCTGTTGCCCTGCTATCTCCTTCATAACCTATATCTATGTTTTCAATTGCTTGTTTCACATCCCAGTTTAGGTGCTCTACCAATCCTCCAAACTAAACATTTTTTTTTTTAAGTGAATGAGTTTTCAGAAGGCCAGCTTCTTCTCACTTTCTTAATTCTGTTGAGAGCACTTCTCCTTCCTTGGTCTCCCAGGATAAGTGCCTTGGTGTCACATTTGATTCTTGTATTTTTATTTCTGCATCTCCAATAGGAGAGTCCTGTAGATACTGTTTCCTACCTTTATCTGTCCAACTTGTTCTCCTCATTTCATACAATAACAACCAACTTTGTGATGGTTAACACTTGTGTGTGTCAACTCGATTGAATTGAAAGATGCAAATTATTGATGCTGGGTGTGTCTGTGAGGGTACTGTCAAAGGAGATTAAGATTTGAGTCTGTGGCCTGGGAAAGGCAGACCCACCCTTAATCTGGATGGGCACCATCCAATCAGCTGCCAGTACAGCTAGAATATAAAGCAGACAGAAAAATGTGAAAAGACTAGACTGGCCTAGACTCCCAGCCTACATCTTTCTTCTGTGCTGGATGCTACCTGCCTTTGGACATTAGACTCCAAGTTTCTCAGTTTGGGGACTCAGACTGGCCATCCTTCCTTCTCAGCTTGCATATGGCCTATTGTGAGACCTTGTGAAAGTGTGAGTTAGTACTTAATAAACTCCTGTTTAAATATATATCTAACTTATTAGTTCTGTCCCTCTAGAGAACCCTGACTGATACAGATTTGGTACCCTGACTGATACAGATTTTGATAAAGGAGTGGTTCTATAGGAATAGAATACTAATGATAGAATTCTTTTGTTGATTTTGGGGTTTCTGGAGTTGGCTGTTTAATATGCTTGGACCCCAAAGTGCTAAGGATTCTACTTCTAATAGTATGGAGAAGACTGTTATTTCTTGGCATTAACTGTTTAGAGAGTTATGCAAAATAAATGCATTTGACACTCCTGATTCACTGCTCATGAGAGGCAAGGAGTTTAGTGACTCTATACATAATAACTTTGACCATATGTGGAGAACCAAGGAACATAATGAAGTTGGTTGGTTGCTCTTAAGTTCAGTGGGCAAAGTGATGAAAGAAAATGATCTCAGGGATTCTAACTCATGGTTTCCAAAGTAGATACTGAGCCTCAAATCTGCTAAGATTTCCCTGAGTGAGAGTCTTATATCCTATGGAAAAAGAGCTGAAATTTTGGGAAAATGAACTCTTATATGAGTAGCTGACCTGCAATGAAAGGTGCATTCACAACCTTGCCAGGTATCTACTATTAAAGTGAGAACATTGACTAGAAAAGAATGGGACATGTGTGAGGACCCTGATGAAGCTGAGGACACTTAGTTTGTAAACTCTGGTGAACCTTTTTTGCCCAAAGAAACAGCTTCCCAATCCCCAGTAGTGGCAACAACCCCTCCCTGACCCATGCTGCCAACAGCCTTTCTACCTTTGCCTGAAGAGATAAATCCTGCACTGCCTGAGGCAACAGTGATGCCCCCCACCTCAGGCAGTTGCCAGGAAAGATATTGTTGATTCTCTTCAGGAGCCACCTCCAATATCTCTGTTTGTTTCTAGACCTGTAACTACACTAAAGTCCCAGCAGGCCCCTAGAGGTGAAGTTGAGAGCGTGACCCATGAGTCACACTCTCAACACTTTACAACACTTGAAAAGAACTGCTTAAGTTTTCTAATTTATATAAGCAGAAATCTGGAGAACAGGTATGGGAATGGATATTAAGGGTGTGGGATAATGGTGGAAGGAACGTAAAGTTGGATCAGGCTGAATTTATTGATTTGGGCCCAATAAGTAGAAACTGCATTTAATGTTGCAGCTTGGGGAGTTAAAAAAGGTTCTAATAGTTTATTTGCCTGGTTAGCTGAAATATGGATTAAAAGGTGTCCCACTGTTAGTGAGTTGGAAACGCCTGATCTCCTTTGGTTTAATGCGGAGGAAGGGATCCAAAGGCTTAGGAAGATTGGGATGGGTGGAGTGTATTAGTCACTTTAGACCTACTCATCCCAGCTTGGAGGGTCAAGAAGATATACCCTTGACCAATGCTTTGTGAAATAGATTTGTGAGGGAAGCACCTGCATCTCTGAAGAACACTGCAATTGCTATTCTCTGTATGTCAGATCTAACAATGGGAACCACAGTCACTCAACTACAAAATTTAAATACAATGGGAATAATTGAATCCTGAGGGGACATGGGCCAAGTAGCAGCATTCAATCATCAAAGGCAAAGTGGGCATAGCTACCATAATGGACAGCACAAGCAAAGCAGAATTTATAATAGTGTGACTCCTATAGTGCTCTGGCATTAGCTATTCATCATGGTGTTCCTAGAACACCATGAAATTGATAGAAAGCTTACTGCATTCATACTTAATTTATATAAGCAGAAAAACTTCTAGGTTGAATTGACAAAAGACTAATTTGAATTATGAAAACAGATAATCAAGTCCCCTCAATCAATTTCCAGACTTAAGCCAGCTTACAGATCCAGCACTCTGAATGAAGGGGAGTCTGGGCCCCCTTGAGAAGGGACCCCACTACACTACCGACAATTTATGCTGTTAATCTTTCTCCCAAAGAGACCTCCAGCCTTTTACCAGTGTAACTGTGCCCTGGGGAAAGGGAAATGATCAGACATTTTGGGACTACTGGACGCTGGCTCTGAGCTGACATCGATTCTAGGAGACCCAAAACGTCACTGTGGTCCTTTGGTTCTTATGGATGTCAAGTAATTAATAGAGTTTTAGCTCAGGTACAACTTACAGTGGGTTCAGTGAGTCCCCAGACTCCCTGTGGTCGTTTCTCTAGTGCCAGAATGCATAATTGACATAGACATACTTAGCAGCTGGCATAACCCCCACATTGGCTCCCTGACTCGTAGGGTGAGGGCTATTATGGTGGAAAAGGCCAAGTGGAAACTATTAGAGCTACCTCTACCTAAAAAAGTAGTAAATCAAAACCAATATCACATTCCTGGGGAGATTGCGGAGATTGGTGCCACCATCAAAGACTTGAAAGATGCAGGGGTGGTGATCCCCACCACATTCCCATTCAGCTCTCCTATTTGGCCTGTGCAGAAGACAGATGGATCTTGGAGAGTGATAATGGATTATTGTAAGCTTAACCAAGTGGTGACTCCAATTGCAGCTGCTATAGCAGAAGTGATTTTATTGTCTGAGCAAATTAACACGTCTCCTGGTACCTGATATGCAGCCATTGACTTGGCACATGACTTTTTCTACATTCCTGTCCATAAGGCCCACCAGAAGCAATTTACCATTAGCTGGCAAGGCCGGCAATATACCTTTACTGTCCTACTTCAGAGATATGTCAACTCTCTGGCTCTATCATAATCTTATTTGAAGAAAACTAGATTGCTTTTTGCTTCCATAAGATATCACACTGGTTCATTACGTTAATGACATTATACTCATTGGATTCAATCAGCAAAGCAGTAGCAAACACACTAGACTTATTGGTGAAAAACATACTCTCATCACATGAGTGGCTGACCTGCAACAAAAGATGCATGCACAGCCTTGCCAGGTTTCTACTGTTAAAGTGAGGACATTGACTGGAAAAGAATGGGACATGTTAGAGGATGCTGATGAAGCCAGAGGTTTGGAAATAAACCTGACTAAAATTCAGGGACCTTCTACCTCAGTAAAATTTCTAAGGGTCCAGTGGTATGGGAACTTCTGAGATATTACTTATAAGGTGAATGATAAGTTGCTGCACTTGCTTCTCCTACAACAAAGAAAGAGGCACAATGCCTAGTGAGCCTATTTGGATTTTGGAGGCAACACATTCCTCATTTGAGTGTTACTTCAGCCCATTTATTGAGTGACCTGAAAGGCTGCCAGTTTTGAGTGGGGTCCAGAACAGGAGAAGACTCTGCAATAGGTCCAGGCTGCCATGCAACCTGATCTGCCACTTGGGTCATATGACTTCCAGATCCAATGGTGCTTGGGGTGTCACTGGCAGATAGGGATGCTGTTTGGAGCCTTTGGCAGACTCCCCATAGGTGAATCACAGCAGAGGCCTCTAGGGTTTTGGAGTAAGGCCCTGCCATCTTCTGCAGATAACTACTCTCTTTTTGAGAAACAGATTTTGACCTGTTACTGGGCTTTGGTGGAAACTGAATGTTTGACCATGGGTCATCAAGTCACCATTCAACCTGAACTGCCTATCATGAACTAAGTGCTTTCTGACTCATCTAGCCATAAAGTGGGTCGTGTACAGCAGCATTCCATCCTCAAATGGAACTAATATATATGTGATTGAGCTTGAGAAGATCCTGAAGGCACAAGTAAGTTACATGAGGAAGTCTCTCAAACGTCCATGGTCTCCACTCCTGCCACCTTGCCTTCTCTCTCCAGCCTGCACTGATGACCTCAGGGGGAGCATTGACTGTAATTTAATGTAGTGTATTTAAAAATTGGTTTATATGTCTGTCCTCCCATTCAGCTGTGAGTGTCATAAGGGTAAAGACTGCCTTATTTCTCTTTCTCTGAT
The DNA here is from genome assembly GCF_049354715.1 of Callithrix jacchus. NCBI lineage: Eukaryota > Metazoa > Chordata > Mammalia > Primates > Cebidae > Callithrix > Callithrix jacchus. The sequence continues at coordinate 59,341,972 of NC_133505.1, forward strand.
ACTTTGTGTGGCACATAGTTAGCACTTTATAAATATTCACTAAATACTTTGAAAATATAACTCCAAACATTGTTGAATATATGGGAGGTCTTAATTGATTCTTTTCTCTGTGAGTTCTGTTCAACTGAGAAATAGACACAATGAAGCAGTGTATACCATCTGTTTCATTGTTGAGAAACCTAATAAGATGACTTCCCTGAGCCTTCTAACCCATTATCTAACTGTTTTTGAACATATCCATCCAACATATCCACAGGTGTATAGGCTGAAACTTAAGAGAGCAGAAGCTTGTTTCTTGAGTAGACAGTGGAAATAGGAGATGAGCCCTGGCATGGCTAAGCATAGCTGGCCCATGATGGTGAGAGAGAGACCGTTAGTTTTTGAGGTAACCCATGGAAATGTGAACCAATCAAGTTGGCCATTGTTCCTCCTGAAGGGAAAAATAAGTTATGGGGGTAGAGTAGGACAACCAGCTCATCCCAGGTTTTGCAAGACTTTCCTTGTTTTAGCACTGAAGTGCCATATTCTGAAAACTCCCTTAGTCTCAGCAAACTCGGATAGGTGATAACCTTAATTAGAAACAAGGATGGAAATCATCTTCTTGGCACTTGTGAAAGAACAGAAGAACTGGAGGCAAAGGACAGTATTAGAGTGAAGAAAAGTTTTCCCCAACTATTATGCTCCTTAATGGTCCAACTATGAGTTATTCTACCTCGCCCACTGAATCAAGTATAAAATACTCACTTAGGCATTCTAGGACTTTCTCAGTTTAGCCCCAGCCTACCCTTTTTATTTATCACCTATTATTCTATAAATATCTATTGAAAACCTGCTATTGGCCATTATATTTTAAAGCCATGGAACAACATAGTAAAAAAATATTAATATAAAAGGCTCTAAGATTCCTGTGGGTAAGGTCTGTGGTGATACACAGTCCCAAAAAGGGCTCCAGTGCTGACTCTTCCCGTGTTGTGATTCCCTCCCTTCTAATGTAGGCTAGACATATTGATTGACTTCTACTGAACAGAATAGTGCCTATGTGACGGGATGGTGGGATGTCACTTCTGATGTTAGGCTATAAAAAGACAATGGCTTCTGTTTTGGGTGTTTTCTCTTGGAGTATTCACCCTGAGCGAAATCAGTTGTGTCTTAGGCAGCCCTGTGGAGAAGCCCACATGGTAAGGGACTGAGGTCTGCTGATAACCGTGTGTGAGAGATAGGAAGCAGAACCTTTTCTAGCCCCCTCCCTGTGCAGTTGAGCACTCAGATAAAACAGCAGCATAACTGGCCTGTAGCATAACTTCTACCCATGAGAGATTTGAGTCAGAGGCACCCACTGAGTCATGACTGAATTCCAAACCATGGAATAATTCAATTTTGTTGTTTTAAAGCACTAGGTTTTGGGGTGGCTTGTTATGCAACAAGATATAATGAATAATGAATACACCTATACCTGTGCTTCTTTTCTTGCCTACTTTTTGCTGTTGGTCTTCCTAATAAAGTGCTTGCATGTAATAGATGCTCAGTTTCACTAGTGAATGAATGACATGTCTCTCCTGAAAGAAATTCTGCTGTTTTTACAAAAAATATTGTAAAACTTGTTTAGATCAGAGACTCTATCTTTGAAACAGGTTTATTTTCAGTATTGCCTATGATAATATTTTACACATATAGGATCTTAAATATTCTTGATTAGATTTGATGTCTTACTATTTTTTAAATACATAAAATATGTGAAACTACCACAGTGCTGAATTAGAATGCAAAGTTAGAGCTCATTTGGATAAAACCCAAGCTTGTATGAATAAGTATAATGAAAACCAGTGAATTGATCTCAAGCCAACTCATAACCTCATAATGTTTATTTCATTATTTCTTCTTTTTTTGATGTTCATTACGTCAGTCACATCTTTTATCACTTGTTTAATTAGAAAATGGGCATGGGAATAGGCAGAAAATTTGGTGACTCTCATACCCGTAATTAAAGCTATAAATTGAAAAGATTTTCCTATGTGGGGAATTGACTCAATTCCAAATGGGGAGGGGAGTGGTCATAGAATTGCAAATAGTACTAGCCCAGGAGTTAGGAGACTTGAGTTTTTGTCTTAATTTTATTAGTGACTAGTCCTGTAAGTATAAAAATTCAAGTCCTTTCTTGTGCCCTAGTTTCTTTATCAGTAAAATGAGTAGTCTGGGGTAATGCTCTCTGTTTCTTTCTAGGAAGAAAAAAAAAAGACCCTGTGGCTACTTTTTATGAAGTAGGCACTATATAACTTTTACAAAAGATACAAGAAAAGGCTTGTCATTTTTCTTAAAGACCAAATTATTTAGACTTAAAAAATTAGTAATTTGCAGATTGTATGTAAACTGTGACAGAAAAAAAGCAGAGAAATCAGTGAGTGCAGAAAGCAGGCTTCTGAGGAGAAGCAGATCTACTGGGAATCACATACCCCCAATAATGTGATGTCACCAACCCGAGTGCAGAAGCTATTTGGGAAGCTGACCAATGGGATTGGGTAAGATTAGTAATGATCAGCAATTGACTAATATTTATCTTTTATTCTATGTCAACATTTCCAGGTGGGAGCCTCTCCTCTCTCTGGCATGGGGTAAGTACTCAATAAATATTTGTAAAATGAATGAATTTTTTAAAAAGTTCCTCTTGTTCCAAGTTCCTGTTTCATGACTCCATAATTGAGCATCTACCATAAAATAGGCACACTAAACAAGCCTGCCCAATGCACCTTCTTTTAGCACGATGGAGTGGTAAGATAAGGGACTTTGAATATGGACTTTTTTGGGGTTAAAGGTATGGACTTGCAAAGGGTCCTTAACCTCTCTAAACTCTTATTGCATCATATGTAGATTATTTTTCTAATCTGAAAGGACTGTTAGAACTACTTTAGAATAAATAAAACAGTTATGCATAACATCTGACCCAGAATATAAGTTCAATATATTTTAGTCGTTTTCTTTTCTTTTTGCTTCACCTCCATTTTTAGTCACCTTTTCTTTATTATTATGTCCATGCCAAACACAACAAGATAAAGCAAAGTAACAATAATACATCAAAGCCCACAGAAGAATTGGAAAACGCTGTGTGTGTGCCTTATGTGTGATTCACCCTGTGAGTTCTAGGGGCCAGATAAGATCTGGTTATGTTATGCATGATTATATTGAATTTTTCTTACACTTTGAACCCTTAGGAATTAAAAGCATATCTTCTATTTTGTGATATTTGTATAGTTTAAATTGTCATTTGTTTGAAGAGATTCATTAATATTGACTATTGATGTCAGTTCTCTTAGCAATGTAAAATACAATGACATCACTGAAATTCATGGAGAAGAAATTGTTTTTGTTTTATGACTTTATCTCTTCTAAGAGCTGTTCACTGACAAATTATTTTCATAATGTGCATATTAGAAGATGGGAGGGGGAGGATGGAGCTGAGGACTAATGGGGAAGAATAAAATGGCCTAAATACTTACAAATGAGATCTCTAGAGAAGTAGACTTTACCAGTTAATACAGCTAAAAAATCAATAAATAAATGAAAGCTAATGCTTCTGTCTTGTGTTCTCATCCTGGGTGTACATGGAACAGAATCAATTGGAGATCCTACTACCTGCACAGGTTGTGAGCCCTTGACAACCATTACTGACAGGAATTTGTTGCATTCCTCATGATAGAAAAAAACAGTGCTTGAAAATGTTAATGTGTTTGTTTTTGTGGCTTAAAAAAATGCTTGAAAATGTCTGTGTCTATGTTTTCATGACTTTTGAATATAAAAATGGTAAATTTTCACTCAAATCATTTGGCCAACAGTCACAAATTCAGATACAATGTCATCTACCTCCATTTTTGTTTATTATTTTACTGACTTGTGTTTGTCAATCTTGTACCCTGAGTCAGTGAGGCTAGTCCTCCTGGTCTTTGTTATGGTGCTGATTCCTGGGAATTTGGATCAGAGATTAAGGGATGGAGAACTAAGTAGAGGCAACTAACCATTATGAACAAAAACATTACTGTGATTTCTTATAATGTGTTTTTCTCTTACTCTGTGTTAAAATCTGTGAAACATAGACAAGGCTCCACGTTTCAGAACTCTAACCATTGTGGTTTATTTGAAAAGTCTTTGTCAGTTTAGGCCTCTTTACTGTTTTAGTTTTGGGCAGAAACCTTTGCAAGAGCCATTGGATTAAGGAGAATAGTACTTTGAGGAAAAATCAGAAAGATTTTATTGAATCCCTGGCTTGAAGGGTTCTCTAGCGAAGGTTCTTATCAGTCTCTCAACAGAGGCTGGGCTGTAATCAAATTTTTACTGGTTTGCTGCAAATGAGAAAAGCACAAATAACACTGTAAGTTCTCCATGAGGCTAAAATATTTTAATTCAAATGGCTGTTCCTTGTTCTGAAATTATAAATTTCTTGCCTTTTTGTGAGGGGAGGATTATTTCTTTTATGAGACAATGGTAAATAATAATAAAAATGAATGAGAGTCTTTAAAAATATTATTAATGTCATTAATTGGCAAAATATGATTTTAGTCCTCCTATGTTAAAAAGTTATGATCTGTAAAAAAATTAGGAAAACACTTCACTAAAGATGATCTATTATAATGATTTTAAAATATAGTGAATAACCCCTCTATTTTTCCCACAAAATGAATTTTTTTATGGAAATTTACATGCAAAGTAAAATTTCTCTGGTTGAAGTGAGATGGGGCAGGCTACTGATCTTCCCCACAACTCTTGAGATAACCCTTTCATAGACTCCTTGGGCTCCCTCAAACATAGTTTTAGAAGCATTGGTTTAGATGACAGTTTATCAGTGTTGACACTCTTGCTGTTTTTGACTGGAAAGCTGTAAAGTTCTTTCTTGGGGAACTATCCTGTGCATTATAGGTTGTTTAGCAGCATCTCATATCTCTCTAATGCCAGTAGCACTTACTTCGTCTAATTATTAAAAACAAAAATGTCAGTAGCACCCACCTCTTCTAATTGTGAAAAACAAAAACATCTCCAGATACTGCTGAATGTCCCTTGTGGGGGGATCAAAATTGCCCCCAGTTGAGAACCACTGGGCAACAGATGGACCCATATAGTACAGATATGAAGAGATGAACTAAGTAGTATTGTGATATCTTTTGCTTTTCTAAAAAATAAAGTCTGTTATTTCACCACCTTTCCTCTGTTCCAACTATGTTTGGCCTCCATGTGTCAACGAAATTGAAGTCACAGCTGAAATGCAAAGAAAAACAAAATAAGGTAATGCTCAGCTTCTGATCTCCTAAGAAGTAGAGCCTAGATTAAACAATAAATTTGGAAGAATACGTAAATATCTTGTTTTACCTGGCACAGTAAGTGAATATAAAACTTTCTAGGCTAGAAGAGACAGGCTAGAGATTTTGGAAAGGAGGTAAGAGTATTAGGTGAGGTGTGAAAGTTCTGTATGTATGGTGAGGAGGGCAGGATAGAATTTTTTTAGGCTTAAGGATATGAGATTAGAAAGCAGTCTTTGTCTCCCTGTGGGTGAAGCCATAAAAAGCAGAGAGCTCCTCTTAGCCACCCTGGGCTGGGCACCAGAGAATGGAATTAACCTTCTGATCTGTCTAGCTGTAAGACGACCAAAGAAAAACTGTCATGTTTCCTGCAGCTACAAAGAAGGATTGGAGAATATGAAAAAGTTATTGTGCCTCATTGCCTGCCCCTTGCCTTGTGGGAAGGAAAATGAGCTGAAAGTGAGCTAAAAATGTCAATGGGCATGTAGAGGTTTGTCCTTGCAGGGAATGCCACATTGAAGACTATGGTGTGGAACTACCCTCTAAGGACTGAATGATACTCTAGTTATACTTCAACCAGTGCTGGCCTAGAAGAGGACATGTCCATGGACCAGATAGGACCTGATACATCTGAGATAATTCCATCACAGTAGAGATACTGATCAAGACATTCACCCACCACCAATGCCTCAGTTCCTTAGTGTCAGTTCCTTAGTACCTAGAAGTGAAGAGTGATAGGTGAATCTCGAATGTCACGGAGCTTAAACCTGAAATGTCTAAGGAAAATTACAATCAGAAAGGTAACTGAGTTTACCACCATGTAATTAGATTATATTTTCTGCACTGTGATGAATGGAGCTTGAGTTAGAAATCTACTCCTTTTCATCCCCACTTTGCATGTTCCCCGTAATATGGCCAGTAGAATGATCTGACAAGTAAAATACCTTCATTCAAGCAAAAAGACAAAAATACTAAAAAACAGTCCTTCGTTAAATGCACTGATGTTATCATTCAGTGACTAAGTAGCATCAGGATAAGAGAAAATAAAAACCACACTGAGATTTACAGGTACTGAGGTCTGTAGCTTACTTTGACTGCTTCAAAAAATAAGATGAATGATTGGATAGCAGCTGAGAAAGGCGGGGTATAGATGTGATAAAGCAAAAATAGGGAATGTTAATTATGGATTCTAAGTAGTAGATATATAAACACTCACTGCAAAGTTGCTTCAAGTTTTCTGTATATTTGAAAATATTCATAGCATGTCAACAAAACAAGCATGACAAAGCCACTGTTTGTGCTAACACTTCAGCTTTTATTTGGATTAGGCTCATTATGTAGTAGTATAAACATTAGAAATAGTTTTAACTCTTTAAATACAAATATGTTTATGGGAGGTTATATATATATAAAACATATATGTACACATATATATTCATTACATATATATATATATAATGTATATATATTACATTATATATACATTACATATATATATATGTAATGAATATGAACAAATAAGGGTCAGATATACAATCTGCTTCCCTCCAGACCAGTTCTGGCTGCTGTGCTTCACATTTCAGGAGTCTTATTAGAATTAGCCACATTCTCCCCACTTTCCCTTACTTCTCATATTTCACAATTCCTTCTGGAATTTTCTAATAATTGCACAGTAGTGTGTTGTGGTTCATCATCTTGACTTGACACTTTTGGGGGGGAACGTAAATAAAAATACTTCTCACTACTATTGAGGTCTTTGAAACATAAATTAGAATTCCTTGTCCTAATTTGCCGTTGACAAGTCTTAGAGGCAGAGGTAAAACAAAATTCTTGAACCAGCAAACTTGCTTCTACAAGTACAAAGGAATTTCAATAGTAGCCTCAGGAAAAAATGGATGGAACTGTCAGTCACATAAAAGAATTGAAGAGGGAAAAAGAACTGATGTTTCATGAAATGGGAGAATTCAAATGTTTCAGCATGTCACTGACCCCCATACCAAATCTTACATTCTTTGAATCCCTAAAGATAAAAAAGATACTTAGGTCCTTCCATTAAGGCCTAATAAAATGTTTTTATATCTCACATGTTATATGTAGTATTTATCTTACATAACAATATTAATTCATAAGAACTTCTGGTATGTAACTATTTTGAATATCTGTAATACCTCTTTTAAAATTGAGATATAATTAACATATTATAAAATGCATGCATTTTAAATACTCAGTTGGATGATGTTTTGGCAGTGTAACTGCTCTCCTAAAATATTTGTGATATCTTTAAATTGGGTCAAAACTTTCAAATAATTTCAAGTGTCTCACTGCTAAATAGCAGTTATATGAAATTAACAGTAAGTATTGCTGTAAATCGTAATGTAAGTAGTTCATGACCATACTGGAAATCATGTATGATAACGAACCTTCTCCAAGTTCAATCTGATATATTTCCTGGGAGGAGGGAGGAGAAAAATCTTACTAGTTGGTTGTAAATGTTTGTATTTTATAGACTTTAAAATCTCGATGAAACCTGGGAGTTTTGACCGATATAATTAATTAAAAAAACCAAACTTTATTATAGCTGGAACAAAATTAATTCCAAATAATATAGTAAATTGGTGTTTCTTTTTGCAGCTCCTAAGTACAAGGGTACTGTTTGTCCCAGAAAGAAGCTGACTGCTATCATGGCAGCCAGTAACCAATGCCCATGGAGCCCCTCCTCTCAGTACTGTCTGAGTACATCTGCCCCTATGGAGCCACCCTCATGTTTGTGGTAGTACCAGAAATTCTGTTGGTCTGTCTTAGTGCTGGAATCCTATGCCAGGTCCAAAACCTCTTCCCTCCAATGGAAACATTAAATATGAACCTACCCTGTGGAAGGTATTGGATGGATATACTATATCCCTTATCTCCTTGTACCCTCTTCATCAAGCTATTCCCATTTTACAGATGAAGCCTCTGAAGCTTAGAAAACTTAAAAAAAATTTCAAAGTCATCCAGCTACAAGGTGGTATACCTTCTAAATAGATTGTGTTGATACTATTCCTCAGGAACTTAAAATTAATTTGGTGAGATAACTGCATTAAAATGAAGTTTAATTTGGGATGTTTAAAACACATAGTTAATAAACATTAAGCACCATAAAAGTCAGGTATAACCCATTCTAATGGTTTTTGTTACTGTTTAGAGAAGAGAGAAGGGGATAGCTTATTAATTAAACACAAATGGCTTTACTGTTATCTGTTTCATTTGTTTATGATCATGACTAATATTTTATTTGAATGCAGGGTTTCATGAAAAATAAGTCTGAAAGCCACTGATCTGGTCCAACTCTCCCATAATATAGATAAAGAAACTGATGTCTACAAAGTTGTTTGTATTAGGTTATACCAAAGTGAATGGGGAAGCCAAGATTAGTTTCAACTAGTTTGAAAAACATATATATTGTTTCTGTTATTCAAGTGACCCTGAGCTTGGTAAACAAGTTAATATGCATAATCCTGGTCCTCTACCAGCTCATAGTCTATGAGAGAACCCACGTTTCTTGATGATAAGGCTATATTAATGTTTCAGCCTTATCACATTGCTGATTGTTTAATTTTACCAGTTCGTATACACTAGCTCTTGTCTTCCAATCCTTAAAAAAGAGGACCATACTATAGTCATTTTATACTAAGTATGAGTAGCTTTGCACGAGACTCACTTATTAGATTTGCTTCTCTGTTCTTAAGAGATTAGCCACAGAGAACTGTGTACTTTGGGTAGGGGGAAAAGGGAGAAGAAGACTGTCTGAAAGTTAAATAAGTAAGACTTGAGGTGGCATGGGTGGGTGGTAGGCTTGGAAATGTGGGAGACAAACTTTGCTTAGGTTATTATTTACCCACACTCTTCCTAGGCTCTAGAGTCTCATGCATAATATTACAGGGTCTTGGGCAGACAGATAGCTCAAGTAAAAATATAAGCATTGACTTTGGCAAGTGATGACGCATATTAGGCTGTTCTTGCATTGCAGTAAAGCAATACCTGAGACTGGGTAATTTATAATGCAAACAGGTTTAATTGGCTTATGGCTCTGCAGGCTGTACAGAAAGCATATCATCATCTGCTTGGCTACTGGGGAGGCCTCAGGAAACTTACAAGTATGGCAGAAGGCAAAGCGGGAGGAGGCATATCACACAGTGAAAGCAGAAACAGGAGAGAGATGGGGGAGATACCACATACTTTTAAACCACCATATTTCTCAAGAACTCACTCGAGATAGTGAGTACAGTACCAAGGGAATGGTGCTAAACTATTCAGGAGAAATCTGCCCCCTTGATCCAATTACCTCCCACCAGGCCCCATATCCAACATTCAGGATTACATTTTAACATGAGAATTGGGTGGGGACATATATCCAAACTATATCACAGTGTCATAATCCTTAACATCAATTTTCTCATCTCTAAAACAGTAATTACAATAGTGTTGTCATTATTATATACAATTACATGTATACATTATATACAAGAATATAAATGAAACTTCATTAAGATAATGCTTATGAGTGTCTTAGGATATGTCATATTAAATTTAATGGACCTCAGGGGGAGTCCTGACAATAGAATGTTGTCCAGAATAACTGAAAGTGACTGGCTATTGTTTGGGAATTAATGACAATGACCTTGCCTGGCCATTTGGCCAGTACACTGGTTTTCTTTACTTATCATAAAGCCAGAGTTGGGGGAAGGTTCCTGGGGAGACTTTCTTTGTAGGGCATCTTGAATTATTCTGATTTTCTACTTGCTTTCAAAAATGGCTAATTCCTGGAGAGGTAACTCATGAAGATTATAAACTTGCCTAATGGACCCATTCATGTGGGGAAACCCATGGCTTCCTGAAAGTGAACTTGGTTGCACCAATCAAGAAAAGAAAGGCCCTTGAGCAGGACTGGTACATAATCACTCTCCTCAATATTATTATTCCACAAACCAATGTTAGACCTCTGCACAGGTGGAGGTTTGTGTTTGAGGGCCATTGAACACTACGCATTTCCCTAATGCATCATAATTAAACACCTGTGCTAAGTAACTTCTTACTGATTGCTGTGGAAATTTGCTGGATACTCAACCGTCCTTGACATTTTCTATCTCTTGCTTGGGAGGGTGGTCTCAAGGTTATGCTTTGGTTCTCCTTAAAAAAATACAAAAAATAAAAAACATCTAGCAACTTCTTTCTACTCCATGAAAAATTCTTATTGAGGTATGGATTTCAGGGCCTTTCAAGGACACTTAGGGAAGAAAATATTTTGTGAATTTAGGGGGCATTCCTGTTTTCTCAAAAGCAGTGGTAATTAAAATGCACTGTCCAACAGTGAAGTGCATGAAAGTGCTTTTTTTTTTAAAGTGTGTGTTTTTGTTTTGTGTTTTTAATGTTACTAATTCAGTGAAGAGAATGTCTGAGAATGTAGCACCTTTTTAATGAAGTTGGCTGTGCTATTATGAGAAATAGGTATAAATTAGGCAAACCAATGTTGCAGTGTGTCAAAAGGCTCAGCAAAAAGGGCCCTTCTCCATTGTCAGGCTCACAGTTGCAAGACACTTCCATACTGCTGCATTGAGAATTTTTCTTTCATCTTGAACAGCAGCCAGCAAATAGGTTTGGCTCCGGGATAAATTTGTGGCTTAAGTGGAGTCTGTCTTCAAGTCATGTCACTTCTCTTTCTTGGTAATAACTTTACATTTTGGGTATTGTGTCTCTTTTCTGTTTACGTTGTTCCCTCTGTCAAAGCAAGAAATAGTAATAGCTAATGGATGTAGTTTATTGAGCATCTAATCTTGTCTGTATTGTTCACACACACTGAATAAATCACATTTTTTAACCCCCATGTTACAGCTGAAGTAAATTATGCTGAGGGAGGTTAAGGCATGCTTATTGTGTCCTATAGCACTTACGTGTCATGGTTGGACATTAAACCCAGTCTGTGTGACACCAAATCTGTGAACTTTCCAATTAAGAAGAAAATCTTTAACTGTAATTTATGCTTCGTGATTGTTTCAGTAATTACTCTTTAGAAAATGTATTCTCTAGATTAGGTACTTTATTTTAAGCTTTTATTTTCTAACACTGCATTTAAATGCTTGGCAAGGAAAATCTTGGCCATTATCAAAGAAGTAGGGAGAAACTGGGAAATCCATTCAGATAGATGGTGTATTAAGGAAATTCTCCAGATTTTCTTAATTTTGTCACTTAAGGTGATTAATTTGGAGAGAGTTCGGTACCCTCAATTTCCTATCCATTTGTCCTCTTTTTTCACCTTCCTAGAAAAATATGCAACCCTGCATTTGTAGAACAAGCAAGAATCCCTAAGGAAAATACCATGAGCATGGCTTTGGTGATGTAAGGCTACAACTTTATGTTTCTAGAGTCAATTGGGCCTTCAGTTCTGCTTAGTAATTCTTTCCTATGTTCCATGTCTTTCATTTCTAACAATAGCTATTCCCCACTTTTATCATGTTCTTCAGGATTTAACCACCTCTCAGGTGATGACTTCACTCTGAATTCACAGAGACAAAGTTCTCAAATAAGAATTTCATATGCTCTTTGGGATTCCAATGGATATGAAAATCATGTCTATTTACTTTTTCATTTCTCTCTTTTTAGAAAAAAAATATGTCTGTTCTTTTGTTCAGAGATAATGATTTAATCTTAGTGTCTTGAATCTTCTTACTGGCTCTACCTTGCTCTATTCGTCATCTCTGTTTTCTCTCTTCTGCAACTTTTATATTTTCTTCTCTACAGATACCTTCCTTTTACTTATAAACATGCTCTAGTTTCTCTCATCTTACAAAATCAAAATAATAATTTTTAAAAATGACCAGACTTTGTTGGATCTTACGTATCCTCTAACCTATTGTTTTATTCTTGTTTTTCTTGGAGGTTTGTTGATGTGTTTTCCCAGCCTTTGGTTCACTTCCCCACTGCCTGTTAACTCTCTGCTCCCTTGCAACCAACCTTCTATCTCCTCCACCCCATGAAGCTTATAACTTTTGAACCACACAGACCCATCAAGAATTCAGTCTTGATTTCATTGAGCACATATGTGTAATTGAATTGTCTTGTCTTATCTTCCTTGACATTTTTCTTCTTTCCTTTTGATTCTTGGAGTCTTTCCAGTCAACATGATATACATTTCTTCCTCCACTTAATCTTTAAATATGGGATGGGTCTTTCCTCAGTTGTCTTTTCTCACTTTACATTCTGTCCTCAGGTGACCTAAACTCTGATGATGTGCAATTTTGTCACTCTCAGATCTCTATTCTGAGTTCTACAATAACATAACCATTTGTTGATGTTATTACTTGGCTGCACCATAGGATCCCCAGACTCATTATGCATTCATTCATCATCTCCCCCTACACATCTCATCATAAATCTTTTTTTTTAACTTTTCTTTTTTTAAAAAAACTTTAATAGGTTTTTTGGGAACAGTTGGTGTTTGGTTACAGGAATAAGTTATTTAGTGGTGATTTGTGAGATTCTGGTGCAACCATCATCCAAGCAGTGTTCACTGTACCCAATGTGTAATCTTTTATCCTTTGCCACCCCTTACCCTTTTTCCTGAGCCTGCAAAGTCCAATGTATCACTCATATACCTTTGTGTCCTCAAAGCTTAGCTCCCACATATGAGTGAGGACATATAGTGTTTGGTTTTCCATTCCTGATTTACTTCACTTTGAATAGAAGTCTCCAATTCCTTCCAGGTTGCTGCTAATGCCATTATTTCATTCCTTTTTATGGCTGAGTAATATTCAATAGTGTATACACACACACACACACACACACACACACACACACGTAAAATATTTATCCACTTATTGTTGATTGTTGGGCATTTAGGCTGGTTCCATATTTTTGCAATTGCAAATTGTGCTGCTATAAACATGTATGTGCAAGTATCTTTGTCAAATAATGACTTCTTTTCCTCTGGGTAGATACCCAGTAGTGGGATTGCTGGATCAAATGGTAGATTTACTTTTAGTTCTTAAGGAATTTCCATGCTGTTTTCCATGGTGGTTGTACTAGTTTACATTCCAACCAGCTATGTAAAAGTGCTCTCTTTTCACTGCATCCATGCCAACATCTGTTATTTTTAAATTTATTGATTATGCCCATTCTTGAAGTGGTATCACATTATGGTTTGGATTTGCACTTCCCTGATAATTAGTGATGTTGGGCATTTCTCCATATGTTTGTTGGCCATTTGTATATCATCCTTTGAGAAATGTCTATTTATGTCCTTAGCCCACTTTTTGATGGGATTGTTTGTTTTTTCCTTGCTGATTTGTTTGAGTTTTTTGTAGATTCTGGATATTAGTCCTTTGTCAGAAGTATAAATTCTGAAGATTTTTCTCCCATTCTGTTATCTTTGCTGATTATTTCTTTTGCTGTGCAGATGCTTTTTAGTTTAATTAGGTCTCATCTATTTATCTTTATTTTTGTTGCATTTTCTTTTTGGTTCTTGATCATGAAGTCTTTGCCTAAGCCAATGTCTAGAAGGGTTTTTCTGATGTTATCTTCTAGAATCTCCATGGTTTCAGGTCTTATATTTAAGTATTTGATCCATCTTGAGTTGATTTTTATATAAGATGAGAGAGGAGGATCCAGTTTTATTCTTCCACACTTGGCGTGCCAATTATTCCAACACCATTTGTTGAAGAGCTTATCCTTTCCCCACTTTATGTTTTTGTTTGCTTTGTCAAAGGTCAGTTGGCTATAAGTATTTGACTTCATTTCTGGGTTCCCTATTCTGTTCCATTGGTCTATGTGCCTATTTTTATACCAGTACCATGCTGTTTTGGTGACTGTGGCCTTATAATATAGTTTGAAGTTGAATACTGTGATGCCTCCATATTTGTTCTTTTTGCTTAGTCTTGCTTTGGTTATGTGGACTCTTGTTTGGTTCCATATGAAATTTAGGTTTGTTCTTCTTGTTCTATGAAGAATGATGGTGGTCTTTTGATGGGAATTGCATTGACTTTGTAGATTGCTTTATGCAGTATGGTTATTTTCCTAATATTGATTCTACTCATCCATGAGCATGGGATGTATTTCCATTTGTTTTTATTGTCTATAATTTCTTTCAGCAGTGTTTGGTAGTTTTCCTTGTAAAGGCTTTTCACATCTTGATTGGGTATATTCTTAAGTATTTTATTTTATTTGCAGGTTGTGAAAGGGGTTGAGTACTTGATTTGATTCTCAACTTGCTTACTGTTGGTGTATGGCAGAACTACTGATTTGTGTATGTTAGTTTTGTCTCTGCAGCTTTGCTGAATTCATTTGCTAGTTCTAGGAGCTTTTTGAATGAGTTGTCAGGGTTTTCTAGATATACAATTATATCATCAGCCAGCATAACACTTTGACTTCCTCTTTACTGAGTTGGATGCCTCTTTTTTCTTTCTGCATAGGAAAATTTTTTTTTTCTAGCATAGGACTAGAAGTCTGGCTAGGACTTCTAGTCCTATGCTGAATAGAAATGATGAAAATAGGTATCCTTGTCTTGTGCCAGTTCTCAGGAGAAATGCTTTCAACTTTTCCTCATTCAGTATAATGGTAGCTGTGGGTTTGTCATAGATGGCTTGTGTTACCTTAAGGTATGTCCCTCTTATACCACTTTTGCTGAGGGTTTTAATCATAAAGGATGCTGATTTTGTCCAATGCTTTTTCTGCATCTATCAAGTTGACCATGGGTTTTTTGTTTTTAATTATATTTATGTGGTGTATCATATTTATTGACTCGTGGATGTTAAACCATCCCTGCGTCGCTGGTATGAAACCCACTTGATCATGGTGGATTATGTTTTTGATATACTGTTGGATTCAGTTTGCTAGTATTTCATGGAGGAGTTTTGCATTTATGTTCATCAGGATATTGGTCCATTGTTTTCTTTTTCTGTTATATCCTTCCCTGGTTTTGGTATTAGGGTGATACTGGCTGTATAGAATGATTTAGGGAAGATTTCCTCTTTCTCTATCTTTTGGAATAATGACAATAGGATTGGTACCAATTCTTCTTTGAATGTCTGATAGACTCCAGCTGTTAAGCTGTCTGGTTCTGGACATTTTTTTTCTTGGTAGTTTTTTTATTACCATTTCAATCTCACTGCTTACTATTGGTTTGTTCAGAGATTCTATATCTTTCTGGTTTAATGAAGAAGGGTTATATATTTCGAGGAATTTATTCATCTTCTCTAAGTTTTCTAGTTTGTATGCATAAAGTTGTTTATAGTAGCCTGAAATAATCTTTTGCATTTCTATGGAATCAGTTGTAATGTCTTCTGTTTCATTTCTAATCTAATTGAGCTTATCTGGATCTTCTCTCTTCTTGGTTAATCTTGCTAATGGTCTATCAATTTTATTTATCTTTTCAAAGAACCATCTTTTTGCTTCACTTATCTTTGGTATTATTTGTTTGTTTTAATTTTATTTAATTCTTCTCTGATCTTCATTATTTCTTTTCTTCTGCTAGGTTTAAGTTTGGATTGTTCTTTTTTTCTCCAATTCTGTGAATTATGACCTTAGATTTTGTATTTGTGCTCTTTCAGACATTTTGATGTAGGCATTTAATGCTGTGAACATTCCTCTTGGCACTGCTTTTTCTGTATCTCACAGCTTTTAATAGGTTGTGCCACTATTATCACTCAGTTCAGAGAATTTTTAAATTTCCAACTTGATTTTACTGTTCACGCAATGATCATTTAGGAGCAAGTTATTTCATTTCCATGTATTTGCATGATTTTGAAGGTTCCTTTTGGAACTGATTTCCAATTTTATTCCACTATGATCTGAGAGAGTACTTGATATAATTTTGATTTTCTTAAATTTACTGACACTTGTTTTGAGGCCTATTACATGGTCTGTCTTGGAGAATGTTCCATGTGCTGATGAATAGAATGTATATTCTGTAGTTGTTGGGTAGAATGTTCTGTAAATATCTCTTAAGTCCATTTGTTGTAGGATATAGGTTAAGTTCATTGTTCCTTGTTGACTTTCTGTCTTGATGGCCTGTCTAGTGCCATCAGTGGAATATTAAAGTCTTCCACTATTATTTTGTTGCCATCAGTCTCATTTCTTAGGTCTGATAGTAATCATTGTATAAATTGGGGAGCTTCAGTGTTAGGTGCATATATATTTAAAATTGTGATATTTTCCTATTGGACTAGTTCTTTTATCATTAATGTCCCTCTTTGTCTTTTTAAACTACTTTTGGTTTAACATTTGTTTTGTCTGGTATAACACTAGCTACTCCTGCTCACTGTTGATTTCCATTTGCATAGATTATCTTTTCTCCCCCAATACTTTAATTTTATGTGAGTCCTTATGTGTTAGCTGAGTCTCCTGAAGACAGCAGAAACTTGGTTGGTGAATTCTTATCCATTCTGCCATTCTGTATCTTTTAAGTAGAACATTTAAGCCATTTATATTCAATGTTAGTATTGAGATATGAGGTACTATTCTATTCATCATGCTATTTGTTGCCCAAATATTTTGGTTTTTAAAATTGTATTATTGTTATATAGGTCCAGTGAGATTTATGCTTCAAGGAGGTTCTATTTTGGTGCATTTTAATGATTTGTTTCAGGATTTAGAGCTCCTTTTAGCAAATCTTAAAGTGCCGACTTGTTAACGACATATTCTCTCAGCCTTTGTGTGTCTTGAAAAGACGGTTTCATTCCTTCATTTATCAAGCTTAGTTTCACTGATACAAAATTCTTGACTCATAATTATTATTTTTTAATGAGGCTAAAAGTAGGGCCTCAATCTCTTTTAGTTTATAGGGTTTCTGCTGAGAAATCTGCTGTTAATCTGAGAGGTTTCCCTTTATAGGTTACTTGATTCTTTTGCTTCACAGCTCCTATGATTCTTTCCTTCATCTTGACTTTAGATAACCTGATGACTATGTGCTAAGTGATTATCATTTTGTGATGAATTTCCTGGGTCTTCTTTGAGCTTCTTGTATTTGGATGTCTAGGTCTCTAGCAAGGCTGGGGAAGTTTTCCTTTATTATTCTTCAAACTATTGTTTCCAAACTTTTAGATTTCTCTTCTTCCTCAGGAACATCTATTATTCTTATGTTTAAAAATTTAACATAGTCTAAAACTTGGAGTCTTTGTTCATTTTTTAAATTCTTTCGTCTTCGTCTTTGACAGATTGGGTAAACTCAAAAGCCTTGTCTTCGAGCTCAGAAGTTCTTTCTTCTGCTTGTTTAATTATATTGCTGAGACTTTCCAGGGCATTTTGCATTTCTCTAAGTGTGTCCTTGATCTCCAGAATTTGTGATTGTTTTTTATTTATGCTATTTATTTCACCTATAAATTTTCCTTTTTTTATTTTTTTTGAGACTGAGTCTTGCTTTGTTGCCCAGGCTAGAGTACAGTGGCTTGATCTCAGCTCACTGCAACCTCCACTTCCCAGGTTCAAGTGATTCTCCTACCTCAGCCTCCTGAGTAGCTAGGATTACAGGTACCTGCCACTGTGCCCAACTAATTTTTATTTTTATTTTTTTTAGTAGAGGTTAGGTTTCACTATCTTGGCTAGACTGGTCTCGAACTACTGTTGTGATCCACCGACCTCAGCCTCCCAAAGTGCTGGGATTACAGGTGTGAGCCACCACACCTGGCCATAAATTTTCCTTTCATGTACTGTATCAGGTTTTTAATTTATTTAAGTTGGATTTCATCTTTCTCTGGTTCCTCCTTGATTAGTTTAATAACTGACCTTCGGAATTATTTTCCTGGCAATTCAGAGATTTTATTTTGGCTTGGATCCATTGCTGGTGAGCTGGTATGATCTTCTAGGTCTGTTAAAGAACTTTGTTTTGCCATACTATCAGAATTGTTTTTTTCTGCAAAACAGGAGCTGCAAGTTAGTCCTGCCTCCTCTCTGCCACCTCAATCCTCATCCTGAACTTACTCCTTATTCTCCTTATGAACATAGCCATTCACCTATATTCCCAAGCCAGAAATGGTTCCCTCTCATTTGGGTAGACTATGTCAAAGGGAAGATCTGGGATTTAAGAGCTGCTGTTCAGATGCTTTTGCCCCACAGGGTGCCCCCTTGATGTGGTATTCTTCCCCTTCCCCTAGGAATGGGGCTTCCTGAGAGCCAAACTGTAGTCATTGTTTTTGTTCTTCTGAATCTAACCACCCAAAGGAGCTACTGTGCTCCAGGCTGGTAGTGGGAAGTGTCTGTAAAGAGTCCTGAGATGTGATCTGTCTTCAGGTCTCACAGAGATGGAAACCAGCACCTGCTTTGATGGAGGTAGCAGGGGAGTAAAGTGGACTCTGTGAGGGTCCTTTGGGTGTTTTTGTTTAGTGTGCTGGTTTTGTGTTGGTTGGCCTCTAGTCAGGAGATGGTACTTTCAAGAGCATATTAGCTGTGGTCCTATAGGGAGAATGCAAACTTGCCCTAGGGACACCTGGTTAAGTGTGCAGGTTTCTCAGGCAGTGGGCAGGATCATAGAGCTTCCAAAAGATTATGATCTTTGGCTACCAGGGCAGATAGAGAAAGACCACCTGGTGAGGAAAGAGATAGGCTTAGCTTCTCCTTGCATGGGGCTTGCTGCAGCTGCTGTTGGGGATGGGGATATGGTTTCCCCATCCAGTAGAACTATATTCCCAGGGGGATTATGGCTGCCTCTGCTGAGTCACACAGATTTCCAGGGAATTGAGGAAAAGCCAGCAGCCACAGGCCTCACCCCACTCCCATGCAAACAGCAGTCCTAAAGGCCAATCTCACTCTCACTGTGTGCCCTTGCAACAGCATTGTATCTATTTCCAGGCAGCTGGTGACCAGGGCTGAGAACTTGCTTTAGACTGCCAGCTTCCCCGCTGAGAAAGCAAGCTGACTCACAGTATTTCAGGGTCTCAGGGAGCCTTCAGCAGCAATACAGTTCCATCAAACGGTCTGTGGATTTTCTCGGCTTTCCTGGTATGTTCTTGTAGTAGTTCTTGGAGTGAAAGTTCACAATGTGAGTCTCCACATGCTGCTGTGTCCGTCCAAACAGGAGCTGAAAGTTAGTCCTGCCTCCTGTCTGCCACCTTGATCCTCATCCTGAATCTTACTCCGGATCCTCCTTAAGAACATAGCCATTCATCTATATTCCCAAGCCAGAAATGGAAGAATCTTCTCATATTCTTCCAATTCCCACCCTTCTTGCCACATGCAATTTGTTAAGCATTCTCTCTAGATGTTTCTTTTGTATTTTTAATATTTTTAGTGTTATTGAGGTATAGTTGTCAAAATTATATATATATGGTATATACAACATGATGTTTTGATATACCCATACATTTTGAAATGACTACCATGGCCAAGCTAATAAATGTATGCATGACCTAACCTTTTGTGTGTATGTGATAAGAATGCTTAATATCTACTTGCTTAGTAAGTATAAATCTATATCCTTATTTTTGTCATATTACCTGTTCAGTCTTATTACTTCAGTTCAGGCTTTCATCATTGTTGCCTTGGCCATTTCAACAATCTCCTGACTGATATGGTTATTATACTATTGGAAGCAAGGAAATCAATCTAAACCTTTTGCAGTTTAGGCTCATGATGAAGTCTGTTTTAACTAGGATAATGTCTTTGGGAATGGAGGATGAGAGAAGTGAGGCAGAAGGAGCAACTGAAAACAGCAGAGAAGGTATGAAATGGTTGTGAAAAACTAGAAATTGAACTGACCAGAGAACTTCCTGAGATTTCTTAGACAGCCTGAGATCCACTTGAAAAACTCTGACTCTCCAGTGGTCCCATTCTGTACAAGTGTGATACCTCTAGCAGCCCCTGTATAAGTAAAGAGAAGTGGGCATTTGGCTTTGCAATGAGTTAACATTTTTGTGAATGTTGAGATGGAGTGAATAAATTTTACAGGTAGGAGGAACATGAATCTTAGGGGCCCAGATGTCAAATTACAATAGGTAGAATAATGCCTCCCTAAGACATCCAGGTTCTAATTCCCAGAACCTGTGACCATTTCTTCATATGGAAAAGGGGACTTTACAGGTGAGATTAAAAATCTTGAGATGGGGAGATTATGATGATTATTCTTGTGGTCCCTAAAAGTAATCACAAATGTCCTTTTAAGAGGGAGGCAGAGGGATATTTGGCAGAAAAGGAAAAAGAGATGTGATGACTAGAAACAGAGGTTGGAGTGAGATGCTTTAAAGATGGAGGAAGGAGCCATGGACCAGGGACCACTGGCAGCCACTAGAAGGCAAGAAGGCAAGAAATTGATTCCCTACTCATTATTTCCAGAAGAAACCAGCCCTGCTAACACCTTGACTTTAGCTCGGTGTAACTGATTTTAGATTTCTGACCTCAAGGGTGTATTTGCATTGTTTTAAGCAAATAAGTTTGTGGTAATTTCTTATGGCAGCAGCAGGAAACTAATACAGGCTTAATTTAGGGTAGGGATTTTAGCAGAGAGATGGGGAGATGGAAAAGAGGCATGAGAGCAGAGAATAATTCGAACAGGATGTTGAAATGATAGTCTCAGTACTCAGCTTATTAAAGTAGAAGTAGAGATATTCAGGGACTGATAGGAAGAAAGTAGAAGGCTCCAGTGGCTGGAAAGCCCAGTACAGGATCAGAAGATTTCTATTTCAATTGCAGTAGCTGGGTGAATTACTTGTAAATTATATCAATTTACCTGCATTTTAAAAATGTATCAGCTGGGTGCTATGGCACATGCCTGTAATTCCAGCACTTTGAGAGGTTGAGGTGGGAGGATTACTTGAGGCCAGGAGTTCAAGACCAGTGTGAGCAACATAGTGAGACACTAACTCTACAAAAAATAGATAAATTCGCTGGATGTGATGGTGCATGCTTGTAGTTACAGCTACTTGGGAGGCTGAGGTGGGAGAATCACTTGAGCCTGAGAGGTTCAGGATATAGTGAGCTATGATTTGACTTGACCCCTAAAATCTCCAAATATGTGTTGATACAGCTATTAACAAAGTACTAAAAGTACATGCTTTGATAAAATTTTTGGAATATAGTAGCTCAATCTGTATTGGGAGAGAGATAAAATAAAAACTCCAGCTGGGAAAGGTGATAATTTACATTTTGATAGAGACAAATAGAGTAATAGAAATCTGGTAACATATCTGCTCAAGTCCAAAAAATATCTCAAGAAATTTGCACTTACAGATGCACATATGCATAAATAGTATTAGGAACTGAAACACATCAAAGTCCATTTCATAATACTATTAGCAAATATGATGTACTTTATTATTTGTATACCCACAGAGCAAGAAACTAATGTTATTTGGAAACTATTCAAAAAGATTATTTGGTTAGATCTAGATATTAGTTATCTCACCAAAAAATATCTATCTATAACAAGACACATATTTAGCTATAGGGCCATACTAGTATAGTGTTCATGTCAGATTCATAAGAGTAATGTACATGCATTGTATTTATATGACATTTTCCTTCTTATTTACAGTGTTACCTGTGAATGCCCATCTTCTTTTATCACAATTGGCTGCTTAATTTATGGAGAAACTTGCTGCCAGGCTTTTCAGTATCTCTTCTCCTCTCCTCTGGGTTATTATGTCCTTCTATTGATGTGAACTTCATGTAGTCTGACTATAAACCCATCCAAAGGAAAACTTAAACAGCCTCATTGCCAGTTGGACTCTTTGCCTTTGTTCTATAAGCAATAAAACTATATGTCCCTGGCTAAATGTAAATAGATAGGTTTAGTATTGTCCTTCTGGAGATAAACTACAATGTTGATTTTTCCACATTGAATCATTTAATGGATTTTTTTCCACGTGATGGTTTTTTATATGCTAATGAAACATGTAAAGTGTGACATTAAATAGTATAAGGGTCTAAATAGCACTAACATGGTAAGATTAGAAAATTCTTTTCTAAGTTATCATCCGTGTGATACATTCTGCATGTGCAAGTCAGTACAACAAAGTTGTCTTGAGCGGTCACTTATTTCAGTCATTGCAACAATAATAGTAATAATACTGACTAGCTGTATCAAAAGCACATTTTATATTAGGGCACAGACTAGCAAATTATAGTTCATGGGCCAAACCTGGCCAGTTTCCTATTTTTGTAAATACAGTTTTATTAAAACAAAGCCATAACCACTCACTGGCATATTGTCTGTGGCTTCTTTAGCAGTACAATGACCAAGTTCAGTCGTTGTCCCAGAGACCTTATGGTCTGCAAAGCCTAAAATATTTACCTGGCCCTTTAAGAAAAAGCTCATGACCCCCATATTTGAGTCAAGTACATGCAATACAGATATAGAGTCTTACTTTACAAAGTGTCTTGCATGTTCTGAGATAATTTTCATTTCAAAATTTCTCATCTTCATCAATTATTTAAATGTCCTAGGAATTTCAGTTTCATTACCCAAACTTCATTTGTGCCTTCTTGAAAAAATATGCCTTCTTATTTTTGTTTCAAAAACAAGGTTTCTATTTCTATAATATACTACTTTCATTTTAGAAAGAGGTTTTTATAACGTGAATCACATTCTTGCCTCTTGACACTTGTGTTATAATAAAATTCGATTTTATGTGTGGTTTCCAATCCAAATTCAAATCCTTTGAGTTCTGAATTCATAAATAACAGATCCCATGCTGTGGGGTTTTATTAACAGTGGTGACCTCTCTAATGCCACTTGTAGGAACTGTCTGAGTTTTGGACTCATCACTTAGTTACAATATAAACTAACTTTCCCTGTTTCCAAAATGGAACTATTAGCTGCTTATTTGCAAGGATATGAAGCCTCTCAACTTGAGTCTATGCTCTTGACTTGTGTATGTTGAACCAGCCTTATATCCCAGGGATGAAGCCAACTTGATCATGGTGAATTAGCTTTTTGATGTGCTGCTGGATTCAGTTTGCCAGTATTTCACTGAGGATTTTCACATCAATGTTAATCCGGGCCAACAATCTTATTTATTTTTTTTGTTGTGTGTCTGCCAGGTTTTGGTATCAAGATGATGCTGGCCTCATAAAATGAATTAGGGAGGATTCCCTCTTTTTCCAATATTTGGAACAGTTTCAGAAGGAATGGTACCAGCTCCTATTTGTACCTCTGGTAGAATTCAGCTATGAATCCATCTGGTCTTGGACTTTTTGGTTGATAGATTATTAATTACTGCCTCAATTTCAGAATTTGTTATTGGTCTATTCAGGGACTTGACTTCTTCCTGGTTTAGTCTTGGGAAGGTGTATGTGTCCAGGAATTTATCCATTTCTTCTACATTTTCTAGTTTGTGTAGTACTTTCTGACAGTAGTTTGTATTTCTGTGGGTTCAGTGGTAATATTCTCTTTATCATTTTTATTGTGTCTATCTGATTCTTCTTTTTTTCTTCTTTATTAGTCTGGCTAGTGGTCTATTTCATTAATCTTTTCATAAAACCACCTCCTGGATTCATTGATTGTTTGAAGTGTTTTTCATGTCTCTGTATCCTTCAGTTCTCCTCTGATCTTAGTTATTTCTTGTCTTCTGCTAGCTTTTCAATTTATTTGCTCTTGCTTCACTAGTTCTTTTGTAATGTTAGGGTGTCAATTTTAGATCTTTCCCACTTTCTCATGTGAGCATTTAGTGCTGTAAATTTCCCTCTAAACACCCCTTTAACTGTGTCCCAGAGATTCCGGTATATTGTGTCTTTGTTCTCCTTGGTTTAAATAACTTATTTATTTCTGCCTTAATTTTATTATTTATTGAGTAGCCATTCAGGAGCAGGTCGTTCAGTTTCCATGTAGTTGTGTGGTTTTTGGTGAGTTTCTTAATCCTGAGTTCTAATTTGATGGCACTGTGTTCTGAGAGACTATTTGTAATGACTTCCATTATTTTGCATTTGCTAAGGAGTGTTTTACTTCCAATTATGTGGTCAACTTTAGAACACTTATATGACATTTTCCTTGTTACTTACAGTGGTGTAAGTACAGTGGTGTTGAGAAGAATGTATATTCTGTGGCTTTGGGGTGGAGAGTTCTGTAGATGTCTATTAGGTCTGCTTGGTCCAGAGCTAAGTTCAAGTCCTGGATATCCTTGTTAATTTTCTGTCTAGTTGATCTGTCTACTATTGAAGGTGGGGTGTTAAAGTCTCCCACTATTACTGTGTGGGAGTCTAAGTCGCTTTGTAGGTCTCTAAGAACTTGCTTTATGAATCTGGGTGGTCCTGTATTGGCGCATATAGTTTTAGGATAGTTAGCTCTTATTGTTGCATTGATCCCTTTACCATTATATAATGCCCTTCTTTGTCTTTTTTATTTTGTTGGTTTAAAGTCTGTTTTATCAGAGACTAGGATTGCAACCCCTGCTTTTTTTTTTTTTTTTTTTTTTTTTTTTTTTTGCTTTCTATTTTCTTGGTGAATATTCCTCCATCCCTTTATTTTGAGCCC
Source organism: Callithrix jacchus (assembly GCF_049354715.1). Taxonomy (NCBI): domain Eukaryota; kingdom Metazoa; phylum Chordata; class Mammalia; order Primates; family Cebidae; genus Callithrix; species Callithrix jacchus. Next base: position 59,366,683 of record NC_133505.1, read on the forward strand.
ATGTGTGTCTTTGCATGTGAGATGAGTATATTTGTTTCCCCAAGATTCACATATTTATTAAAAGGAGAGCCCTAACCATCTGTTTGATATTGGACTGTGGGTCACTATTAACCTGTGGCTCATAGGCCATTTTTCTGCACACAATACTTTCAGGTGTGTAGTGAGGAAAGTTAGTGTAAAAGGACCTCTGCCATGAGGAAGTAAAAGGGAGATTTTTTTCCTTCTAAAATGGGGACGAGCCACCCTCTGGTGAGTATGCTGCTTTTGTACTCATAGAATGGGTACGTTATTTTCTTAACTTATGAGGAGGCACCCATATTGAATACAATTTAAATAGACATGGTTCTTGCAAGTAGTCAATGGACTCTCTCAGGGCACTACAGTGTTTGGGAAGTTATTTTCTACAGAATGGTGGTTTAAATCCTAAAATATTTGGACCCTTTAATGCAAATGAGTTTGTGTTTCCATCCTTCCCTCTGCTGCTTTTTAGGACAAAGCTGATAGAAATTTAATTCTGTGAAATAAAAATAATAATAATAATAATAGTATAAGTTAAATGCATTCAAATGCTCAGCTGTTTTCATTTCATTGGGTTTTGAGGAGATTAAGCAGCACTGCCCCAGGCAGATGACAAATTCGGAGAGGATACGAAACTGCTTGTATAGATTATTTTGTAAGAGCTAGAATACCTAGTTGTATTTACCAAGGAAAAAGTTTAGTTAGGATTAAAGTTGCAAAGCTTCCTGTTTTACTGAGAACTGAAAATGAAAGACCGAGGTGGGGGCCTTGTGACTCTCCAGGAGTGCTATGGGATTCTACATTGCTTGTGAAGGATAGGTTCAAGATGCCTAGCTTTCCCTTTCTATAATTTTATTGATGGGTATATGTAATCACTGAGCTTGCTCTCCTTCCCATGCTGCTCTCTAGCCCACTGTCAAGCACCAAATCAAGTTAATGGAACTTCTAGTCTTTTTGAAAATGGCCCAAAAGACCTGGAGTAAGAGTTTTATGACTGTCATGTCTTTAGGTTCATTTTGTGTGATACTTGAAAATATCTATCCGATTAAATTAGATGGTGAGTGATTTTACCCATGTTTTTCTGTCACTTGCTAGAAACGGCTCAAGATGATCTTGCAAGCAGCCTAATTACTTAATGTACCTGCATTCCAATGTTCTGGTTGCAATCTAAGCACCTTTGTGTCCTCCATGAAAGGCTCTTTAGCTATTCTTTACTTTCTTTCAACCCTCACCTCTGGTGTCTTAAGATGGTTTAAGAGCCAGCCAGTCTAGGAATAAGTATCTGGTTTGTTCCTTAATCTCATCTGTATAAAATGAAAATTATAATAACAGTATTAACTTCACTAAACTATACAATAAATAAATAGGATCTTAGAAGTGTATTTGGCACATACTTTTATATTGTATGTTCTTAAAGAGCTACTCCTAGATGATAAAATAATAATTTCCTCTGAAATGTACAAAGCAGTGACAGGGCAGAATAAGCAATGATAGTGATACTAGTTATTATTATTAAGCTGAATGTCAATGTAAATACTTTTAACTTCATTCTGTTTTTATTATTTTTCCTGGTTTTTTTCTTATTTTATTTTTTCCCCTTTAATCCTTCAGTCTTTCTTAGAACAGTTTTTCAACTCATCTTCCAAGAGTCTGTGTCTGCTGTATTCCTGTTCTATGATCTCTTTATTCACATGTCATTCATTGTGCCCATTGTCATGTCATTCCCTAGCCAGACCTGACACTGGCAATAATCTTCTAGGCAATGGATAGCAATGGCATTGTTGTTCTTAATGATCTTCCAGAATGGTATGTTAATAACCTCAATATGTGTACGTGTATGATGAGTTAATTTGAGTCCTGAGATCCTTCAGAATATGAAGATGGGAGAACCAGAGCATAACTCTAAGCAGTCAGCTACTTGTGGGATTTTTTATTTTAATTTCTTCGATTTCCATTAAATGGTATGTTTTCTTTTTTGGAGACGGAGTCTTGCTCTGTTGCCCAGGCTAGAGTGCACTGGCACGATCTAGGCTTACTGCAACCTCTGCTTCCTAGGTTCAAGCAATTCCCTGCCTCAGTCTCCTGAGTAGCTGAGATTACAGGCATGTGCCACCATGCCCAGCTAAATTTTGTCAGGCTCCCAAAGTGCTGGGATTATAGGCATGAGCCACCGCGCCGGGCCAGATTATATATTTTCTTTTTTTTGAGATGGAGTCTTGCTCTGTCGCCAGCCTGGAGTGCAGTGGTGCAATCTCGGCTCACTGCAACCTCCGCCTCTTGGGTTCAAGCGATTCTTCTGCCTCAGCCTCCCGAGTAGCTGGGACTACAGGCGCGTGCCACCACGCCCAGCTACTTTTTGTATTTTTAGTAGATACGGGGTTTCACTGTATTGGCCAGGATGGTCTCAATCTCTTGACCGCGTGATCCGCCAGCCTCGGCCTCCTAAAGTGCTGGGATTACAGGCTTGAGCCACCGCACCCGGCTGATTACATGTTTTCTTTTCTTTTCTTTTCTTTCTTTCTTTCTTTTTTTTTTTTTTTTTTTTTTTTGAGACGGAGTTTCGCTCTTGTTACCAAAGCTGGAGTGCAATGATGCAATCTCGGCTCACCGCAACCTCTGCCTCCTGGGTTCAGGCAATTCTCCTGTCTCAGCCTCCTGAGTAGCTGGGATTACAGGCACGTACCACCATGCCCAGCTAATTTTTTGTATTTTTAGTAGAGACAGGGTTTCATCATGTTGACGAAGATGGTCTCGATTTCTTGACCTCATGATCCACCCGTCTCGGCCTCCCAAAGTGCTGGGATTACAGGCTTGAGCCACCGCGCTGGCCTACATGTTTTCTTAAATGAAGACTAGCCAATCAAGATTGTGTTACATGAAGACTCTTAATAGCTAACATAATCTCTTTTTCTATTCTTTACACCAGCCGTACCCAGACCATACTTAGATATATTTATATATATATTTTCAGCCTCATCTTGGCACCAGCCAGGTGTCTGAGTCCTTGAACAACCAAAAATTATACTTTAAGCTCTATGTTCCCCTATCAGAGCAGTACCTTGAAGGCTGCTGCTTTGCAATTTTGAGCTTTCTTGGTTTTAGAGAGAGAATTATTCCTAAGGCATAACCCTGACTGCAGGTGAAGGAGTGAAAGCATATGATTTCCTCCAGTTCTGCCAGTTGTTTTAGTTCTTTAATCTGCAGGCTGTCATATCCCACTTCACAATTAGTCTCAGGCAAGTGGTTGATCTTTTCCTGATCACAAGGATATCTCCAGAATCATTAGTTCAGTGGTTCATGAACTATTTTAGCTCATGATGGACTGTTTGCTTCTGTGTCTAGGAGAGTGGGTACCAGTTGAGCAATAACTGCAAATATTCTCACTAACATGTATGTTTGTTTTTTCAAGAAGGGAGCAGACTGTAAATATTTTAAACTTTCCGGATCATATGGTCCCTGTTGAAACTATTCAACTCTATTTAGTCTGACTATAATTTTAAACAAATGGGTGTGGCTGTGCTCCAATAAAACTTCATTATCAAAAGAGGCAGATAGCAGGATTTGCCTCATGGTTTGCCAACTCCTAATTTATACTAATACCTTGAACTCTAATTAGTTGCACACTTGCTTGTGCAAGGCACAATACTAAATGCCTTACATGCATTAATTTATTTTATTCTCAGACCAACTTTGAGAGATAGGTGCTCTATTATCACAATATTTCAAGAAAACTGAGACACAAAAATGCACAAAGAAGGTAAACAAATAGCTAATCAAGTGACAATGCTAGGATTTAGTCCAAGTACATTTAACCATAAAAATCTAACTTCTGTCTACTATACTCGCTAGTTTGTATTATATCTAATTCCAAAGTATTATTTGGTAAATAATGAATGAGTGAATAAAAAATTGTGATTAAAATTATCTGTTAAAAACCTGTGTACTGAAATTGGACTGCAATACACAAGCTAATGTTCAATTACATATTATCCTATAATTATTGGAGTATGTCACAACATGAAACAAACCCAATCTAGACAAATTATTTCAAACAGAAAGGGTTTTAGAAATGAATTAGAATAATTACCTAGAAGGTACTGGGAAGGAAGATGTTTTGTGAATAATGCTCTGCCTATTCTAGAAATGACAGCATTGTACACAAGGCTGATAGAAAGCACAAGTCTCAAAGGCCAATAGTCAGAAACAGAGCTTTAAGGTGAGGGTGGCTGGCCAAAGAAATGGATATCAAACAGCAAGTGGTTGTTTCATTCCGGTCTCCATTCTCCAGAAGAACTAGAGAAGGAAAGATTATCTTTTATTGGAGGAGATTGAGGTATTCTGCAGCTGAAATTTATTTAGGAAATTAAAAATAGAAACTGGGACAGAAATTTGTATCAGAATGACATATGGTGAGGCCTACATCTACTAGCAAGTTATGTAATATATTGAACCACAGAAAGTTAGGGAGGGATAACATGGAGAGAAATGCCAGACATAGGTGATGGGGGATGCAGGCAGTAAATCACATTGCCATGTATGTGCCTATGCAACAATCCTGCATGATCTTCACATGTACCCCAGAACCTAAAGTGCAATAAAATATATGTATATATAAAGAACTTTCTTCCTTAAGGAAAGGTAGTCCAGAGAGCAGGACAAGGAAGAACATATGGATAGGGAAACATGTAGAACCAGCTGTAGAAAAGAAAATTATGCAGGGGTTAAGATACAAGCTAGGTCTGACCAAAATATTGATTCCTACCAGTATATAAACTCCCTAAGGATAAAAAAAGATGACTTCATTTACATAGCACTAGGTCTACATGGCACAGTTTTAGGCCCTAAATGCATACTCAATTTATTGATTGCTCTATTAAAAAAAATCTCTAAGAAAATACAGAGCAGCTAGTACCTGAGTTTTCTATTTCCTCTTTGCTACTTTATCAGTTTTGCCATGTATACTTAATTTTTGCTCATTCATTTTTACTTCAGTGTCCAAATTTGCATGGCATAAAATGTCACTCTTCTGAATGTCCTGTGCATCTGCTAATAGTGTATGTGCTTGCCTTTGTCTATTTTGGCTGGTATAACAAAATACCATAAGTTGGTTAGCTTAGAAACAGCAAAGATTGATTTCACAGAATTAATCTGCATCTCACAAGTTGGATATGTAGTAATTTCACAATTATTCATTTCAAAATATATTCTAATTTACATCATAATTTTTTCTTTGATCTATGGGTTATTTAGAAGTGTGATTATTAATTTTAAAACATTCAGGGATTCTTTTTTTTTCTTTTTTCAAAATTGTAATTTAGGTTCAGGGGTACATGTGCAGATCATGCAGGATTGTTGCATAGGTACACACATGGCAATGTGGTTTGCTGCCTTCATCACCCCATCACCTATATCTGGTATTTCTCCCCTCATTATCCCTCTCCACCCTCCCCACCCCAGCTGTCCCTCCCCTAGACCCCCCTACTGACCCCAGTCTGTGATGCTTCTCTCCCTGTGTCCACATGTCCTAATTGTTCAACACTCACCTGTGAGTGATAACATATGGTGTTGGGTTTTCTGTTCATGTGTCAGTTTGCTGAGAAAGATGGTTTCCAAATTCATCCATGTCCCTATGAAGGACATGAACTCATCATTTATTATGGTTGCATAGTAGTCCATGGTGTGTATGTACTACATTTTCTTTATCCAGTCTATCAATGATGGACATTTGGGTTGGTTCCAGATCTTTGCTATTGTAAACACTGCTGCTATGAACATATGTGTGCATGTTTTATAATAGAACAATTTCTAATTCTTCGGGTATATACCCAGTAATGGAATTGCTGGGTCAAATGGTATTTCTATTTCTAGGTCCTTGAGGAAGCGCCACACAGTCTTTCACAATGGTTGAACTAATTTACACTCCCACCAACAGTGTAAGTGTTCCTATTTCTCCACATCCTCTCCAGCATCTGTTGTCTCCAGATATTTTAATGATCGCCATTCTAATTGTTGTGAAATAGTATCTCAATGGGGTTTTGATTTACATTTCTCTAACGACGAGTAATGACGAGCCATTTTTCATATGTTTGTTGTCCTCATCAATGTCTTTTGTAAGGTGTATGTTCATATCCTTTGCCCGCACTTGAATGAATTTGTTTGTTTCTTGTAAATCTGTTTTAGTTCTTTGCAGATTCTGGATATTAGCCTTTTGTCACATGGGTAGATTGCAAAAAGTTTTTGCCATTCTGTTGGTTGCCAGTTTACACTAATGATTGTTTCCTTTGCTGTACAGAAGCTCTGGAGTTCAATTAGATCCCATTTGTCTATTTTGGCTTTTGTTGCCATTGCTTTTGGTGTTTTAGTCATGAAGTCCTTGCCTATGCCTATGTCCTGAATGGTTTTGCCTAGTTTTCTTCTAGGGTTTTTATGGTATTAGGTCTTATGTTTAGATCTTTAATTCGTTTGGAGTTAATTTTAGTGTAAGGTGTCTGGAAGGGGTCCAGTTTCTGCTTTCTGCACATGGCTATCCAGTTTTCCCAACACCATTTATGAAACAGGGAATCATTTCTCCATTGCTTGTGTTTATCAGGTTTGTCAAAGATCAGATGATTTTAAATGTGTGGTATTGCCTCTGAGGCCTCTGTTCTGTTCCATTGGTCTGTGTCTCTGTTTTGGTACCAGTACCATGATGCTTTGATTACTGTGGCCTTGTAGTATAGTTTGAAGTCAGGTGGCATTATGCTTCTGGCTTTGTTCTTTGTGCTTAGGATTGTTTTGGCTATTTGGGCCCACTTTTGGTTCCATATAAAGTTTGAAGTGTTTTTTTTTCCAGTTATATAAAGAAGGTGATTGGTAGCTTGATGGGGATAGTGTTGAATCTACAAATTACTTTGGGCAATATGGCCATTTTCACAATGTTGATTCTTCCCAACCATGAGCATGGGATGTTTTTTCCTCTGTATCCTCTCTTATTTCGTTGAGCAGTGGTTTGTAATTCTCCTTGAAGAGGTCCTTTACATCATTAATTAGTTGTATTCCTAGGTATTTTATTCTCTTTGTAGCAATTGTGAATGGGAGTTCACTTTTGATTTGTCTCTCTGTTATTGGTTTATAGAAATGCTTGTGATTTTCACACATTGATTTTGTATCCTGAGACTTTGCTGAAGTTGCTTATCAGTTTAAGGAGATTTTGGGCTGAGGTGATGGGGTCTTCTGAATATACAATTATGTTCTCTGTGAATAGAGACAATTTGACTTCCTCTCTTCCTATTTGAATACCTTTTATTTCTTTCTCTTGGCTGATTGCTCTGGCTAGAACTTCCCATACTATAGGTAGGTAGGTAGGTAGGTAGGTAGGTAGATAGATAGATAGATAGATAGATAGATAGATAGATAGATGTAGATAGATATATAGATATATATAGATAGAGAGATAGATATTTTTTTGAGACAGAGTTTTACTCTTGTTACCCAGGCTGGAGTGCAATGGCTTGATCTCGGCTCACCGCAACCTCCACCTCCTGGGTTCAGGCAATTCTCCTGCCTCAGCCTCCTGAGTAGCTGGGACTACACGCATATGCCACCATGCCCAGCTAATTTTTTTGTATTTTTAGTAGAGACGGGGTTTCACCATGAGGGCATCCTTGTCTTGTGCCATATTTCAAAGGGAATGCTTCCAGTTTTTGCCCATTCAGTATGATATAGGCTATGGGTTTGTTGTAAATAACTTTTATTATTTTGTGATAATGTACCATCGATGCCTAGTTTATTAAGTGTTTTTACCATAAAGGACTGTTGAATTTTATCAAAGGCATTTTCTGCATTTATTGAGATAATCATGTGGTTTTTGTCTTTGGTTCTGTTTATGTGATGCATTACATTTGTAGACTTGTGTATGCTGAACCAGCCTTGCATCATCAGGATGAAATCTACCTGATGATGATGAATAAGCTTTTTGATTTGCTGTTGTGTTCTGTTTACCAGTATTTTATTGAAGATTTTTGCATCAATGTTTATCATGGATATTGGCCTGAAGTTTCCTTTTTCTGTTGCATTTCTTCTCGGTTTTTGTATTAAGATGATGTTGGTCTCATAAAATGAATTGGAGAGGATTCCCTCTTTTTGTATTGTTTGGAATAGTTTTCAGGAGTTGTACCAGCTCCTGTTTGTAAGTCTGGTAGAATTCAGCTGTAAACCCGTCCGGACTTGGGTCTTTTTTAGTTGGTAGGTTATTAATTTCTGCCTCAACTTCAGCCCTTGTTATTGGTCTATTCAGGGATTCAACTTCTTCCTGGTTTAGGCTTGGGATAGTGTAAATGTCCAGAAATTTATCAATTTCTTCCAGATTTACTGTTTTGTGTTCATAGAGTTGTTTGTAGTAATCTCTGATGGTAGTTTGTATTTCTGTGGAATCAGTGGTGATGTCCCCTTTATTGTTTTTTATTGCATCTGTTTGATTCTTCTCTCTTTTCTTTTTTATTAGTCTGGCTAGTGGTCTATTTTGTTGATCTTTTCAAAAAACAAGCTCCTGGATTTGTTGATTTTTTGAAGGGATTTTTGTATCTCTATCTCCTTCAGTTCTTCTCTGATCTTAGTTAATTCTTGTCTTCTGCTAGCTCTTGAGTTTTTTTTTTTTATCTTGCTCCTCTCACTCTTTCAATTTTGATGATAGAATGTCAATTTTAGACATTTCATTGCTCCTCATGTGGGCATTTATTGCTATGTATTTCCCTCTAGACACTGCTTTGAATGTGTCCCATAGGTTCTGGTATGTTGTGTCTTCATTCTCATTGGTTTTGAAGAACATTTTTATTTCTGCCTTCATTTCATTATTTATGCAGTTGACACTCAGGAGCCGGTTGTTCATTTTCCATGATGTTGTGCTGCTTTGAGTTAGTTTCTTAATCCTGAGTTCTAATTTGATTGCTCTGTGGCTGAGAGACTGTTTGTTAGGATTTCTGTTCTTTTGCATTTGCCAAGGAGTGATTTACTTCCAATTATGTGGTGGATTTTAGAGTAAGTGCAATGTCGTGCTGAGAAGAATGGATATTCTGTGGATTTGGGGTTAAGAGTTCTGCAAATATCTATTACGTTCCTTGGTCCAGATCTGCATTCAAGTCCTGGATTTCCTTGTTGATTTTCTGTCTCATTGATCTGTCTAATATTGACAGTGGGGTGTTAAAATCTCCCACTATTATTTTGTGGGAATCTAAGTATCTTTGTAGGTCATTAAAGACTTGCAGTATATAACTAGGTGCTCCTGTATTGGGTTTGTATATATTTAGAATCATTAGTTCTTCTTGTTGTATTGATCCTTTTACCATTATGTAATGCCCTTCTTTGTCTCTTTTGATTTTTGTTGGTTTAAAGTCCATTTTATCAGCGACTAGGATTGCCATCCCTGCTTTTTTTTGTTCTCCATTTGCTTGGTAAATCTTCTTCCATCCCTTTATTTTGAGTCTATTGTGTCTTTGCACATGAGATGGGTTTCCTGAATACAGTACACCAGTGGTTCTTGGCTTTTTATCCAATTTGCCAGTCTGTGTCTTTTTGGGGGGCATTGAGTCTATTTACATTTAATGTTAATATTATTATGTGTGAATTTGATCCTGCCATTTTATTGCTGGTTGGTTGTTTTGCCCTTTGGTTGATGTAATTTCTTCATTGCATTGTTGGTCTTTACCATTTTGTTCTTTTTTGCAGAGCCTGCTACTGGTTTTTCCTTTCTGTGTTTACTGCTTCCTTGAGGAGCTCTTGCAGGGCAGGTCTGGTAGTGACAAAATCCCTCAGCAATTGCTTGTCCATAAAGGATTTCATTTCTCCTTCACTTATGAAGCTTAGTTTGGCTGGACATGAAACTCTAGGTTGAAAGTTATTTTCCTTAAGGATGTTGAATATTGGCCCCTATGCTCTTCTGGCTGGTTGTGTTTCTGTTGAGAGATTCGCTGTGGTGAATCTTATGTGCTTCCCTTTGTGGGTGACCTGACCTTTTTCCTCTGGCTGCCCTTAGTATTTTTTCCTTTGTTTCAACTCTGGTGAACCTGACAGTCGTGTGCCTTGGGGTTACTCTTCTAGAGGAGTATCATTGTGGTGTTCTCTGTATTTCCTGTATTTGAATGTTGGCCTGCCTTGCTAGGTTAGGGAAGTTGTCCTGGGTAATATCCTGAAGAGAGTTTTCCAGCTTGGATTCATTCTCCCTGTCATCTTCCAGTTCACCGATCAGGTGTAGATTAGGTCTTTTCACATAATCCCATATTTCTTGAAGGCTTTGTTCATTTCTTTTCACTCTTTTGTTCTCTTTTCTTGCCTTCTCCTTTTATTTCATTGATTTGATCTTCAATCTCTGATATTCTTTCTTCTGCTTGATCTGTTTGACTATTGAAACTTGTGTATGCTTTATGAAGTTCTTGTGCTGTGTTTTTTAGCTCCATCAAGTCATTTATATTCTTTTCTAAGCTGGTTATTCTAGTTAGCATTTCATCTAACCTTTTTTCAAGGTTTTTAACCTTCCTGGCATTGGGATAGAACATGTTCCTTTAACTCAGAGAAGTTTGTTATTACCCAACTTCTGAAGCCTGCTTCTGTTAATTCATAAAATTCGTTCTCTGTCCTGCTTTTTTCCCTTGCTGATGCGGAGTTGTGAACTCATGGTAGGAGAGAGATGTTTTGGTTTTTGCTAGCTTCATTCTTCTTGAGCTGGTTTCTCCCCATCTCTTGGATTTATATAGTTTTGATCTTAGGTAGCTGCTAGGAGGCAGCCTTTCCTTTGTTGCCTGTGGAGGTGCTCCTGGGCTGCCACAGATTCAGTGGAGCTGCTGTGTCTTTTATTTACTCAGAAAAATTAGTCTGGTTTCTGTAATGGCTGCTTCCCTTCTGCCCGCCAAACTGGAGTGTTTCTGGTCGCTCTCCAACTGATGTTCCGGTTGCCTAACTCTGGAGTGAGAGCTTTTTGGCCTGCTGGGTTTTGTGCGGCAGTGGAGGGATCCGTCCTGCATTTGGGTTGTATCCCTGCGTTCTGTTCCCCTTCTTACTAGGGGGCTGGTAGCTAGTACCACCAGCTTTTTGACTTTTTTGGCGTCAGCCAGTGCTTTCACCTGGATCTATGCTGACAGCCCCAGGGCCAAAGTTGCTGTTTTGCCCTGTTCAGGCAGCTCGCTATGCTTTTCAGCCGGTTAAGATATCCTGTTCTGTGAGTTGTAGAGGGCATGGGTAGAGTGCTGTTTCCGAACTGAAGTCCCAGAGAGGGAGATCCCCGGTCCTCCGTTTGGTTGCACACCCCTCCTGGGTGGGGCAGTGCCCCACCTTACTGCAACTTGCCCTGTTTGCTTTATACCTACTGTCCGACCAGACCCACAAAATGAACCTGGTACCTCTTTTGGAATTGTGGAGACCACTCGGCTTCTGCATCTCTCTTGCTGGGAGCTGCTTTCTGAAGCTGCCTCTTATTCGGCGGTCTTGGGATCCTTGGGATTCTTAATTTGGAAATATTTTTGTGATTTAATTGCACTGCAGTTAAAGATCTATACTGTATGACCCCAGCCTTTTGGACTATTTTGTGTTTTGCTTAATGACCCAGGATAAATTCACTATTGTAAATATTTTAAATATACTAGAGTATGATTGATTGATTGATTCAAAAAATTTTTTAGGTTCAAGGGTATATGTGCAGGTTTGTTATATAGGTAAATTGCATGTCTTGGGGGTTTGGTGTGCAGATGGTTTTATCACGCAAGTAATAAGCATAGTATCCAATAGGTAGAATTTTAATTCTCACCCTCCTTTCACCCTCCACTCTCAAGTAGGCCCCAGTGTCTATTGTTCCTTTCTTTGTGTCCATGTGTATTCAATGTACAACTCTCGCTTATAATTGAGAACATGTGCTATTTGTTTTTTGGTAGAATATGTTTTCTGTAGTTTTGGCTGTAGCATTGTGTATGTTCATAACTCACATTTGTTCATTTTGTTTGAACCCTGTGATTTTTGTGTTTAACTGGAGGATTTAGCCTATCATATTTAATGTTATTTATTACTAGTATATTTGGATTTATATATAATTTATCTGTGTTATCTGTCTTGCCTGTTCTACGTTTTTCTTTCTGTCATTACCTTTATCTGGAAAAAAATTATTTTTCTTTTACTGATTTACAGGTGATGTTTCTTTCACTGCTTATTCTGGAAATTAAAACACAGATTTTTTAACTTGTGGGGATAAAAAGTTAGTCATTGCCTTCACCTTCTATCCTGACAATACAAGTTTCTTTAGAAGATTTAATGTCATGTATGCCTCTCCTGGCTTCTTATTGTTACATATTTTACTTCTATGTCTGTATTTTTAAACTCCAAAATTTTATAATTGTTTCATTTAGTATTTATTTAGAGTTTTTCCCACATATTCTTTAGTCCTCAGTGTTTGTTATCCCCAACCCATTCCCTCCATCTAAGATCACTTCTGCCTCAAATATGTTTGTTAGAATGTTCTCAAGTGTGGGTTGCTGTTGCTAAACCTTTGTCATTTTGGAGGAAAGAGAATATCTGAAAATGTCTTCAAGTCTCTCTGATTCCTAAAAGATATTTTTAGTAGGCATATTCTGTGTTGTCAGTTATCTCTTTAAGCATGTTAAGGATGTCATTCCACAGACTTCTGGCAACAATTTTATTATTTAAAAGGCAATGGCCAATCTGTCATTCCTTTAAAGGATAATTTATGTTTCTTTTTTGTTGTTGTTTTAGATTGCTTTTAATACTTAATAATCACTTTTTTTGGTTTTGAAGTTTTATAATTTGTTTAGATTAAATTTTTTTTTTGGTTTTGAAGTTTCACTGTGTGTCAAGATGTAAATTTATTTTCTTTATCTCATTTCAAATACCCTGCGTGCCTAAATCTGTGCATTATTTCTGGGAAGTTCTTTGGCATTTTGTCTTCAAATATTGCCTCTGCTACATGTTCTTTCTCAGCTTTTTCTGGGGTTCCAAAGAATTGTATGTGAGACCTTTTCACTCTAAACATTATCTTAACTTCTTTTTCATTTTTTCCCTTATTTTTCCTATCCTTTCTGCATTCTGGATAATTACTTCTGACCTTCCTTCCAGTTTTCTAATTCTTCAGTTATGTCTAATCTGTGGAAAAATTAATTTTTGAGTTTCACATTTTTGTTATTTTTCATTTTTCAAATTCATTCTTTGACATATCTACTGTATAATTTAAAATAGCTATGATTTCCTAGGAGAAAATTTAGGTTTGTCTATTATTTCTTAAAATACAGAAGACAGAGTTTTACAGTTGTTTAAATCTTTGTCCAATAATTCCAGTATCTCATTTGATTAAAATGTGTAATACTTTGGTGAGTTGGTTTCTGTTTTCTGTTACTGCTGTTTCTTGCTCATGTTGACTCATTGCTATGCTTACTTATTTTTACTATGCATGGCTCATTTTCTTATATTATTTATAATATTTTTTCAGAATTAAAATAAAGAGTTATATTTTATCAGAGCACGTTTCCATTATTGTTTGTCAGGTGACTAATAGCATACCTCTTTATGGCCACTTCAAACTAATTTTATTTTATGGCTTGAGGTTTTCCTTTTTTTGGAGAGGGGATAAAATTTTAAGTTACAACACCTCCTAAAGACATACAGTTACTCACAGATCACCACCCCCCAAACAGAACTAAGCCAACTTTACTGAGAGATGGGGAGTTGAGATCTTTACATCTGGTGTATCTTTATACGGATGATATAGCCCTGTGAAGAAAGAGCACTAAGGGAGAAGGAGTCTTCTTGGGTAGACCCTCACTTTTGACAATCCTGTGGACCCAGATGTACTAGAAAACTAGTTTGTCAAATTCAGCAAATACCTCAAGGCAAAAATGGCTTTATTTAACTCTCTAGGTTAGAGGTTTTTCATAGATTTTGGCCTGCTAATTGTTTTTATTTGTTTATTCTTTTCAACTTTTAAATTCCAGGGTATATGTGTAGGATGTACAGGTTTGTTACATAGGCTGTGGTGGTTTACTGCACAGATCAGCCCATCACCCAGGTATTAAGCTCAGTATCCATTAGCTATTCTTCCTGGTGTTCCCCTCCTCACCCCACAGGTGCTCAGTATGTGTTGTTCCTCTCTATGTGTCTATGTGTGCTTATTGTTCAGCTCTCACTTATAAATGAGAACATGCAGTGTTTGATTTTATGTTCCTGCATTAGTTTGCTGAGAATATTGGCTTCCAGCTCCATCCATGTCGCTGCAAAGAACATGATCTCATTCTTTTTTATGGCTGCATAGTATTCTGTGGTATATATGTAACATGTCTCCTTTATCCAGTCTATTATTGTTGGGCATTTAGGTTGATTCCATGACATTCCTATTGAAAATAGTGGCTGCAATGAGGGTATGCATGCATATATCTTTATAATAGAATAATTTATATTTTGGGGGGTATATACCCAGTAATGGGATTACTGGGTCGAATGGTATTTCTGCTGCTAGGTCTTTGAGGAATCATTTGCCTGCTAATTCTATATCAACTTGCTCATACTTTGAGGCCTTTAGGAGTATTATTTTATATATATATGTAATATATATATATAATATATAAATATAAATATCTATGTAATATATATTACACATATATTTATGTAATATATAAAAATAAATATATAAATATATATATATATATATATATATATATATCCTTCATATTTAGCTGTTTCTTTGGAGGAAGGGGCCAGTGGATGTTTTCAATAACTTAGTTCATTGTATTATAGAAACTGCTTTATTCTGATTAATATTATATATATATATATATATATATATATTTAACCATCTTACTCTAAAATGAATATAAGATGGTTTTGCTTAGTTTTGTTTGATTTATGTATATCTTATTTAGTTAACGTGCTTACATTTATTTTTCAATTAATTAAAATATCTTCAAATTTTTAGCCATTTTTTTATGGACTTTCTTATTTTAAAATCCTGTCTTAAATGTATATATCTATGTTGGTTTCCTACCATAAGCAGTTTTGATACCAGCACATAGGAAAAGCATCAAAGAGAGGGATTGTAGCTGGTCCTTTTATGATTTGTCTTAACTCATAATCATAGATGGAAATTTCATATCAAAGCTAATAAAACAAAATTAACAGAAAAGTATTTGAGAGCCTGTCTAAATAAGCTCTCTAGTGGCAGCCATGACTTAACAGATTAGAGAGACTCAAAGGTTCTGGGACAGAGGGTGTGTATAGACATCTTTCTAAATCTATTACCTTATCGTTTGTCAGGGCAGTGTTTCAAGATAGTGTTCATGAATTTTCTTAAATTTTTATTATATCTTCCTGTGGATTTTAATGTGGAAATTTTATTATATCTTCTTGTGGGTTTTAAGATGACATTTAGAAATTATAGAATCAAATAATACTGGAAAGGATTTAGAAGTAACAGTGGGTTTATAAGCATCTCTCTCTTATGCAGCTCTAGTGGAGAGAACACTGGCTCTCAAGATGGAATGCCTGGGTTTATCCATATATCCTATGACTCAGTTTTCTTGTTTTAAAAATAGGAATATCAGGAGTATCTATCTCAGAGATGTTTGAAGATTATATGAGTTAATATGTGGAATGTGGGCCAGGCGTGGTGGCTCACACACCCATAATCCCAGCACTTTGGGAGACTGATATCAAAATCAGCCTGGGCTAGGCAACATGATGAAACAGTGTTTGTAGAAACACCATTTCTACAAAAAAATACAAAAATTAATTGAGCATGGTGACATACTTGGGAGGCTGAGGTTGAAGGATGGCTTGAGCCTGTGAGGCGGAGGTTGCAGGTTGCAGCAAGCCAAGACTGAGCCACTCACTGAACTCCAGTCTAAGTGATAGAGCCAGACCGGTTCTAAAAAGAAAAGTGTGCGTGTGTGTGCACGTGCGTGTTTGTGTGGTGCGTGTTTGTATGGAATGTCTTTAGAACTAAGCCTGACACTTGATGAGTGCTGTATGAATGTTTTCAAAGCACAGTGGAGGCTGAGTGAAAATATAAAGACTATAAGAGAGGTAACACATTGACTATGTTCCCATGAGCATGTCTGTTTTAGGGAACATGGGGTGACAAGGATGGAGGACACTGGATGCCTAAGGGATGGGAATGAGAAAGGAGTTTAGGACAAGAGTGCAGAGGTGCTGCTCTTAGTTCAATTTACATTTAGCTCAGGGCTACTGCTTTTTTTTTTCTTTCTTTTAACTGCTCTATTTCTCAGTTACATAAGCGTAGTTCTCTTTTGTGGAAACCAATGTGTATACAGACTAATTTTTCTTTTAAGCAAGGAATATATTAAGTAAGGTTGAACATGAATTGTTATTGTGCCACAAGGGGAAAAAAACTGATTCAATTTGATTCTCAAGTGTATTTCTACATTGAATAATAATGACATTATCATTTAATTATTTAGACATTAACTTCATTCACATATGTAGTTTGGGACCATTTAGAAAAAAACCTAGAAAGAACAATATTCTGTTTTTATTGTAGAACCCCACTGTTAAATATCTCACGGGCTAATGTTTAATCTCATTCTTAGTCTTGCACAGTTCTTGATAATAATTAACCTGAAATAACTACTTCCATACGTGAGTTGCGGACACATTTGCTTTTGTTATTTCAATTTCCTTTCTCAGGAAGTTAAATGGTTAAAACTTGCAGATCTAAATTGTCCGTGAATAGCCATAAGAGGAAAAAGCCCATGAAAGATAGAGATTGGGAGTTTGTATATATTTGCTAATTCAAACCCAAGCACTTATTATACATTTAAAGACTATATTTACATGCACGCTTCTTTTTAATATCATATGACTAGAATATTTCCAAGTTTGAAAGTCATCTGCTCCACTATGGAGAATCTTTTTCCTGTTTTTGGTGACTAAAGTCAAAAGAATCTAAATATTAAGGCCTCTCATTAATGGTAACTTAGATGAGTCTAGTAGCATATCTACAATACAAGTCTTGTGTGCGTGTGTTTGTATGTGTGCACGCATGCACACGCACACATGTGTATAAAACTTTTATTTATTGAGGTATGATTGACATGTAAAAAGCTGTATATATTCAGTGTATGCAACTAATTGATATTGAGTTTAAATATACACCCATAACACTGTTACCATCAGCAAGGTCATATGCATATTCAACACTTTCTAAAATTCCCTCCCTCCCCTTTTATTGTTATTATTTCTAATTTTTAATGGTAAAAACATTTAACGTAAGATCTATTCTATTAGAAAAGTTTAAGTTTATGATACAGTGTTGGCTATAGGTACTATGCTGTGTAGTAGATCTGCAAAACTTATTTATCTTGCATTACTAAAACTTTGCACCCTTTGACCATCACCTCCCCATTTCTCCTTCCTCCATCCCCTGACAAGCACAATTCTACTCTGTGCTTCTGTGAATTAGACTATTTTAGATTCAACAGATGCATGAAATCACACAGTATTTGTCTTTCTGTGTTTGGCTTATTTCACTTAGTATAATATATTCCATGTGCATCCACGTTGTCACAAATGGCAGGACATTCTTCATTTTTTTTAGGACTGAATAGTATTCCATTGTTTATGTACACCACATTTTTTCATCCACTCATTCATTGATGGACATTTATGTTGTTTTCATATCTCAGCTATTGTAAATAATGCTGCAGTGAACATAGAAATACAGATAGCTCTTTGAGATCATGATTTCAGTATCTTCGGATAAATATCCAGAAGCAGATTTCTGGATTGTATGATAGTTATATTTTTAGTTTTTTGAGGAATATTCATACTGTTTTCCATAATAGTTATACCAATTGACAATCTCAACACTAGTATGCGAGTATGAGGGTTCTCTTTTGTCCACATCCTCACAACACTTGTGATTTCCTTTTTTTTTTTTTTTTAACTAATAACCTCCCTAACAGGTATGAGATGATATCTCATGATTTTGATTTGCATTTTCCTGATAATTAACAATGTCGAGCACCTTTCTGTATATCTCTTTGCCATTCATGTCTTCTTTATGGAAATGTCTATTCAGACCCTTTGGCCATTTTTAAATTGAGTTATTTGGTTTTATTCCTATTGAGTTGTATGAATTCCTTATTTATTAAAAGACTTAAAAAGTATTTTGCTATGCATACAGAATGAGGAAAATACCCTTCTCCCCTTTTTGCATATTAGAATATCAATAGGATTATGTATTTCTCTTGAGGTATGTGTTTTTATATGCTTAATGGAATGGTCTCACCTCAGTATGATAGAGTAGCTTCTACTTTTTCTAGCAAGAGATGTGTTCATGCATCAAGATGATGTGAGGTTACTTTTGTGATGTTAATAACTTCCCCAAACCTGTGTCATTGGGTTACTATTTTTAGATTTTTATTTCAGAGAAGCCATACAATGATATCTTTAAAAACATCTATGGCCCTTAGCAATATAGTAACTCTTTATTGATTCTTGAATAGAATCTTACCAGAATCTGCCCCAAAACACATTCTAGAAGACAATATAAATCTTTCCCATACTTCAAGTTCTACCCTGAGTCAACATCATCACCTCCTTGAAGCCTCCCTGATCACATCCATTGCCACTAGTTCCATCAGCAGCAGTCTCTTCCACTATATTACTTGTCCATATGATATACTAATGGCCATTCTAAAGGGATGCTGTGTGGGTGGAGAATGGGTGCCCGGCACCCCACACCACCTCGTGTTCACTGAATACATGAATCTGTTAGGGAAGGAGCACGTGCATTGATGAATAAACTAGATCATGTGAAGTTTAGTATGTGGGTATCAGCTGGCTTTTATTATATTCTAATTAAATCTTGTCTCCCTCTGAGTAAAGTAAACTCCTTGAGGGCAGTTGTCATGTCACTCCATTGTTGTTTCCCACAGCACTAGGCACACAGTCATGGTTTAGCAAGTACTCACTGAATGTAATTGAATTGAATTAGACGGGTAGGAAATAACAAAAACTTGTTTGAGTCAAGCTTCATTTATTTGGAATTGAAACACAAATCCTCAGTGTCACTAATCTAGTCCTCATCCTTTTACTGTTGGGGCAACTTGCACTGCAAAATCCACCAACGAGCTGCTCAAACCACTTCTATTTTGTGAACAAACTGGAAGCAGCTGAAAAAAGAAGGACTTAGGCATATTTTTTATTTAGTCACATTAACAGTGTGCAGTGGCTGGAGATGCTAGAGAGATGCCAACATTCCTATGGTGTTAGATACTGCGGCCATTATCACCCCCGCATTCTGTAGGACAAACATTTTCTGACTCTTATCATGGTAACTGGGTATGCCGTTGATATTTATTTACAGCAAATATCCAGAACTAAGAAACTGTGCGGGGCAGTGAGGAAGAACATGGTATCTGACACCAGATAGGTATAAATTTGACTCTCAGTTTCAGTACTCATATGCGTTAGTGGAGGGTCTTAGATAAGTCACATAAACTCACTGTACTTCTGTTGCCTCATTTAACAGTGGACTAAATGCTTACTTCACATGTTTCTGGAAATGTTAGAGATAAGGTAATGAGAGGCCTGCCACTGTGACTGACACAGGGCTGGAAGGTAGTATGTGTTAACCTCTGTTATTACTTGTATCGTTGCTCCCTAACACAATATCTAGTACATAAGACATGCTAAATCACATTAATTTCAGTAAATTAACTCTTTTGGGCTCATGAGCCAATTTACGTTCTGATGACTGGAAATAGAAGCTCAGTAAAACCACAGAAAGGCTCAATACATGTGAGCTCTCCATGAACTAGGAAAGGTATAAAAGCCTCTCCTTGTAGCTATGAATGGAACTATGTCGTTTAACTTGTGTGTCTATAGTTAAGTATCTACTATGTGATTAGCACAGAGGACACTGTTTCTTGTATTCCAAAGGACTGAAATAAAGTAAAAACCGAACTGGCATTGAACATTGGTGAAGAATATGCCACCTCTGTTGTGGAATAAAATGCTGGACAAGCTTCTGAACCAAAATACCTGTTGCCAAGCTGCCTAAAATTACATTAGAAATCCATCCCACTGTTGTAATGAATACTTACCGTGGCAGTGCCATGCATTTGTGTCACACTTTTCAGTTTATAATGGACTCTAACAGATCTTTATTTATTATTTTTTGTTTTTGTATGTATTTAAGGTAGACAACATGATGTTTTGATATATATACATATATATATATGTGGTAAAATGGTTACTCATATCAAGCAAATTAACATGTCTATCACATAGCTCTTTTTTGGTGGTAAAATCTACTAACCTAGCAAATTTTCATTATACAATGCAGTATTATTGATTATAGTTCTTATGCTGTCCATTACTTCTCTAGACTTATTCATCCTACATAACTGCAACTTAATGCCCTTTGACTTACATCTCCCCATTTTCATCCCACTCTCTGACCTTGGTAACTCCTGTTTTACTCTTTTATTATTTTTAAATCAACCTGATGAACAAAGAAGAAAAACTTATTCCCATTTATAAGTTCCATTCATGTAATTGGAAATTTATGAAGCAAGGAACCTTAATGTGTAGTCCAGAGCTCTTTCTCCTATGGGGTTTAGAATTCCTCTGCTAACAGGAGAGATTGTTGAGAGGACGATATAACTTTATCATAGTAGCTGAGAACCAATTCCTCAAAGAAGGGTAAGTAAGCGGCTTTAGAATGTCAGAGGTTCTGAGTTGGGGAGAATACTCTGTGCTCGAGTTCTTCAATCTTAGCATGTTGCCATTCTGACTGAATACATTTTGGTTTGGGGGGCTGTCCTGTGTACTGTAGGATGTTTCACAGCATTCTTGACCTTTACCCATGAGATACCAAAAACAATTCCTCGATTGGTACAGCAGAAAATGTTTCTAGACGTTACCAGACTTCCCTTGGGTGGTCAGGGTGGGAGAGCAAAGTCTCCTTGGTTGGGAACCAGTGCTCTAGAGAAGAGATGAGAGAATAAACTTCATCAGTGTTACAGTTTTCCATACGGCCAGATCTGAGGAGAAGTCATGGTCCCTGAACCAAAGCAGTTACCATTTTTTAGTAGATACAGTTACTACCCTGCTTCTTAGGAAAAGTCTAGTTGGTGCTGGAAGCTGGAGAATATTGTAAAGATAGGGTTAAGATACTTTTCCCCTGAGAAAAGACACAGCTGGTCTCCTAGGAAGAAATCTTCTGCTGGTACTCCAGGACATAAGAACAAGTAGACACAGACAGGAAGAATAAGGGAGTCTTACCCAAATGAAATGTATCCAGAGTGTATTAACCACACATCTGCTCTTTTGTAGTTTGCTATACAATAACCTTGAGCAGCCTTACTATCCTGTTTCTGACACCAAAAGCAGTGCCTTTCTTTCTGTCAGTACCATGCTACTTTAATGCTAAAAGGGTGAAATGGGGAGCATATTAGGTTATGAGTCAGACTCACTGGAATTAGGCATTAGTCACTAGTATTAACCTTAGGCAAAACACTTCTCTTCCCTGGATCTAGGTTTCTGTATCTAAAAAAGAGATTAATTTTAATGTCTCCAAGCTCTAAAACTGTACAGTTTTCTTACTCTTACTACCTCAACTAAAATCATTCCTCTTACTGCCATCTAGTATGAATGCATTATTATATTGCCATGCGTATCACCAGAAGTAATATGGTAATATTGGCGGTATCATTCTTGTAAAGTTAAAAAAAATGTTCTAATGAAGCAGATTAAGGCTACTTACAAAATATGCCTTCTTGGGCTCAGAGGGACTAGGGAGGAAATGATCTACTTGGATATGAGAAATGAAGTAGCCAGGGCATTGAAATCCATAACTCACCATGGTTAATGAATCTTCCTCTCCCTAGCCCAACACCCCAGGCAAAAGATAGGCATTGGTACCTATTAAATAAGAGCTAGGAGAAAAGGAATTACAGTCAAAACCCTCTTAAGACATTTTCAAAGGAGAAGCCATTAAAACTTCTAAACCAGGAAATCTTCCTTGGAGAGAAATGGAAAATCATAGGTAAGGTGCCATGCAAATGTGGCCATTTAATAAATACTATTGGATGAGGAGGATGATAAGAATAAATGTATGCTGGAGGGAAAAGTAGGAAGCAGGAAGCTTTTAAGGGGAGCTTATTATCTTTCTTTCTTTCTTTTTCTTTTCAAGCTGAGTCTATTCTTGTTGAAATACCATGTGACCCGAAGATGGCAATTCTTAATGGACTGACATCTCTCACTCCAAATTTGGGCTTTGGTGGTCATTGCAGCCATGTGGATATAAAGGGCACATTTTTTGTTTTGGGAAGAAGGGGCCATCAGTTTTATAGTCAGATTTGTTCCCTGAAATGGAAAGTCCTGGACTCCCCTTTCCTTATCCTTTACTCTTTCCCTGCTGAATGCCAGCCCTTCTATTTCCTTCTGCACCAGCAGCAGAGAAAATATGCAAAGAGTGAGGAGGCAGTGATAGGTGGTGTCACACAAGAAAAGCTAGCTTTTAAAGTAAATGTTGTAGTAACATCAAAGCCATTTCTCAAGAGTATTTGGAATTGCTGATTTTTTTTTTTCTGGGGACACTTACTACCCTCTCAGTGGAAACATAAGTATGAGTGAATGCTGATATTCTTTGCCACCTCCTTCCCTCTGGTCATCAGGCATCTGTTTGCTTCCTCCAACCCAAAGTCCCATCGGTCACTGCATGCATCTCCATGTCCAGAACCTCCTCCAGTGGATGCTCATATATCTCGTCATGATATGGTGATCTAGGAACAAAAAAGGAAAATTGTCTACATCTCACCTAATATAAAATGGAGGAGAAGGGACAGGTTAATTAGAATCTAAAATCTGTTAATAGGCTGGCTCCCTAGGAAGTAGACCCTGAGACAGAGATCACCATGAAAGAGCTTCATGAGTGAAACTCTTGATAGCCAAACCTTTGGGATAAAAGAGAAGGAAGAAATCCCAACACAGTCCTTAGCCAATCCCATGATGATGCTGGCATGGTCTTTCAGAATTACCTCAAAGCAGGAGAAGGAGAATAGACCTTTATACCCTAGGTTGACCAAGTTTTGGATTTGGATGCCTCTGTAAAGAGGAGTCACCTTGGACAAGGTGTGAGGCAACTCTCTTTAGCTAAGACAATTATCAAAAAGTGCTGTGTGAGGCTGTATTCAGCGCTCTCAACAACTAGGGAATTAAATTTGTTAATGCTGTATCAGGCTCTGGGAGGTGCATCATAACAAACTACCAGGAAAGGGAGCCACATAACCATTACAAACTACCAGGAAAGGGAGCCACATGACAATAGTTCGTCCATAACAGCACTGGGAATTCTGCATATAGGCATTGGAAGTTTCTTCTCCCTATAAAAGGAGATGATCTATGATGAGATCTCTGGAAGGAAATTTCCTCCACTTTTCTTCATGGATCCACCCACTGGGGAAGTTTGCTTTGTTTATTATCCTCTATGTGCACATCTGAAGTGGGCAGTGGCAAGTCTTTCCTCGTTGGGACTATGCCTGTTTTGAAGATATATTCCTGTCCTCGCAAAGTCAGGATGCTAAAGGGTTGTTTGAAATGTTGAGCTGTGAGACACTTTTATAATTTAGGTTAAGGGCTTCTTGACAGGAAGCCTTCCTTAAAAACTTAATAGACTTTTAAAGTACAAGTGTGTGTGTGTGTGTGTGTGTGTGTGTGTGTGTATAACAGACTTCTGATCTATTTGTTTCCAATCAATTCTATATGGCAGAAATCATACTCGAATTTCTGTTTTCTAGACATTGCCTCCAAATATGCTCTACATATTTGTTTCTATCTCATGCATCTCTTTCAGTGTAATAGTGACCACTTCAAGATATCTGGCTCTAATGGGAAGACTGGCCCTTTGCCCAAGATTAGATATTAAGGGGCTTTCATTTGTCAAAAGCTTTGTCAATTTTACTTTTCTTCTTTAAGTCTAGAAAACATTTCTAGAACATTTTTCTAAAGCTCAAAAATCTTGCATTTTGTTTTTTGTTCCATTTTGTAGCTGCTTACTAACCAACCATGTTTCTCATAAGCTCATCTCTTTCATGAAAAACCTCTCCAAATGCAGCCAACAGTAGCCAGCACATACTAACGTCGAGCTAGCCACCTCCCTAAGAGTTGCCAGTTCAGTAGGCGTATGGTCCTCTTATCATGTTATTTCAGGTTAGAAATTTTTGTTTTGTTTTGCTTTTGTTTTTTTTTTGAGATGAAGTTTTAATCTTGTTGCCCAGGCTGGAGTGCAGTGGTGCATCTCAACTCACTGCAACCTTCACTTCTTGGGTTCAAGTGATTTTCCTGCCTCAGCCTCCCCAGTAGCAGGTATTACAGGCACCCACCACCATGCCTGGGTAATTTTTTTTTTTTTTTTGTATTCTTAGTAGAGACCAGGTTTCATCACGTTGGCCAGATTGGTCTCGAACTCCTAATCTCAGGTGATATGCCTGCCTTGCCTCCCAAAGTAGTTGGATTACAAGCATGACCCACTGTGCCTAGCCAAGGTTACAGTTTTACCAAATATTTTCCCCCTGCATAACATATGTCAAAAGTCTGCTATATTCATTTCTTTGCTACATAGTATATGTATTTGAGATATTTATACATTATTTCATCATCCTACTTTAAGCTACCAATTTCTAGATTTCTCACCACTGTAACAAATAGCCCTCAAATCCTAGTGGCTCAGCATTATAAAAACACCTTTCTCATTCAGATCATATTCAATGTATGTCAGGTGTCTATCCTCCAAATACTGATTCAGGTACCCACCCTCCTCTGTTTTGGTACCACCATCTTCAACATATACCTTCTAAGAAAACAGAGGGGAAGATGGGGAATTTGGGAGGGAGGTAATGAACTTGAAAATGTCAGATATTACTTCCGCCCACATTCCATTGTTTATGACTTAGCCACATGCTTCACTGTAAGGAGATTTGGAAGTATAGTTTAGTATATATTTAGAATGAAGAGCCAAGAGTGTTGCTGGGCAGCTATTGTTTGCCCCAGATGGGTTTGGTTTACATAAGAAGCAAATTATGAAGAGCTTTGTAGTACCCTACTCTGAAAATTGAACAGCAACACTGAAAAATAATTTAAGAGAAGTAACTGAAAGAAAGGGGAAAAGGAGGATGGGTAGTAATACACAAGGAAGGAATATCTCATAGTGAAAACTGAGAAAGAGTATTCAGAGAGGCATTGAAAAGGCTTATGAGAGAGTGAAGTCCTAGAAAACAAGGAAATAAAGTGTTTTCTAAAAGTCTGAAGTGTCAAAAGCCACAGAGTGATCAAAATGATGGGACAGTGAGAGGGCAGATAATACCAAGTGTTCAAATAGTTGTGGGGGCAGCTAGAATACTGATACAAATGTGTTGGAGAACTGTGTTTACTAAAGGTGAAAAATAAATATATTTATATGTGACCCAAAAGATTTGTTTGAATGTTAATAGCAATAATATTTGTAATAGCCAAGAACTAGAAGTGACTCAAATATTCACCCACAGTAGAATGACTAAATAAGGTGTGGAATATTCATGTATTGAAATGCCATACTACAATCAAAATAAACATTGTGAATAAATCCCACAAATAATAATGTTGACCAAAAGAAGTCAGACACAGAAAAATACACACTGTGTGATTCCATCTATAGAAAATTTCAAACATTCAAATCTGTTGGTTGGTATTAGAAATCAGGATAGTAGTTACCCATGGGGACAGGTAAGACTTCAAGGAAGTAGGAAGAGTCTTTTTAGGTTCTTGTAATGTTTGAGATTCAGTTTATAGTTATATGGTATGCTGGATGGAATAATGGCCTCCTAGAGGTATGTGTGTTCTAATTTCTGCCATCTGTGAATATGTAATCTTACATGACAAAAAGGACTTTGCAGATATGATTGATTTAAGAATTTTGAGAAGACTAGTCTGGCATATCTGGATGGGCTTGGTGTCATGATGAGGGTCCTTATAAGGGGAAGGCAAGTAGCTCAGAGTTGGAGACATTTGTAAATAAAAGGAGAGGTTGGAATGATACACTTGGAAGTTGCAGGAAGAGTCCATGAGCTCTAGAAACTAGACAAAGCAAGGAAACATACTTACCCTAGAGCCTCCAGGAAGAATGCAGCTCTGCCAACACCTTGATATTAGTCCTAAGAGCCATTTTGGATTTCTGGTCTCCAGAATTGCCTGATAATAATTTGGTGTTGTTTAAGTCACTAACCGTGTGGTAATTTGTTACAGTAGCAAAAGAAAGCTAAGACATATAGGCATGTTGACTTTGTGAAATTCCATTGTATGTATACTATTTCAGCAAAAACTACATCAAGGAAAGATGTAATAAGAGAATTGTCATCAGATTGGACAACTAGGAAATTATTTATAACCCTATTTAAAGCAGTTTTAATAGAATGGTAGAGGTAGAAGCCAGATTACAGTGGCTTGGAAAGCAAAAGGAATTTGAGGAAGTAAAAGCATGGATATTAACACTTGTTTAAAATCTTAACAATTATGGAAAGAAGAAAATTCTGGTTGAGTTGGGGTGGAGAGGGATGTGTAGGGGTAGTATTAAAGAAAGAGTTCTATTTAGACTGAGGGAAAGAAACTAGAGAAGTTATTCAAGAGAATGTGAAAATAAAAAAGACTGGACCTAGTCAATTATTTCCTTTTCTGCTATAAGCAAGAGGAGAACTGAACATTTATAAGTATATGAAGGAGTACCTGGAGATTTTACACATATGAGGAGGTGAAAGCCCTTTTATCTGCTTTTTTAGGGTGGAGGCACTGGACTCAGCTTTCCTGTTCATATTTGTGTTAGTTAGCTGTTTATTATGTGTAACAGCATGTGCCCTATCTTAGCAGCTTACAACAAAAGTAACATATCTAGCTCATGAGTTGATTGATCAGTTGGGTGGATTTTCTAGTGTTGGTTGACTTTTGTTTCTTTTTGTTCTTTGAGTCTGGATTTCACTCTGTCTCCCAAGCTGGAATGCAGTGGCATGATCATGG
This sequence comes from Callithrix jacchus, assembly GCF_049354715.1. Lineage (NCBI taxonomy): Eukaryota > Metazoa > Chordata > Mammalia > Primates > Cebidae > Callithrix > Callithrix jacchus. The sequence goes on from NC_133505.1 coordinate 59,393,734, forward strand.
CTTACTGCAGCCCTAACCTCCCAGACTCAAGTGATCCTCCCACCTCAACCTCCTTAGGGCTACAGTTAGCTCAAAGTGATCAGATCATGGTCAAATCTTCCAGGTGTAAGCCAGATGCTTTAGGTTAAACTAGCAGCTGTTGTGCACCACCATACCTGGCTAATTAAAAAAGAATTGGTAGAAACAGGAATCTCACTATTTTGCACCGGTCTCGAACTTCTGGTCTCTAGCTATCCTTCCTCCTTGGCCTCCCAAAGGGCTGAGATTACCAGTGTAAGCCACCGTGCCTGACTAGATTGATTGATTGTTGCTGGGCTTTCTCATTGGTCTGCAATCACGTAATGTGTTCACTAGTCTGAGATGGTCCCGGGGGGATAGATGGTTTTTCTCCATCTCATGCTCCTTTTTACCCTTTAGTACACTAGTCCTAGACTATCTCCTGGTATAGGCAGGGTTTAAACATAGCAAGAAGTATACAAAGAAGTACACAAAGCATTTGTGGCCTAAACTTATAACAGGAACCTTGTCACTTCCACCTCATCCTTTTGGCCAAAATAACTCATGAGACAAACCCAAATTCAAGATAATCCCAAATTTAAACAGTGGAGAAATAAATTTTATCTCTTAATGGGAAGAGATACAAAGTCACATTGAAAGAGGCATGGATAAAAGAAAGTGGGATGATTCAGGCCATTTTTGTAATCAATATAGTAAAATATTCTTTCAGTTGTCAATGATAATATTTGAGGGATATGTTTTCATGTTGATGTAGCCTAACTTTGATGTTACTCTGATATCAGCTTTTCATGAGCTGATTTCTATTCCACAGGACATACTCTTTTGGCCACTGGATGGTCAAGATATAGAGTGAAGTGACTAGTGGTAAGGTATTTGGTTGTCTTAGGTGTCCAGTACCTATTGACCCAATGTTCTATAAGATCAGTCTTCTCTGTATCTCTCTAAATTTTAGGGGGATAGAATTTTTCTCATTAATAGCAGAGATATGTAGAAAATACAATATTCAAGCTTAGATTTATCAGAAGATTATTCAAATTATCTCACTTAAGAGATTCTGGATCTGTTTAAATTCACTGAAAGTCTGGATTAAATATTAGCTTTTCTATTACAGACATACCAAATTTCAGCTATGCTTCATTATGACTCAGTTTCTTGGCACATGCTAAAAAGCACCCCAGTGACCCAGTGCAAATGAATGTAGAACATATCACAGACCCTGCTTGGGTCAAAATGTCTCCACCTCCTCTCTACCTTATCATTCTATTTTTTCCCCTGAATAGGATATACCCCATATTGATATTCAATACAGATACTGAGCATGTAATTTATTATGTCAAACCGAGAAATGCCTGTGGTGATACAGGTTTTTATAGCTGTGGTTTTCTTGAGCTCAAATTGCTTTGAGTATCTATGTGTTGGCAGAAAGTTCGAAGTAGGATGGATACAGAAACCATGAGTGGACAAAAGACACCTTTAGAAACTACAAACCAGCAACCAGAAAGCCTTTTAGCTGTAAGTCAGCAGACTTTTATGTCAAGCTTGGCTGACTAATTATTGCTTATAATTTGCATTAGGATTAATTAACTAATTAGAGAGGAATGTCTGAAGGCAAAGTTATGGCTCTGCTTGTCAAGCTGAGGACTGTAATTATTCTGATATTTTTAATTATAATCAGCTGCTGAATGAGTATTACATTGTCAGCTACTATCGCTGAAACTAGGCTGGGCAAAGGGGCTGAAGGAATTATGGGGACTTGCAACTGTTCTTTCTACTAGCAAGGGAAAGGTATGGCCCAGCCATCCGGAGGAAGAAAAGCTAGCAACAGCAACTTTAAAAGTGCACGTAGAACTGGGTAAACCACAACAACCCAGGTTGGTTTGCCAGTTAAAGACTGAAGCAGAAACTTCTCCAAATCAGAATGAGAAAACCAGCCTCGTGCTCACTTTTTCATTGGCAAGAAGCCTTGTGAGATGATCATACTAATGGAATGAACTTAGCCAACTTGACTTTTTTTTTTTTTTAATGAATACTGGTATTAGCTTCCTGGAGTTCTGTGTAAATTGTTTGCTATAAAATTGGGCTTATATGACTTTCTGCTTTTTCCCTGAATGGCACATTGGGAGACTTAGTATGCATGTCCTGGAAACTGCTATGAGTGTGCCAAAGAAAATTACTAATATTAAATAAATGTGCCTAGCACATGGTACATAACCAGTAAAAATGTACTGAATGAATTGTGACATATTGTTATATAATACACAAGAACTAGCAAATGCAGGTGTACTGCCACAACTGCCAATTTCACAAGATATCTGGGGATTTCTGCTAAAATAACAGAAATAAAAATGAAACCTTTTATCTCAGACATGGTATTTAAATAATTGTCAGAAATACAATAAAAAAGAATACCTCCAAATAATTCATTGAAAGATAAAACATGGTAACTTTTCCCTGTTGCCTAAAGAGCTTAAATCTTCTCTGTTCTCTTTAGATAATTACAACAAAGAAACTGAGCATAAGTGATGTTAAAGGTTCCAAATGACTTACAAACTGGCAAAGGCCTGCAGATTTAATGTCAAGGCACTACACAAATGTTGTGCTGATTTCTTTTCTTTTTAAAAATGCACAGGAGTGAATTCACAGATTCTCAATCACACAGACACTCTATGAGAATCAGCAGTGTTTTCTTTGAGAATGTGGTTTAGGAATGAAGAAAGTCATTTAGCCCTTCATTATTGCAAAAATGCTCTGCATTAAGCAGTCTCTCTTTTCCTATGTTGTACAGAGGGGACATATAAGGGGACATGCTGTTCATAAAATCATAGTCTATTAGGACCAGGAAGAGACCTTTGAGAGAGACAGCAATGTGTGTAGTGTTTTAGAGGATAGGTACCTTAGTTAACAAACTCTTCCATAGCTTTTATCTTGTGCCAGGCATTGTTTGAAGCATTCTCCAATGACCTTGTAAGGAGCCCCCACATCACTCAGGCATAAGGATTAAGGAACTTGACCAAAGTAACACAGCTAGCATGTGGTGGAGCTGGGAATTGAGCCCCACCTAAGAGGCCATGCTCCTCACAGCTGTGATGCCAGTACCTCACATGGTGTGACTTAAATCCTGACCTCTCGCAGTCCTCTGTGTCTCCATCTGTTAGTAGGAAATAATAATAGTACTTGCATCATAGTGTTGTTGGGAGGATCCAATTCATTTCACATAGATCTGTAAATACATGCTTAACACATGTGTCATTTAGCTAGATATCAGGTTCAACCTCCCAATTTTGCACATGAAGTATCCAAGGAACAGAGGTTAAGTGACTTGCTCAAGGTCACTACAGCAGCAGATACTTTGATTCTGCTAAGAGGAGAATGCTGGACACTTGATTCTCAGTCCAGCACTCTGTCCACTGTCTACATCATGGCTCTCAGAGTCACTAACTTGTCTTCCAATTTGCTTGGGACTTTACTGGTTTTAGGATTGACAGGCAAAATCAATAGTTGGTCATTGTACTTCTCATGTAATTTTACTCTGCAAAGCACACGTAGTCTTGCCTTTTTCTCTAACATCTGATTTCTTGGGGAAAAGTTTCCTGGGCTTGGGAAGGCCACAGACAATTTTTAGTGTCTTTATACCAAACATTGGTGAGAAAAGCTCTATATAATGATGTGCAAATCTCTTTACTATCTTAAAAAATAAAATTGGCTGATTTTTGTCACTGCTTTTATTGAGTATTCCTGTGTTGACATAATATAAATAAAATATCATAGGAGTTAGAGCAACATGATATCACTTTAATTACATACTGCTTTATATTTTCAAAATGATTTCCAGTGCTTTATCTTACTTGGTCTTGTTTTGTTTTTACCATGTTCTATTTCCATTTTATGAATGGGGAGACAAGGGCTCAGATAGTGGTGACTTGCTTAAAGTCACAAACCTGGGCCTCTCACTCAAAGCTTAGTGCTTTTTTGCTATCCTTTACTAGTACACGGTAGGATTTTATAATAAGGGGTAATTTCCCTTCGGGGAAATGTTCAATCAAGAGATGGGACAAGAGTAAGGCAGGTATCTTGGTGTAAAATTGAAGGAGTCATCAAAAAACTGAGCAATCAGGATAAATAACATTTTAGTGTACTACTTGAGGAAATAAAAATGCATGCCAAAAAATCCATGATGGACAAAATATCAACATTTTAAATAAAGACAGGCCAAACCTCTACTTGTGCAACCTTGCCTCACCCACCTTGCCCTAATCTTGGACTTGCACACAGCTTCATTTCCCATGATGGAGGAAAATCAAGTACCTTAGCGCACTGGAATAGAAATTCAGTTAACCCTGTTTCCCCAGAGTTCAACAAACCTACCTTGTGTAATTTTCATTTATATTCTAACTTCTTTCCTTCTTAGAGCATTTTCCTCTGTGTCAATAATTCCTAATAATACATATAAGAGCCAGTCTTATTCTGGAGTTACCTATGGGTCATTCTCCAGAGCCTGGACCTGGGAGAAAAATGTGTTTCCTGTCCTCACTTAGGTCCCCCGTAAACACAGCTCACCTAGCATGGGCAGGTCTGTGTTAATAGTTCTGGTGACCATTAGCACAGGTGAAAGAGATTGTGGTGGATGATTGGGGCTGACTCTTGGGAGCATGTGCTGTGGTTGGCACTGCAATGACAGCACTCCCAGGGCCAGGGCATTGAGGCACAAGGAGGGTCATCTCCATGGTAGTGGTAGCAGCTCCCCAGGCTGCAGGTTCTTTCAGATGTTTATGATTTGGGGCCTGCCTTACAAAAAATGCTTCTGCTCCAAAAGGAAGTAGTGTAGGGGCTGGCTGACTGTTCTTTATTAGAGAACATCTGTGGGGAGTATTTGAAGTAAACTTCTCTGGAAAAAGTGTACACGTTTACGCTCTGGCATGCCATTTGCATCACACTGGCTCTTCTACAAAATATGTTCAAAAAATCTCAAGCTGGCTGCTTTATTTCTTCCTCACCAGTCAGCATTCTTTTGCTTGAAAGGGCTTTCATCTACAAGGCTGCCGATACCCACTCACTTCCCCCACCCCTGAGGAATCAAAAGCCACTTCGTCAAGCTCAGGCATCAAAATGAACAAAACATAATGAGACTGTCAATGTTCAGTGACTAATGTGGGTTTATTGCCATGATGCAGATACGGAAGACAAGTGTGGACATACCTGTAATTGTTTCTAATAACAGCAGGCAGATTAACATTTTTTTTGATTATATGATTAATGAAAATAGAGCAGAAATGAGAAATGGGGCAGAAAAACTTAGAGGTATTTTCACCTGTGAAGAAAACAGATTCTTTATTCCCAGAGCACCAAATAAAAGGAAAAATGCCAGGGTAAGGGTTATTCTTGGGGGAGAAACACAGAAAAGGGAAGAGAAGGCACGCATACCCATGAGCGCTCGCGCGCGCGCGCGTGCACACACACACACACACACACACACACACTAATAATCCAGACAAAAAGGGAACCAAGGAGAACAATAGCTCTCCGACCTCCACATTTGGATGAAAAGAATATTGAATAACTTACAAAGGTAGAACTCACAGCTCCTATGAATTTTTATTGTACTTGCGATAGAAACACATAAGCCAGGACCACCTCTCTTATCAGGCATGGCACTGAAAGGAACTGTTTCATGTCAGTGAATATTTCAGGAAATGGGTGTTTTTTGTCTGTTTGTTTTCAGGTGTTCAAACAATAAATTGATTCTTTGATCATGACATAGAATTGATTGATCATTCCTGAGACTCCTGACCAGCTATAGCAGTTACTCTCTTGTGCTATCAGTCTGTGGTGACATCTTCAAGGTCTATTTACTTGTACAGAGTTTTTGCCCCTATGCTAAGTGACCCCAGACTTGGGTGCTTTTCCATGAAACACCTTCTGTCCATTGCAGTCATTTTTACATTCCCTTTGTTGACTGCTATCAGTGTCCTCAACATTTTATCTGCTGTCAACAGTACTGAGATTGCATCTGACTCCGTTAAGTCTTCCTAGCAGTCTTATCTCTTCTGATGCATTCTTTTCCTCTGCTGTGAGCTAGGATGCCAGGCTACTGCGCCTTCTAAATTTGTCTAAAACGAAGCACCAAGAAAGGGAGATATATATACATATATATATATATCTCCCCCCATCCCTCTCCCTCCGTCTCTCGCTCTCCCCATCCCTCTCCCTCCTCTCCTCTCTCTCTCTCCCCCCACTTCTCCTCCTTCCTCTCTCTTTCCCTCCCTCCATATATATGTATATATATACACATACATATACATATATATATACATATACATATATTTGTATGTATATACATAAACATATGTATATATACGTATATATGTATGCATATATACGCATACATATGTATATATACATATATACACATATGCATATACACACATATGATCCATATACATATCTATCTCTCTCTCTAAAATGTGAATAAGCATCAGGTATGAGTTTAAATTCCTGAAGTCTTCCCCCCGACCCTCACAATATACTACTTTTTCACTGTACTCCAGACAGCTGAGATTGCTAGAGAACTGAGTTACAAATGAGTGAAGTGTCTTCTTTTTTTGAGAAAGAGTTTAATAGACATGAGGCCAGCCATGCCACATGGGAGATGAAGCTCATATTCAAATCATCTCATTGAAAACTCATGAATTAGGAGTTTTGCATAGGCAGTTTAGGGGAAGGGGTGGGGTAGCCAGTAACAGATGCTTGCTGCTGGTTGGTTAGGGCAGAGTTGAAATCATAAAGGGTCATCAAAGTTGTTTTTGCATGTCATCTCCCTAAGGTCATTGTAAACATCAGAGTGGCAGGGACCTCTGCCTTACAAATGTTTACATTTCTTACACTATCCAGAAATGCCACCTTATACCTATGTGGAATTTCGTGAAGTTGACAATGACTGAATGTGCTACTTAAGACTTTCTAAGACTCAGTTTCCTCAATTATAATTTAATGGATTTGGGGCCTATGAATAATTTCTTAGATAATTGATAAAAAACAGTAACTGATAAAAATAAGGTAACCATCTGAAAGTGTAAGGATAGTGAGTCTCTTTTCCTCCTTCTGAGATTATATCCATCTTAATTCTTATTGCTAAAATAGCCTTTCTCTGAGGAGGTGATGATGCCAACAGATGATTTTTAAAATGTCCTTACTATGACAAAGTAATACATTAGCAACCCTATGTCAGGAATTTGTTTATATTTGTTTGTATATATGTGTATACATATACATATATATATGTGTTGTGTGTATGTGTGTGTATATATATATATATATATAATGTGAATAATCATCAGGTCATGAGTTTAAATTCATGAAGGCTTCCCCCCACCTTCAGACAACCCTATGTAATTTGTTTCATTTCACCAAAATTGAAATGAAACAAATTACATTTGTCAAAATTTAAGAGCGTTGAACAAAAATCCAATCATACCATTCTACACATTTATGAATCTGTCTTTAAATAAATTGAACCATATTAATTCAACACTATAGTAGAAATTGAATATGTAAATAAGTTTAAGAAGGAGTAAATTTCTATAGGCGTAATCCCTAGTACATACTTAAAACAAGCAGAATTTCAGGAATAAGGGGAAGACAGAACTTACTTTTTGCAGTTGATCTTGTGAAATTCACCTATACTTTCCAGGCTTGTTCACTAGTTCCTCAGAAAGTCAGAATATTGGCCCAACAAGTCTTTGGAGGCTGGAGGACAACTCTTATGCTTCTCTAAACATTCTTCCTTCATATTCCATGTCCTATCCCAGACCCTCTCCACTCCAGCTACCAGTTCCAAAGAAGAAGAAAAAAGATAAAAAGAATGGAGTAAAGTTGAAAGGAGGTAAAAGATAATTTTCTTAACCTTTTGGGTATCTGCAGGTAACCTTGCTTGAATCTCTAGTCTAGGCATTTTATTTCCTCTTTCACAATGTCCTTAGTTTGTAGACATTTATGTGTGGCTCAGTGACAGTTGAGACATGGGATAGCCATACTCAAGGTGGGACAGAACAACCCAGCAAAGACAATTCATTTTTCCCCTATTCTTTCTGTTGTCCTCACAAGGATATGAATCATGCATACCTCTGAGGCTGCAGGAGTAAAGTCTTCATCTTCTTTCTGTCTTCTTTGTTTTATTGGCCACAGCTTACCAAGAATCGTGCACCTGAAACCAGTGACTTCTGTAGCTGCTGGCAAAGCATGTTTCTCTTTATTTTCAGAAGACTGTGAGGGGATGGAGCATAAAACTGAGTGGCAGGGTCAGCTCAGGAGCCCACGTGGCTGTAGCCATTGCCTCTGCTGTTGAGAGGACTCCTGAGCAGTGCCTGGGATATTACTCTCCTCTCCAGTAGTTCGGGACTGAGTGCTCAGAAAGATCTTGAAATCATTTAGAGAAAAATCTGTGCCATTGTCAGGGAACATTTTACTGGACTTATTGTCTTTCATGACTTTCCCACCCTTCATTTAGAGAGCTGCCAGTTACGACATTCATCCATGTATTCATTCAATACATAATTGTTTAGTATGGAATGTGTGCTGTACTGTATTAGATTCTAGAGATTCAGATATAAACTCCTGCCCTTGAGGAATCCATAGTCTTGTAAGACCCAGACAGAAGCAAATACTCAAGAATGCTAAAATTGGTTAAAGGGTAAGCATGACTCCTACACTCTGCTATATATGCATGGACAGGTGTGTGTACACGGTAAGTGACTCTACCTGGGAAGAGGTGTAAGCAAGCAGGGCAGATGTCATCAAGAAGGTGACAATGAAATTGAGGATTAAACACTGTAGGATTTTGTGTCATTCAAAAAAGATGCGAAGGAAATTGAGGACAGAAGGAACAGCATCTGTGGAGGTCTGGAAGTAACTGTGAATAGGTGATTGTGGCTGGACTATTGGATGTGGGTTAGTTTGGGTTAATGGGGAATGATGCTGAAAAAGGGGACATTTAAGGTCCCACGTAGTCTCACAGCTTCTCATTCCCATTAAGGAGACATGGTGAATTCATATACTTAGCTTGCCTCTATTTCCTCCCTCTCACCTGAATCTCAGAGGATCAGGAAATAAGAGGAGGAGAAAACTAACTAACATGGGCTATGTGTGCGATAGGTCAGTCACTGAACTGGCTCCTTTATATATGGTCTTAGTTAATTCTCAAAACAAACTAGGGAGTTATGAAATCATCACACTTGATCAGTGTGGAAACTGGGTCTTGACCAAAGCCATCCACTTAGCCTGACGGTCTTAAAATTTGACTCAGATCTGTGTGGATTTAAATAATCTCTCGAGGTCCTGTTGTTTCTGATGGCTACTTTCAAAAAAGATTCATGACCATCTTTCATAGAAATTGGATGAATTTTATAAACTTGGTGCAAAATGTGGGCTTTACCTCACAAACAGTAAAATGTCACTCAACCCACAGGACCAAGCAGTCTGTGAGCTCCAGCAGGACTACCAAGGGCTGCCACTGGCTGTTTGACAGCCCCTGGCAGGAACAGAGCCCATCAAGCATGAGAGAAGAAAGCAGCACATAGCCAGTTGCAAGCCCTGGAGAAGTATACCAAAATTGGGGAATTTGCATAGTAAAATTGAAAGCATATTTGCATTCAGGAATCAAACGCATGCATTACCACTGTCCTGGAAATAGGCTGACTCAGACCATACGACTAAATAAAAGAATAATGTTTACTCAGAACTGATGCACTTGTTTAAAAAGTTAATGTTTTAAGCTTTCTGCCTTCTAGCAAAACATTGCTAATCTAATTAGAGCTTTCCAACCCCACTTGGCCTGCAAGCAGGCCTGCAGTGCATTGACTGCTCACCAGACAGGATGGACCCTGGGCCCTTTCTGCTCACCCCCTCAGCTTAAAAAGTTCAGCTCAACCCTCCTTCTCATCTCCAAATGTTTTCTTCTCATTTCTAAGCCAGCCACTGGCACATTCCAGCACTTTGCACTCCCTAGAATCCCAGAAAGCAAGTTTATTTGGGTGATAGGTCTTCTCTCAAAGACATTCTTAGAATGCTGTGTGGTGAGCAGCTGATATCTAATTGCAAAGGCAAGGAGGTTTTAGCAAGAGTTGAGGGTTTTTACAATGTAGAGGCCACTTATGAGGAGGGTATCTTAAAAGCTTCCCCAACTCAAACTTCAGCAAGTTAGTTTATTGAAACTTTTTTTCCATTCCCAAGTTGAAGCTGGCTAGCTCTTTTTTTATTCACGGAACTAGAGGGTGGTAGCTAGAGAGGTTATGGATGATAAAGTTTAAGATTGAGGTGGAATTAATTAGTCGTAATCTCATTCTAAACCTAGTTTGCTTTTAATCATTCAAGATTCAGGAAGGAGTGAGCCCCAAGGGTGTTATAAAAAAATCATGAAATAAAAATATAAATGCAAGTCTGTGAAGGTTTTCTGCAATTTGCATAGAAAGGGAATTAGTCTGGCTGTAGAAGTGTCTGGGGATTCCAAATGAGAACATAGTATTTGGGGAGCTCTGCATTATTTCTCCCCAATTCCCACAGGGCTGAATTTGCAGATGATGAACAAATGAAGTGGAATTGGTATTAGGGACAAAACTCATGGAAATTTGAATTCAGCACTTCCACAGTTCCAGAGCCTGCTTCTACCCAATGATTACTTCATATTTACATATCCCATAGGGGGTCGTTGGTGGAGGTGTTGGCATTCCCACCTCACGGATACATCACATGGGACACGTAGTGGTTAAGTGGTTTGCCTAGGATCACATGGCTATTTCATACCAGAGATGGGATTAAAAACTTAGCAAATATGGTTTCCATAGACCTGAATTGCTGAGCTACTCACTGTAGGGAATCACTAAGATTTCTCATTTCTCCCTGGTTGTAGGGAAAGCAAAATCATAACCATCTTTTCTTCATCTCAGTTCCCCTCCACACATTTGAAAGGTTGCAGTATGTGTATTTAGTGACTCTAGGATGAGATACCCTGGGCCTGATGAGGCACAGTTCCATCTCTGCATCTCAGAACTCAGAGCTCAACTCTTTGACCATCTCTGAGGGCTGAGTAGCCTTATCATGTGTCCACATCCAAGGGTGCCCTTGGCTCCTGTGTTTGCAAATGCATAGGGTATCTTTGAGACAGAAGAACTTACTTTTTTTACTTTTTTTTCAATATTCCCTAGCATAGGCACCTGACATCAAGTTCAAGTAGGTAGGTTTAATTATCCTGGTGAAGAAGTATTATTAAACAGTGAAATCAGCAGTTTAAAAAAACAAAAACCAAGCAAGCAAACAAACCAACTCAGTGTGTTTGTGGCTCAGAACAAATACGGTGGAAGGCAACCAGCTTATTTTTTTCAAGCTGTTACTCAAGCATACTAATGTTGAGTGAATTTTTTTACATATACTGACTTAGTTCACTTGCTCATGGTTTGCTTGAGTCAGATTCTGTTGTGTCTTTTTTTTTTTTTGAGAAATAAAAGCTGTGACTCTATTTCCTAACTAATTTATTAAGTACACTCCACCTAAATGCAGTAGTTAACATTGCTACTATCTCCTGGATTAAATGCCACTCTGTACGATACTTTCATTGTAACTCAGAATTAAGCCATCACCCAGTTGCAATATATGGGAGATTATATTAAAAGTAGTGTTTACAGTGTGCTAACAGCCCCATAAAGATAAACATCAGAAATTCATTTGAAAGCCTAAATCATTGTGTCAGTTACATTTCCATAAATGGCTTCCTTATGTATTTGTCTATACTTCAGTGTGCATCTGTTTGCCAAGACTTTCAGCAGACCCTGTCATTGACTCATTCCAGGAAGAATGAAGGCATGGCCTGTGGATACAGAACAGTTGGTTCCACAGGCAACTTCTACTTCCCTTTGGTTTCTTTGCCAGACACATAGGGAAAGGAGACTCTTGCAATTTAGGAGCTGGGAAAATAACTCAACCATACTTCTCAATGTTGTGTAGAGTCTGGTTCTGTTTGTGCTTCTCCTAACTAGGAACTGAGTTGGTGAGGCAACTTACTGACTCACCTATCTGTGCTCCCATGCCTGAATCAAGAGGAAAAGATGATGTTGATGTAGAACACTCCGAGTGCCATGCCGACATTTCTCTAGGGAAGGGGCTGGGGGTGCTGGCTTTGGAGTCACTGAGACTTCGAATTCATCACCAATTCCATCACTTGCTAATCGTATAAGTTGCTTAATTATACAATAGAATAAGTTACTTGCACTTTCTGAGCTTCAGTTGCCTGATATTTCAAACGGGGCCATGAGGGTAACTATCTAATAGGGCATTTGTGAGAATTAAATAATCACATATATAGCACCTACCTCAGTGTTCCAAGTAAATGAAAAAAGTAACAAGTAAATGATAAATAAAGGTAAATTAGTATTATTATATTTGCCAACCTGGAGGACCACCTACAAGGCTGTTACAGAGAATAAATATGAAAATGCAGGCAAGAGCGTTTGGCACAACCCTTGATCTGTGCCTGCAGACTTTCAGGTATGACAATAGAAAAAAAATTCAAACTCAATTTGTGGATTTTAATTAGTCAGTAAAATAAACTATATCTCTATTTGCTATAAGGTTGCAGGTGTGGGATTCTACTTTAAACGCCCTTCTCATTTCTATTTGTTGTTTCTTTGTTCTGACACATGCTGGGTAGATGGGCGCATTTCCAAAGCTGAAATGTCTGGATTTGGTCAAGAATCAAAACTTTGTCTGTAGTTTATCTTCTGATCACTCAGTTTATCCCAGGAGAGTAAAGACCACCCCAAGACTTCAATTTTGGCATTCAAGTAACTGGCAGCCTCTAAAGATGAGCACCCAGGTACCAGGTATATATAATTCTTGATGCATAAATATATACACAGGCAGAAAGCCAGAATTCCTAGCTTATGGTGAGTCAGCCTGAGCCTCAAAGGCTAACAGGACTGGGAGGTACTTTTCCTGCAGAGCGTAGATGCCCCTAGGTTGGACTTTGATAGGATTTTCAATCTAAGCCCTTTTTTATCAGGTAATGATGTCATCTGAAATTTCTACAATATATTCTTTTCAAAGATCTTTCACATGCAATATTGCATTACAACGATTCTGTGATAAGCAAGGCAAAGACTTGTTCTCCCTTTACCTTGAGAAGAAAATATTGGTCCAGAGAAATTAAGTGATACTATGCACACATTGAGTTATTGACAGTTTGGATTATGTAGTTAGGAAGGATACTTGAGGAGAGATTTGCTCTGGAATGGTTATCAGTCAAAGAGGGGTCTCTTTTTCTCTCTGGGAGGGGAACCTCTTATAAAATGAGGGCTTTAGATGAGGTTGCTCTTGTGGTTCTGTGGCTCTTACACATTGCATTGTTGTTTCCTGATTTCCAGCCCTTCTTGCCTACCTCCAGGATCCTCAGTTAGCTTGTGATTTTCAGTTCTGATGGGAAATTCTTCCTTGGCTCTAGGCCTACCAACTGCAGTCAATATTGCTACCTCTATGAAACGGTTCTCACATTTATCTGTGGTGCTTGTAAAAAATAGACTAAATTTGACAACACTTAAGAAACTGATAGTAGTGTGTGTGTGCGTGTGCACGTGTGTGTGTGTGTGTGTGAGTGTGCGCATGTGCTGGTTGAATGGTTGGTTGAGAGTGAATTTAGTGGTGTGCTGGACCAGTGCATAATGGCTTGCAAGAACTTACTGAGCACATCTTTTGCCATCATCACATTCTGTGACAGGTTATCTTGAAATTGATTATGGCAGGAGTTTTCACCCCATGGAAATTAGCAAGTACTACAAAATAAGACTCCTCAAAAAAAAGCTGGTTATGACCAGGTGCAGTCGCTCACGCCTGTAATCCCAGCACTTTGAGAGGCCAAGGTGGGTGGATCATTTGAGGTCAAGAGTTGGAGACCAGCCTGGCCAACATGGTGAAACCCCGTCTCTACAAAAGCTACAAAAATTATCCGGGCATGGTGGTACATGCCTGTAATCCCAGCTACTCAGGAGGCTGAGGCAGGAGAATTGCTTGAATCTGGGAGACAGAGGTTGCCAAGATCATGCCTGCCACTGCACTCCAGCCTGGGCAATAGAGTGAGACCCTGGCTCAAAAAAAAAAAAAAAGCTCGTTAGTTATTAAATATTTACTAGCACACCATTGAGTGGTTTCGTTGAATTCTAGCCACACACTTAGCTCTCAGATAATTCAGTCTAGTGCTTATAAGTCATGAGTGGAACACTTAGGTAGAAATAGAAATGTTATGACTAACAACCTTGATTGCTCCACTTTAGTTTTCCTACTAAAATAGAAAAAAAAAATGCAATGTATGCTTTCACCTTTCTGAGAAGAATTAATTATGTATATATTTTATTTCTAGCATATGTTGCAGCTCCTTGAGCACCTACTGTGTTCCCAGTGCCATACTAGTGAATTTTTTAAGAAAGCTCTCATACTTTTGAAACATGCATAAAATTCCAGAGTCTTTCATTCCTTGGAAATTTCATGGAATCGAGGGAGATTACATGTAATGGAAACATAACAAGGAAGGGGGAATGATACCAGATGAGGTTTGCCTTGTAGGCAGATCCAAATAAACGACTTGTATTTAATTTGAAATTTAATAGGAAGCGCTTGTACAACCTCAAACAGAGAAGGCAAGTGTTCAGATTTGTATTTCAAGATCACTGTGGTTGCTGTGTGAGGACTTATTGTAGAGGGCAAAAGGGAAAGCTGGGTAGCGAAACTAATTTTCCTTAAATTTTTTCAAAGAAAAACCTTCTAAAATTCCCTTTGGCCCTTTTATGAACAAAGTTCCTCTTTACAACTGCAAGAATGCAAATCTTTGAGTCAAACACTGGGGAAGAATTGCATCACTGGAGAATAGGTAAAGTCACCTCAGAAGCAATGTGGTATAAAATGTATTTTTATAGTACTGTATTTTTCAAGATACCTAGTTTTCTCTGACCATAAAGTTCAAACCTTAGAATTCAGGTTGAAATACATTCAACTAGCATCATCTAAGAGAACTTTCTACAATGATGAAAATATTCTGTATTTGCATTCTCCAATGTGGTAGTTCTTCACATGTAGCTTTTGAGTACTTTAAATTTGGCTGGTGTGACTGAGGAGTTTGATATTTAGATTTTATTAATTAAATTTAAACAGCCACACGTGGCTTCAGGCTGTTGTATTACACAGTGCAGTGTTAGACCAGGTATGTCTCTGACCATATAAGTGACCTCTCTGACAACATAAGAATACTTTCCTGTTAGGGAGGTGACAATTAAATGATACACATAAAAGCAGAGAGCTTGGTGCCTAGCAGCTCTCGGGAACAATGGAAGCTGGATTCGGTAGAGCACTGGGTAGGAGTGAACTGCTTTATGAGAGCCAATTGTGGACATCTCTTTCCAACTCCAGATTCATTGACATCACATGTGGTCATAGTAGGAATAGATATACCATGAAGATCAGCACCTAGTACAAATTAGGGCTCCCCACCCCTCTACTAAACCCGAGAGACATTTAAACATTAACCAACCCACTACTGGTTGGATGCATTTACAAAGTTATTTTAGTATTTCCACTATCGCACAAACAAATAATCATCTTAAGCCTTTATTTCTTACAAACTAGAACGGTAATTTTTCAGTAATTCTTTTTTAAATTCTTTTCACAGTACTATTTTATTCTTCTCTTCCTTTCCTTACCTGACTTTCACGGACATGTTTGCTTCTGTATTTCTGCTGCCTCAAAGAAGCCTCTGCTTGAGGAAGACTTTGCATCTTTGTCTTTCCTTCCTTTTTCCTTTTGCTTCAACACAGTCTGTAAACTTTTGGTCATTTGTTTGTTTACTCATTCTCTATCACAAGAAATGGAGCCAGACAACCACACAACTTAGTCACAATGACATATTCAGAAATAAGACCAATATGTCCTCTCTCCACACCCTTCCTGCGTTGGTGCTCTCTTCAGCCCTAAGCTTTTGCATCCTTCAGCAAAATGTTTTATAAAATGTTGCAACTTAATCTCTGCTTTGCTCCCATCCTCCTATTTCCAGTCATTCTAAGTGATGCTTCATCTGCAAACTAGATTAGAAAGATTCTTTATTTGTATTGAGGGTGACTTTCTTTTCCCGGCAACATGTTTCTAAGGTAACTGCCCTAAAAATTGAAATCCCAAAACCCCATCTCAGCCTGGGACTTAGTAAAACTTCTGCAGATAGTTTATTGCTTAAAAAGCTTAAAGTAAAGGTGGTACTGAATGAAGACCCCTTGCTTTCCAAACTGCTCAGAGCCCATATTGACTGGTGAGGTCTGATCTCTACCAACAGATAGTTCTAAGTAACTTCACCAGTATGATCCCTTTGAGTAGATGCTAAGAAAGTCTACCTCCTTGGTGTTCAAAACATTAAAACTTATTTTTTTAAGTGGTGGAATTGTTTTCTTCAAAGATAATTCCATGGAATTACAGTATATAACACAAGCAAAAACTTAGTTTTTTCTGATTGTGGTGTGTGCAGCAAATCTATCTGAGAGACAGGGGGCTTTAAAAAGTACTATTGGAAGAATCAAATTTATTTATTTATTTATTTTAAAAACAAAGTCTTGTTCTGTCACCCAGGCTAGAGTGCAGTGATGCCATCATAGCTCACTGCAGCCTCAAATTCCTGGTGTCAAGTGATCTTCCTGCTTCAGCCTCCTGAGTAACTAGCTCGACAGGCAGGTACCACCATGCCTGGTTAAAAATTTATTTTTTAAAAAGCAGTTCTATTCTTATCATATTATACATTTATTCTGTTGATAGAAGTCTTTGTAAACTACACTATACTATATTTTCTCTTTTAAAAAAACTTTAAGTCTTGGTTTCTCTGGCTAATACTTTACATAACAATTGAGATCAAATAGGTTTAAGAATTCCTTTCCTATCATGCATAATTTTTTAAACCCTGTAATTTTGTGGTGAAATACAGCAAAATTTGCAAACGTTGTTTGTACCTTTATAATGTCCCTTGCCATGTAGTGTTTCACATATAGAAAACAGTTTATTTAATAAGCTGTGTGACCTCAATATTGATATTAAGTTATTGCTGCAAATAAGGGTACAAACAAAAAATCCCATATTTTAACAGGACTTCAATCCTCAATGGCTTCAGGATAATCCCCTGGGGGAAAATAAGCAATTTCAAGTGACCTAAGATTTAAATCTTAAAAGTTTACAGTATACATACATATTTTTTAATTTTATTTTTTTATTGCATTTTAGGTTTTGGGGTACATGTGAAGAACATGCAAGATTGTTGCATAGGTACACACATGGCAGTGTGATTTGCTGCCTTCCTCCCTATCACCTATATCTGGCATTTCTCCCCATGCTATCTCTCCCCAATTCCCCACCCCCATCCCTCTCCTATTTCCTCCCAACAAACCCCAGTCTGAGATGCTCCCCTCCCTGTGTCCATGTGTTCTCATTGTTCAACACCCACCTATGAGTGAGAATATGTGGTATTTCATTTTCTGTTCTTGTGTCAGTTTGCTGAGAATGATGGTTTCCAGGTTCATCCATGTCCCTACAAAGGACACGAACTTCTAATTTTTTATGGCTGCATAATATTCCATGGTGTATATGTGCCACGTTTTCCCTGTCCAGTCTATTATTAATGGGCATTTGGGTTGGTTCCAGGTCTTTGCTATTGTAAATTGTGCTGCAGTGAACATTTTTGTGCATGTGTCCTTATAGTAGAATGATTTATAATCCTTTGGATATATACCCAGTAATGGGATTACTGGGTCAAATGGAATTTCTATTTCTAGGTCCTTGAGGAATTGCCACACTGTCTTCCACAATGGTTGAACTAATTTACACTCCCACCAGCAGTGTATAAGTGCTCCTATTTCTCCACATCCTCTCCAGCATCTGTCTCTAGATTTTTTAATGATCACCATTCTAACTGGCATGAGATGGTATCTCAATGTAGTTTTGATTTGCATTTCTCTAATGACCAGTGATGATGAGCATTTTTTCATATGTTTGTTGGCCTCATGTATGTCTTCTTTTGTAAAGTGTCTGTTCATATCCTTCACCCACCTTTGAATAGGCTTGTTTGTTTTTTTTCTTGTAAATCTGTTTTAGTTCTTTGTAGATTCTGGATATTAGCCCTTTGTCAGATAGGTAGACTGCAAAAATTTTTTCCCATTCTGATGGTTGCCAATTCACTCTGATGACTGTTTCTTCTGCCGTGCAGAAGCTGTGGAGTTTATTTAGGTCCCATTTGTCTATTTTTGGCTTTTGTTGCCAATGCTTTTGGTGTTTTGGTCATGAAGTACTTGCCTATGCCTATGTCCTGAATGGTTTTGCCTAGGTTTTCTTCTAGGATTTTTATGGTATTAGATCTTATGTTTAAGTCTTTCATCCCTCTGGAGTTAATTTTAGTGTAAGGTGTCAGGAAGGGGTCCAGTTTCTGCTTTCTGCACATGGCTAGCCAGTTTTCCCAACATCATTTATGAAACAGGGAATCCTTTCCCCATTGCTTGTTTTTGTCAGGTTTGTCAAAGATTGGATGGTTGTAAATGTGTTGTGTTGCCTCCGAGGCCTCTATTCTGTTCTCTATATCTCGGTTTTGGTACCAGTACCATGCTGTTTTGATAACTGTAGCCTTGTAGTATAGTTTGAAGTCCAGTAGTGTCATGCCTCCCTCTTTGTTCTTTTTGCTTAGAGTTGACTTGGCTATGTGGGCTCCCTCTTTGTTCCATATGAAGTTTAAGGTGGTTTTTTCCAGTTCTGTGAAGAAGGTCATTGGTAGCTTGATAGAGATAGTGTTGAATCTGTAAATTACTTTGGGCAGTGTGGCCATTTTAACAATACTGATTCTTCCTAACCATGAATATTAAATGTTTCTCCATCTGTTTGTGTCTTCCCTTATTTTGTTGAGCAGTGGTTTATAGTTCTCCTTGAAGGGGTCCTTTACATTCTTTGTTAGTTATAATCCTAGGTATTTTATTCTCTTTGTAGCAATTGTGAATGGCACTTTGTTCTTGATTTGGCTCTCTTTAAGTCTGTTATCAGTGTATAGGAATGCTTGTGATTTTTGCACATTAATTTTGTATGCTGACACTTTTGTATCAGTTTCAGAGTTTTTGGGCTGAGACAATGGGGTCTTCTAGATATACAATCATATCATCTGCAAATAGAGACAATTTGACTTCCTCCTTTCCTATTTAAATACCCTTTATTTCTTTTTCTTGCCTGATTGCTCTGGCTAGGACTTCCAGTACTATATTGAATAGGAGTGGTGAGAGAGGGCATATTTTTCTAGTGCCAGATTTCAAAGGGAATGCTTCCAGTTTTTGCCCATTCAGTATGATATTGGCTGTTGGTTTGTCATAAATAGCTTTTATTATTTTGAGATACATTCGGTCAATACCGAATTTATTGAGGGTTTTTAGCATAAAGGGTTGTTGAATTTTGTCAAAGGCCTTCTCTGCATTAATTGAGATAATCATGTGGTTTTTGTTTTTGGTTCTTTTTATGTGGTGAATTACGTTTATAGACTTGTGTATGTTGAACCAACCTTGTAGCCTACTTGATCATGGTGGATAAGCTTTGTGATGTGCTGTTGCAATTGGCTAGCCAGTATTTTATTGAAGATTTTTCCATATATGTTCATCATGGATATTGGCCTCAAGTTTTCTTTTCTTGCTGAGTCTCTGCTGGGTTTTGGTGTTAGGATAATGTTGGTCTCATAAAATGATTTGGGAAGGATTCCCTCTTTTTGGATTATTTGGAATAGTTTCAGAAGGAATGGTACCAGCTCCTCTCTGTATGTCTGGTAGAATTTGGCTGTGAACCCATGTGGACCTGGGCTTTTTTTTTGTGTAGTAAGCTCTTAATTGCTGCCTCAACTTCATACATCGTTATTTGTCTATTCAGGGTTTCGACTTCTTCCTGGTTTAGGCTTGGGATGGTGCAAGTGTCCAGGAATTTATCCATTTCTTCCACGTTTACTAGGTTATGTACATAGAGTTGTTTGTAATCTCTGATGATGCTTTGAATTTCTGTGGAATCTGTGGTGATATCCCCTTTATCATTTTTTATTGCATCTATTTGATTCTTCTCTCTTTTCTATTTTATTAATCTGGCTAGTTGTCTGTCTATTCTGTTGATCTTTTTGAAAAACCGGCTCCTGGATTTATTGATTTTTTGAAGGTTTAATAATATGGAACACTTCACGAATTTGTGTGTCATCCTTGTGAAGGGGCCATGCTAATCTTCTCTGTATGATTTCAATTTTTGTATATGTGCTGCTGAAGCAAGCACTACAGTATATTTTTGAAGATTGGCATCCATGCCTCTCTATCTTTTCCTTTTATATATTCATGTTATAATTTTTGCCATGAGTGAGTAATGTCCTTAACAGACAATTGGTCATGACATATAATTTTCATAAAGAAAAAACAAGTTAATATCACTAATACTAAAATAAAAAGGATTACTATATTTTTCCAGATTGTTTTGTATCTAATGATCCCATAATTCAGGTAGATTCATATGTCACTTCACCAGGACTATTTTATCAAATGCCCTCTTTGGGCTAGGAACCTCAGGACCATGAGCTTTGCAAGGGCTTGCTAAAATGTTTGAGCTCAAAAAAGAAAATATATAAACCTTAAAATACAATTTTAAAAAAATCCCCTGCTAAGTTAAAATGACTAACTGTTGAATCATATATCTTCTAAAGCTATCATTATGTTAACTAATTTCATGTCACTTTTCTACAGTTACATGTCAATATAATAACCTTTAAAACAAAAAAATGAATTATTTATTCTTCATACAACTAAAGAAAAAATACAAAATTCATTAAGACAGTACAATAATATATTTAAAGTGGAATATTGATAATATTTAATATTTCCTGTGAAGCTGTATAAAACCTAAACGAGAATAAAACTACAGAAATCTTTTTAAAAGTTCTGCATATTTAGCAATTAATTCCCCATTTCAGGTTTATTAATCAACACAATTTCCAAAATAATCTGCTTTGAATATTGTCAGAGTCAAAGGTAACTTGGAAAAACACTCAAGAGTAAAAATGGTGGGTATTTAATATATCACTTATTCATAGCTGGAATAGACTCAGAACTGTTTCTGGATAATAATTTCACTTTGCCAAGTGGCACATCTATGGCCCACTATGTGAAAATAGGAAAGTTGTATTTGTAAGTTTTGTTTGTGCTTCTTGATTGATTTCTATAGTAAGAAATAAACTGCTCATTTCCTATCATTATACACATTCAGCTGGTTTCTCAGTGCTTATCAGAAACTCTGATGATAGAAATGATATTTATGGAGTATTGCAGGAAAAACCTATAGTCCATCTATCCTTCCAGATAAAAGATACCTGCAGTCAACAGCCGATGAATGGAATGTAATAGAGCTATCATTCACATGCAGCTATGGGTTTAAAAAAATCCGTCAACTCTCCTAAATTATACAAAAATATTTGCATATGTGAATATGTGTGATTTTCTAAAATAAAGGTCTATAGCTTTCATAATCTTCTCAAAGGGATTCATGTATTAAAGAAAAAATAAACCCTGCCTTAGATTCTTTCCTTGGAACCAGATGGTGTATACTTGATTGTGTTATCTAAGCCTCATTCTTCCCTTTTCTTATTCACTTACCTACTTCTTGGCCAAGAATCGGCCTATCTTAACTAGGTTTCAATTTTGAATCCAAAGTTTTGTAGGGATTTCCAGAAGTAAACTTATGAAATTTTTAATCTGTGTTTTTAAAGAAGAACCATTTGTGAAAATTCTTTCAGAGAGAATCTTTAGGAACGATTTCACTTCTACCACAAAACTGACAGTGTTTTCTTTTTTTCTGATAAAAAATCTGGAATCAGCTCTGAATGCCAAAAGCCATTTGAGGGCTCATACTACTTGCATAAGTTCTTGTTTCAACTTTCTACTCTTCTTGATATTTTCTTATTCTTAGTTAGATTTTTTACTTTTGTGTACCTCATTGATGTAAGCCTCCTCAAAGGAGAGCCAAGGGGGAAACAAACAAATATCCAACTAGCAAATGGGGAAATTAAATTTCAGCCAAGTAGCTACTCCAAAGTAACAGAACTTATCCCAGGCTGCTCATATGCCAGGCTTATTATTTTAATAGGTCACCTTATGGATGGCTCAAAGTATTGGTTATTGGTAAGCAATGCACCTTGAATGTACATCTTCAGGAAGCACTCCTATCCTCTAGTTTTTTCCCCAAGTTATAAAGCAACACCCCGTTTAGCTCTCTGGAAATATCATACTCTTACTTATAGGCAACATAATGACTACTCAATGTTTGTTCTCTATTTATTATAGTGTTTCTCTATTTAAAATAGTAATTTTGGGGTGCCAACAGAGTGTAAGACAAAAGGAGCAGTAGAAGAGCTTGGGTTGTATGTCTTTTGGTTTTTCTGCCTGTGCCCCCTCTTGCAAAGAGAAATAAAGTAGCATGGTCTCTAAGAATGTGAACTCTAGAGCCAAATAAATTATGCAGCCCAGCTCTGCAATGACTAGCTGTGTGACCAAGGGAAAGTTACTTGAACTCTCCGTACATGATAAAAAGGTGACTATCATTTACTCCATAAGGCTGTTGTAAACATTAAGGAGTTAACATATATGAAAGACTTACAACAGTGGCATATAGTAGGAACTCAGTTAAGTATTATAAGGTTACTACCAGGACTATGAATAGGTACTGCATCAACATTCTCAACTTGCAGAAAGAGATCCCACTGGAAGACATAGGAAAGTCAATTCTCTCTTCTACATGGAAAAAGAATTAGATTTAGTCTTTTACAAGACACTATATTTTCACCAAGCCAAAATACAATGGGCACAGAGATGGGCTTAAAACAATCTAGATGGCATTGGTGAATATAAATCAAGGCCAATGACTGAATTTCAAGCCATTACTCTGGTACTTGCCCAAACCTACTCTGAATGAGAACAGAAGGGACAGAGGGGACTGTGGAAGGAAGCTGTTGAAATTGCGTGCACAGAGTTATTGTTCCAACTTCGGAGGTTGGAGTGAAGCCACCTCAAAGATTTGACCTTGCATGTTTGTGATCCTAGGAAATTTCCCCAGCTTTAAAGTTATGCTTCAGGGAACAGAAAGAAGTAATGATTTTTGTATCTGTAAATAAGGCTGTTGCTATGTGTAAGTGGCAATGTTCCATAGACACAGCTATTTTCACTTTCTTGTGGTCCACCCATGAATTACAAAGCACAAAAGGGTGTTTCCTTTTCAGTTGAAAATAGCTTTTGGCAGAGTTATCTGACACAGTTTTTCAATGAGCCACAAGACCTGTCACCTCAATCATTTGGCTTTCCCTTTCATCCTCCTACAAAAGTGATTTGAAAGAGGGAGGGTAACTGATCAGATGAAGCTGAGATATGTGAGCATGTTAATAATAACCTGTCAACACCTGGAACAGCCAGATGCAAACACACTGGATTAGTGGTGAGGTGGGCTCCTAGAATGTTCATACCCTGATCCACTATAATCTCTGGGCAACTGTCACTCTTCCTCCTCCCATCCTGAGAACCATTTCTTCACCAGTATCATGAAAATCTGTAGCAAAAAGCAAATCCCTCACCCTCTTTGTAAGGATATAGAAGACACACAAATGATAAAAATTCACCCTTGGCCTCCTTAATTCCCCAAATAATTAATGAAGTTGCTCTAGAATATTCCTTATAGGGAGAAACATAATCAAACAATGATCAAATATTTCATAGGCATTTCAAAGCAACAAAGTCCAGATCTTAAAATTGGCCCTGCTGTAAGAGGAGATGCTCTGAGATACAGTTAAAATGGGCCACCTTAGCATTGTTCCAAACATTTTACTTATGTAAATTTAGACTTCCATAAAAGCCTCACAAGATCAATACCACTATTATCACTCTTTTAAAGACCAACAAACAAAGGCACTGAGAAATAAATAATCAAGCCCGTGTTTGCACAATAAATTAAGTGTTGGATGTGAGATTCACATCCAGGCAGTTTGGCTCCAGGCACTTCTCTCCACCATACGATGCCACCTCTGTGACAAACACAAAGCATCCATGGTGCTGAGTTACAGAGAGGCAATCGTAAGTGAGAATTTGCTGAGTCTTGTTCCCCTCTCATAGATCAACTATGGTAGAAGTATAGAAAGCCAGAGGTGTAAAATATGCTGGAAATCACTTAGGGCCAGAGACATCTTGCAGTTAGTTGGTGAGACACACAAAGCTCAACATCTGGGCTTCCTCTCTCCTTGTCTAATACCTCATCTCTCATATCATGGATGACTAATCAGCATGAATTTCACTGGGAAATATTTTTATAATATTCTTTCACCTCCTCTCCTATTCTTCCTGCTTCTGCATGGTACCCACTGCTCCTGCTTCTCCAGCGCTTCCTTCTTAGTGAAGTGACACACTGGAAGAATGGGCAGATGGTCAAGACACCAAAGTTTTTGAGTCCTGACTCTGATATTTTCCAGCTGTGTGAAACTAGGCAAAACTCCTTACCTCAGGGACCCTCTATTTTTCATCTATTAATATATATTAGTGTTAAAAACTGGCCTTTTATTGTGCCACTGGATTTTCTCAAGAATAAAGATTTCTGGGTCTCTGGAACTTTAAACTGTGGTTCATAGCCCAGCAGCAATGGCATCACTGGTTGCTGCTTGGAAATAAAGAATCTCAGGGTTAACATCAGACTACTGAATCAAAATACGCATTTTAACAAGCTCTTCAAAGGGATTTCTGTGCACACTAATGTTTGAAAATCACGGTGAAAGTATCACAACTGACACTGCAGTTCAGATAAAGGGGTTGTCATTTCTTTTCACTTCTGCTTCTTCTCTCCCATTTGCTGCTCTAAAAGGGCAATTCAGTTCACCAGTCTCTTACTCTTGGAATCAATTTTGGAATTTGGAATAAGGAAATTTTTTTTTATTTTAAAAGACAGTATGCTACATATATTGCATATTATTTAACACCCTCACTGGGGTCTGTGGTGGTGCCTTGAAATAAAACATAGTGACTATTAATTACTTTGAATGAAATAAGTACATATTTAAAAAATAGCCACATAACATCTCCAGTGAGGTTTCATCTTCAAATGTGTTTACTACAAACTTGGAAAATAACTTGAGTTTCAGAGCTTTTTGGGTTTTGGAATGATTGTTGGGGACTGGTCATATGAACTTCCCAGGAATGCATTGACCTCCATATGGGAGAGGTGTAAGGTGTGAGTTTCACCCCAAGCAGCTTCTTCCTGGGTAAAGCCTGTGTGGACCACAGCTGGACTAGACATGGGCAGATGACAGACTGGCAGGGAGCACCCTGAGATCCTCTCAGACACTATCCAGGACATCCTGCTTCTGCAAGAGATTATCAACTGCCGAAAACTTGAGGGAGATGCGTGGTTTGGGGAAAACCATTTTCTCACTGGTCTTGGAATATTAAGCCTGAGGAAAGAGTGGAGTAAGCAAGAGGCATAAGCACTTCTCCATATCACACAAAAGAATGCATGTCTTCTAAAAAAGAGGAACTCAGATATTGTTTTTTTAAATTATCCATAAATTGAATAAAAAACCCAAAGAGGAAATATATTTTATAGAAGGTATTGAATGAAGAGGTTCTTATTTAAATCAAAGTAAAACCTGTGCCTATGATTGTGGCGATTCTTCAAGGACCTACCCAGCAACCCCATTAATGGTTATATATCCAAAGGATTA
The DNA here is from genome assembly GCF_049354715.1 of Callithrix jacchus. NCBI lineage: Eukaryota > Metazoa > Chordata > Mammalia > Primates > Cebidae > Callithrix > Callithrix jacchus. The sequence continues at coordinate 59,419,550 of NC_133505.1, forward strand.
TAAATTGTTCTACTATAAGGACACATGCACACGAATGTTCATTGCAGCTCTGTTTACAATAGCAAAGACTTGGAACCAACTCAAATGCCCATTGATGATAGACTGGACAAGGAAAATGTGGAACGTATACACCATGGAATACTATGCAGCCATAAAAAACAATGAGTTCGTGTCCTTTATAGGGACATGGATGAACCTGGAAACCATCATTCTCAGCAAACTGGCACAAGAACAGAAAATCAAACACCGCATGTTCTCACTCACAGGCAGGTGTTGAACAATGAGAACACATGGACACAGGGAGGAAAGCATCACACACTGAGGTCTGTGGCGGGGAAACAGGGGAGGGACAGTGGGGGTTGGGGAGTTGGGGAGGGATAACATGGGGAGAAATGCCAGATATATAGGTGATGGGGAGGAATGCAGCAAACCACATTGCCATGTATGTACCAATACAACAATCCTGCATATTCTTCACATGTACCCCAACACCTAAAAAGCAATTATATATATATATTTCTCTATACGAATTAAGTACTGCACCTCCCAAGCCAATTATTTGCCCTCTCCGCTTTTTTTTACAAACTACCCTAAACTTATTTAAATTATGTCTGGAGGGTTCCAGCAGGCAGAGCATTTGGATGTATTCTCTAAGGTGGATCCCTTTGTTGTAACACTGGTGGACAAAAAGAAAAGGCAAGGGTTGGGGGATCATTAGTGTAACTTTATCACTGATATTTTCTAAGGAAAGGTTCACCCAAAAGGAATAAGGCTTTGAAGAACTTACAAGTTGTAAAAAAAAGAGGAGAATAGGGTTTCTGGTTCAGAATATTTAACTTTGAATCTTAGCTCTTCCAAACTGCTGGGAGGAATTGAAACATTGCTCTGTATTTGTCTGTGGCCCAAAGCATTTGGTGGATAGGTGGTGCTGGGGAATATAGACTATCAGGGGTTATGACTTTTCTATTAGAAATATATACCACTTACTCCAAGAGTTCTTTCAGACAGTGAGATGATATAACCAGTTTCAATGGAGCCAGCTCTGGAACATATACAAAAACTCATGTCTGATGACATCCTGAACCTTTACTTTCTAGTGTAATATCTTCAGTTTTACTACTTCACTTAAATCTTCATCAAACCTTAGGAGATTAATGACCCCATGCAACAGAGGAGAACACTAAAGTTCAAGGAGGTTAAGCAAATTGCTAAAGGTTGTATAGCTAGAACCTGGGTCTGGCTAATTCAAAAAAGTGTGCTCTTAACCATTATGTGGTTTCTACCTTTGTTTTAGGAGGCCCAGAGTTCAGAGTATAGGTGGAAGCACTGTATATAACAGGGCTGGGCAGGCACCTAAAGTGCACCCATATTGGGTGAAGAGGGAGAGAGAGGATGCCAGGGCTGGACTTCATTTGTCCACAGAAGATGATTTATGGCCCATTTTCAACCTACCTCCCATGTCCCTTCCAGGAATATAAGTGAGATAATCATAGGATTATAGTGATGAAATAAAACTCCTAAAGCCATCCAATCTATCCCTCTGCCTTCAGGCAATGGTTCATTTAAACTAGACAATTTTCTCCCTTTGTTTGAAGATCTTAAGAAGAAGAATTTCCAAATCACGCAGATACCTGTGAATGTGAACAGGGGCTCATAGGTCTCATAGTGATTAATCTTTCTGTGATGATAAATCCAAATTAACTGCCAAGCATTTATTGAGTTCCTACATTATGCCCTATGCAAATGTGTATGTGTGTATGTGTTTTAGATGTTATCAGAGAATCTCAGATAGCTTGCCCTTAGGTTTCTTATGATATTCTTGGATCAACAAGGGTAGTACAATTGCAATAATTAAAGCTCAGTAAAAATACACTACAAAATTACATGCTAAGAACCAGCATTCTGTTTCTGGTTCTGGCAGAAATTAGCTATGTGACTTTTTACAAGTCATTAGACCACTCTTATATTTAGCTTCCTTTTCTGTAAAGTGAGAGGTTGGATGACCTTGTCATCATGATTGCTCAGAGCATGAAGGGTGCAGATTCTAACATAAGGTTGGAGACTTTAGGGTAATAAGAGCTCAGAAGAGGAGTGATCATGGAGGGACTAGTTTGTTAAGGTGCTGGAAAGGAGGAAGGACTTTAGTTTTTTCCTGCAAAATGGATAGCCTAGGCCTCGTGAGAAATTAAGACTCTCCAGATAAACAGCATGAAGCAGGAAGGACTTGCTGACCAGCCAGTGAAGGGTCAGCTGAGGGCATAGATCAAAAGAAAATGGTGGGTCGAAATCATTTCAATTTCTATTTAGATTTGAAGTGTTTGGGTTAGAGGTGGCATAACATTAACAACAACAACAACAAAAGGTTCTTCAGAAAGGGATAATTCAGGGAGAAAATAGTTACATAAATAGAGTATCTTCAATGTTATAGTCCCCAGGCTAGCTGATTTATATATATCTATTCCTCACAACTATGAGTAAGGATTACTTTCCCCATTGTGATGGTCAATTTTGTGTGTCAACTTCACTGGGGTAAAGGATGCCCAGAGATCTGGTTAAACATTCTTTCTGGGTGTGTATGTGAAGGTGTTTTTAGTAGAGAGTTACACTGGAATTGGTAGACTGAGTAAAGGAGATTGTCCTCACCAATGTGGGTGGGCATTATCCAATCTGTTAAGTCTCTAAATAGAAGAAAAGGGTTGATAAATTTATTCTCTCTTGAGCCAGGACATCCATCTTCTCTCTCATGAAGAGATCAGTGATCCTGGTTCTCAAACCTTCAGACTCAGACTGGGACTTAGATCATTGGTTCTGCTGTTTCTCTCACCTTCCAGCTTGAGTTAGAAGTACAATGATGGCTTCCTTGTCCTCCAACTTGTAGTCAGCAGATCATAGGACTTCTCAGCCTCTATAATCTCATGAACCAATTTTCCATAATAAATTTCTTTATATAAATAAGAAATTCATTATATATTTATATATACTCCTATATATGTATATATTTATACATATATACTCCCTATATATACATATATGTACACATACATATATAGGAATATATAGAGTATAAAGGAGCATTCATTATATGTATGATATATAATACACACACACATATATTATAAACCATTGTATGGTTACATGATATATATATGACATATATATCATATTGCTTATATGATATATACGACACATAATGTTCATACACACATACACATATACATACATACCACATTTGTTCTGTTTCTCTGGAGAATTCTAATATATCCATCCTATGCATGATAAAACAAGGTTCAAAAAGATTATGTAATTTTTCTCCAGTCATCCTGTAAGTAAATGGGCTCAAAAGCCTGAAAATTCTGAATGCAGCAGCATGTAAAATGGCATTTGTTGTACAAATCTCATGAAAACATAGTGAGAATTGCCTGGCATTAAGGAAACTTCAGAAGTGTTGAGGGAATGCAAACCTAAAGGTAGTAGGACAAGAGAGAAGGAAGATATTTGAAAGAAATATTCTGGAAGATAAAGGGAAGGTGGATTGGTTATGGATGGTACTAGAACTGGATAGATAAAATATGACTGCAATGTTTGGAATATGAAACATTTGGAGATCCTTGATTTCACTGTTATCAAGTAGGAAGAGAAGCTGGTTTGTAGATGAAGGTGACTTAGCTTGGCTATGCGGAAACTCAGGCGAAACTGATTTTCTTGATTGGCCGTGTTCAGAAGGATGCTGGTACAGTAGGTGTAGGAATCTTGGCATAATGGAAGAGCTGAAGAAAAAGCTCTGGAATTATTAGCAAAGAGAGATCATTGGAATCTCAAAGAAGAGGAAACTCTGCAATGAATATAAAAGAGAACACTCCTAGGAGGTGGGTGGAAAGAGCAAGATAAATCTACATCAGACAGAGTACTCAAGAAGAACAAAAGAAGACAAGGAAAGAAGAATATCTAGAAGTTGAGGGGAAATTGACCCAGGAAAGTGGGGTGAAGGGAGGGAAAAGGGGTGTCAGGGGCCTGTTATTCCTCAGATATACTAATTACAGCAGAGAAGTCTATTCAAATGAAGATAGAAAAATCCACATAATTTTTTTTCATCATTTCAGAGATCTTTTTTATTTTGTTATTTCTTCAGGCAAATGGAACAACTATGGTCCTTGAGTTTTCTACAGGAGTAGAGATACATTTAAGAACTTGCTGTGATATAAATTTATGCCTGAAAACAATACACTTTTCTGGGTTTCCAATATAGGGTGTTAGTTGCTGAAATTGTTGCCTCGATCTTTGTAGTGCTTGCACGCTCATTCAGTAACTAAGTTCCTGCATGAGCCAGGCCCTGTGCTAGGTATCTGCGCTGCAGATATGCGGTTGGAGTCTCCTCTCTCTACTCACCCACAAGTCATATTATTAGCCCAGCTAGACAAAGGGAGCAGCAGAGGAAAAAGGGACGTGGAGGCCAGATAGTGGCTAAACCAGCTTCAGTTTCAATCTCTGCTTCTATAATCAGTAGGGGCTGGGGATAAATTGCAATTCATTTCCAGTGTGAACCTCGATAGCATAAACAAGCCCAAACTGAATATGAACTCTAGCCCAGGAAGCCATTTTCCTCAAGGCATATTGGCAGGGAGCTTAGGGGCTTTGCCCCTTTCCCCTGCAGAGATCATCTGTTGGGATCAGGTGGGTGTCTCCCCAGCAATCAATATCCTGGGAGAGCTGCCGGGGCAGAAAAGGGCAGCAAATGGGCTGGGCAGCTCTTGATTTCTCTTTCTTTGCTTAGTTCTTTTACCTTTCAAATAGAGTGCTTGCCCACCTGCTTTGAAAAGGTAAATCCAGACTGTTTGAAATTAGTACACATTTAATTATATACACCATGTGCTCTCTCTTCCCTTGATACTCATTTCACGGACAAGCAGGAGTTTTGGAAAATCACAGTAGCTTCTTCTTTGCAGATACCTCTCTCCATCCCCCACCCCTATCTCTGCTGTACTACTTACACACACACAGAAGCTTTTATAATCTGTATGTTTTCATGCATGCAGCCAAATATGAAAGAAGAAAAAAAAAACTTTAAAAATATTAATCATCTTCTATTTTTCTTAGTCAGATGAAAATTTCCTGCACTTTTGTCCATGTAAACGCAAAATTATCCTCCTGCAAGTTGAGGTGGTGGCAGTTCCTGAACACAGTTATATTTTGCAGATAACAGGATTAGCTTGGATGTGGGTAATAAGTTGGTGAATCTCCCCCCGGCCATTTCTCAACACTGTGAGAGCACTAATCCTTTATGCTTTGATGTCTTCTAGTTTTCCATCAGGTGCGCCACGGACTATTTGTCCTGGGGCAGTCAGCTCTCTTATAAGATCTCATAGTGTCCTCATTAGCTGCGCCTATTTACCCAGCCAGCCTGTTGAACCCAATTTATAGTTTATGTGATTAATTCCCAAAGTACAGTAAACCCTAGCTCTAAGGCTCTCTATTATATGACTGCATCTCCTTTAAGGGCAAACACAAGCTTCAGCTCTTTTGCTATATGGCTGCATCATATATAATACACTAATAATTTTACTCTTGACGACACATTAAACATCTTTCTATACACTTTCTTTACAGCACACAGCTCATAAAGAAAAGAATGTTCCACACTGAACTGTAAAGTGCTAACTATATGAGGGAGTCATTTGGTTTTTTTGCTTTAAAAATTTATTTTTGCTGAAATTACCACATAGCACTATCAGGTTGAATGGTGAATCGGCAAACCACGTTACTGTACCACTCTTTATCTACTGAATTATAAGTTTGAAAAAGCTTAAGAGGTAATGTGGCAGCACAAACCCATGGGCTCCTTTTCATCTAACATGCAAGCTTGGAAGATAAAAGATTTAAGTGTGCGTGTGTGTATGTGCACGTGCTTGTGTGTGAAGAGGGTGAGAGAGCGAGACAAAGACAGAAAGCAAAATGAAGAGAGCAGCACTCAAGGCAAACTATGTCAACTTTGCTGGAATTTTTCCTGTGGCAAAAAGAATTATGGAAAAGTCACTTACAATTGGTATGAAGTTAAAAAAAAGACCACTACACTAGTAGTTTTCATCGAGGGGTATCTCCAGGGACATTTGGCAATGTCTGGAGATGTTTTGGTTGTCACAACTGGATGGGGAGTGTGTGCTACGAGCATCTATTGAGTAGAGGCCAGGAATAATCTAAACATCCTACAGTTAGCCCTCTACAACAAAAGAATTATTCAGCCCCCAATGCCAATAGTGTCAAGCTGGAGAAATTATGCCAATCATTTCTGTTTTTAAATCTTAACTGACCTCTAATTTGAGGAAGCATGAAGAGATAGTTGATGTCTGGCATCTACCTATCTTGAATTTTTCAGAGTAAATAGATCAGGGCTGGTTATTTCTACTGTGAATTGTTTATGACTCTCACATTCTGCCATCTAATTTGGTACACAACAAACCTAATGGGCGGGTGAGCAAAGAAAAGTGTGAGCTATGATTCAACCTCCTTCACTTTTCTACTGGTTGGTAGTTCTGATAAAACATTTGAGAGACTTAGATGTGGAAAGAAATCTTTGAAACCATCTGTAGATTTGTTATTCATATTACCTCTATTCTATTTCAATTTCTGTTTATATTACCTCTACTCTCCATTTCTACTAGAATAGAAAACTATAGACATTTGCTGATGTGTTAACCTGTCTAACACACTAGTTACTAATCCCATAATTCTTATTTTTCCATTTCCACAAGATTATGGTTTTCAATTACAGATATATAAACTGAAGTGATGAAGGGAAAAAAGGCAGCACAGAAAAGACTGAGGAATTATTGTAGCACTATGAGGGGAAGGTCTTAGAGTAACAAGCAACATTCCTACATTGGCACAATGTCTTTGTCTTTGATTCCAAAAAAATTATGAAAAATTTTACAACTGGACAAGGCATTAGACAAATCCCCAAATGCTTTTGGAACTAGTTTCCTTCAAATACAAATATATGGAGTAAGTTATTTTTCTAGAGAATACAACATCTTAGAGAAACATTTTGTTTTCAGGTTTGTATTCTATGGACCTGCCCATGAAGTTTCCACTCATCATTCGGGGTCCCATCATGAGCACTTTGTGTTTACTGTTTAGTATGTATCTGATTAAATGTATGTCATAAAAGAGCTTTATTTTCCTCCAACCCACCAGCCTCACGGTTCTTTGGAAACTGAGGATCATTGAACATGTGAAATCCTCAGCAATCCAAATGGGACAGTGTGAAGCTTTTCTCTTAGTTCGCCAGGAAGGAGATGACATAGGAAATTGGCAACCTTTCTTTTAAAATGATGAAATGTATAAATTTTCTGGGAATGTGACATGTGGAGTGAATTCTCTCCAGGACTGTGAGGTAGTCATATCCAGGTTAGGACTGGTAGCATTCAGAAAAGCCAGCAAATCTCTCATTAGAGACAGTGCTAACTTGGCTTTGTGTCATTTCAAATATTCTGACTTTTAGTATGCTGTCCTTTACAATATAGACAGTAATGCTAGACTCCCTCATGAGGATATAGGAAGAATCATTCATAAGATATACAGTAATGTTTTTATGACACTCCATGGAACTATAATAAATTTGAGTTTGATACTTTCCAGTTCTAAAATTTTCTGACTGTATGGCGCTAAATAGGGAATCATTGCAATCTGTAAAAATGCAGTTGGTAGCAGAAGATCCTAAGGCAGAATTTGATTCTGAGAAAGTGATGTTCCATACTTTTTGTTTTGTTTTACAAAATATAGTTGGATCTTGATTTTTCTTATAAATAGTAAACGGAAATCATTCAAGAAGATGAGTCAAAAATTTCCTGCAATTGAGTGACATAGGTAAGGCATTTTAAATATTAAAATCAGCTTACATGTTCAGAGCATGTAATAATGATAGATAATATTGATTAAGTGCCGACTATATCCTAGGAACTCTGCTAAACATGTTAAACAGGTTACAGTATTCAATCCTGACAATAATCCTAAGAGGTTAGTTGCTATTATCATTCACCGTTTTACAGATGAGTAAACTGAAGATTACAGTACCTACAGACATGTTAATATGCATAGGAAAAAGCAGTGAAGGATTTAAATTTGAATCTTTCTAATGCTAGAATCTGAGCCCCTAATTACCCCTTTACATGGTATATTACTTGGATTCTACTTACAAAGAAATTTAATTTGAGACTAATGTGCACAGATTTTCTATTATGTCTTACCAAAGCACCCTGAACTGAAATCTCTCAAATTTAGCCTCTCAAGTATATTTTTTGTCTTTCTAGTTGGAAATTAGCACTGGAAAAATTAGTGTTTCCTGAGAAATGGGTAGGAAATAAAACACGCTGTTGTATTCTGTTCTGTTGCCTGAGAAAAATTAGGGAGTGGGAATGCCACGTAACAATTCAGCATTGCGGAACCTTGGCAGCTCTTTGAGGAGTAAAGCTTTTCTCTTCTGCCTGGAGGGTTTAGTATGATAAAATGCTAACTCTGGACTCAGGGAGCAACAGCCCTGACTGGACATTGGGTAATCTAATAGAAGGAGCATAATATCAACAATGATAACAAAATAATAATTTTCTTTTTTCTCTGAACATCATCACCAGCCTCCACTGTCTTCACCATCGCCCCCTCAAAAAAAATCCCTTTGATGCTAGTTACCTTATGATTGACATTTTTTAAAAAAATGTTCCCATGCTATACAAAGTAGGCTAGGCTTATAGAGATTGGAGAAGCATAGAGTGCTCTGAGTTTAAGAGATTGAGAGAGAGAATAAAACATAAAACAAAGACAGTGTTATGGGGCATCTGCTATAGGCCATCAGAACGGTAGGTGAGGGAAAACCAGCTGCTGAGGTCAGTTGAACTTTCATAATGTTGAACTCCAGGGGGACTTGGATTCCCCAGACATCTGCTGGGTTAAAGACCCATGAAGGATCAAAGGAGTTACTGAATTGGAGAACTGCGACTTTCTGTTACTAACCGTAGCTAATGTAATTGAAGGAGAAATTGTGTTAGATCTCCTGCTTATGGACAGGTAGGATTTTATTGAAAGTAGGAAAACAAGAGGCAGGTTTAATACTATTGCCTATGTGATAATATGTACATAGTACAGTGAAAATGAGAAAACTGAATGCAACAGTGCCAGAGAATTAAACTCTGAGGAAATAAGTGTATTAAGAAATCAAGTTAGTACAAGAGAAAAATATTAAAACTCAAGAGGGTAATAGAGGGCCAAAACAGTTTGGGGGACAAACATAATTGCAATGTGCTAAATTGCAATTCCTCAGAAAGAGAAAGGTGGAGAAATAAACTAATAAACCCTCGCTGAGGCTTTATGTAAGTTTGGTGTCACTGATGACAAAGCTGACCAGGAAGAACCACATCAGCTAAAGCTGTCAGGGCAGTGGAGATAAGGACAGCAAGACATTTAGAATCGATTAATGATAACAAGAGGTTTAAAGTAAAGAGGGGATTTTATAGATATATGCTAGGCAAATGGAGGAGATCAGAGAGAAAGTTGTCTGGAGTATCTTACTGAAGCAAGACTGAGAGTTCAGAAGTCATGAATTCAGATTTTAATCCCAGTTCCTTGTGAGATATGAAGGCAATGGCTTGACTTATTGGCATCTGAAGTTTCTCCTTCAGTGAGAATAAGAGGATCCAATTTTAAAGTAACTAAGTAGAAATTTATCTATTGTTGAGATTTCAAAAGGCTCTGAAAACCTTCAGCCTTCCCCACATGTCATTGAACATGTTACTTTTCGGCTTCATTAAGTAGTAAAGTTAGAATATGCCTAGCAAGGATAGCACATTACCTCTTATCAAGGGTACATGGATATTTTTCTTAGAATAGGCTTTAAATTGGACTTTGGCCATTCAAAGTGGGGACAACAATGAAATGAATGAAATGAACCCAAGTGGGTTATGGGGAAGCTTGGAATACAGGCTTCACTCGCTTCATAAGCTTATCTCTAAAGAATTACAAAAGAGTAACTTCACAATATTATGGTCTATCATATATTGACACTTTTTTCAACCAAAATAAGGGAGAGAACAATATACTGTGGGATGATTAGTCTTATTTTTTCCGCATTTAGATAGTGATTTGTTGATGACAATAATTCTGTAGGAGAGAGAGAGCATGACAGAGAGAGAGAGAAAGAGAGAGAGAGGTAACAGATCAATCATAAATTCCGTTGGCTATAGGGATACATTTATCATTGAAAGACTAAAAAAGAGCTTTCTTTTTTATTTTTTAGCTTCTTAATTTTTCTGTAAGTTATTGGGGTACAGGTGGTATTTGGTCATATGAGTAAGTTCTTTAGAGGTGATTGGTGAGATTTTGGTGCACCCATCATCTGAGCAGTATACACTACACTCTTTATAGTTTTTCATCCCTCATCGCCTTCCCACCCTTCTCCCAAGTCCCCAGATTCCATTGTTGTCATTCTTATGCCTTCACATTCTTAGCTCCCGCATATCAGTAAGAACATACAATGTTTGATTTTCCTTTCTGAGTTACTTCACTTAGAATAATAATCTCCAATCTCATCAAGGTTGCTGCAAGTGCCATTAATCAATTCCTTCTTATGGCTGAGTAGTATTCTGTTGTATAATAATATGACAGTTTCTTTATCTACTTGTTGATTGACAGGCATTTGGGTTGGTTCCACAATTTTGCAATTGTGAATTGTGCTGCTATAAGCATGCATGAGCAAGTATCTTCTTTGTATAATGACTTCTTTTCCTCTGGGTAGATGTGGGATTGCTGGATTAAATGGTAGTTCTATTTTTAGTTCTTTAAGGAATCTCCATACTGTTTTCCATAGTGGTTGTACTAGTTTGTATTCCCACCAGCAGCGTAAAAGTGTTCCCTGTCCACCGCATCCATGCCAACATCTACTGTTTTTGATTTTTTGATTATGGGCATTCTTTCAGCAGTAAGATGGTTTCGATTTGCATTTCCCTGATCATTAGTGGTGTTTAACATTTTTTCATATGTTTGTTAGCCATTTGTATATCTTCTTTTGAGAATTATCTATTCATGACCTTAACCTACTTTTTGATGGGATCATTTATTTTTTTCTTACTGATTTGTTTGAGTTCATTGTAGATTTTGGATATTAGTCCTTTGTCAGATGCATAGGTTATGAAGAATTTCTCCCACTCTATGGGTTTTCTGTTTACTCTGCTGACTGTTCCTTTTGCTGTGCAAAAGCTCTTTGCTTTATCTAAGTCCCAACTATTTATCTTTGTTTTTATTGCATTTGCATTTGGGTTCTTGGTCATGAAATCCTTGCATAAACCAATGTCTAGTTTTTCCAGTGTTATCTTCTGGTCTTGTCATAGTTTCAGGTCTTAGATTTAAGTCCTTAAACCATCTTGAGTAGATTTTTGTAGAAGGTGAGAGAGTATCCAGTTTCATTCTCCTAGTTATGTGGCTAGCCAGTTATCCCAGCACCATTTGTTGAAAACGATGTCCTTTTCCTACTTCATATTTTTGTTTGCTTTGTCAAGGATCAGTTGGCTGTAAACATTTGGATTTATTTCTAAGTTCTCTACTCTGTTCCATTGGTTCATGTGCCTGTTTTATACCAGTACCATGCTGTTTTGGTGACTCTGGCCTTATAGTATAGTTTGAAATCAGGTGGTATTCTGATGCCTCCAGATTTGTTCTTTTTCTTAGTCTTGCTTTGGCTATGCAGGCTCCGAAAGAGTGTAAAACCACATTCTTTCCCCAATTGTAAATGTCCTATACTCACAGAACTATAAAATAGTCCACCTGGAAGGATTCTTAAAAAGTAAACTAAGTCCTGCCTCTTTTAACAAATGAGAAAGTTGAGTCCCAGAGAAGATGTTTGTCCCACTCAGCTCATTAGTGTCAGATTCAGGTGACTTTGGAGATCAAAGACACACTATTGGCAGTAAAAGGATGTAGGAAATAACTAAAAAACACTTTTCCTCCCAAACCCTTTTAGGAACATAGCCACTTAGACTACATTTTTATTTCTTACCTCTCTCATTTTTCTTGTATTTTGGAAAAGAAAATTATATTAATATATATTATTGAGAAACTGATATTCACCTTCATTTCCTTACCCAGAGAAAAGCATCCTTAATATTTTGAAAACATATGTAGTACATAAAAGCATTTTATTTTTCAAGAAATTATGAAATAAAAAATAAAACTAAAGTCTTCCTTGAACTTCCCTTCACAACATTATGATTCTCTGTCACCATTCCTAGAGGCAGGGATGTGTTGGATGCATGTCTTTAATTCTTTTTAGAATTTTTACATACATATATTTGAAATAATTAAAAATATATAGCATTGGTTTTCATGTGTATATATTTAAAAATATAAATGGTTTTGTGCCATATACATAGTTCTTAGCTTGCTTTTGCTTCTCCAGCATGTTTTTGGTATCTAAGCTGATACAATGTTGATCTAGTTCATTGTGTTTCACTCTTGCATAGTATTTTGTCATATAAATATTTTATTCATCTCTTTATTGTTTGACATATAGATTGCTTTTATTTGTTGTTTTATAAACAATGATGCAATGAAAATCCTGACATCTGTATACTTACTTACATACATGTGTCAATAATTTTCAAGGTAGGATACCAAGAAATTGAAGTATTGGGTGATTTTAAATGCACGACACCAATTTTAAGATACCCTGACAATTTGACTTATACCAAAACTATACAAAGTTGCACTATCCTCAGCAGAATACTGAAATACCAATTATTTTACATCTTTAACATATAATAGTGCAAAAATTTTAATTTTGCCAGTTTCCTAGATAAAAATAGTATTTTATGTTAATTGGTACTACAAAACTTGGGCTTTTTCACAGGTTTATCAGCTATTTGTAGTTCCATCTACGAATCACCTGCTCATAAACTTAACCCATTATAACCCATGTTTATACTACAGTATTTGTCTTTTTCTCTATTTATTTCCATAGAGTTTGTATACATTATGGACACTATTATATTGTTATATAAGTTAAAATAATTATCTCCTTCTCTGACTTTCTTTAAAATTTGTTTGAGGTATTTTATGCTATACAAAAGACTTTAATGTTAATGTGTTTATATTTTGTAGTTATTTTATATATGAATCTTGACTTTTGAGTTTTTGTAAAAAAAATGCAAATAGATGTTATAATTTTGTAAATTTTTAACTGGTTTTCCATCTTTTAACAATTTTAAATTGTGTCTCAGATTTAATTCTTAATCCATGTATGGTACAAGTAAGGATCTAATTTTTTAATTTGAGTAGCCAGCTTTTTGATACCATTTTAATTTTTAAAATATTGCAACTTTAGGGATTACCATTATTTAGATTTCTATCATTAGAGATTTGTTTGTCTGTTCTTGGACTTCATATAAATATGTACAGGATGTGATTTTTTATATGTTGCCTCTTTTGTTCTATGCAATGTTTTTGAATTTTTTTGTATTAAAAAATCAATTTATCTTCAATTAACAAAATCACATACCAGAGTTACATGTGAGTCCCAGATATATTATTTGCAATTGGCATTTTCAAGATCTAGTCTGAGACTCATCAACTATTGCTAGCATATAGCTTTAAGCGCATATGGTCATCCATTAAAAAGGTTATTAAAATAAAAGAATGGAAAATGCCAAGAGTTATAAATAATGTAGAGCATTTAGAACTTTCATACATTTCAGTTGGAATTTAAATTGATAGAAACACTCTGGAAAAGTATTTGGCACTGTTTATTAAAACATCAGAACACATATACGGTCTATGGCTTAGCAAATCCAGTTCCTTGATATATACCTATCAGGAAGGAATGAGTATATGTATGCACGAAAAGACAAATATGAGCGTATCTATGGCAGTACTATTCATAGTATTTTTAAAATAGAAACTATTCAAATGTCCATCAGATATGGAATGAATAATACATTATAGCATATACATATAATGGAATAATATAGAGCAGTAAGAATAAGCAACCCATGACAATATATATATATGGATAATTCATACAAATGTAATATTGAGTGGAAGAAGCCAGTTACAAAAGAAAAAATATAGCATTATTTCATTTATTTAAAGTAAACAAACAGAAGCTAAAACACAAAAGCAGTCAAACCTATGCTCTCAGAATTCAGGCCAGTAGTTACCTTTTAAAAGTTGATGATGGCAGGTTTCTGGTAATCTCCTTGATCATAAACAGGGAGCTGGTTACATGGGTGTAGTTATCTGGTAGAAATTCATTGAGGCATATAGCAAAGAAAACAATCAGCAGAGTGAAGAGACAGTCTACAGAATGGGAAAAATATTTGCAAATTATGCATCTGACAAAGGATTAATATCCAGAATATATACACTACCCAAACAACTCAATAACAAAAAGATAATCTAATTTAAAAATAGGAAAATGATCTGAATAGATACTTCTCAAAAAAAGAAATATAAATGGCATATGAAAAATCTGATCATTATACATTGTATTCATGTATCAAAACATTACACTATACTTCATTATATTTACAATTATCGTCTGTCAATTAAAAAGAGAAAGAAAACAGAAAGAATACTAGATATGTCAATAAAGATAATTTAATGTAGGAAATTGTTAAACAAGTGTTAGAAGACTGAAAAAGCCAAATAATAACACTGAGATAACACAGATATAAGAACTGCAGGATGCAGCTGGCATTCCTAGAATTGAGGGAATAAAGATACTGGGATTACTAGAAGCCATAAACTCAGAAGAGAGGCAACAAATGAAGTTTCAATTTTTGAAAAACAATTACGAACTCATAACAGAAAAGTAATAAAGCCATGAGGAAATAAAACACCAGCAGTGAGAGTCAGCAGAAGCCATAAGCAGTAGAATCAGACCCAAAGGTCTTTGAATACTAGAATATTAGAATACAGAATATTTTTTAAAAATGTTTATTAAAGTCACATAAAAGGGAACCAAAACTATGAGTCAGAAAGAAAGATTAAGGAAGAATCAATATTGTTAAAATGACCATACTGCCCAAAGCAATCTACATATTCAACTTAATCCCTATCAAATTGCCAACATTACTTTTCACAGAATTAGAAAACACAATTGTAAAATTCATATGGAACCAAAAAAGAGCCCAAATACTTAAGCAATTCTAAGCAAAGGGAATAAAGCAGAAGCATCATATTATCTGACTTAAAATTATACTACAATGCTATAGTAACAAAAACAGCATACTAGTAGTATAAAAATAGACATATAAGGCCAGATGCAGTGGCTCATGCCTGTAATCCCAGCACTTTGGGAGGCAGAGGCAGGTGGATCACCTGAGGTCAGGAGTTCAAGACCAGTCTGGCCAACATAGTGAAACCCATCTCTACTAAAAATACAAAAAAATTAGCCTGGTGTGGTGGTGTGCACCTGTAATTCCAGCTACTTGGGAGGCTAAGGTGGGAGAATTACGTGAACCCAGGAGGTGGGCATTGCAGTGAGCTGAGATTGCACCATTGCACTCCAACCCATGTGACAGTGTGAGACTGTCTCAAAAAAAAAAAAAAAAGACATGTAGATCAACAAAACAGAATAAAGAATCCAGAAATAATGCCACATACCTAAGACCAACTGATATTTGACAAAGTCAACAAAAATATACACTGGGAAAAGGCTACATTACTTAATGAACAGTGTTGGAAAAATTGGATAGCCATATGCAGAAGAATGAAACTAGACCCGTATCTCTCACCATATAAAAAATTAACATAAGATGAATTAAAGACTTAAAAGTAAGACCTGAAACTATGAAAATTCTAGAAAGAAACCTAGAAAAATCTCTTCTGGACAAATCTCTTCTGGACGTTGGCCTATGCAAAGAATTTATGACCAAACCATCAAAAGCAACTGCAATAAAAACAAAAATAGACAAGTGAGACTTAAAAGTCTTTGCACAGCAAGAGAAACAATAAACAGAATAACCAGACAAGCTACAGAATGGGAAAAGTATTTGCAAACTATGCATCTGTCAAAGGGCTAACATTAAGAATCTGAAAGGAACTCAAACAAGTCAACAAGGAAAAATAAATAAATAACCCCATTAAAAAGTGAGCAAAGGAGATAAGTATACATTTATAAAAACACATACAAGTGGCCCACAAATATCTGAAAGAATGCTCAATATCACTAATCATCAGATACATGCAAATTAAAACTACAGTGAGATACCATCTTATACTAGTCAAAATGGCCACTATTAAAAATATTGAAATCAACAGATGTTGGTGAGAATGCAGAGGAAAAGGAATGCTCATATATTGTTGGTGGGAATATAAATTAGTACAACCTGTATGGAAAACAGTATGGCCATTTGTCAAATAACTAAAATAGAACTATCATTTGATACAGAAATCCCACTACTGAGTATGCAAAAGAAAATAAATCATTATTCCAAAAGATACCTGCACTCATATGTTTATCACAGAACTATTCATAATAGCAAAGATATGGAATCAACCATCAATGCATGATGGGTTCAAGAAGATGTGATATATATACCATTTGTATGTCACCATGGTGTATTATGCAGTCATAAAGAAGAATAAAATAATATATTTTGCAGCAACATGGATGGAACTGGAGGCCATTATCCTAAAGGAAAAAAACTCAAAAAGTCAAACACTCTATGTTCTCACTTATAACTGGAACTAAACAAAGGTTACACATGAACATATAAAGTGTAATAATAGACATTGGAGACTACAGAAGATTGGAGGTTCAGAGCAGGGTGAGAGTTAAAAATTTAATTCTTGGGTACCGTGTTTACTATTTCGGTAATAGGTACAGTGAAAGCCCAGACTCCACCACTATGGAATATATGCATATAAGAAATCTGCACTTCTACCCTCTAAATCTATGAAAAGAAAAAAGACAATGACAGAGTCAATTTTAAGAAGAACCAAATAGAAGAAATATAAGTGAAAAATAAATATTGTGTAGAATACATAGTTTGTGGAATGATTCAACAGATTAGGTGATGGATCAGCAAATGTTTTCTGTGAAGTACCAAACTGCTATTTTTCTTTTTGTTTTTTGCTTTTTAAAGTGAAAACTATTCTTAGTTTTTAGGCTATACAGATATAGTTTATGGACCAGGTTTGTTCTATAGGATATTTGTTGATCTGTGGATTAGACAATGTCAAAAGGTAACTAGTTATTATCCAGAGGTAGATATGTAGAAATTATGTAGAATGCAGAACAGGAAGACAAAAGTGATACAAAATACTAATTAGGAATTAAGAGAATGGAAAAAAAAGACACAAAGTCAAATTTGCATCTACAAGATATAAGAGCATACTGGAGAGGCCAGTATTTCAAGAGAAAATTGCTGAATTTTTTCAAGAACTAAGGTTTTGATTTACCGTTCACTGATGATTAGTGATACTGAGCATTTTCCTTTATTTATTTGCTGGCCATTTGTATATCTTCCTTTGAGAAATACCTGTTAGATTATTTGCCTGTTTTTTTTATAGGAAGTTTTTTTATTTCTGTTGAGATGTTTCAGTTCCTTGTATATTCTGTATATTAGACCCTTTTTGGATTAATAGTTTCCAAATATTTTATCCCATTCTGTTGGTTGTCTTTTTACTCTGTTGATTGTTTCCTTTGCTGTGCAAACATTTTTAAGTTTGATATAGTCCTATTTGCTTATTTTTCCTTTTATTCACAAAGTATTTCCCCAGACCAATATTCTAAAGCATTTCTCCTATGTTTTCTTCTAGAAATTTTATAGTTTAAAGTTTTACATGTAGGTTCTTAATCCATTTTGAATTGATTTTTGTATGGGGTGACGATGGGAGTCAGGATCAGTTAGGGTGACTATTATCAAAAAGACAAAAAAATTGTTAGCAAGGATGCAGAGAAAGGGGAGCTCTTATTCACTGTTCATGGAAATGTATATTAGTACAACCAGTATGGAAGACAGTATGAAGTTTTCTAAAAAAAAGAACACTACAAATAGAACTATGCTATGATCCAGCAATCTCACTACTGGGCATTTATCCAAAGGTGAGAATATTAGCATATCAAAGAGATATCTGCAACCCCATGTTTATTGCAGCACTATTCACAACAGCCAAGATATGTGGAATCGGTCTAGGTATCCAACAACAGATGAATGGATAAATATACACAGTGGAATACTATTCAATCATAAAAAGAATGAAATCCTCTTATTCACAGCAACATAGATGAAACTGGAAGACATTATGTTAAGTGAAATAAGATGGGAACACAAAGTCAAATACTGTACATTCTCACTCATATGTAAGCTAAAAAATAGTTTTGTTTACCTCATAAAAGTAAAAAATAGAACAGAGGGGATATTAGAATTGGAAAGTGGGAAAAGAGTTGTTAAAAGATACAAAATTAGAGCTAGATAGGAAGAATAAGTTCTAGTGTTCTATAATGCCCTAGGGTGACTACAGTTAACAATGTTATACAGTTTCATTTAGCTAGAGAGTATTGAATATTTCCCAAGCAAGGAAATTATAAATGTTTCAGATGATAGATGCTACTTACTCTGATTTGATCACTATACATTGTATGTATTATGATATCACCATGCACCCCATAAATATGTACAATCAATATGTATCAATTAACTTTTTAATTAAATGTTTTTAAAAAGTAGCATGGACAAAGGACAATCTTCAAATTCAAGAGGTCTAGTGAATCAGAGGCTGAAGTCCATGCCTAAACAATCTGAGGAACAAAGAAAGAATTTCAAAGCAGTCAGGCTATCCTTCCTAGGTAAATTGACAACTGATTTAAGAGCTAATTTGTTAATAGCAGTAACTGGAAGCCAGAAGATAAGAGGATAATATATTTACAATGTGGAGAAAATATAACCAGCAATCTAAAATCTATTTCTATTATACAGTTTCCCTTTCCTTCTTATTTCTGATAAATTTCATAAGATCAGAATCTCTCTCTCAGATTTGTAGTTGCTCTGATACCATGAGATAGGTGAAAGAAGTCACCATTCTTGCCTTTCCTGGAGAAATTAGACTGGACTATGGAGCAGAGATTCTCATATGAGTGTCCAAACATATCATCTTTATCCATAAAATAGTTAAGAGTATAGACCTGAATAACAAAAGCCTTTGAGCAGTCAAAATAAGTGGCAAATCTCTTTTTTAAGGCCCATGTACATTATTACTAAACAAGGTTCTCATGTATTCATTCCATTCATTCTTGTTTAATATGCATATATTTTAAATAAAACAAACTTTTAAACTAAAATACTACCTATTTTTCCTAGGTCAAGCAAGAAGTCAGAGCTCCGTCTTATTTAGTCCTGTGCCCCTAGCTCCAATAACATGCTTTGAGCATAATAGCACTTATTACTTATTTGTTGGGGAGACGAATGAAAGGATTAGAGTGAGTGAGGGAGATGATTCTAGCTGACAAATTATTCAGATGTTAGTAACACCTCCAAATGGAGTCTTTTTTTTTTTTTTTGTGGCACTCCCTTAGCATTGTGTATATGTTGATATAGTGCTTACAATACTTTAACGCAATTCATTATTTTCATATTCATTGCTTCCCATAGTATTATTCAAGAGAAGTATCATGAAGTTTTTTAAACTCAAGTGCTAAACACAATGTACAGAATACATACCCACCTAAAAGAAATGTGTAAGATTAATGAATGTTTGACCTATCAAGTGACTGACTAAATGAATAAATGAGGAAGATGGTAGAGGATAGCTGTTAGCCTTCAGGGACCAGAGAAAGCACATTCCTTATTTAAAAAAAAAAGAAATTAAGGTAATTTCTAAATGACCTCCTATTTTTCCCTCTTATCTAGATCTACTTTAACTCCAAAATGTATGCTCAGACTTACACTTGAGATGACACAAATGTACCGTCATTCCCTACAGTTTGGTTTGGTTTATCCTGTCATCACTCTATTGAAAATTTTCCTGCATTCAACGAGGGCGAGAATTCTTTCTTGAAAGCCTCTCAACCTTGGCACTCTTCTGACTTTCCCTTCCTCCCCTCTTTATCACTCTCATTCTTCCCAGATTTCCTCTTCCTCCATTCCTATTAAACATGAGTGTACCTCTGTTTTCTTATTGCTTCTGCTCTTTTCATTTCCTGGAGAAGCTCATCCACCTGCATGATTTAACAACAGGCTAACAAATACAAAATGGTCTCCAGCCCAGGTTACTCTACTGGGCTTCACACCTGTGTATTCCAACTTCCTGCTATTCACTTGTATTTCCCATAGGCGTTGAAAACATACATCTACAACTGAACTAATTGTTGCAGCTGGTGTTTAGGGAATGAGAATGATATGGAAAGGGCCACACTGGGGAGGAGATATAGATAAGGGATAGATCAAGCAGAGCCTCACATGTCATACCTGGTCCACTCCTCAGGTGCTCTCACCAAACTTGGGCTACTAGAAACTTCAGTGTGTGGGAGTCCTGGATTCAAGATGTTTACCTCTGTAGTGTACCTCCTTACCTGTAAGACTCTGAGTCATCCAGATCTTCATCCCTCAGGGGACTTCTAGAATAGATCTGTATCCTTTTTTTCCAGAATCCTCAAGAATATATTTTTATTTCAAGGAAATTTCTTTCTCCTTAAAACCTATTTTATCAGTGGGCTGTGGCTTTTGGAAATAAAAGTTAGGAAGCTATGACAAGAATTCCCCATGAGGTAGGAACAAAGCAGAGTGTCTTCCCTGCTTAATGCAGGTTAGACAAAAGATTTGGAAGTTTATCTGATGACAGAGGGCAGGGTTGCCCATGATCACGAGTAAGACGATCCTTGAGGACGGGAAGTGAAGACAGCTGAGATGGCAGTAAGTTCCTAAGAAGGACCTCTCCTATACCATCTAGAGCATGTCTGAGTGGAGGGAGAGGAAAGAGGACCTAAGAAAAATGACATCTAATCCCAGAGTAGAATCTACAAAGATGGCAAAAAACCATATGTTTTCTATTCCCAACATGATGTGAGAGCAAAAGTAATACATGCATGGTTGTCTTTATAAGCAGAAGACCCTGAGGAAGCCTCACAGATTTCCCTGTGCTATGCCAAACAGTGGAGTGACAGGATGTTTCTAGGTGACTGAAAGCTTCAAGAAATAGACTCCCACATTCCAAGGTGAAGATTTTCTGTGTTCCCCAGAGTAGCACCTGAAGAGGCTGCAGGCTCTGGAGCAAGAAGGATGTAGGGGAACCTGTGTAGCCCAATAGCCTCACAGTGAATAGAGATGTGACCATGTCAGAATATGCCCCATTTGGGGTGGGGGATTAGGGAGGGATAGAATTAGGAGAAATAACTAATGTAGATGATGGGGCGATGGATGCAGCAAACCACCACCATGGCATATGTATACCTCTGTAACAAACCTGTGCAGTCTGCATATATACTCCAGAACTTAAAGTATCATTTTAAAAAAGAATATGCTCCATTTGATGAAGAATCTACTAGAAACCAGATGTCCTTTTGAATCCTTTAGAACTTTTATATGACAACAGGACAAAGAGAGAGTGGAATCTTGAATTCATTACAGTTGATTTCCCTTCAGTTTAGGCTTAAAATAGAAGTAAATATTAGAGAAATAAGTTTACTAAAAAGCACATCCAGTTGTGTATCTTTGGGTGATTTGAAAATCTGTAGAAAGGTCAAGTGGTTATAAAACATGTTGCTGGAATTTGAGAAACAGAAACAAGGAAAACTGCGAAGTTCAAAAAATCTTGAGTGACTCACTAAATGAATGAATGAAGAAGATGGAAAAGAATAACTGTTAGCCTTTAGGGGCCAGAGAAAGCACATTTCTTGCATGTTAAAAACAAAGAAGGAAATTAAGGTAATTTCTAAGTGACCTTCTATTTTTCCCCCTTTCTAGTGGTCCAGTTATGGTATGGAAGCACCTGAGGAGTAGACCCGGTAAGACATGTAAGGCCCAACATCATCTATGCTTTATTACAGCTCCTCCCAGCTTGGGCCTTTTCATGTCATTTTTATTCTCTAAACTCCAGATACAAGGATTAGTTTAGTTTTAAGTGTATGCTTTCAATACCTATGGGAAATACAAGTATGCCTCAGGAATACACAGGTCTGAAGCTCAGTAAGCACTGGTTGAAAAAAATTTTTTAAAAATACAATTTTTTAGGAGAGAATCTACTTTTCAGAAATGTTTCTTAAATTGCATAAGACAATATAGGAAGAGAGTTATCTGACAGTTATCCTTTTTTTGGTATGCATTTGCTTTCAAGAACTTATTTTCTTATTAAAATACATATACAGACATTCGGTGTTAATTTTTTTTTCTCTTTTTGAGACGGAGTTTCTCTCTTGTTACCCAGGCTGGAATGCAATGGCACGATCTCGGCTCACCGCAACCGCTGCCTCCTGGGTTCAAGCAATTCTCCTGCCTTAGCTTCCTGAGTAGCTGGGAATACAGGCACGCGCCACCATGCTCAGCTAATTTTTGTATTTTTTGTAGAGATGGGGTTTCACCATGTTGACCAGGATGGTCTCTCTTGACCCGGTGATCCACCCGCCTCAGCCTCCCAAAATGCTGGGATTATAGGCTTGAGCCACCGCGCCCGGCCCTTCTGTGTTAATTTTAATATTTTAATTCTAACTCCCTATTATTCTAACGAGCCTTGGTCTTGCCAAGTGTGGTTTTTCCAACCATGGTGCATTTAAGAATTATTACTCTTAATTGGCAAGAAATTTAATTTCACTTATTAAGAAAGGAGGATGGATGGATGTGCTTTTAAGATTTTCAAACTGAGTTGAAAGAAACAGGACTTAATTCTTCATTTAACAAAATTCACTACACAAAACACTCAGTTGCTGGACCATGCCAGCCACTTATGATATAGTTTTATTAAATTTATAAATTTTGCTTTTTAGTGGCTTCCTTGACCTAGTCATCTCTAGATAATGGAAGATCTTAATTGGAGCAAAACTGTGAGTTGATACATAAAGACTAAGAGTAAAAATGAACACTAACCTCAAATTTATAATATTATTTTACCATCAGAATTCAGCATTTGTGATACTTAATGAAACAATAAGCAATATTTTCAGGTTGCAAAGGCAAGAGAAAGAAAATCAAATTTGAATTATTATGATATGCTAGTCATTGAATCTATTAAACCCACTTGCCCTTAAGACTTCTTGCTGTTATGGAAGGCATTTCACAAGGTTATAATTACGTTTCTTTTCCCCCCTTTGCATTTAGGCTATAGCTTTATTAAATTATTCATTATAATATACCAACTTTAAAACCAAAAAGTATATAAATACAAGATCATGTAACTTCAACACAGCATTAGACCCTTAGGAACTAAACAAAGGTATGCATTTCCACTGTATTATTTTCTGATTTTCACTTATATTCCCCATTGGTTTAGCTGCCCCTATTGTCATAAATTAGGTACTCTGCAGTCTTACCAATGTAACACTCTATCTTCTACAGACCTAATGATTGGATATCTAAGAACTGGGAATGACATGTTAGATAACACTTATACTCACATATTACTCTTCTTCAAATAGCAGCAAGGACCACAGACAGTGAGCAGATAGGTGGATTTTTAAATGGAAAAACTAAGTAACAAGAAGATCAAAAAGAAACAAACAAAAAAAAGCATTTCAGTAAAGGAAATAATAAAATTTTACTATTTGTGAGTATTGTTTTGTTACAATCAGAAGTTAGAAGGCATTAGCAGACTTTCTAGATCTTTTGACTTGTGACATTTTAGTAAAAGAATAGTGAAACATCAAAATAGAGGGTTTCAGCACTGCATGTTTGTGTGTGCACGTGCATGTGTGTGACAGTGAGTCTGTTAGAAGAAGAAAAGCTATTTTTACTCAAAATGTGCATTGGGATAATGCCACCACCTACTTTGCCTATAATCTCATAATCCCGTTTTCGTATTCCCATCTATCTATGACTGGCTCCAGGACCTGTTTTATCAACCCTCACCTTAATAAACTTGTTTTTAATGCAATTGGTATCTAACTTTCCTTTCTTTTGGAGGGCGGGAACTGACTCATTTTTCTGCACTCCTTATGCATCAGACGTTTAAAGTCTGAATATAATAGGTAATCAGGAAATGTTGGCTAAATGAATAAGAAAAAATGTGACTGTGTTCAATCATAATTTTATGTAAGATAAATGTTATATCCTTACATAATTATAAAAGTTTATGCATGAGTACATTCCTGTCAGAAAAGATTCTAATCATACAGAATTGCAAAATAAAAAGTAAGAGTATTTGATTTTTCTAGCTCCATCCCACTCACACTATCCTACCTATTTCTTCATAAGTTCCTATTGTTATCAACATTAGCTATTGCAATATCAGTTACAGTAACTAATGTTGCTGATAACAATAGTTACTTATGAGGAAGCTGATTAC
Organism: Callithrix jacchus; assembly: GCF_049354715.1. Lineage (NCBI taxonomy): Eukaryota > Metazoa > Chordata > Mammalia > Primates > Cebidae > Callithrix > Callithrix jacchus. The sequence goes on from NC_133505.1 coordinate 59,444,018, forward strand.
AATATCAGTTAGTAGTTGTTATTAATTTATTTTATTTTATTTTTTCTATTTAGACACACACAAACACACTCTTACAGAGCATTTTCCTTTTTAACATAAATGGGGTCATACTGTCTTCTATAATTTGATTTTTTTGATTTTTAGGTATTTTTGGAGATTTTTACCATGCTAATATTTAGAGACATTCTTTTTATGATCTTTTTACGATTACAGAACATTTTATAGTGTATGTATACTGTAATTTATTTAATAGCTTTCCACTTGATGAATATTTAGGTTGTTTGCTTTTTCTTGCCAAATTTTTACACTTTACCAATTTGGTGGGTGTAAATAATAGCCCATTTCAAGTCTTCCATAATCTTGATTACAAGTGAGGTTGATTGTCTTCACTTAGACTTTTTTTCAGGCATTCTTAAATTGTTCACATGCTTTACCCATTTTCTATTGGGTAGTTTCTCTTTTTCTTTTCTGATTTTCATGACCTAGGAATATTAAAGTTTTTTCTTTATAAGACTACTGACATTTTACCTTATTCACTTGTGCTCTAATTCTGAGTTTTTATTTTTTTACATTTAAAGTTTTCATATCAGTTTGTTTTATGTATGCCTTCTGTAAGCTATATATAGTGCTTTTTTCTACCAGTTCTGAGTTTCTCTTGTAATAGAGAATTTAATAACTCAAACATTGTATAATTATTACGGTACTTGGATTTTACCATGCCATCTTGGTTGTATAAGAACTGATTTGCCATGTGTTTTTTCCCTTGTGTCTCTTATTTCCCCTCCTCCCTCCTTTGCTTCTTTTTTATTCTATGGGATTCATTAAATTATTTTTCTTTCATTTTTTTCTATTTCTAGAATTCTCACTAAATTAAAAAAATCACATATAAACTTTTTTTTTTTGCTGTTTAGAATTAAATAATATGTTTGGTTCTTCTGAAGATGACAGGAAGTTTAGTACGCTTTCATTTCTCATCTCCTCCTCATCTCTTATGTTGAAATAGCTTGAAATTTTCATTCCGGATTATTTCTTTACATTTTCATAAATAATTATTCAGACTTAACTGTGCTGTCTGTATCTCAAATATTCTACTTACACATATTTTTGCTTTATTAGAATATAACTTTCTGTAACATTTTAAAAATGAATGTTTCTGTAAAGGGGTAAATTTATTTTGCTCTTCCACTGAAATGTAAGTTCAACTGGGCATAAGATTCCAGTGTCAAAATACTGTTATGTTTGAACTTTGAGGATATTGTTTTATTGTCCTCTAGCACCCAATGTTGTCAACAAGAAGTGTGATGCCAATCTGATTATTTTGGCTGTGCAGGCATTATTTTTCTCTTTAAAGGATTTTGCTACTCTTCCCATTATCTTTTTGAAATTCTACCAGAGTGCTTAGGATAGCTCGTTTCTCATTCCCTTGGGGAATGAGTCTCAATACTGAGCCTTATCTTTTACCCTGGATAAAATTTCTTCCATTACTTACTAACTTATTCCCCTTCATTGTCTTCATTTTCTCTGGTCTCTGTAGGATTCTATGAAGTAGGTGTTGGCCTTTGAGGCATAGTTTTAATGTGTCTTTATGTTTTATTTGATGACTTTCATCTCTTTATCTTTTAGTGATTATTCTGGGAAAATTCTTTGATTCTCTGCTTGTTATTTTCTAGGCCTCCTCCTGTTGTGTTCATTCTGTTGTTTACTCCAGTGTATTAGTATATATGTTTAACATTTTGAGAATAATTTATTTAATACCAAAAATAACTAGTTGTGATTTTTAATGGATAGTATGCATTTTAAAAATCTTTATGAGACTTGTTAATTTTTTTTCAATTTTTTTTCTTAACTCTTTCCTCAAGTGCCAGTTTTCCAGCTTATTGAGTTTGGTGTTTCTGTTTTATGGTGTTGGTTGAATTGAAATATATGGTGATTCTTCATTGTTTGCTCTCATCTTTATGTTTGTGTTGTGTTTGTGATTCCTTCTTTGTCTATTAATGGGTGTTAATTCTTATTCAAGATCTTACCTTTGGATGATTGTAGGGGAGGGGAAGAATATATCGCTGGGACAAGTATGGCAGTAGTTTATCTTCTGGGTAAAGTGTTTTTTTTTTTCTTCCTTCTAGAGCTCAGTAACTCCCTGTGGTGCTTCTGTTCTTCCCTGTCCTGAGTGTTCAGATTCAGTGCTTTAGTTAGGGGTTAAATACTGTGCTCCAAGCTACTTTGACATGCTGTGGAGAGATGGAAGCCAGGTTCCCCAGTGCCCTAAACAGATTTCTAAAATCATAAATAATGGCTCTGATGGTTGCCAAAGGGCCTTCTTTTCTGCACCATGCTTTTGTTGGCCCAAGAGTGAAGCCTTCCCAGGACCACTTCAATTTTTGTAGACATGCTTTGGTGAATATTTTGGTAGTATTTTTCTCTGATAGTTCAATCCCATCTTCTTTCAATATTTGAAGATTTTTTTGACTTTCTCACCCATCAATGCCATGCCTTGTTATTTCCTTCATTGTTATAAGTGATAGTTTCCTGTCTTTCTGTTATTATCTCAATTTCTACCCTCATATCCATAACAACTATTCCCATAAGAATGTTCATAAATAAATCCCTATTTACTATTTCTAATTCTATGTCTTTTTGACGATATCCTGGGGTTTGGAGTGGTCAAAGAGGTGTGCACCTGAGTTGTTGTCTATTATCTTGTTTTAATCTCCAGTAATAGTCTTTCATGGATCTTTTCTGCAAATACCCAAGATAATATAGCTGAATAACATTGTTTCTGATGGTTGCTATGATGTAGGTACGGATCTGGGAGACTGATGTGGTTTGGCTGTGTTCCCACCTAAATCTCAGCTTGAATTGTAACTCCCACAATTCCTGTGTGTCATGGGAAAAACATGTTAAGAGATGATTGAATCATAGGGCAGGTCTTTCCCATGCTGTTCTCATGATGGTGGGGTGGGGCTCACAAGATCTGATGGTTTGAAAACCAGGAGTTTCCTTGCACAAGCTCTCTTTCTTTGCCTGCTGCCATCCATGTAAGACATGATTTCATCTTCCTTGCCTTCTGCCATGATTGTGAGGTCTCCCCAGCCATGTGGAACTGTAAGTCCGTTAAACCCTTTTTCCTGTATAAATTACCCAGGGTATGTCTTTAACAGCAGCATGAAAATGGACTAACACAGTGACCCTTAAAGTAAAAGAGTGCTAATAGGTTACTTATACTGTCTTTCCTGATTATTGGTATCTCCAAACAAGGTTGTAGCAAGTACAGGACCAAAGGCAATTAAAGTTTGAATTTCCTGCAAATTTTGTGTGTCTAATTTCTGGGTCATGGATTAAAGAAAAATGGATATGCTAGAGATACCAGATATACAAGTAGGAGTTGACATTCTGTTATAAAAATATAAGGACATAACTCTTATCCTTACTCAGATCTATCTGTATGGAGGCTCATCTAAAGCTTTTTTTTTTTTTTAGATGGAGTTTTGCTCTTGTTACCCAGGCTGGAGTGCAATGGCGCGATCTCGGCTCACCGCAACCTCCGCCTCCTGGGTTCAGGCAATTCTCCTGCCTCAGCCTCCTGAGTAGCTGGGATTACTGGCACGCACCACCATGCCCAGCTAATTTTTTGTATTTTTAGTAGAGACGGGGTTTCACCATGTTGACCAGGATGGTCTCGATCTCTTGACCTCGTGATCCACCCGCCTCGGCCTCCCAAAGTGCTGGGATTACAGGCTTGAGCCACTGTGTCCGGCCTTTTTTTTTTTTGAGACGGAGTTTCGCTCTTGTTACCCAGGCTGGAGTGCAATGGCAGGATCTCGGCTCACCGCAACCTCTGCCTCCTGGGTTCAAGCAATTCTCCTGCCTCAGCCTCCTGAGTAGCTGGGATTACAGCCACGCGCCACCATGCCCAGCTAATTTTTTTTTTTGGATTTTTAGTAGAGAGGGGGTTTCACCATGTTGACCAGGATGATCTCGATCACTTGACCTCGTGATCCACCCACCTCGGCCTCCCAAAGTGCTGGGATTACAGGCGTGAGCCACCGTGCCTGGCCCCTAAAGCTTTTTTTTTTTTTTTTTATGTTTTATTTTTACTTCTAACAACAAGCTGAGAATGATCCAGAAAGGAGGCAATATTCACTTGAAAAGTCATATATCTTGACTGTAAAATATGAAAAACAAAACAGGCTAAGGTGCATATTGGGCTTTTTTGGTCCTTTCTCTATCACTGTAAGTAAGAATCTCAACATAATTCTAATAACTCTTGTGAAAGAAAGGACAAGAATGTTTTAAAAGATTTATATCACAAAAAGTCAGTATACATTTTTTTCTACCTTATTTCTCTCATTTTCATAAGCCTCCTGCTTATATAAAATATCAAGCACAAACATTTTTAGACCAGTTTCACAATGAAGTGATCATTTTTAATCTAGTCTAAATATCCATATCAAGAACGGAGATGGGGTATAAGCAATAATTCTGACTCTGACTAGAACCATAATGAAATGATCCATTACATATTTCATAGAGTGATTTTTAGTCTTATTAGATCCTTCTATGACAAACACTACCAAGATGTTTTCCTAATTGAATAATTTAGAGATCCCTGGAAGGCAATAATCCCAATCTAGATTTCCTATGGAAGAAGTTCTTCAATATTTATTGCTGCTCCTGGCTCTTTGGTGTTTTATAAAAACTGATAGCTCATAAATGCCTAGTGTTAGCAAATTAGTTTCATCCTCTAAGAAAGTCAGAGTTTGAAAACTAAAACAGAATAAGAAAAAATTATGCATTTTTGTAAGTGGTAGTTACCTCAGGAACTGATATACTGATGTTAAACTGAGGTTAGTGGGACTAGTTCACCCTTATTACTTTTGAATTTGTTTTTCTAGAGGATTGGTTTTAACATTAGCACTAAGTGAGACATCTTGAGAACAGATAATCTATCTTAAAGATAAAACTAGTAGGGCCACTCTTCTTTCTCATATTGTATGCTAAAAGAAAGGTTTTATGGTAGAAGGAGCTCTTTGCTTGTTTTTGCAATTTGTAAACAACCAAAATGTTTTATGATTATAAAAATGAAATAATTCATTTTTTTCCTAAGACTATTCTGTGTCTAATTGATTTCTGGAATATATAGCTACATATAGATAGGTCAGACTCCAGAATGAATTTTTAACTTTTATCAATTTTGCCTGTTTACATCAATGGATCTTAAATCTCTTCTTAAGCACTATACATCTCCTTCACATGATATTAAATATAAGCATTTCAAAAAATAATTTTAGACTAAACTGTTCTTTGTATTTGCCGTAACCCAGGAATTAGAGGAATACACAGACCCGTGCACATGCATACTCACATGTATTCACTTGGCAGTTTTAGTTTAGCATCATAGAAACATAGTTGTGTGGGTGTGCAAAGGCATGAAAGCCAAGTTGCTGTTGAGACTCAGGCATGCAAATAAAAATAGAAAGGGGCAATGGAAATGGAATCACATTAATAATTTCTTGGAAGTTGTTTTCCTCCTATAATTAGCAGCACACACCTCACAACTTCTTGTGGGGTCATTGTAGACTTGAAGAATAAATATTCCTTGGTAATCACTTTATATTTTCTCCCAGATGGATTGTTTTTAATGGTTAAGCAGTAGAGTGCAGCTGATATAAAGAAAAAGTGACAGGTGCCAGTTTTGTTATTAAATCCCAGCCTCAGAGACTCTGAATTTCAAATGAGGTCCCTTATTGGCTGCATGTGTGAGGGGTCAGGGGATGGGAAAGCATGACCGTAGCAGAATGGGTTTCACTTCACTGACCTACTCCAAAGTCTTCATTAAAGGTGGATATAACATTTGCACTTGTTTTGTTTGTTCTAGACAGTTTGGATAATTACCCTCTGAAATGGTGTGCACCCATGTAGATTTGTGTATTTACTGAGGGGAGAGGCTGTTGAGGCACGGGAGAAGGAGGACAAAGGTTCATTGCACTATTTATTTTAATCTTTCAGTGATGATTGCATTTCTCAACCTCCATACAGAACCACAGCATTTCCTCCTTAAAACTGCTAGTTCAGGTCATTCAATTGAAATTTTATTTTATTTTAAAGGTAGCATTTTGCAGTTCTTATTCCTTCTCCCCTCCTGGTGGATCTGAGGACCCCAGCTGGCTTGAGAAGGAACTCTGCCCTCTACCAGAAAAGGATGAAGGAAACAACTCAACCTCAAAGAAAAATTACAACCAGCCTATGACCTTCCCTTCCCCAAAATGAAAGAGGCCAGACAGAGATAAGTGGCAGGTAGCAGACACCATCCATTGTCATTACTTTGCCATTCCCTTAAAAGAGGGAATTGGGTGGGTCAGCAATTCTGAGAAAGTCATTGTCTAGTGGTTTAAACACAGGGTTCAGGATCAAGCATGACTGGGTACTGTGTGACAACATTTCTTCATGAATTTTGCTGGGAAATTCGCTTGTTGCTGAGTAGTGCTGCATTTATTTACATGATTATCAGATTATTAGTTCTCTTTCTGCTTGAAAAGTTGAATAATCACAATTTCTTTGTAGTAAAGAGAAAAAAACTGAGGCAACCAGTCCTTAATGCTACCTAACAAAAAATCCTAATCATGATGACAGTCAGCCTGAGGATAAGAAAAGTTATTTCTGCAGACAAATTTTCTTTGTCAGAACTATGGCGTAATAGAGGAACCAATCATAACATCTTACATTGCAGATGTTACATTACACTTTTATTTCTTTCACATACATTATTATCAAAGTTAGCTACAGTTAACATTATTGAGCTTACGTGACATGTGCAAATGATTGACACATATTAACTCATTCAATTCTCATAACAACTTCATGAAAAATTAGTTATTGTAATTATTTTTATTTTTTAATTGACAAAATTGTATATATGGTTTATATCATGATGTTTTGATATATGTATACATTGTAGAATGGCTAAATTAATCTAATTAACATATACATTACCTTATATATAATTATTTTTAAAATGAGGATTCTGTTGTAATGAGGAATTGAGTAACTTGCCTAAGTCACAAAGCTAGTAAGCAGCTGAGCTGGGATTTGAGCCCAGACACCATCTGGCACCAGAGTGGGTAATCTTAGCCTCCATGCTTCTCATGAGAGGTGGGTAGAGCAGACATAACACCCAGTGAAAGAGTGAGTCAAATGAATGTTCATAGGTCACATGAACAAGGCTTTAGGAGTACTTCTTTGTTGTCCAAAGAATTAAAGTTGAAAGAAAGGTCTAGTGTCCTAGCATCTTGCTCTAGATTTCCCTCATGGGGGACATCTGATAATTGTGTATCTCTGGAAATGGCACTTGAAGAGCCAGTCCTACCAGGTGGCTGGGCAGGGAAAGCAAATCTCCTTCATGGAATTGCCATACTTGGGACGTGAAGGGTGGCACTCACCAAGGGCCTGTGTGTACATCATGCTCCACTAGATACTGTGTGCAATTAAACCAAGAAACAGTTTTTGAACTTAGGAATCTTACAGTCTACTAGGAAATCAAGACATGGAACAAATGGGACACAAAAGTTAATAGAGTTTTCTTTATTTCAGGATGTGCCTACTTGGTACTTGAAAACAAGATCAGCCAACTGATTATTTCATCTAACAATTTAAAGCAACATTTGATCTCTTAGGAGGAATGAATTAATTATATTGTTGAGGTCAGAAAATTTCTGAGTGAAGGGGAGTCCGTATAGATTAGTCAGTATTTTTTGAACACATACTGGGGCCCAGAATTACAACTGACACATTAAGATACAAGCACTGTTGGAGACAGAGTAGTTAGCAGGTAGTGAATATGCACTATTTTTCAGACTGTGATTCAATTGTGTCCCTTCTAGCATTCAGCTGGTTGGGAATATTGCTTAAATAATGTGGCAAACTCCACCCACAAATAAATATGGGCACAACTAGTAGTAAAACAAAAGCTGTAAAGGAAAGTGCCATATATATTAAAAGAAAGAAACAAAGTTGCTATTTATAAGGTGCTCCAGTGTGGAAATCCATTCAACACCACTCTGCCTTTATTTCTGCTTGAGCATGTAATGATGAGCAGCTAACCAACTTTTGAGTCACCCGTTCTTTATATCAAGTAGAAATGTGTCTTTCCATAAGATTTTTTTGCCTTGTTTTTCTTTATAAAGCAGCATACATGAAATAGTTTTATTCAGATTTTTCTATAAATCAAATTGAACTCACTTCTATTAACTAGATGGTATATAGGCAGCCTCCAGATACTTTATATGCTGAGTAACTCTACTTTTGAAACTGGTGTTTTGAAATGTGTGACTTGGAATTAGAATTAACTCTATGGATGTGCCACACCAAGAACTCACTAAGACCTTTGCCTTTCTTGAGCAGGATACCCCTTTTTTTTAAATGCAACACAAGATTATGTTAACTTGTTCAAAAGTCTATATACTCTAAACTAGTGGTTGTAACTGGGCAATTTTGCCCTGAGTGGGCAATGTATAGAGACATTTTTCATTGTCACACCTAGCAGGTACTAGTGACATAAAGACCTAGAATGTTGTTCAATATCCTACAATTCACAGGACAGTCCCTCACAACAAATAATCATCTGACTTCAAATGTTATTAACAATAGAGATTGAGAATTCCTAATCTGGACCACAAATATCCTGAGGTCAAGCTTCTCCTGAACACAGAAGCCAGTACTAAAAGGAATAGAAGGTAAGAAAAGCAGTTGATCTTACAGTAAGAAGGAAGAAGTCTAAGAGTGTAGAAGGGTCTGAACTTCAAGATGGCACTGTTTTATAATATTAGTCATAGGAATGTTTTGGCCATTATTAGGAAAAATAGACTGGGCAGAAAATTCATTTTATCACAAGAGTTTCAAATAGGTATGGGAAGTCACTGAAAGAGTCAAGTAAGAGTGCAGAAATGTTACTATGCTAAAAAGGAAGCTATCGTAGTAACACTTGCAGATTAAATACTTGTCAGGAAAAAAAAAAACCTTGGTATATTTAGCAGTTCAAACATTTGTTGATGGCAATATAATTATGGGAAACAATTCACAACTAATAATTCTCTAGGATGGTGAAGAATGAGGTGGCAGCAAAAATTTGTTATAAATCGATAGGAATCAGTAAGAAAGTTAAAATAAAGAACATTTATTGATTCTCTCTAATTAAAAAAATGTAATTTAAAATGACATAAAACATTGCAAAAATGAAAATAATACCTGAATTTTATGGAGAAATATACACTTATATAGTGGATATGGGAGTGCAAATTGATATGCCTTTCTAAAAAGTTATAAAGTAGGTAAGAAAAGCCCTAAAAACGCACAACCTAGTAACCCAGTTCTCTGAGATTGTCTTAAAGGGATAATTAGGGTTTGGAAAAAATATTTCACCATAAAAAATTCTTATTACTATCCCGTTTTCATAACATATGTAGCGAACCACCTACATATTTAATAACTGAATATTGGCTAAATATATTATGGCATAGCTTCATAATAGGATATTGTGTTATTAAAATGTTATGGGATATGTTTACCAACATGAAAATATGCCATGTCCACAAAATTTTATTAAATGAAAAAGAAAGGTTGAACTTTTTAGTTTTAGTGAGGTATAAATAAAATTATATATATTTATATTATACAATGTGATGATTTTATATAAATATGTTGTGAAACGATTACCATAATCAAGTTAATTAACACATCCATTATCTCAGTTACCTCTTTTTTCTTGCTGTTGAAAACACTTAAGATATACTCTTAGCAAATTTCAAATACACAATACAGCATATTATTATATTATACATACTATATATTAGATCCTCAGAATTTATTCATCTTATAATAGAAAGTTTATACCCTTTGACCAAAATCTCTACTTTTTCCCCAACCTTCTAACTCATGGCAACCACTGTTCTACTCTCTGTTTCTATGGGTTCAACTTTATTTATTTTTTTAATATCCCACATAACAGTGTTATAGTATGGTCATGCACCACATAATAATCCTTTTGGTCAGTGATGGACTGCATATATAACAGTGGTCCCATGACATTATAAAGGAGCATATATAGAAACCTGATACGTATGGGATTTAATATTGGCATTGCTGATCATGCAGGACTTAAAGTCACAGTTTCCAAGAGCCAAAAACAAAGTTGAGTGAGTACTTATTATACACTCTATGATGTTCACACAATGACAAAATCACCTAACAATACATTCCTCAGAACATTTCCCTGTCATTAAGCACTGCTTGGCTCCGTTTGTCTTTCTCTGTATGGATTATTTCACTTAGCTTAATATCCTCCAAATTTGGGCCTGGCCCAGTGTCTTAGACTGATAATCCCAGCACTTTGGGAGGCCAAAGTGGGAGGATTGCTTGAAACTAGGAGTTTGAGATCAACCAGGACAACGTGATGAGACCTCACCTCTACAAAAAATAAAAATAAAAAAATAGCCAAGAGTGGGGTACATGTCAATAACTCAGCTACTTGGAAGGCAAAGGTGGGAGGATCTTTTGAGACCAGAAGTTTGAGGCTGCAGTGAGCCGTGATTGTGCCATTGCGTTCCAACCTGGGTGACAACCTGGGTGTAGAGGAGAAATATAAATTCAAAACCAAAACAAAAAAGTACACTCCGGGTTCATCCGTATTATTACTACAGGTAGGTGTGTGTGTGTGTGTGTGTGTGTGTGTGTGTGTGTGTATATGCACAATTTTTTTTTTTACTTCATTCACCCATACATGGACAGGCTGTTTTCGTATTTTGGTTATCGTGAATAATCCTGCAATGAACAGGAATGCAGTTATTTCCTCAAGACATTGATTTCTTTCCCTTTATATATACACCAAATAGTGGATTGCTAGATCACATGCTAGTTCTAGCATTATTTCAAAATCTGAAAAAAAATCACAAATTTAAAACACTTCTCTTTCCAAGCATTTGAATAAGGGATATTCCAATTGTATTTTTTGGGGGGAACTTTCATACTGTTTACTACATTGGCTCTATCAAATTACGTTTCCATCTATAGTGTACAATGGTTCTTTTTACTCTACTTCCTTATCAGCATTTGTTACTTCCTGTCTATTTTGGATAATAGCTATCCTAACAGGTGTGAGATGATATTGTGGTTTTGATTTGCATATTTCTGATGATTAATGACATTAAGCACCTTTTCATATACCTACTGGAATTTTGAAAAAAATGTCTGTTCTGATTCTTTGCCCATTTTTAAAAGTGGATTACTGGTTAAACAACCCAAATTTGAAAATCTAAAATCTGAAATGTCCCAAAATTCTAAATTTTTTGAGCACCAACAAGATGCTCAAAGGAAATACTCACTGGAGGACTTGATTTCAAATTTTTAGATTTGAGATGCTCAACAGGTAAGTATAATGCGAATATTTCAAAATCTGAAAAAAAATCACAAATTTAAAACACTTCTCTTTCCAAGCATTTGAATAAGGGATATTCCAATTGTATTTTTTTTCGCTCTTGAGTTCTAAGAATTTCTTATATATTACAAATATTAACCTCATCAGATGTATGGTTTACAAATATTTTTTCCCATAAAGAGTGCATGCTTTTGTATATGGAATATTAAATGGCTCTGGTGGGGAAGAACCGGGTTAAAATTTTTGTTTCCATGTTTGTACTTTCTTATGTTTTGGTAGTATATTTATACTGCCTTTAAACAAAATGAAAAAAATATGTTTTAAATATAAAACTAATCATATTAAAAAGAAAGGCCATAAGGCATAAAGAGAATTTAATGCTACTTTAATAACTAATTAGCAAGAGCAAGAGACATGTATAATAGACTGAAGAATCTGAGAAAAACAGCATTGAAAAATTCTGGAAAAGCAGTAAAATTAGGCCAATAAATAATAATGATTGTCTTTGACGTCCCAAACTTAGATGGGATGAATATTATAAGAGTTGAAGGTGAGGTTTTCACAAAAAACAAAGGACTGTTTCCTAAAATAGCAGTTCACAAGCAAAAGATGCATTCTTTTGACTCTTGCATTAAAAAGTTAATTCAGAAGATAGTGGTAAATGAGTCTAAAACCAAATAAAAAGAATCTTTATAAAAGAGAAGAAGCCAATCTGATTGTCGTTTGCACTTTCAAGTACTTAAATAGTGTGGAGGAGAAATATAAATTCGGTGATGAAAACAACAGCAACAGTGTATGACTTACCTTGCTAAGAAATACCTTGCTAAGAGCGCTGCTGTGAATTGCATAGGGCAGTCTCTGTGTTCAGGAGCTTTGCTCACCACCCACATGGCTGATGGTAAGGTTCAGACCAACCAGCTAAAAAAATGTGTACAGTGAGCAAACAAGTGACACATGGCAGGAAGGGAGAGCATGAAGGCTCTAGAATGTGTACATTGATGATTCTGTGCTGTGACTTAAAATTGAGAGAAAAAAAAAATTCAAGTTTTACCGTACATGTCTTTATATAGCAGAGAGGGTCAATCCAAAGATCAGAAACCAAGAGGCAGTTAAACCAGGAAAAATTATCTTTCATTCTAACTGTCTGAGATTTCTGCATCTGATACTCTTTGTATAGTTCGAATGTCACAACCTCCAGAGCGGCCTACTGAAGTAAGGGAAAGTCCAGAGAAAGCCTGCTAAGTGGATTGGAGAAATAGTTGCAAAGAGTAAAAGGGAGAGTAGGAAATGAGGGAGAAAAATGTGGCCAAAGTAGATATTAATACATGTTTGTTTTCCTTCCAGGCAACAGAAACTGTGCTAGGCCTTTTCATTGGTTCCTAATCCTCATAGCTCATTTATTTGGAAAGATAAACTTGATCTATTAGTTCCATCTTTATTATTTCTCCACTTATTGAGGGCATAGTGTATCCTAGCCCTTTCCTTTCTAGCTGTGTGTCTTTAGTGAGTTATTTGACTTCCTTGTAGTTTCCTCATTTGTTTAATGGGTCTCATAATCAGCATACAAGGACTTGTTTTGAAAGTAAAATGAGTTAAATTGAGGAAAGTGGTTAGGACAGTGTCTGGTTAATAGAAAGTACTCAATTAATGTGAATAATTATAGTGACTAAATAACTCACCCAAGGTCATATAATTTGTAGGCGTGTCTAGCTTTAGGCTTTTTCTATTCTATCATACTACCATTCAGACAAAGTGCCTGTTTGAATTCTGTGGTCTTGTTCCCTAGAATCTGAATAATCTAGAATGAGGTGGCCATTTGAAATTCGAGCTTTGGCCAAGCCTACTTCCCTTTTACCCAGAAAAGACTGCTTTCCACAGCCGGTTAAAGAACTTACAGAGGTCCTTTAGGTTGGATCTTTTATGGTCACTCTTGGACATGAATAGGGGCTGCTGCTTACAGCAGGCCTGACTCAGCTGCTTCCCATGTTCTTGTGTTTCTACATGTGAGAGAATCTGTTAGACTTATGGAAACACAAACACTGTCTCTCTCTGAGCTTCAGCTAGCACGAAAGCAAGAACTGAGTGAAGCTGCTCTCATCAGTGTTTGTTTTAGATTAACAGAACACATTTATAAAGGGAGTGGCTAACTTAGAGAACCCTTGTCTAAGGTATACTTCCAGGCCTATCATCAGAGACCCAAAATGTAATTTTATTAAGAGAAAAAACCTAATGTCTCCAAATGTTTTAATTATTTATCCATTGCCGTTTCAATTTGTTCTGTGATGTTAGACATGAGTCAGACGTAGGTTTAAGCAGCATTTTAGCAATTAGTATACCAGTATTAACTTTTCTTCTGTATTAGAAATTAAATCAAAAGACTTTGTTTCTTGCTTTTAATTTACTTTTGTTTTATAATAAGGATGAGAAAATTAATGTTCAATGAGGGAAAATAGAAGCCTAAGACAACTCAGAAGGTCATAAGCATCTCTGCCAATAGAGTCCCAGAACAAAAAAAGTCACAATATGCATATTATATTATAATTTATACTGTATTACATATAATATTATGTATTTGTGCCCAGAAACATAGGCTTCAGAAGAAACAAAACCTATTTTGGAAGAAAACAAGCCTCATTAAGCTAAAGAGGTTGAACAACTGCCTCAAGGAGTGACCCTTGCTAAATCATTCAAGATACTCTATGACTCAGTTTCCTTATTAAAATAAGGCATACAAAAAATCCTGTTGCACCTTGTGAAATCCATTTAATTTGACTTAAATGAATACTCTTTGAGGTTCTAAAATATACTTGGCAGTTCAATGTACTGCATTAATATACAACAATGTTTTCAAGTAGTAGACAAAATTATTACCCACTTAACAGAGGCCAATTAAATCTTTGGCCATCCTGTGTTTGAACTAAGGATTAAACATGGACATATCTCCTTCTATTTTTAATTCCATACTTCTCTTGGGGAAGAAAATAGAAGTGAAGTGCCTGTATCATTTCATATGGAACAGAATAATTTATATATATATATAATTAGTTTTGTTTTTTTTTTTTTGCTAGATAATTATAGTCTCTGAAGGTTGGAAGAGACCTTAGAAGACAGAGTTCACCTATGGGATCTTCCTTTAAGTAAGATGAAAATTGATTTCTGGTTCTAGGGAAGAAAACCAAGTTGGCCTAGCCTGCATCTTTCACAACTTTTAGATCCAGTAGTTCTTTTAAAACATGTTTTAAAAATGCAGCCTATTGAAATTACTGCAGCCTAAGTTATAGCATTTTAACCATAAACTCATCTGTAAACTAAGTTAGGTAAATGATGACAAAAAAAAAATGAAAAAAAATATTTATTGTACTTTAAATTTCACTTACTGCAGATACAGTTAAACAAAAAACAATTCAGTAATTCCATATAGAAAGCCATGAAAAACACCCTGGTGCTAAACCAATAAAATATATTTTAAATACCTACTGGTCAAAACATAGTATTGGGTGCTTCAGAGAAACAGAGGGAGTGTTACATATACTTTCCCTATGAAGACTTTCCCAGTTAGTGTTAGATGGTGTTTGGCAGAGACCAAGGACATTTTGTAGAAAGTGAAAGTGTCATCCATGGACAAAGCAAAGTCCAAGGAGAATATACAACCAGGACTCTCAGATGGGAAGGGAGGTGGTCTTTCTACTATTTCAGTTGAACAAGGATTTCACAGGTTTAAAAGAAAGTTTAATATCAGCTGATGACTTTATTTCAGAGAGGAGAACATTTATCATAAAATATTATCTTATGTACAGTTTTTTGCTTTCGTTTTCTCTATTCCCATTTTGTGTAAAATCATCATTTTCTTTTTTTTTTTTTTTGGATTCATCTTGAACTTCAAGTCTAAAAAAATTAAATTTCTCATTGTTAATTAAATTAGATTTTTTCCAACTGACAAAATTTGCTAAATCCCTAATCGAATTCAGAGTAGTTCCTTTCAAGAACCAATAAAAAAAATAGGGTATGAAATAATTGTAAAACATGACCCCACCCATGAGGAGTTTATAGTCTAGGTGGGGAAAAATGATGAAAACCCTGAAAGTCACAATGGATAAGAGAGATTTTCTTCATGCAAAGATAACCTTCCTGAGGTAAGGATGATTAAATAGAAAGAGTGCTGACTAGGTAAGCAATTGGGGGAAATAAGTCACGTGAAAGACAAATAATAGTGCCAACCCTTTAGAGTCTTCCCAACATCACAAATAAAATGTTAACTAAGGAGAAAAACTGGTACCTTTGAAGGACTTCGCTGCCAAGGGGCTTGGCATTTCCATAATGGTGGGGAAGGAGAGACAACTCTGATTTCCATAGTATTTTGTAATTAATTTGGCGCTCTTATGGAAAATTAATTGGTTTTTTGATAATGAAATAGAAGGAAATATTCAGACTCTGGCATATTAAAAGAAATTCTCTTTAATAGAGGCAATGTCAGCCTGATAATGTGGTCTTGCTCCCTCAGGTGCTCAGATGAAGTTCCAGGGTAGCCCGAGAGAGCTTTGGTGGCTTAACACTTAAGTAAGCTTCTCCCTTGCAACTAAAGCTAAGCAGATTAATTAAAACTTAAAAGCATTATGATTTAGTTATGAATAACAGTTTGCAGTGACAGAGCTCTCTGTCTATAATTCACCATAACAAAATGACACTTGGGCTTGCTGTTGCTATAATTAGCTTTTGATATACTATGTCTTGGAAATTTCTCGCCAGCCATAGCCTGTGTGTTTCCAGATGTCCTGCACATTCTTAAAAATAGTAAACATTAATTTATAGAGATGACAGCTGTGGGTCAAGTTTGAGGTTGATTGATAATTCCTTATTCAAATGTGTGCCTACACTCCTTCATTTGTCATCTCCTAGCAAAATAGAAAGCCATTCTACCACATTTCTAGTTAATATTTCATTTTTTTCATAAATTATCTGTAAAAGCAAAAGCAATAGAATTTAGACCTTTCCCACCATATTGCATGGAATATTAATGTAGCTGAGGATTTTTAAAAATTATTTTGCAGCCAGAAGCATTGTGATTTGTTAACCTGACACCTTATATTTGCACAGTGCTAAGCACACAGTGGGCACTCAATAAATGCCACCTAGTGACTATGAGGAGCTCAAAGTGCTTTCCAGATGACAGACCATAATTTCTTCAAAAAGTCTCCCCATTTTATAAATTAGGAAATAGCAGACTTGGGGAGTTTTCCTAAGAGGTAATAAAGGGATTCATCTCTAGGTCACACTTGAGAGTACAGAAAATGACATATGCTCACAAGAATGTGTTCTCCCTGATTTATTGGGTTAGACCCAAAGCACATATCTTGCCAAGCCTCCTTTCTCTCTAACTCTCTGTATGGAGCCAAAAGAGAATCCTGAAATATGAAGTAGAAATTCATTCCTTTGGCAAATTGTCTTGAAATGACTATTTGTGCAGGATTTTGGTACTTTGAAAATACCATAGCCATGTACAGAACATCTGAGTCCCTGTTATGAAAATGTAGACTGAAGTTACATGATAAGATATGATCTTATCAGTGCAATAAAGTATACAATGCAACCAGATATTGGGCCTCATGCAGATTTAATATCTGGTAAATGACCAATTTTGACCAATGTAAGCATTTCAACACTATTCAATCAGCTGCTTAAGCTATATTACTTTAACCCAAATCATCAAAACAAGATATTAATCCTTTTATTGAGCTACTAGAAACAAGCTGAGGTTTGAAAAATATCTGGACACAAGATGTGCTTGTCATTCACATTTCATAGTTACTTAGTAATCATGAATACATGTTATTCTGCAAAGCATCCTAGAAGCCAGAGTATGTCATTTCAATGGATTCATATACATAATGAAAAAATAAAAGAATTTTGATGACTTACTTAAGGTCAAACATAAATTTGCAAATGAAAAAAAAATACAGTAAGTTTTTTTAAAAGATAACTTTTATGATTTTCAGCAAAGAATAAATTTGTATCCTTCTCTTTGTGCTAAACGTCTATTGAACTTTGAATCTTTGTGCCTATTATAACAGGTATTCATTTGATCTTGGCAGGACAAAGTGGGCAAAATAGGTTGTAGTAAAACTTAGAGGTAGTAACCTCTGAAGAGGTGGTTGGTGATATTGTCCTGCGATGTTGAGAAAGAATTAGGATTGACAGTGGCAGCAACTAAGCACCTCTCAGGCTGAGTGGTGACTGGAACAGAAGGATAAGAACACCATTTAAGTGTTTTCACATGTAATACAGAAATATTGGTAATAATTACACTTTTTTCTTTTTAAAATATTCAGGACTCATAAAAGAATCAGTGATTTGAAATCTTAATGCAAATCAAAATTTTGGAAACAAACATTTTTAAGTAAAATTAAAAATTTATGAAAACTTAAATCTTAAACCTATCATTCTGATAAAAATATTAGTTGCTGAAATTAAAAATGCATTTTATATAAAAAACAAATCTGAAAAACTCTTGGACATGAAAAATAATATTAAAATGATCATGTTAATTAAATATGCAGTTCTAAAAACCAAAAGGTTATTACTGATATTTTCAAGTCATAGGTATATTTTTGAGAAAATTTTTCAGCTCAATCTACACTGGTTATAACTACATTAGTAATAAACCAAAACATTATATTATATATATATATATATATATAGTTTGTTTGTTTTAGACAAGGATTCACAGGCTGTAGCACAGTGGCACAGTCTTGGCTTACTGCAGTCGTAACTTCCCAGACTCCAGTGATCCTCCTGTCTCAGCCTCCTCAGTAGCTGAGACTATAGGTATGCATCACCATGCTCCGCTAATTTTTGTATTTTTTGCAGAGATGAGGTTTTGAGGTTTTGCCATGTTGCCCAGGCTGGTCCTGAGCCCCTGAGATCAAGCAATCCACCTGCCTCAGTCTTCCAAGGTCATGGGATTACAGCCGTGAGCCACTGTGCCCAGCCCGTCATACATACATACATACATACATACATACATACATATAGGGAGAGATCTCATGAGGTACATGATTCAGATTTCAGAGGTTTTAAAACCCTCCGTAGTTGTATTATACCAACAAAATATCTGACAGTTCATGGTCAAAACTGCATTCTGCCAGGTGATGGGATGCCACAAAAGATACTGGCTGCTACTGCACACAACATCTTGATGAGTGAACACAAGAAGAAAATTCTCTCCAGCTTCACACTGGGAGAAGTTGTGCTGCTTCTTAGCAGCTGCTGAAATGCTGCCAATATTTTGGAAGGTGAATTATATCTCCCTTACCTTCGGCCACTAGAGAACTCAGCGTTCATTTGCCAGAGCCCATTTGCCATCCACACTTAACAATTATACGCAGGAGTTTCTGCCGTGCACTTGGTGTACTGATTTTATCCTATTTAAATTTACTAGTCTATTTTAATTTTTCCTGTGTATTTTGGTGTTTGTTTCTCTGACACTGTATGCAAATTTTGCTGCTTTGAGTTTGTTTTCTTAAACAAACCAAAATAGAGAAAAAATATGAAAGAATTAAAGGGACTAAAGGAAGAAAATTTTAAAAGGAGGGGGGTAAAAAGAAGAGAAAAAAAAAAACAAGCCAAAATGAGTTAAACAGTGATACAATTAATTTAGACTGCATAAATAGCTAAACAAATGGCTAATGGATCACCAATGCTTCTTTAGCAAATCAAATCTTGGAATGACTTCTTAATATTCTTGTTTCTTTAACCTTTTATGAACTTACTCTGATATGCCTTCCTGACAGGCAGGCACCATGTCTCATTTGCCTTTGATTCTACAGCCCAATGTCTAGGATTTGCCTAAAACATAGATGCTTAGTAAGTACGTGCTGATTGAAACATATTATGCAGTACTCATATTTTCACGATCATATTAAATATTTTTGTATTTACTTAATTTTGCTTATTTTGATTATTTCATCAGAAACACAATAATCAGGTGAAAAAGAAACATAAAGTTCTCCAGTGCCTTCAGTGGGGGTTGAAGAGGGTTATGTCTATGATTTTTCTTCTGCATGAAAAGGACACAGCTCTTTCAAATTCAGCAGCTGAGTGGATCCATATGCCTTCCAGGCAGAATGTAGCCAGGGTAATGCTACAGATAATGTAATTAATTAACCCGTTTGTAGTCTCAGGATTTCAAACTTCTAGGTAATGGCATTTGTATAGTAATTTTCCTTGGTTCTATATAAGATCTTTAGCAGAATCACAAAATAAGATTTGCATTTAAATGTAAATGGTGGAAGTAAGGTAATGAAAGTTATTAAAATGAACACTTGATAAATTTGGATAAAAGTAGCTTAGTACAATAAAGTATATTTTATATGATCATTTGTATTCAAAAAGTCGTCGGTGAATGCCCATGGTTGTTTAATCTTTGCTTTGTGACTTCTGTTCTGGTTTGGTTTGATAATCAGCATTACTTTTTAGATGATAATAGTTTTGCGTTCTTGGACAGAAATAACCTTATTTTATAAAGTCCAGTAAGTTAAAAGTGATTTGATCTAATTATTTTAGAATGTGCTCAAAGTAAGTAATAATAGGATATGCATGTATAGGGAAACCAAGTGAATCAGTGCCTTGCTGAGATAAAGGTCACTGTGTCAGCATGGCACCTTAGTATCTTTACTCAGGCCAAAGTGATGCAGAATTCTCAATACCTCGCAAACGGAAGGGACAGAATCAGAAAATAATACAAAACCAACTTAGGTAAATTTATTAAAGTATAGATATTCTTAAAATGCATTACTCTTAAAATTGCCCACTAAATTTTGTATATGCCACTAAGAAATGTCACATAATAAAAAGTCCCCCAATTTGAAAAAAACAAAAACTTTTTTTATATGCTCAATTTCTCTTTCCATTCCCGTCCCCTTCCTTCTCTTCTTTGTTCTCCCTGCCATGTATTCACATCTAGAAAGTTTAACAGAACCTATAAGTAAATAATTATTTGACTGTTATACTAGATTCTACACATTCTTTTTCCTTTAAAAAAATATTTTTAACCCATTTTTTTCTTATTTATTGAAATCAGTCATATTAATGTATTCAGTATTCATTTGCATTGTTGGTATTCATCATAGCTATTTAATCATGAACCTTTAAACAACCATACTTAAAAAAAAGGTCTGCAATATAACCTTGCCCAAATGTTATCTGAATGTGAATAAACCCAATAAATAGACTAAACACTATAGTAAATAAAACATTGTTATTTTACTTCTGGGGCCATAATCCTTGCCTAACCTGAGGTCTTTTGCTAAAAATGGCACTGGTTACTCCAGTTTAGCTTTAAAAGATAATTTATAACAAAAATGGTTCATGATAGTCACATTAGCAAACAAGGACAGAAAGAGTATACTAAGTGGGGGTGACTGGGGAACACACTGAAGTGACACTGTGGCAGAGGGCATTAGAAGGAGGAAGGAGGCTCTGACAGGTTGCAGTACATGTTTCATTCTAGAGGAACTGGACACATGAAGCAAATAAGTGTAGTTTTAGACTAGCATCAAATACATGCTTGGATGTAAGTTAATTTTTCCACATTAATGAATCTTTCAAATTTGGCCGTAGAATAGGGTTTTGAGTCTGTATTGATTGCGAAGGCATATTGATGAGATATTCAGAATTGGGGCATTTAAGGTCTTTAGGAACTTGGCCCAAGTCCAGACATTATGACATAATTGCCTACCTGAGCTTGGCACCTGTAATCACTTTTTGATTGTGTGCCATTTGATCAGATTGTACATCCTGTAAGTTTCGGGTTTTAGATAGCTAGAGGAAAACTGTCTATAAGTAGAAAATTGTTTTATAACATAATTTTTGACATGGATATATTTGACTTGGGTCATACTGTGTCACTCTTGATGTAACATGTATGCTACCTGTTTTATAATCAAACTTCAAAGCTATAGATATCTCTGCAGATAAGCATATAAATTAAACATTTCAATTCCTTTGTTTTGTTCCTTCCTTTGGGCATCCTGTTGTATGTATCTCTGTCTGTATCAAAACAGGAGCTCAGGAAGCACTTGGTCTGAGTGCAAGGTACAGCTCCATTTTCCTCCCCAGGTGTCTTGTATCAAGCCACAAGCCCAGGAGACTTCCAATAAATAGAAATTTACTGCTACAACTACAACAACCAGATATAAAGATCAATAGAATAAAAAACTGAGTCCTACCCCAGGCTGCATGGTAATTCTGTTTTGATGAAACCCCAGGGCCAGGAAGGAGAAATTTTTGAGAAGAAATGGCTGGAGAAAGAAAATTTACCTGGTTTCTTATGATAGCAAAACAAATAATAAACATGGAAAACTCTTCAAGTATCTTTTGTGGACCAAGTGGGAAGTGGGAAGAAATGAGAAAGAGATAGATTAAATTTCTCTGAAAATACACATGAGCTTAAAAAATGAAAGGGAGGCTGGGTGCGGTGGCTCATACTTATAATCCCAGCAGTTTGGGAGGCCAAGGTGGGTGGATTACCTGAGGTCAGGAGTTCAAGACCAGCCTGACCAACATGGTGAAGCACTGTCTTTATTAAAAATACAAAACTTAACAAGGCGTGGTGATGCTTACCTGCAGTCTCAGCTACTCAGGAGGCTGAGACAGGAGAATTACTTGACCCTGGGAGGTGGAAGCAGCAGTGAATTTAAATCGCACCATTACACTCCAGCCTGGGCAACAAGAGGGAGACTCTGTCTCAAAAAGAAAAAGAAAAAAGAAAGGGAAATGTGTTAAGCTGGTATGTGCAAATTTGACAAACTCCTTCCTCCCACAGGATCCAAAAAAATAGATGTAGTGTATTGTCAACCAAAGAATATGGTGTATACACCTACCGTTTCATCATGTTTGAATAATTAGAAATGCATTTTCATTCAGAGGAACATCTAAACAAAAGGTTCACAACTCATGATCCAAACTAATTGGTCTCATTCCCGTGATTTATTTTTGCCTGTTTTATTTACATTTAGAAACAAGAGGCCCCTTTTATAAAGGGAACAGAGGCATGGTGATTTGAAATTTTCATTCACATTATCTATCTACATGTAATTCCAATGCTTTTTTGTTTTACATTTTAACTATATATTTTATAAGGAAATCTAGCTAATTTATATCAGCCTCAGAAGAAAAAATACACTGTGGGGTTTTTAAACTACCAGTTCTGTTAGAAAAGCTTGTTAGCAGTTTTAGGGTAGAATTAAAAAAATAAGAAAGTGGGAACAACAACCTCTATTTCTGGGGGAATTCAGGGGTATGCCTAATTTTCAGTTTTGTAAATAAATAATGTTCTTTAGACCCTCCTCAAATGTGTATAAAATTGTAGCATTTGAACTACTGGCAGGATGGGCTGCAGATCTGACCTAAGGAATTATGTTTTGATATGTGAAGGTTCCATGGGACATTAGAAATTCTCTAGTCAGTATTATTTTTCAAAGCATACATTTATCAAACTATAGGGCCTTTGTAGAGAAGGTCTCCATGTTGCATTTTTCTAGTTTCCCGCTCCCTTTTTATTATGCACTGTAACAATATTGAGTTTTCCTTTGACTTTCTTTCGTTGCTTCTGGGAAAATTAATCCTTCTTTGTATTTATTTCCCAAATCTCTCCCAATTTAATGTATCTCTCGAAACAGGGCTACAGATACTCACTTCAGAAAATTGAGCTAAACAAAAATATTCAGAAACGTGGTTGGTATCCTACTTATAATAGCAAAATTATAATTTAATTGAACACATCCTATTAGTCCTTAACATTTGATATATGGCTGCTATTGAAATCATGATTACATTAGGATTTCCCAGAAAAATAGAACCAATAGGGTATCTCTATAGATGTAGATATATAGGAGATTAATTATGAGAATTGGCTTATGTGATTATGGAGGCCACAAATTCCCATGATCTACTGTCTGCAAGCTGGAGGCCCATGAACCAAAGGGTAGAGGAGGGGTATAAGAGATGGGGGAGATGGGGTCGCTACTGCTGTCAGTCCCAGAGTCTGCAGGCCTAAGAAATAGAACCTCTGATGTCTAAGCATAAGAGAAGAGGGATGTCCTAGGTCAAGAAGAGAAAGAGAATTTGCCCTTCCTCTGCCTTTTTGTTCTATTCCTCTGCCTTGTTGTATTCCTTCAGAAGATTGGATGATGCCCACTAACATTGGTGAGAGTAAACCTTCTTTATTCAGTGATTTAAATGTCAGTCTCTTCTGGAAACACCTTGCAAACATATGCAGAAATGACCTTTTACCAGCTATCTGGGAATTCATTAAGCTTAGCCAAATTGGTACATAAAATTAACCATCATAATAATTACAAAGAATTTTTAATGATACAGGGAAATATTTATTATTTAGTAAGTTATTTTAGCAATTACAAAACTATGGATAAGAGAATCTCAACTTCATGTAAAAGAATATACATATAAGAAGATTGGAAGTTTGTACACAAAAATATACAAATATTGCCTCAGAATTGTTTTTCAAGTATTCTGACATGAGTATGTATTTCTAATATGAATTACTGACAACTGATTTACTCAGCACCTACTGTGTACTAGGTACTGTTCTAGGTTCTGTAGTTTTTATCACATTTAATCTTTGACACCACTCTGTAAGGTTGATATTCATTTCATTTTACATAGAAGAATCCCACATCTCAGAAATGTTGAGTAAATTATATTGGGTCATATAACTAGTAATAATAATTACTATCCCCAATTCACAGGTTAAAAAAAAACTGAGGTTCAGAGAGGTTAACTTTCTCAAGGTTATCCTGCAAACAAATAGCTGAAGAGATTGAAACTAGATCTTTTTGACTTTTAATGTCCTGGTCCTTTCTATTGCATGATACTGGTTCCTCAAAATCAAATGAACAAAGGAAAATGACAACAACAAACTGCCTAAAAAATTGTGATAAAGAGAGAGAAAATGTTTAATAAAAAAGAGAAGTATTTTATTTTTGCATAGGTATATCAGTTGTTCTTGCTTAGCCTTCTGATAAATTTAGATCTGTGCAAATCTGTGAAAATAAAATATGTATAATATTTGCATCATGTCTATTTTCTGAGAATTTCAAAATTCTCATAGCAACTGTTTTCTGGTGTTTTAGTTAGCTAATGCTTTTTGTTGTTCTATTCAGTAATAATTTTTGTTTACAGATGTGTAATTCGAGAGGAGAGTGAAAAAGTTTGTATCCACTCTCAATCTGCAAATAATGCATGCTCTGGGATTATATTCGTGTAATTATTTCTCTTTATTTATGGTTTTTTGTTCATTATTGGGCTCAGAAAATGCATATAAAAAGTGCAGACATTACTGGCATAAATATGCTATGTCACCAAAAACTGCTGTGGAAATTCAAAGGTAGATAAGAAATAATGAGGTTTATAGATTCATTAGCATTTGGATGATGAAACATGTATATGTGTTACTCCTTTGATCAATACCGCCCTGGAGGGAAAGTACTGTATTTAATTGTCTTTCCCAGACCTTCCACAGTGGACATCTGGTTGCTATGTCTCAGTGTTGTAGAATTCAAGTTCCAATTTTATTACTAGCGATGGCATATGTTATGAGAAAATGTATGGGAAGGCATATTCAGAAGGGGGATTGCCCCTATTCTATCTGCTTGTCTGGAGTTGACTAGCAGGCATTGTATGGGTGAATATGGCATATCATTCTATGTAGTTGTTAAGTTTCAGTGATTTTATTACATACTTTACATTATATACATCTGTGAGCTGTTTTACTAAAGTAGTTTCACTTACTAAGAATGCTTCATTTTTGTAGGTGCCTTTTATTTCACAATTACCCAAACCATTTGAAACCTTTGTATGCGCATACAAGGCCAAGACAATGTTTTACTGTGGAAAAATTAAATTCATTAGAATTGAAGAGACCTGATGTGAAGTGCTAGCTCAATTATTTTCTAGCTATGTG
The DNA here is from genome assembly GCF_049354715.1 of Callithrix jacchus. NCBI lineage: Eukaryota > Metazoa > Chordata > Mammalia > Primates > Cebidae > Callithrix > Callithrix jacchus. The sequence continues at coordinate 59,469,421 of NC_133505.1, forward strand.
ACATTCAGAAAATTATTTAATCTATGTATGCTATAGTTTCTTTATCTGTGAAATGGGGACATTGATACATATCACATGAAATCTTGAAAAGAATTAAATGAGTTACACAAGTAAAAAAGCCTAATATTGTAAAATTCTCCCTTTTTCACCTCTTCTCAACTATCTGAACTGACAAAATGGTCAGAATAAATTTGATATGTAATAATAGTCTTTCTTTGGGCATTGGTTCCAGGACTCCTGCAGATGTGAACCTTCATGGATGCTCAAGTCTTTTATATACAATGGCATAGTTTTTGCATATGACCGACATAACTCCTGTATACTTTAAATCATCTCTAGATTACCTGTAATATCCAATACTGAATGAATACAATGTAAATACCTAAAACAACATGAAGACTATGTAAATAGTTATGCTGTATTTTTGGAATTGTTGTGTCATTATTATTATTTTTTCCCAAATATTTTTCATCCAAGGTTGACTGAATCTGTGGATGTGGAAGCCATGGATAAGGAGGGCTGACTGTGATCTAAAACAAGATGCCCCAAAATATTATTTTTTAACTAGATATGTATCATGTGACATTTCTGGGTGGGAGAGATTTCCCTAATTTATACTTGGATTAAAATTATTTGCCACAGTGCTATCCAATTGATATGGAGGAGCAGTGTTGCAGAAGCAAGCAGGTGGAGATGGTAGCCAGTATGCCATATCAAGTGAGCCTTGAATAAAATATAAAGTGCATATTCCATAAGTGAATAATTAAGAATTTCTTATAGTCAGTATCCATGCTTATGACCTGGTGGCATACATCTGAGGGACAGGGTAATCCAGGAGTTAATGGAGGGCAAATTCTAAAATGCCCTGAAACATACATTACTATAGAGAATGATGCCAACATCTACTATGTTTCTGCTTGTTAATTTCTATGGTTGCTGCTACTGGGGAAATTGTCTTCATTTGCATTGTCTTTCAGTGACCTACCTGGAGGCAAACACCTGCAGACACTTTCTGTTCACAGAAGTATCACCTGGGACAGAGACCCACATACATTCAGTGCAACCAACTATGCTAAAATAACATTATGGGCAAATATTTCAAAATGTAACATTTCAAATGATCACTTCACATACTATTTTACCCCTTCTTATTGCTCCTGAGTAATATATATCACTGCCAACATGACTTCTTGGCCTGTCCTTTGCCCTGTGTGTTTTTAAACTTCTCAGATGGAATTCTTAAAGCGTTTTAATTGTAGAGATTAAATTAACTGCATTTGATTATTTTTTGAGGGAGGAAGAATCCCCTGGTGAAAACAATGATTAGATTTCAGTAGAAAATAAAGAATAAATGAAATAAAATAATAAAAGAGAAATGCATTTGGAAATATGAATCAGGATATATTGCTTATAAATTATGTGTTTGAGTGCATAATTGCATATTAAAGAAAATTTATTAGTCATAAAATAATGATTTTCATATTGTACCATATTTAAATGTGTTTAATCTAAGTACAAGTATACCTGAATATATAAAGAAAAATGCATATTGTTTCCATTATTATAATTCATAAATTTTACATTTAAAAAATATTCTGAGAAGAAAAATTCCAAATGTGTATTAGCATTTTTTAAAAAGATCTAAGTGCCTTTAGACAGTCTTTTAAAAATAATAATGTAGGGTCAAAATGTTTTTCCTTCTTTGAACAAATATGCAGTCTCTTTTTATTTATTTTGTGTGTGTGTGTGTGTGTGTGTGTGTGTGTGTGTACTTATCAGTTACAGCAAAATGAATTAAGCTAGTTTTGGATTTCAAGAAACTAAAAAAAAAAAAAAAAAAATCACAGCCCCTCTCTGCCCCAACCCCAGCCAAATGGTCAAGATTCTATTTGCACCAAACCTATATGCTTTATATTTGGCTTACAGAGCCCACTGAAGGAGGAAAACAAAACGAAACTTAACGAAAATTGCTTAAGTATTTTTAAAGTGATCATGACTTAAAGTAATATGTTTGCACATGTGCAGTAAATATGTAATCGATTATTGTTTTATATGTATATGGAGTAAAAATGTAGTTGGTTATTGTTTGTGTGTGTGTGTGTGTGTGTGTGTGTGTGTGTGTGTGTGTGTATGGATGAAACAATTTAGAAGTCTGAACTTAAAGACTTTTTTCCCTAGGGCAGCAATATTTAAAGGTGCTTGTGTTGAGAATTTGGCCACTTACTTGGGTCTTTCTCAACTACAGAAATAAACAATACAATTTTGGATAATTTATATCACATAACATTTATCAGTTAATCTTTTTATTAGAATCAAGAAGCATCAGGTAAAGCCTCTAAGAACTACTGATGCAGATTGTGTATGTTTGTATATAAAAAATGAAGAAAGTGAGAGACAGAAAGAAAATACTTTGCTACATACAAATGGAGAGATAGGATGTGGTCATAAATACATTTTACTAAACAACTTAGGGGTTCAGGTTTGAATTGCAACCAATAGGAGCTCCCATCTCCAATGAGGCTGCAACCTCTGACCAAGTTACTTTCATTCCTGTGTTAATCTATTTATTGCCATGGAATTGTCATCATGCTGCTTAAGCATGTGTCTTCTCCTCAACTAGATTGCAAGCTTCATGAGGATTTATACTTTCCTGTTACTTTCTGTATCTATTCTGTCCAACATTTTACTTTTAATAAGAACAGGTTTATTAGATATGTGGATGAAAAGAACTTTTTTTATGGTACAATTCTGTATCATAGTGCAACTTGAATGATTTACTGTGTAGAGTTAAAATATTTAAAGAAATGGAAGAAATGCAGTAGATGCTAAAATAATTGAGACTTTTAAGAAATATTGATTTTTATGGGTGTGATTCACACACCTCAGGACTGAATTAAGCATCACAGATTATGGCTTTTAATAATGGTCACTTTCTATTTTCTTCAAAAAGGTCATCACATGTCTCTTGGGTTCATATTACAGAATCTGTCTTCTCTTCATGAGCAGAAATTGAGATTCACTATTCTCACAGGATATGCCTATTAAATGGGAAGTTGAGGCATTTCTACTTCTTAGATCAGGCAATAAACACTTTAAGAAAAGAGCAGTTGGATTTTGTCTGAATCTGAAATTTCCGTCTGAGAGAACTATAATAATCACATGTTGAATACAGTTGTTCTTATTTTCATCTCACTTGTTTGGAATAATCAAGCAAGAGAGAGGTTGAAAAAAGTAAAAAATGTATGAACCTACCAGGAAAAGATTCGCTCACCCCTCCATTAGAAATTGAGACTGGCTCCACTCATTCGTGAATAAACTTAATCCCTCCCTCTCATAGAGTTAATGTTAATTTTGAAAATCTAAAATCAAAGATTCATTGATCACTAAAGGCGTATTCAAAGAAAACAAGGAGGCAAATGTACTTTCATTGGCATGCAGCGGAATTAGAAGTTGGGAGGATAAATCTCTCCCAAAACAGTCTCACGAAGAAATCTCACACATATCTGGAAATATTAATAGACTAATTACCAGCGCTTTCATCTGCAAGTCCTATTCCTTTCCCTTTCTTGGCCTCCCACCTACCTCCTCTAACCCATCATATATTTCAGCAAGGGAAGAACGAAGAAAGGATGGGGGGACAGTGAACTTAGTCACAAAATAAGTCAAGGGAGAAATGAAGTACTAATTAAGAAAGCCTGGGTGTTATGCAAATGGCTCTCGCACTGAAGGCAGCCTAATGAATGTGCCCGGAGTGGATGGGGCGCCTTCGCCGCGCCGACAGCTGGCTCCCAGGAAGGTCAGGAGCAGGCAGGCGCGCGGGAGCATAATCCTTCAGATTGGCAGCTCTGCCCCCTGGTCACCGTTTGATTATCTCCCAAATTGCTGTATTTCACAGAGATAATGATTTTTTATGGTCACAGATTTGAAGACAACTGCTGTATCCTCAGGGTTGTCGTTCTGCAAGGAGACACTGCTGCTTCCTTCAGAAGAGAGAGAGGGGGAGAGAGAGAGAGTTTCTTCTCCCTTTCTCTCCCTGGCAACTTACTTCCTAGAATGTTTTATTATCATAATGAAAGCAATATGTATTAGTAAAGGAACCGCCTCTGTTCCGATTAATCCCGAGCCTTCTCCCGTTCCTTAGCCAGTGTGAAGGTCTCTTTCTCTGAGCTTCCCAGCATTCCAGTACTTTTTCATACTCATGAGAAGATTGTGGTCCTCTCCGCAAAACTTAAAATACTCTGCTCTTAAAAAACGGAGGCGACAGTTTATGCTGGTGGCAAGAAGCGTGTGTGTGTGTGTGTGTGTGTGTGTGTGTGTGTGTGTGTTTCATGCCTTTTTACTTGGGGCCCTTCCTCTGAGGGCTCAAGACAGTGCAGGTGAAAGGCCTGCAGTTCGCCTCCTCTAACCCCACTAGGCATTTGCCAATCAGGGTTGGTGGGGAATGAGGCTTTGACTTAACCATCTTTTCTGTGTTCCTTTGAAAGGATTTTAAGGTGGGAGTTTTGACTTGAGCTCCCAAGCAGCATAGTCATTTAATTCCAATGTCAAAGCAATCAGAGAAAAAAGAAAAGAAAAGTTTAATCATGTGGTTGTGCCCCTTGAAGATTGGGCATTTATAGCTAGTATTAGTTATATGACTTTGGTATATTCAAGGCTTTGAGGAACATGTTTATTTTTCTTTAAGAAATTGACCACAGAAACTCTGGCAGGAACATGATTTTCCATCGATACTGGGAACATCTTTGTAGTAATTGAACCTCAGTTTCTGAAAGAATGCTCTTTAACAAATGGGCATCTGACCTGCTCAGGGAACGTCAAGGTTTTGCCATGTACTGTAACTTGAAACCATTTTTTATTTCAGTTCAGCCTTAATTATTCCAACATTGCTGGAATTTTCATATTTATGAAGCAAAGGTTTGCTAGGAATTCATGTTTGAAATCACTTTTCTCTTCATAATTAAGAGAAAGGTAAATAGTATAAATGAATCCCAGTTGGCTTGAGGTCTTGCTGGTGTTTATCTAGAAAACATGAATTCAAAGGTGGTTTGCTTATATCCTGTTTCCCATCAAATATTAATTTACTAACATTTTTTCTTGTTTCTACTGTATTTAATATGCATTTTATTTGAAAATATACAATTTATTTCTATGTGGAGTTCTGTGTGTTTATCTCCAGAGCTGTCTTTCAAAATAAAAAAGGAAGGTTCTGATTATCATTTATCTTCCCATGTCTGTAGCTTAAAAAAAAAAAAAAGATGTAAAACAGAGTGCTTCTGCAAGCCAATTACCATGCATCAGTAAGTCCTCGCCCCCTTTTTTTCTCTTTAATCTGAAAGGCCTGTCTCTACTCCTGGATGAGTTTACATTGAGAAATAAGTTACCAGCCTCACCACAAAGATGATATTATTCTCTGGCATTGGGGATATATATCTATCTATCTATATAGATAGATAGATAGATAGATAGATAGATAGATAGATAGATAGATAGATACATAGATAGATACATAGATAGATAGAGAGAGAGAGAGAAGCAAAGCTTTTTTTTAAAAAACATGCCAATCTTCCAGTAGTTTCAGTGACTCTTACCAAGTATTGCTCTAGGGAAAAAAAGTCCAGCAGGGTGAAGAAGTGGCATTGCTGTTTTAAGTGGGGTGGCCAAGCCCCTTGAGCCACATATAGTTGAGCTGAGACATGCAGTGAAGGAGAGAGAGTCATATTCATTTGGAGGAAAAGAGTGTTCAGGCAGAAGAAATGGGAAGTTCAAAGGTGTTGAGATGATGTCATGCATGGCTTGAGAAATAACAAAGAAAACAGTGCATTTGGAACAAAGTAAACCAGAGGACAAGGGTGGGTGATGAAGTCTGAGCATAGGCTTGGGGGTCAAATCATGAAAGTTTTTTTCTTTTTTTTTTTTTTTGAGATGGAGTCTCCCTCTTGTCGCCCAGGTAGGAGTGCAGTGGTGCAATCTCGGCTCACTGCAACCTCCACCTCCCGGGTTCAAACTATTCTCCTGCCTCAGCCTCCTGAGTAGCTGGGATTACAGGCACCTGCCACCAAACCTGGCTAATTTTTGTACTTTTAGTAGAGTTGGGGTTTTGCCATGTTGAACAGGCTGGTCTCGAACTCCTGATCTCAGGTGATCCGCCCACCTCAGCCTCCCAAAGTTCTGGGATTACAAGCCTGAGCCATTCACATAGGTTTTATAGATGATGGGAAGGAGCATGGATTCCAAATGGAAAGGATAGCCTCAAATAATCTTCTGCAGATGGACACTGAGGAGTTACATTGTTTACAATTATAAAAAACATTGAAGTGAACATCTTGTATATAGAACTTTGCATATGTGTTTACTCATTTGATAAATGTTTTTCAGTGCCTTCTCTGAACCAGCTGCCATACTAGGCACAGATAATCAAACTGCAGAAAAAAGTCTTGTCCCACACAGAGCTTACAATATATGGGACATGTGATCATAGTTATACATGATAAATTTTAATGATTTCTTAAGGAAATAGCTTTAGAAATGGAATTACTCCATCAAAAAATGCTGATTTTGAATTATATGCATGTGAATTATATATTGAAAGATAAATATCCACATTACCCTCCTGAAAAGTTATACCAATGCATATATCAACTACCAATGGATAAAAGTGACTCCTCCCCTCCACAGAGGAGGCTTCCAGTAGGAGACATTGATAAGAAAAAAGAGGTATTTCATTTTAAAAAATTGTATTCCTTTAATTATTAACTTAGTTGATTATATATATATATATTTTTGAGACGGAGTTTTGCTCTTGTTACCCAGGCTGGAGTGCAGTGGCGTGATCTCAGCTCACCGCAACCTTCTCCTCCTGGGTTCAGGCAATTCTCCTGCCTCAGCCTCCAGAGCAGCTGGGATTACAGGCACGCGCCACTATGCCCAGCTAATTTTTTGTATTTTTAGTAGAGACGGGGTTTCACCATGTTGATCAGGATGGCCTCGATCTCTTGACCTCATGATCCACCCGCCTCAGCCTCCCAAAGTGCTGGGATTACAGGCTTGAGCGACCACGCCTGGCTGATTATTTTTATATTTTACATTTCATTGTCTTACTCAATTCAAAGGACTTCCCTTTGTTGCTAATTCCCAACACACAGGCTATTACTTGTGTTTTATTCATAGAATTAGCTAACTACAGCCACAAAAACTCACATTTATAGGCATGTGTTAAATGTCAGCACAGTGAGCATCATTTCTCCTAATCCTTGCCAAATCAAGGGAAAAAGTACCATTATTTCTGTTTCAGCCCAGTAAACTGTAAGCTCCCTGAAACCTGGACCATATTTATCTTGCTTACCACATTTGCCTCTGAGCCTAACACAGGAACTATCCTGGAAAAGAAGCCATATATATTTATTGGATATTATATATACATATAAATTGAGGCATAGGAATTTTAAATAACAAAGCTCCATAGCTCATAAGTGGTGGAGCTAAAATTTGATTCGGACCAGTCTTAGTCCAGAGGCTGTGTTCTTGGCCTAGTGATCTTAATTATTTATTAATAAAATTCTCAGCAACTAAAATGCATGCACACTGCCACTTCCTGCCCTCCAGGTTCTTATGGTCTGATTGTGCTGCAATCTACCATCTTAGATTTTCCAACGGACATTCTGATTTTATGTAACCTTATTCTTTGTGATCAACATACAGTCCAAAATTTACTTCTCCAGCCATGACCTCCTCCTAAGCTCCATATTTGCCATCTAACTGCCTGTTAATTATCTACATGTTTTCTAAGCAGCTCAAACTTAACATGTCCAAGGCAGAACTCTTTATTTCAACTCTACCTTCCCAATCTGTTCTTCCCTTCAAGTCCCCTGAATAAAGGATACAACCATTCATTCAGGTGCACTAGTCAAAAACTGAGCAGTCATCTTTGATTTCCATTCTTCTCTCACACTTCAACACATTCCTACAAAAGTCTGCCTTCAAAATACTTCCCAGATCTGGTAGCCTTCAGCTCAACTTCTGCTCCCACCTTAGGCTGGGCTACCGTTATTTCTGCCTTGCCTACTGGAATAGCCTCATAGTTGTTCTTCTTCTACATTTGCCTGCTTATAGTTTATTATCATGGCAATGTTCTAAAATATAAATCAATTCCCTACTCAAAACTTGCAATGACTTCTCATCATATTTGGAATCCCAAGTCCTTTGAAATCTTCACCCCTGCTTTTCCCTCCTGCCTTATCTCTGCCTTAGTCTACATGGTTTTTTGCACTCCATCTACATGATTTTTTGCTTGCGCTTGAGCCTATCAAATGGAATCTCACCTCAGGGCCTCTGTGCTTTCTGCTCCTGCTGCCTGGAATGCCTCCCTCCTCCACTTCATTCAGGTATCCGCCCCTGTGTCTTCTCCTTAGAGAGCCGTTCCCTGACCGCCCTAAGTAGTATCTCCCACAGCCTGACTCCCCTTCACTGTCTATCTACTCATACTGCTTATATTATTCTTCATAGCACTAATTCCCACCTGACACTTATTACTTATTTGTGATTCTGCTTATTTATTGATTATCTTTTCTATTAACATGTGAATTCCAGGAGGGTGGAGACTTTGGCTTGTTCAGAATCAGAAGAGCTCCCGACATTTGTTGGACAATCAGTAAATATATTTGAATAAGGGAATGAAAGTAATTGAATTTTATACCTTTGCCAGATCGTTTTCTAATAAATGATTTGAATCAGTTATAAAGAAACAAACAGCAAAAAGCATCAAATCATGTGATTTTATTGACTTTGGAAAATCTATTATTTCCACAGTGTGAGGCAAATTGATGGATGAGCAATAAGGAAACTACTATTTGGAAACCTTAGGTTAATTGAATTATGTTTTAATAATGACAACCAATGCTTGGATAGAAGTCTTGAGATCTTGAGTTCAGAATGGTCCAATTCTATTAGTGAATCTGAAACACCTATGTTCTTAGAAATAATGGATGAGCTCAGGTGCTTTACGTAGTCATGTACTGATGGCAGATTCTAGGAACAAGTTAGAGACAAGTAGCCGTTTATAACTGAAATGTGTGTGTGTTATGGCAGAAGGAAAGTTAGGATAGAAAAGCACACTGTCATAAGTGCTCTAAGCTCAGGGTCTTCCCTAGATATAGACCCCTCTCAGATTCCCCCCAGGGCTTGCTGAGTTAGGAGAAGCTGGTTGATGTTTTGTTTCAGGTAAAAATGCATTCAGACAGCAATGTTACCCCAATTTTGGATACTCATCTACATCAAAAGAAGATAATACTTTCACCCTCTGCTCATTTGGACATTTCCTGCTTAGTATGTAGTACAGGTTTCCTGCTGAAGAGTCAAGTGAAGGTCAAGTTCATAGCTGTCTATTGAGGTGAATTAAGGGTACACATAGGTTAAAAGAGATGATATCTCTGAGGTGTAAGTTTTACCATATAAGAATGAATTTTTAAAAAAAGGATGTTCATTTTAAAGTGTATTATTTTCTCAAAACATTTCAAAATTCAAATGTTATAAAAGGTTATATAGTAAAGAGTCTTCCTCCTATTCCTGTCTTCTAGATACTTGTTTTCCCTCCTCAGGCAAGCAATTGTACCAGTTTCTCATATATCCTTCTAGAAAGAGTTTATTCATAAATAAGAAAATATGTACATATGATGTGTGTGTGCGTGTGTGTGTGTGTGTGCGTGTGTGTGTGTGTGTTGTGTCATTTCCATCATTTTTCATTTGACATTTTTAAATGATAAAAAATAATATTATGTGGTCGGGCATGGTGGCTCACGCCTGAGATCTCCGCATATTGGAAGGCCAAGGCAGGCAGATTACCTGAAGACGGGATTTTGAGACCAGCCCAACAAACATGGAGAAACCTCATTTCTACTGAAAATACAAAATTAGTCAGGCGTGGTGGTACACACCTGTAATCCCAGCTACTCGGGAGGCTGAGGCAGGAAGAATCACTTGACCTGGGAGACGGAGGTTGTAGTAAGCCAAGATAGCACCACTGCACTCCAGCCTGGGCAAACAAGAGAGAAACTCCATCTCAAAAAAAAAAAAAAAAAAAAAAAAAAGATATTATTTTGCATCTTCCTTTTTTAGTTGGAAAAACCATATAATATACAAAAAATAAAAAAAGAGACTGGAGCTGGACTACCTGAGTTCAAGTCTTGACTCAACCACACATTATCTAAGTGAGTTCAGACAAGCTAGTTAACCTTTCTGCACCAGTTTTTTCACCTGTAAATTGGGCAATGTAATAATATATGCCTTACCAGGTTGTCGTGGATAATTTGATATGCATGGAAAGCACTGATCACTGTTTCTGTCACTTCAAAAGCGCCTAGTGTTGCTAGTTCTTTTTATTGTAATTGCTTTTATTATTTTTGCATCTTGTAGATCATTCCCATGCTGGTGTGTAAAAGGCACGCCATTTCTGTACCTGAATAGCATTCTAGTGTATGGTTGTTTATAAACATATTTAACCATGCCATATTTAGGATTCCCCCATTATTTTGTTATTGCAAAGAATGCTATAATGAAGAACTTTTTACAATGATCATTCTAGCATGCCAAGTTTATCTCTGGCCTAAATTCCTCAAAATAAAATTGCTTGATCACATAATATGTGCATTCATAAGTTTTTTAGTATTACCAAACATTCCTCCATAAAGGTTGTATGAGGTTACACTCTTAACAGCATTGTACAAAAGTCATGTTTCCCACAAACCCATCACCTCCTTGATAAATGAAAAATGGTATCTGTATATTAAATTTACATTCTTTTGATTAGGAATAAGTTTGAGCATAGCTCCATATGCTTATGAAATATTTATACTTCTTTTTTTGTTTGTTTGTATTTTTTTTTTGAGTCAGAGTCTCGCTCTGTCGCCAGGCACCAGGCTGGAGTGCAATGGCGCGATCTCGACTCACTGCAACCTCTGCTTCCCGGCTTGCTGGGACTACAGGCATGCACCTCCACACCCAGCTAATTTTTTTGTATTTTTGGTAGAGACGGGGTTGCACCATGTTGGCCAGGATGGTCTCAATCTCTTGAACTCGTGATCTGCCCGCCTTGGCCTCCTAAAGTGCTGGGATTGCAGGCTTGAGCCACTGTGCCCAGCTATACTTTTTTTTAAAAATGCATTTTACACATTTTTTTCTATTGTGGTGTTTGTATACTTGTATGTATTTATATAAGCTGCTTATGTTTTAGAGAAGAATATGTTACAAATATTTTCCCCTGTTGGCAACTATTTTTCATTTGGCTTTACATGTAGAAGTTTTTGCCATGCACACAATTTTTATTTTTATATAATTGAATTACTATATCTTTTTAATGAGTTAGTTGTTTTCTCTTTTAGGGAAAAGTTTAATGAGTTGCAGTTGATGTCTATGGATTCAAGAGTCTCGACTTTGAGTTTATAATTACATCTTGCGTCATCTCTTTCCTATTTAATTTTTTTTATTTTTCTTTTCTTTTTTTTTTGAGATGGAGCCTTGCTGTGTCCCTCAGGCTGGAGTGAAGTGGTATCATCTCAGCTCACTGTAACCTCTCCCTCATGGCTTTATGTGAACAGTATGCCTCAGTTTCTTGAGTAGATGGGACTACAGGGCATGCACCACCATGTTCAGCTAATTTTTGTATTTTTTAGTGGGACCAGGTTTTACCACATTCGCCAGACTGGTCCTGAACTCCTGACCTCAAGTGATCTGCCTGCCCCAGCCTCCCAAAGTGCTGGGATTACAGGCATAATCCACTGCATCTGGCCACTTCCCTATTTAAATTTAAGTTGTGTGAGGGCAGGATTTGTGGAAATTAACTCATATAAATTACTTTAAATGAATTAATCCATTTAATCCCCATGACATCCCAAAGAAGTTGGTACAACTATCAATCCTATCTTACAGAGGAGTAAACTGAGACTAGGAGAGGTTGAGTCACTTGCTTAATATCAAACAGCTACTAAGTGCCAGAATTCCAGCCCATGTGCTAGGCTGCATGGAAACAGATTCAATGAAAAGTAATTATTTTCTTCTATAGAACAGATTCATTTGTCGTAATGTGTGACTGAAGGACTCCAGGCCTCACCATATTCACCCTCTCTCAAATCCCAACTCTAACCCAACATAGATACACTATCCTGGGAAAGCATATGCTTTGAGAGTGTATTTTCTCATTATATGTACAGAAGTCTCAAGCCAAGCTTGTTGAACAATGTTTCTCCTCATACAGTGATATAAAAAAGAAGGCAGGGGTGGAGGGGGCAGGGAATGTCTTTCCTTTCACTCTCTATACCAGGAGAAGGTTGCATGTCCACCCTCTGCTACTCTTATATATGGAATTGAGCTTAAGCCATCAGTAAGTCAGAAATCTGATGATGTCCTAAAACTGGACAGCAGTGGGTCTAGGCCTGGGCACCGCCAACACTTATGAAACACTGTGTCTTTAAGGACTTTTTTGTCATACCCTTTGGAATTGCAGAACAAAATCCTGGTGCCTCATTTGATTGGCAATGACATCTGTGCAGGCGGAGAAAGTAAAAGAGGTCCTTGAAGTAGCAACATGTTGGTACTGCCCTCTTAAGCTTGTTAACAATTGATCAATTGGGCTACTTTATTCCGACTGAATATTCATACTAAACAAAGCTAAAAGTACTTGGCACATTTCACAAAACAAATGTATCTTGGAAGTTCATCTTTGTGGCACTTTCTGTGTTCCTATTCCAAAGAGCATCATTAAGCATTTCATTCAATATTTAATAAGTTTATGGGTTTTCTTCACCCCAGAAACATTTTTATTACTTTTAAGTGATTAATTCTAACTCTAAGCATTAAAATACAATTATTTGAACTTGGCTCTGGGCTTGATTTTTCTGGGTATAAGCATTCACTTTCCATGCACAGCACTACTGATAAAAATAAAAAATTTATTAAGCATAATAAACCTGCTATTTATCAAGATGCCTAACCCTTGAACTCTAGCATTCAGAGAGATTTTTCAGGGCATCACAATGAGTTTTAATAGCTTATCAGCTAATCGCCTTATGAGACCTTAAGGAGAGATAGAAGAGGGACCAAAGAATGTAAGGTACGAATTGGAATCATGTTTTATAGAATTATGTTACAGACTTAAAATATGAAGTTGGATTGAACATTGCTCTTTCACATAGATATACTACTTTTTATTGTGTTTTTGGTAAGCCAATTTGTGATGTGATTTTTAAAGCAACTTTATTGAGCTAAAGTTCACATATACACAATTCACCTATTTAAAGTGTACAGTTAGTGTATTCAAAGATATGTGTAACTATCACTATGGTCAATTTCAGAACACTTTTAGCACCCTCAAAAGAAATCTCACACACTTTAGCTATCAGCCCCTACCCTCCCAACCCCCAGCCCCAGCCCTAGGCAACCCCTAACCTATTTGTATCTATATAGATTTCCCTGCTCTGTACATTTCAAATGAACGAAATTATGTAATATTGGATCTTTTTTGACTAGCTTCTTTTCCTTAGCATAGTGTTTTCAAGGTTTGTCTATGTTGTGGTGATCTATGTTACTGTTGTTATGATCGATGTTCATCTATGTTACTTTATTAGCAATTTATTTTTTTCATGGTCAAATAATATTCCACTGTATGTATATGCCATATTTTGTTTACCCTTTCATCAGTTGATAAACATTTGGATTTTTTTTCTACCTTTTGGCTATCATAAATGATGCTGCTATAAACATTCATATATAAGTATCTGTGTGGGCATATGTTTTAATTTTTCTTGGATATATGTCTAGGAGTGAAATTCCTGGGTCATATGATAATTCTGTGTTTACACTTTTAAGAAACTGCCAGTCTGTTTCCCAAAGTGGCTTCACTGTTTTACATTTCCATTAGCATTGTGTGAAGTCATAACTCCTCCACACTTCTATATGCTTTCTCTTCTCTTTAAACCCTTCTGTGGCCTGTGCATTTCCCTTCAGATACTACCCAAAGTCCTCGTCGTGACCTTCAAAGCCTTGTGGTCTGGCTTTTGTCGGCCTCCCTGACCTCCCTTCCCCAGATGTTCTCTGTCCCCTGACTCCAGTATCACAGTCTGTCTCTCAGCCGCAGTTGATTTTGTCCCTGGAATTTGCTCTGCTTAGAACACTTCTTTTTCCCGTATGTTATCCATTTCTCAAGTCTAAGGGTAACAGTTGCCATCTCAGGTGACGAATCCCTTACCCTTCCCTTAGTCTTGGGTTAAGTCCCAGAATCCTTGAATTTGCTGTGCCTGATACATAAATATGTAATTACTTGTGTGGCCTCAGACTCTCTCTCTAAACTAAGGGCTTCACAAAAGCAGAGACCACATCATTATCTCAGCACTTAACCCAGAGCCTGGCACATAGCAGGCAATCAATAAATATTTGTTGACTGATCAAATGTTAAAAAAAAACCTCCACACTCTAACCAATGGTTATTATCTGCTTTTTTTTCTTTTAATTCTAGCCAAGCTAGTGGATAAGAAATAGTATGTCATCATGGTTTTCATTTGCTTTTCCCTGATAGCTAATGATGTCCAGCACCTGTACCATTTGTGTCAATTCCTTGGAGAAAAGTCCTTTTCATCTTTTTTTTCCCCATTTTATAACTGAGTTATTTTTCTTATTCAGATGGAAGGGTTCTTTCTATTTTCTGGATAGAAGTTCTTTATCACATATATGATTTTAAAATATTTTCTCCCACTCTGTAGGTTGTCATTTCAATTACTTAATAATGTTCTTTGCAGCAGAAGGTTGTTAATTTTTTACAAATTTAAAATATTTAATGAATTTTAAAAAGCAAGGATAATCTCATTGCATATAGATGAAAATAATATTTTCTATAAAAGTTTACTATATATCCCAGTCCCACCCCCCACCAGCTTATTAGGAAGAGTGACATTGTTCTACATGTTTACAACTGTCTTGAACATCTGGCTTTGTAGACGTCACCTAGTTTCTCATTATCTGCTTCTTCATTCAATCTTTTGAGATATGTTGTTTTGGTTGAAGCATATAGAAAAAAATCTGGTCCACAATATATAGTCAGCAAAAGGAAGAATATTTTAATAGCCTTTTAAAGATAATTGTAGATATTACTTTCTGATAACACAACAAAACTTGGTGATAGTTTTCTTTTTCCTCAAAAATTACTGATTTTAATGAGTTCAGTATACATTTTTCTTTTGCTGCTTGTGTTTTTGGTGTCATACCTAAAAATTTTCGTCAATTCTAAAGTCATGAAGTTTTGCTACTATGTTTTCCTTTAAGATTGTGTAGCTCTAACTCATATTTAGAACTTTCGAGTTAATTTTTATATATGTTATGAAGTAAGAGTCTAACTTTATTTTTATGCATATGTCTATACAATTTTCCCATTACCATTTGTTGAAATGATGGCTGTTTTCTCACTGGATAATCTTGACACACTTTTTAGAAATCAGTGACCAATTATGAGGGTTCTTTCTGGACGCTCAATTCTATTTCACTGATCTGTGTTTCTCTTCATGCCAGTACCACAGTCTGGATTACTGCTGCTCTGTAGTAAGTTTTAAAATGAGGAAGCATGAGTCCTGCTACTTTGTCCTTCTTTCTTAAGTTTTTTTTAGTTAGTCTGAGTCTCTTGCAATTCCAGATAAATTTTAGGGCCAGCTTGTAAAGTACTATATAGAAGAACTAGAAAACTGATAGCAGTTCTGTGATATTGTCACAAATTTAAATGTCCTCAAGACAAGGACAATTCAGACTGTATAAGCAATAGTGAGGGGCAGGACTTGTGGTTGAAATGGAGATGAAATTTAAATTTTTTAAAAATGTACTTATCAGAAAAAATGTCATCTTTTGAATGCCATATATATAACTGGAACTCTGCTAATATCATTATGTGAGTTATCTCTTCAACTATTATAATAAAATGTACAAGGTAGCTACTACTATCTTCTCTTTCCCACTGAGAAAACTGGGGTTCAGAGAAGTTGAGTTATTTGCTACTAAGAAGGAGATTCGGAATGTAGAGACACACATTCTGGTTTCATAATCTGTGATCTTCATCACAATAACATGCAAATTATATGTGTCAGATAAGCAACCAGCAACTTGTCCACTATAGGTTAGAAATTATGTAACATTTGGAAAGATCTAGAGCAACATTATCCTATAGATATGCAATGTGAGCTACATATATAATTTTAAACTTTCTTGTAGGCTTATTTTTAAAAAGTAAAAAGAAACAGATAAATTAATTTTAATAATATGTATTATTTAACCCAACATATAAAAATATTTGTGCTGCTAACATGTAATTAGTGTAAAAATTACTAATGAGATATTTAAACTTTTTAATACTAAATCTTGGGAATCTGGTGTCGGTTTACACTTAAATCACATCTCAACTAAGAGTAGCCACATTTAAAGGGCTCAGTAGCCACTTGTGGATTATGGCTACCATATTGTATATTAAAGATGCAGATGATTGGCTACATTTTTAATATTTAATTTTTCCTTGGTATTTTATACTATTATAATTTAATTTAACTTCCATTTTCTTATATGTAAAGCAGAAACTCACACAATATAATAATTACAGAGGTGGGGCTGCCAGCAGGTGCCTCTCTTCTGAGCTCATTAAGAAGTTGTATGAACTCTGAGCACAAAGAGTTTGAGGTTCTGTGGATTTATGGCCTAAGTTATATAGGGTTTACACATATGCACTGATGTTACCTAAAATATCCCTTCCTGTAACATTCTCTTTATGAACCAGTTTTGTGGATGGAATATTTATATGCTTTTGCTATGAACATAAGCATTATAAAGGAACTATGCTTTGTGCTGCTAACTTAAATGAATTTGGAAAGCAAAGTGGAAAAACTATAACTTTATGATAAACGTTACCACCTTCCTTTAACACATTATTATATTTTATAGTTAAAATTGAATGAAACATTGAAGCACTTGTGCAGAATATATAAAAGCACAGAGGCAGTGAAGAAAACCAAAAATTACATTTAAGCTTATTAATTTATGAGGAAACAAACAAAATATTCTCAGACAGCTGCAGCATCAGCTCAAGTGAAAAATATGCTAACATGTCAGCAACCTCCACCCAATAATCCTGCCAGGACAAAATTAAACAAAACAATCTCCTCAAATTATTAAAGCCTAAGTCTTCAGGAGAATGCCCTACATTATAACTTAAATGATTAAATTGTAAGCATAACTGTGTAGCCACATGTCTTTTTACTTCTGTACTGTATAATTGTATACAGATGTGTCCAGTGTTATGCAATAGACTTGCTTCTTTAAAAAATAGAGTGCAAATTCTATATTAAAAGTCCTTTACACGCTATGAAGGAGCTTACTATTTTAAAGGTTCTTTAATAATATAATTAATTATTCCTTAATTCTCCTCTTTGGCAAGGTAAAATTTTAATATAGGATATTTGTAGTTTTGAAAAATAATGTTTTGGAAAGTGTGAAGAAGAGAGAAAACTATTACTGTGTGCACACAATCAAGGCTGTCACTCTTGCACTGCACACTGTCCCCTCACATGATTTTCTTTTTCCTGCTACTGGATGTCCTTTGAGCATACAAACATACTGTTATTTTTCCAATCTTAACAGCAAAAAAAAAAAAAAAAGGAGGCTTCTAATAAACCCATTTTGAGTTCCATGCCACTCCCCTTGACGGCAAAATGCCTTAAAGACCATTGAACTTGGTGTATAATACTTGGAGTTTCAAATTCCTTTGCTTAGAACTGGTGAGTTCTATGCTTTGTACGATTGCCAGAAAGCTTCTAATTATTGCTATTAGTTTTCTATAAGAGGAATAGGAATTAAATGATCAAGAGTCTTTCTCATAGTAAGAAAGACTTGCCCAGATGAATGTTTAGATGTTT
Organism: Callithrix jacchus; assembly: GCF_049354715.1. NCBI lineage: Eukaryota > Metazoa > Chordata > Mammalia > Primates > Cebidae > Callithrix > Callithrix jacchus. The sequence continues at coordinate 59,487,348 of NC_133505.1, forward strand.
GTCTTCCTCTGTCAAAAATATCTTGTGGGCTGGGCAAGGTGCCTCACAACTGCAATCCCAGCATTTTAGGAGGTCTAGGTGAGAGAATCACTTGAGGCTGGGAAGTTGAGACCAGATGAGGCAACATAGCAAGACCCTGTCTCTACAAAAATATAATGAGCTGGGCGTGGTTGTGAGGCTGAGGCAAAAGGATTGCTTGAGCCCAGGAGTTAGAAGCTGCAGTGAGCTATGACTGCCACATTACACTGCAGCCTTCCTGACAGAGTGAGACCCCCATCTCAAAAAAAAAAAAGAAGTTTGCCACTTTACCACTGAATTAGTTTGTTATGGCTTCTATGACAAAGCACCACAAACTGGATGGCTCAGAATAACAGAAATTTATTGTCTCACAGTTTTTGAGACTGGAAATCCAAACTCACATTGTTGGCATGGTGATGCTGTCTGTAAAGGTGCTAGGGAAAGATCTGTTTCGTGACTCTCTCTTTCCTTCTGGGGCCTCACACAATTCTTGGCTGGTAGCTGGCTGTCTTCCTCCTGTGTCTCTTCATAAAAATTTGGACATGATGGTGTCCACACTTTTTGTTTTCATAAGGACACCAATCATTGAACCAGAGCCCACTGTAATAACCTCATTTTAAATTGTTTCCCTTTCTAAAGACCCTATTCAAATAGGGTCACATTTTGAGATACTAAGTGTTGGGACTTCCATATATCTTTTTGGAGAATACAATTCAATGTATCAACTACAATCCAAAATCTGGTTTTCCTTTTACCCATCTCTGGGGATATGGACCTCAAATACGTTGGAGAAGTTTGGTCAGTTCTTCATGAGAGAGTCTGCAAATTCATGAGGACTTTAATAAAGAAATTGATCAAAATTGTCTTTCTAACTGACGCTAATGTCCCTTATGAAAATATGCAGAGATTCTATGGAAATATTTTTATCTATCTATCTATCCATCTATCTTCATTTATCTATGCATTTATCTAAACATCTACGTTTATTTCAGAAAAAATGTATTGGGCACCCACTGTGGATTTGCTATTGTGCAAGGCACTGGGAATAGAGGCATACACTAGCAACATTCAGAAGTCTTTGCTTTCAGGGAATTACAATGTAAATGATAAAACAAGCTATAACATGAAAACCAAAGTTATACTTCAAGAGATGTTATATGTCATTTTGTAGTTTAAGTCATTAATGGCTGTGTATTCTGAGTGTGAATACCACTGAACAAAGGTGGCAGCAAAATTCTTGACAAAAGTATGACCTACATTGGTTGAAATCAGCTTTTTTTTTTCTTGAATTCTCCCTATGACACTTTACTCCAAATTGACACCCTGGATTTGAAGCCCTTGCTATAGCTTGGTCAAGTTCTACATAATTTCAGATTCCACATCGCTCCTTTCTTCCCTTGAGGGTGAGGGCAAGGTGGTCACAGTGCCACCTGTAAGTCCAACTCAGTCTAAGTTCTAGGCCCAATTCCCATCTGAACAGTATCAAGTCACTTAAGCTCTAAACTGGCTCTGCCCATCCATGACACTTTCATCAACTGGCCTATTCCTTCCTTCTCACATTAGCTCTTATAGGAGGTAGAGATGATCCAGAAAGTATAGGGTCCAGATCCCTCCATACAGTTTTTGGGAGTTCATTGGTCTGTGGGCATATGGGAATGTATACCGTTTAACTCAGTGAATTCTCTACACTCCATGGCAATTCCGTAAGTTGCCCTTCATCCTTTCTTGTGCATGTAGTTTCCACTTAAATTATCAAAATTTGCTTATGTTACTTCTAAAAAGAACTCTGATTAATAAACTCCCTTCCTCTGAATCTCAAGCTTGAGAAAGTTTCAAGCCCTTCACAGTTCCTAAGGGGATAACATGATATGATTTAATGCCTCCTCCAGATTTCCAGAAGGACTCTCAAAATAATTACCCGGTGCCCTGAAAACTGCTGACTTTTTTCAATTAATGCCTACCAGGATCTTTGATACTCTGTATTCCCATCCTTGTCTATTATTCATCCTCTCTGATATGTTTAGAGTATCCCTTGAATAATATCATGGCCTTTCTTCCTAGGTGCATTCCCTTCCAATTCTGTCAGCTGAGCCCAGTGTCTTCCATTTCTCCTCTTTATGTTATCAATTATTCTGTGTCTACAATGCAACATTTCATATCTCCTTTTCTTTCTCTTGTGATCCTGGCTGTGCTTCCAGATTACATTTGCTACTTACATTATCCTTGCCTCATCCTTTCAGCATCAATCCAAAACTAAACCTCAGAATCCTCTAGGATAAACCGCACCCACATCTATTTAATCTGAATCTTTGGCAATGAGTCCCTGTGAAGGGAATATGTGTTTTTATAAATTTCCCAAATCATTCATTCATAATCATTTAGATTTTATCACCTCAGATCATGATATTCTTCTCAATAGGCCTCCCTTCTCTTTAATTTAGAGCTCTGCATACTCAGCTTTGATTGTCAACATCCACAGTCACTCCAGAACCAAGAGATTTGGACCTTCATTCCCTCCAAAGAAAAAATTAATTCTAATCTGTTTGATGACACCATTGACTTGTTCATATTCCCCTGGAATGGGACTACATAGACCATCCAGAGTTGTATAGGCTTTTCTTAGACTCAGAAATGGCTGCTGTATTCTTATCAGGTACCTATTCTCAGTTCCAGAACAACCAACCCAATAGTTTTCTACGTATCATGTCCCCTCTAATATCCTTCTATATCACCATCCTTTGTAAGTACTGATACATAATATTTGATCTATTCATATAATTATTTGATACACATTAGTCTTTTTCATGATAGGTTTACAGAAAACAGGGTACATTTTGTAGTATGCATAGAATAGTTCTTGGCATATAATAAGCATTACATAAATATATGTTAAATAAGTGAATAAATATCTCTACCTGATTATTTCATGGACCTCTCAAGTATAACATTTTTACATGTTTAAAAATGAAATACTATGTTTTCTCCGAAGTTATCTCCTTCTTTATGAGTATTTTTTCCATAAATTTTAAATTTAAGTGTAGTTTTAAATTTACAGAGTCATTCATGTTTGTTGTATCTATGGTTTTGCCCCTTCCACAATGTCATGTACATAGAATAGTACCGTATGTAGATTTTCAGACTGACTTTGTTCACACAGAATATGCCTTTATAGTCCAGGCTCAGTGGATCATGCCTGTAATCCCAACACTTTGGGAGGCCAAGGAGGGTGGATCATGAGGTCAGGAGATTGAGACCAGCCTGGCCAATATGGCAAAACCCTGTCTTTACTAAAAATAGAAAAAATTAGCTGGTCATGGTGGTGTGCGCCTATAATCCCAGCTGCTTGGGAGGCTGAGGCAGGAGAATTGCTTGAAGCTGGAAAGCAGAGGTTTCAGTAAGACAATATTGTGCCACTGCACTCCAGTCTGGGCAACACAGCAAGACTCCATCTCAAAAAAAAAAAAAGAATATGTCTTTACATTTATCCATGTTTTTGCATGACTTGTTAGCCCATTCCTTTTTATTGCTGAATATTTTAGTATGTAGTACAGTCTGTATACCATTCACCTGCTGGAGGACATCGCAGTTGCTTCTAAATTTTAGCAGTTATGAATAAAACTGCTATCAACATTTATCTGTAATTTCTGCATGGTCTAAGTTTTCAAATCAGTTGTAATAAATTATCTGGGATACAATGGCCCAATAAGATTGCTTAGTCCCTTAAACTGCAAACTATCATTCAAAGTGACTGTACTATTTTACATTCCCACCAGCAATGAATGAAAATCCTTGTTTCACCTCCTCACCAACAACTGGTATTGTCATATTTTCCCCTAAATTTTGTCATTCTAATATATATGCAGTGGCTTCTCTGTTGTTTTAATTTGCATTTCCCTAATGACAAATGATGAACATTGGTTTCTCTTTGACTTTTTGACTAGCTACGTCTTATCCAGCTCTGTCTTCTCAGTTCCTAGACTACCTGGAACAGAATGCAGTCAGCTAACTGATTGTTTGGGGATCTAGGGCCAAGATTGGTGGTTTTCATCTTCAGAATGGAATTAGTGCTATATTTTGCCCATTCAAGACTTAAAGTGGTACTTAGGAGTATAGTAGCCTGATGATATGCTTGCAGATATTGACTGTGGAAAGGCCAAAATTAAATATGGGCCTCCTTCATTTGCTTATTTTCTAGCGTTTGATGAACACTATAAACTAAATGCATTCTCCCCACAGCCCCACTCCCTCGTCCATCTCCTAGACATTAAGATGAGAGTTGCAAAACATTTGTTTATTCCACCTAGCATGAGACTATTTGTATTTTCAAAAATGAAATGAAAATAAAATCTATCTCTTTTTTTCATTAACAGACTTCACATTTGGTCTCAGTGGAGTACTGTTTATAGCTGTCTCAAACATTAATGCATACTCTCCCTGAGGATTTTATTCTTTGCTAGAATGTAGATCCATGAGAGCTTCAAAATAAGTTCTCAGGAAGAAATAAACAGTAAGAAAAAAAATAAATGCAAAAGACACACAATTAAGAAACCATACCAGGCATCCTTCCACATGCTCACAAATCCAATGATTTGCTTACTGAAAGCACATTGACTCATATGCCTCTAACATCATTTGATTGACTGGGGTAGTACACAGAAGGACACACACACAACCTCAAAGCCTTGCTATTTTATTTTATTTGTATGTATGTATGTATTATTTATTTATTTATGTATTTATTTTTGCTGCTATTGATTTGGTTTCCTTATTTTTATCTGCCAGGACACTTTATTTTTAAAGGACCTTTAAAAACATATATTTTATTGCACTTTAGGTTCTGGAGTACATGTGCAGAACGTGCAAGATTGTTGCATAGGTACATATGTGGCAGTGTGATTTGCTGCCTTCCTCCCCTTCACCTATATCTGGCATTTCTCCCCATTCTATCTCTCCCCAACTCCCCACACCCTGCTGACCCTCCCCTAGTTCCCCCCCAAAGACCCCAGTTTGTGATGCTCCCCTCCCTGTGTCCATGTGTTCTCGTTGTTCAACACATACCTGTCAGTGAGAACATGCAGTATTTGATTTTCTGTTCTTGTGTCAATTTGCTGAGAATGATGGTTGCCAGGTTCATCCATGTCCCTACAAAGGACATGAACTCATCATTTTTATGGCTGCATAGTATTCCATTAGTGTATATGTGCCACATTTTCCTTGTCCAGTCTATCATCGATAGGCATTTGGGTTGGTTCCAGGTCTTTGCTATTGTAAACAGTGCCACAATGAACATATGTTTGCATGTGTCTTTATAATAGAATGATTTACAATCCTTTGGATATATACCCAGTAATGGGATTGCTGGGTCAAATGGAATTCTATTTCTAGCTCCTTGAGGAATCACCACACTGTCTTCTACAATGGTTGAACTAATTTACACTCCCACCAACAGTGTAAAAGTGTTCCTATTTCTCTACATCCTCTCCAGCATCTGTTGTCTCCAGATTTTATAATGATCGCCATTGTAACTGACATGAGATGGTATCTCAATGTAGTTTTGATTTGCATTTCTCTAATGACCAGTGATGATCAGCATTTTTTCATATATTTGTTGGCCTCATATATATGTCCTTTGGAAAGTGTCTTTTCATATCCTTTGCCCACTTTTGAATGGGTTTTTTTCTTGTAAATCTGTTTTAGTTCTTTGTAGATTCTGGATATTAGCCCTTGGTCAGATGGGTAGATTGCAAACATTTTTTCCCAATCTGTTGGTTCACTCTGATGATTGTTTCTTTACTGCACAGAAGCTCTGAAGTTTAATTAGATCCCATTTGTTTATTTTGGTTTTTGTTGCCAATGCTTTTGGTGTTTTAGTCATGAAGTCCTTGTCTATGCTTATGTCCTGAATGGTTTTGCCTAGGTTTTCTTCTAGGGCTTTTATGGTGTTAGGTCTTATGTTTAAGTCTTTAATCCATCTGGAATTAATTTTAGTGTAAGGTGTCAGGAAGGGGTACAGTTTCTGCTTTCTGTGTATGCCTAGTCGGTTTTCCCAGCCCCATTTATTAAACAGGGAATCCTTTCCCAATTGCTTTTTTTTTTGGTCAGGTTTGTTAAAGATCAGATGGTTGTAGATGTGTGGCATTGCCTCCAAGGCCTCTGTTCTGTTCCATTGATCTCTGTTCTGGTACCAGTACCATGCTGTTTTGATTATGGTAGCCTGTAGTATAGTTTGAAGGCAGGTAGAGTGATGCCTCCTGCTTTGTTCTTTTTGCTTAGAATTGACTTGGCTATACAGACTCTCTTTTGGTTCCATATGAAGTTTAAGGTGTTTTTTTTCCACTTCTCTGAAGAGGGTCATAGGTAGCTTGATGGGGATAAATTTATTGAATCTATAAATCACGTTGGGAAGTATGGCCATTTTCACAATATTGATTCTTCCTAACCATGAGCATGGAATATTTCTCCATCTGTTTGTGTCCTCTCTTATTTCATCAAGCAGTGGTTTGTATTTCTCCTGGAAGAGATCCTGTATGTCCTTTGTTAGTTGTATTCCTAGGTATTTTATTCTCTTTGTAGCAATTGTGAAAGGCAGTTCATTCTTGATTTGGCTCTCTTTAAGCCTATTATTGGTATATAGGAATGCTTCTGATTTCTGCACATGGATTTTGTATACTGAGACTTTGCTGTAGTTGCTTATAAGTTTCAGGATATTTTGGGCTGAGACGATGGGGTCTTCTAAATATACTATCATGTCATCTGCATATAGAGAAAATTTGACTTCCTCCTTTCCTAATTGAATACACATTATTTCTTTTTCTTGCCTGATTGCTTGGGCTAGAACTTCCAATACTATATTGAATAGGAGTGGTGAGAAACAGCATCTATGTCTAGTGCCAGATGTCAAAGGGAATGCTTCCAGTTTTTGCCCATTCAGTATGATTCTGGCTGTTGATTTTTCATAAATAGCTTTCATTGTTTTGAGATACGTTCTGTTGATACCTAGTTTATTGAGAGTTTTTAGCATAAAGGCTATTGAATTTTGTCGAAGGTCCTCTCTGCATCTATTGAGATAATCATGTGATTTTTGTCTTTGGTTCTGTTTATGTGGTGAATTACATTTATAGACTTATGTATGTTAAACCAGCCTTGCATCCCCAGGATGTAGCCTACTTGATCATGATGGATAAGATTTTTAATGTGCTGTTGCAATCGGTTTGCCAGTATTTTATTGAAGATTTTTGCATCTATATTTGTCATGGAAATTGGCCTGAAGTTTTCTTTTCTTGTCAAGTCTCTGCTTGGTTTTGGTACCAGGATGATGTTGGTCTCATAAACTGATTTGAGAAGAATTCCCTCTTTTTGAATTGTTTTGGAATAGTTTCAGAAGGAGTGGTACCAGCTCCTCTTTATATGTCTGATAGAATTCTGCTGTGAACCCATCTGGACCTGGGCTTTCTTTTGGCTGGTAGGCTACTAATTGCTGCCTCAACTTCAGTCCTTGTTTTTGCTCTATTCAGAGTTTTGACTTCTTCCTGGTTTAGGCTTGGGAGGGTGCAAGTGCCCAGGGATTTATCTATTTCTTCCAGGTTTACGGGTTTTTATGCATAGAGTTGTTTGTAGTAATCTCCAATGGTAGTTTGTATTTCTGTGTTATCTGTGGTGATAGCCCCTTCATTGTTTTTTTATTGCATCTATTTGATTCTTCTCTTTTCTTTTTTATTAATCTGGCTAGTGGTCTGTCTGTTTTGTTTCTCTTTTCAAAAAACCAGCTCCTGGATTTTTTTTTTTTTTGAAGGGATTTTTGTGTCTCTATCTCATTTAGTTCTGCTCTGATCCTAGTTATTTCTTGCCTTCTGCTAGCTTTTGAGTTTTTTTTATCTTGCTCCTCTAGCTTTTTCAATTTTGATGATAGGATATTGATTTTAGATCTTTTCTCATGTGGGCATTTATTGCTATAAATTTTCCTGTTGACACTGCTTTAAATGTGTCCCAGAGATTCCAGTACATTATATCTTCATTTTCCTTGTTTTAGAAGAACATCTTTATTTTTGCCTTCATTTCATTGTTTATCCAGTCAACATTCTAGAGGCAGTTGTTCAGTTTCCATGAAGTTGTGTGGTTCTGAGTTTGTTTCTTAATCCTGAGTTCTAATTTGATTTCACCGTAGTCTAAGAGACAGTTTGTTATATTTCCATTCTTTTGCATTTGCTGAGGAGTGATTTACTTCCAATTATGTGGTCAATTTTCGAATAGGTGTGATATGTTGCTGAGAAGAATGTATATTCTGTGAATTTGAGGTGAAGGGTTCTGTAGATGTCTATTAGGTTTCCTTGGTCCAGATCTGACTTCAAATTCTGGATATCCTTGTTAATTTTCTGTTTCCTTGACCTGTCTTATATTGATAGTGGAGTGTTAAAGTCCCCCACTATTATTGGTGGGAATCTAAGTCTCTTTGTAGGTCATTAAGAACTTGCTTTATGTTTCTGCATGCTCCTGTATTGGTTGTGTTCATATTTAGGATCGCTAGCTCTTCTTGTTGCATTGATCCTTTTACCATTATATAATACTGTTTTTTGTCTCTTTTGATTTTTGTTGGTTTAAAGTCTATTTTATCAGATGCTAGGATTGCAACTCCTGCCTTGTTTTTTTTGCTCTTCATTTGCTTGGTAAATCTTCCTCCATCCCTTTACTTTGAGCCTATGTGTGTCCTTGTACGTAAAAAAGATTTCCAGGATACAGCACACCAACGGGTCTTGACTTTTTATCCAATTTACCAGTCTGTGTATTTTGACTGGGGCATTTAGCCCATTTACATTTAAGGTTAATATTGTTATGTGTGATTTTGATCCTGCCATTTTGATGCTAGCTGGTTGTTTTGCCCATTAGTTGATTCAGTTTCCTCACTGTGTTGATGGTCTTTTCCATTTGGTACATTGTTGGAGTAGCTGGTACTGGTTGTTCCTTCCTATGTTTAGTCCTTCTTTCAGGAGATCTTGTAAGGTAGGTATGGTGGTTATGAAATCCCAGAGCAATTGGTTGTTCGTAATGGAGTTTATTTCTCCAATTATAAAGCTTAGTTTGGCTGGATATTAAATTCTATGTTGAAAGTTCTTTTCTTTAAGGATGTTGAATATGATACCCCTCTCTTCTGGCTTCTAGGGTTTTGGCCAAGAGATCTGCTAAGTCTGATCAGCTTTCCTTTGTGGGTAACCCAACTTTTCTCTCTGGCTGCCCTTAGCATTTTTTCCTTCATTTCAACCCTTGTGAATCTGACAATTATGTGCCTTAGTGTTGCTCTTATTGAGGAATATTTTTATGGTGTTTTCTGTATTTTCTGGACTTGAATATTGGCTTGCCTTGCTAGGTTGGGGAAGTTATCCTGAATAATCTCCTGAAGAGTGTTTTCCAGCTTGGATTCATATTCTCTGTCTTATTCAGGTACAACTCTCAAATGTAGATTACGTCTCTTCACATAATCCCAAATTTCTTGGAGGCTTGGTTAATTTCCTTTTAGTCTGTTTTCTTTAATCTTGCCTTCTCATTTTATTTCATTGAGTTGATCTTCAATCTCTGATATACTTTCTTCTTCTTCATTGATTTGGCTATTGAAACTTGTGTATGCTGTAATCCCAGCACTTTGGGAGGCCGAGGCGGGTGGATCACAGGGTCAGGAGTTCGAGACCAGCCTGGCCAAAATGTTGAAACCCCGTCTCTACTAAAAATACAAAAATTAGCTGGGCACGGTGGTACACACGTGTAATCCCAGCCACTCAGGAGGCTGAGGCAGGAGAATCGCTTGAACCCAGGAGGCAGAGGTTGTCGTGAGCTGAGATTGCACCATTGCACTCCAGCCTGGGTGACAGAGTGAGACTCTGTCTCAAAAAAAAGAAAGAAAAGAAAAGAAACTTGTGTATGCTTCATGAAGTTCTCGTGTTGTGTTTTTTAGCTCCATCAATTCATTTATATTCTTCTCTAAGCTGTTTTTTCTCATTAGCATTTCATCAAACATTTTTTCAACGTTCTTAGTTTCTTTGCATTGGGTTAGAACATGTTCTTTTAGCTCAGAGAAGTTTGTTATTGCCCACTTTCTGAAGCCTGTTTCTGTAAATTCATCAGACTCATTCTTCATCCAGCCTTGCTCCCTTGCTGGTGAGCCATTGTGATCCCTTGGAGGAGGAGAGGCATCATTGTTTTTGGTGATTTCATCCTTTCTGTACTGGTTTCTTCCCATCTTTCTGGATTTATCTATCTGTGGTCTTTGTAGTTAGTGAGTTTTTGATGGGGTCTCTGAGTGGGCATCCTTTTTGTTGATGATGAAGTTATTTCTTTCTGTTTTTTAGTTTTCCTTCTATCAGTCATGCCCCTCTGCTGTAGGACTGCTGAGGTCCACTCCAGGCTCTGCTTGCCTGGGATCACCTGCAGCAGCTGAAGAACACTAAGGGTTGCTGCCAGTTTCTTCTTCTGTTATCTTCATCCCAGAAGGATACCCGCCAGATGTCAGTCTGAGCTCTCCTTTATGAGGTATCTCTTGGATATAAGGTGATCAGGGAGCTGTTTGAGGAGACAGTTTGTCCCTTATAGGAGCTCAAGTGCTGAGCTGTGAGTTCTGTTATTCCATTCAGAGCTGCTAGGCAGGTATGTTTAAGTCTGCTGCAGCGGAACTCATAACTCCCTTTTTTCCCCCTGGTGCTCTGTCCTGGGAAGGTGGAGCTTTATTTATAAGTTCCTGATGAGCTTCTTCCTTTATTCAGAGATGCCCTGCCAAGGGAGGAGGTAGCCTAGTCACCATCTGCCAGCACAGGTGTTGCTGAGCTGCCATGGGCTCTGCCCAGCTGTTGTGTGAACTTCCTTGTGGTTTTGTTTCTAGAGGTATAGATAGAACTGCCTCAGTCTGCCTCAGTAATGGCAGACTGTCTTGGTAGTAGCAGACTACCTCAGTAATGGTGGACTGCCTCAGTAATGGTGGACTGCCTCAGTAATGGCAGACTGCCTCGATAGTGGTGGACTGCCTCCATTAGTGGTGGACTGCCTCAGTAATGGCTGACGCCATTCCCCTCACCAAGCTGGACTGTCCTGTGTCCAGCTGTGCTTGCTGTGAAACTCTTAATCCATAGCGTTTCAGATTGCTGGTCTTTGTGAGGGGTGGGACCCACCAAGCCAGATCACCTGGCTCCCTGTTTCAGCCCCCTGTTTTCAGTTGAATGGGTTACTCCGTCTCCCAGGCATTCCAGTCTCCAGCTGAAATGGTACTGATTTGTGTAAGTTTTTGTGTGGAGACCCATTGCACCTGCTGAAACAGCCATGCTGGAGATTTGTGGTGCTTTTCCTCCCTGGAATCTCCTGGTCTGTGGGCAGTAAAACTCATTTGAAAGTGTGGTGCTCACTCACCCTCTGCATTCTTGCTGAGAACTGCACTCCAGAGCTGTTCCTATTCAGCCATCTTGGATCTGTTTCCCAAAGCTCTGCTATTTTTAAATCCCAAAAAGGCTATTGGGTATGAGCTGGTTTATATTGAATAAATTTGAGCAAAGAGGAGGCAGAGAGCAAGTGAAAGCATTTTAACTGCTAAGCAAGCCACACATATGAGGCACTGAGACTATGCTGGACACCTTGCAGGGCTTTCAGGATTGTAATCTTAGAGGACACATTGTGAGCCAGACATAGTGCCCTAATGAAGGGGGGAAGCCTTGGTTCCTGGTTTCTGTCCAGAATACCCCAGTCATAGTTTTGCTTATGTCTTAAGATTTTAATCCCTTTAAAAAATTACTATGAGACATTTGTGTTGCAGTGGAATGAGATGCTTCTAAGAAAGGTGTTCATGAGGACATCAGATAAACAAACACTAGGAGAGGGGTACAGGCAAGGGATTAGGTGGCAGGAAGAGAAAAATAATTTAATTTCTAGGGGTAGCTTTGCTTTCCCCTAAGCAAATGTTATATATCACATCTCTACATTTAAAATAGTTTCTCGTGAATAACTTAAGTGTTTCTTTTATTCTGTGGTAATGATGATAATGTAAACTCAAATAAATTACTGTTTTCATACAAACTTATACTGGATGCTGAAGCCTCTTTATCTCCTAGTTTCCCTAATTCTTGAAAATTAACTTTAGTTGGCATAAGTGAAAATAAAAGCATCATGAAAAATACCTAATGTGAATATTATACATTCTGATGTATTCTTTTTATCTTCAACTAGCTTTGAGGTTCTCTTTATTTTGATTCCATAAAGTTTCTGTGCTGTTCTCCCTCATACTGTGCTATAAGATTCTCCTGCTCATGTCTATATATTCTTAGCACTTTTCTTCTTTTTTCCTCTGTTTATCTGATCCTCTACTAAAAATGTTCTCCCTCCCAAATGGTTGAATGTTCTCATTTACCTGTGAGTTCCTGCTGGGCACACTGTTTCTCCTCTAGGCAGGCTTAGTGATAGTAAAAGCAAGCATCAGTCCTTGCCAAGGCATGTTCATCTTTTAAGGCTGTTAATAGTTTCTGTGTTGTTTTATACTTAATTGTTTTTTTTTCTTCTAACGATTCCTTTAGATTATGTATTTGTGTATGATTCATCTTTGTTTATGCCAGAACTCCTAGCCTAAATTCTGGGTTTACTTAATGTCCATTGGATGACTACATAAACAAATGAATGTACAAACAAATGGACATTTGAATGTTTATGCTATACTTTTGCTAGGACCAGTTGTCTTTTTCTATCTAGCCACTTTTGAAGCCAGCTCACAAGTTTGTTTTTACTGGTGGAAAATCATTATGTTATTTTTCTTTCCTACAAATAGTTCCAGAAACTACACAGAGGAAATCTTTTTGAGGCCTTAATGAAACAAGTGGCTATGTTGGAGAAGCCTATGTGGCAAAAGAATGACAGAATAGCTCTAGGGACTGTGGGCATCCTATAAAACCAAAGTGTGTGCCCTCTAGCCAACAGCCAGAAAACATTTGGGATGCTCAGTCATACAACTGCAAACAAATGAATTCTGCCAACATCCTTAATGAGGTTGCAAGTGAATTCTTCCCCTGTTGAGTCTTCAGTTGAAAATGCATCCTATCTATAGAAAGTGAAAATAAATAAAAGAAAAAAATGTATCCTAACACCTTGATTACAGAGTTGTGAGGTCCTCCTGAGCAGAAGACCCAGCTAGCTATACCTGGAATAAACTGATAATTTTTTTTTGTTTTAAACAGCTAATTTTGGGGGAATTTGTGGTACAGTAACAGAAAATTAATATAACACTTTTGGTCAGCTATATGATACAGAAATTGTATCTTCAGATTTGTGTTTTGTAGCTGACAACATCCTAACTGATACCCTTACCCAAGGATTTCAGTGTCCCAAGGCAGGAAGAAGAGGAGGAACTATATCTTCTCACATGTCTCTTTTTCTAAAACAGAGAAACCATTTTCCAGAGCTACTCCTTTCTAACTAGCAGTTTTGAAATTCTATCTCATTGCTCAGAATTGCACCTTATTCTTCTTTCTGAACTTGTCACTACGAAAAGGAATGCTAACATCGTGATCACCTTGGACTCATCCAGATTTATCCCCTTAGCCTGGAGAGAGCCTAGTGACTTTTGTTACATGTGACTACCCGTTGAAAAAAACTGGGGTTTTGGTGGGAAGAAAAAAGGAGTAGGTAATGATTCTGGATAGGCAGTTACAACCTCTGCACCAGCAAGAACAACGTGGTTCCAGGTTTTCCATTCATAAAAGTAGGGACCTAGATTAGTTCAAGGTCTGTAGAAAGATCTGAACATTGGTAGTTGCTTCCTGGAGTCCAGACACCTGGACTTCTCTGTGGATCCCCAAATCAAGCCCACCCCATTAAACCCTGACACTAGGCCAGCCCCTGTAGCCCCAGGCTCCAACAGGTATAGTCCTGAACATGAGCACATAAGAGGCTATACTAGCACTGGGTCTACTGGAATTGGAAGACTCCAATTCCAGTAGACCCAGTGCTAGTATAGCCTCTTAAGTGCTCATGTTCAGGACTATACCTGAAAATTGCAGGCCCATGCACCCTTGCAGAACCAGGGCTCAAACTGGTCCCCACGGCTCCAGGCAACAAGACTATACTCATGGACTCAAGATCAAAGTCTGCTCCAGCACCAGATCAGTTCCTGTGAACCCAGGCTTTAGGGAGGCTCCCACAGATACAGGTTCCAATACCCCTCTCCTCCAGTGACCCATCACCCAGGCCCACAACCATAGAGTAAGGTACTGGGCCTACCTGTGTACACCCAAACTCCAGGCATGTCTCAGTGGAACCAGGCAGCCTATTGACAATACAAAATATAAATTATAGAATGCTATTTGTCAATTCTACTCAATAAAGCTGGGAAATAAATAAATAAAACAGAAAAAAATAATTTTAACAATTTAAAAAATAAAAGAAAGCCTTTTGCACTAAGGTAAGATTCAGGGATAAAAGTCAAAAGAATAGTTTCACTCGGGGGAAAGTTTTACTACTGAAAACACTAGCATTGTTGATGGGATTGATTGGCCTAGGACAGTCCTGGTTTTCCTTTATGTTCCGGTGTAATTATAATTACTTCCTCTTACACACTTTTTATTCTGATTTGGATTATATGATAATCCTAACTCCCGTTCCTGATAAGGTGTTATCAGAGATTTTTTAGGACTACTTCTCTTTTTAGAAGACATTTCAGGTTCTAGGCTGTTTTCATGTGAACTTCCCAGTCCAGATATTAGTTCTAGACTGCCACATAAAAGTTAGAGCTCTTTTCAGTTTTTTTTTTTTTTTAGGTGGAATATTATGATCATCTAGAAAATTTCATTGTTACCAGTTATAAGCTTCATTAATAACTGCAATTCTACATTTAGATATACACTCTGTAACATTTTTCCCCAAAATTAAAATGCAGATACCCTTGCTCCAGAAGTTCATTAGAATTAAAATTAGGTTGAATAGGAACTTCAAGTCAGTTAGTCCTATTGAATAAAAAATAATTCCCTATTTTTAGATATTTGTTATTCTTTCTCCATTATGAAATGATTTATTTAAGGTACAGGCTATTCATGGGATTGAAGTCTTTCATGAAATCTAGGAATATTCTATATCGCTGATGTAGTTTAAATGAAAGAAAATCAAAGTAAATTTACAGTTATAGTGAAAGTATAAATGCAAACAAGGTGATTTGTCATTTTTCCACAAATAATTTGGGCTAGAACTGTTGATATATTAACGTAGACATTATCTTACATTTCCTAAGAACTGGCATTGACTAAGCATCCTTTGATCAGTGGATATAAGAAAGAAACTAAAATGTACATATATATATATTTGGATAAAGAAAAGACAATATGGACATTATTTATTTCACAGTAAAATACAGTATAACTGGCAAAGTGTTGAAGCTAACTATTCTTCTTTAGGTAACTGATTTATACATTACAGATAAACACAAGTTTCTGCTCTTCTGTCATTAATTACATTTTACTATAATTATATCATTATGCATATAAACTTAGAAATTAACATATTCTAAAAATGATTAAACAGCACATTTTATGCACCTTAATATGCACCGACTCAAACTCTTGATCTTTTCAAAAACAGTGATGCCAAATTCTACCCTTGTTCTGAACTTCATAATGCTTTTCATAGAAGATTATTATCTCTTTGTCTCCAAAAATCTATTTATGGAATGGAAGGTGGATTTTTAGGGGTACTGTGGGGTATAAAATTTGCTTTAATTTTCTTTAATTCTAAATAAATGTTATTTTCCCAATCTCAGTTTTAAGAGGTAAAATATACCATCTTCTATTACTAAAGTACTTAAACTAGAAATTTTTCTTAAAGGTATTTCAAATATAAAATGATTGCAAAACATTGGGCTTTTCCTTTTGTGTAAATGCCATAGGCAGCACATGACCCTGTGCCTGCTATGACCTCTGTGCATTTCCTGAATAAACATCTAGAGTTTGATATTCTATCATCAGCATGTAGCTCATCACCTTAAAGGCATGATTAAACTAGAGAATCACAAAAGCCATTGGTACAAATGTAGGCATATAAGCACAACAAAGGGAAATTTTCTGTTAAAGCAGTACCAAATTAATTTGCCCCTCCATACTTAATCATGCATGATAGGTTTTATTGCTGCTTCTATAATATTACTTTTATTAAGACTGCTATCAAATTCAAAATCCAGTAATTTTATTAGCACAGGTACCTAACAAATAAAAAACAAAACATATTTTTGCATAGAAATTTAGATTCATAGCTAATGACTTGATTTTTATTTTTTTCATTAAAATTAGATTACATAGATAGGAAATTCTCATGGCAAATATCTTAATGTCTTTAAAAAGCAAATAGTATTAACATTGGGATGTGTTCCTACTATTACTCTGTTCTACAATTTTTCTTTGAAAAAAGAAAGTCCCAAAAAGCCTCATTTGACATAAATTTTAGAGAACCACTTGTGTGAAAACACAAAGACCAAGTATGCATGATATATACATTTAAAGTGACAATAATCAGAAGGTTAAAATGACCATAAAGAGAAGCCAAACTCAACCCAGAGAACATTGCTCAGTTTGTTCTTTTGTGCTCAGAAATTCAGTGGCTTGAGACAGACTCCCAAAGCACCAAGAGGTGTCTTGGAACAATTTTTCCCCACCTGTCTGATGATCTCCACCAGCATTTCCCCTAAGTCACCATAAATAATACATGGAAAAAAAAAAGAGCATGCTTCTTGTGTAATACTTTAACACAAGATCTCAAAGATACAACCATGGATCTTAGATAACCTAAATAAGGAAAGCCTCAAAAAATCTACTATAGGAAGGGTTTTTCTGGTGTTATCTTCTAGAATTTTTATAATTTCAGGTCTTAGATTTAAGTTCTTGATCCATCTTGAGTTGATTTTTGTATAAGGTGAGAGATGAAGATCCAGTGTCATTCTCCTGCCTGTGGCTAGCCAATTATCACAGCATCATTTGTCAAGTAGGTGTCCTTTTCCCACTTTATGTTTTTGTTTGCTATGTCAAAGATCATTGGCTGTAAGTATTTGGGTTTATTTCTGGGTTCTCTATTCTGTTGCACTTGTCTATGTGCCTACTTTTATACCTATTTTATGCCATGCTGTTTCAGGGACAATGGTCTTATAGCATAGTTTGAAATCAGGCAACATGATGCCTCCAGATTTGTTCTTTGTGTTTAATCTTGCTTTGGCTATGCAGGTCCTTTTTTGGTTTCATATGAACTTTAGGATTCTTTTTGCTTGGTTTGTGAAGAATGATGATGGTATTTTGATGGGAATTACATTGAATTGCATACTGCTTTGGGCAATATGATCATTTTTACAATATTGATTCTACCCATCCATGAGCATGGAATGTGTTTCCATTTGTTTGTGTCATCTATGATTTCTTTCAGCTGTGTTTTGTTTTCCTTGTGGAGGTCTTTTACCTTGTGGTTAGGCAAGGATTTCATGACCAAGAACCAAAAGCAAATGCAATAAAAACAAAGAAAATAAGCTGGGACTCAAATAAACTAAAGAGCTTTTGCACAGCAAAAGGAACAGTCAGCAAACAGACAGCCCACAAGTGGGAGAAAATCTTCATTCACAATCTATACATCTGAAAAAAACTAATATCCAGAATCTAAAAATAATTCAAACAAATCATCATCAAAAAAAACAAACCCACCAAAAAGTGGGCTGGGAACATGAATAGACATTCTCAAAAGAAGATACACAAATGGCCAAAAAACATATTTAAAAATGCTCAACATCACTAATAATTAGGGACATGCAAATCAGAACTACAATGTGACACCATCTTCCTCCTGCAAGAATGGCCATAATCAAAAAAATTAAAAAAGAATAGATGTTGGCATGGACGTAGTAAACAGGGAACACTTCTACACTGCTGGTGGAAATGTGAACTAGTACAAGCATTACGAAAAACAATGTGGATAGTCCTTAAAGAACTAAAGGTAGAACTACCATTGATCCAGAAATCCCACTACAGCATATTTACTTGGAGGAAAAGAAGACATTATACAAAAAAGATACTTGCACATATTTGCACAATTCACAATTGCAAAAACATGGAACAAAACCAAATGTTCATCAATGAGTGCATAAAGAAACTGTGATATATATAAATATGATATATATATGATTTTTTATATATATATGATGGAATACTACTCAGCCATAAAAAATATAAATTACTGATGTTCACAGCAACCTGCTTGAGATTGGAGATGATGATTATTCTATGTGAAGTAACTCAGGAATAGAAAATCAAACATTGTATGTTCTCAATCATAAGTGAGAGCTAAGCTCTGAGGATGCAAAGGCATAAGAATGTCAAAATGGACTTTGTGCACTCGGGGGGAGGAAGAGTGGGAAGGGGATGAGGGATAAAGAAGTACAAATTGGACACTATGTATACCTCTTGCATGATGTTTGCACAAAAGTCTCAAAAATCACCGCTAGAGAACCTACTCATGTAACCAAACACCACCTGTTGCCCAATAACCTATGAAAATAAAAAAATTATCTGTCTATCTATCTATCATATATATATGATAGATAGATAGTATGTACATAGACTTTCATTCATATATATATATATATGAATGAAAGTCTCAAATCCTATCCAAGGACACAACTGGAACAAATAGTTATATTTTGTTCCAAACATTTTGGAGATTACCAAGAAATATCATCTGAGGCAACTGTTCCTCCTCTTCTACCCCATTTTATCCAACTAAGAGCCAGGATTAGAATCTAAAGTTCATGAGTGGGACAGAGGGAGCAGCAGTGTTAAGACCTGAAGAGAAGAGAGAGATGGCTAGACTTGCGGGAAGAAAAGTAGTTAAGGTCAGTGATCAAGGGTATTGAATGCCTTGTTATGAAACCTTAGTCTTTGTCTTAAGTAATAGTTTGGAATTAACATGATCAAATCAGGCATTTTACAAAGACGTCTCTGATATCAGGTAGTAGATTGACTTAGGTAGCTCATGTGGCCCAGAAACATGGCAGAAACTGTCTTGATTCCTACCAATGCCATTTCCTCCTGGATAGTAGGGAAGACCAAATTTCCCAGCTTCCCTTGTGATTAGGCTGAGTCCATGTTACTGAGATACAGTAAAAATGATTTGCACTACTACCAGGTCTGACCATACATCACCCTGGACAATCTTCTACACTCTTGCTTTTCTTTTCCAGTAACAATGGTGAATCCCCAATTCATCACTTGAGAAGAGACTCTCAGCAGAACCATCAAACTTCACTGCTCTTTGTGATATTAATTTAAACAAAGAAAACAAAAAAATTATGTCATATGAAGACACTAAAGTCTAGGGGGTAATTTGTTGTATCCAATCCTTTTCTTTTCTAGGCTATCCTGACTAATATGGTATATTCTCCCCATCAGAGGGAAAGCAAATCCTATAGAGTGCATGGGCTATAGAATTAGGAAATAGGAAAGGATTATCTCCCTTGGAAAACTAAGGTTGAGGACACATAATCTTGCAGCATTCTATTTTTGCAGGATAGGCAATGTTTTTGGTTCTAGAACTCCTTTAGGTGTTTCCTAAGAGCAAAGTTCTTTGATTCTGCCAATGGCATATCCAGCCTCCAAGACAGCCTTCATTAACCCTTGCTTCCTGGTATTCATGCCTTTGTGTAGCCATCTTTCACATTGAATCAGAGCTGACCTGTGTGACCAAGGAGTGTGACTACAGATAATACTATGCATTGCAGCTTCTACTTTGGTTTCTTAAATTATTTTAGGAGAAACTAGGTACTATCCCAATGAAGGCATTCCAGCAAGCCCATGGGGAAGCCCATGTAAAAATGAAGGCCTTTTGCCAATATCCAGCTCCAGCTTTCCAGCCTTACAGTGAGCCACATTGGAAGAGGATCCTCTGGCTCCAGCCAAGGCTTCAGTTCACTTTAGCATCCAGCCTCTTGAGCTGTCTAACTGAGCTTCTAAATGTTGTGGAGCAGAGATAGCCATGTCCATTGTGCTCATTTTGAATTCCTGACATATGAAAACTGTGAGAAATAATAACTGAATATTGTTGTTATAAATAACTAACTTTTGGGGCAGTTTTTAATGCTACAGTAGGCTAATACAGCCACTAAAGATGCTCAGGATGGAATTAGAGAAGACCCACAGTAAAATTCTGTGCACGAAGTGACTGTGGAGGCCTGATTCAAAGATGGTAGGTGCGTCTGTTCCTTGTATGGCCTTCTGGATTCTATGGTAGTTCTCTGGCAGAGCTGTGGCTCCTTTTCCTTTTGTTACAGTGCCTGGATCTCGGAGAAACCACAGTAGTTACTGCTCATGCCCTTTAACTGGGAAAAGAATCTAGGGGCACTTTCACCCTTTGAATGATGAGATTTCCAAGTAAAATGGCAAGACATTTTACTAATGTCTAATTTGAATGATCTTCAAAGTCAAATGGAATGAGATAGTGTTATCCTGGTTTAGACGTGTGTTTCTTGTAACCGATTGAACTAAGATTCCTTTCTATGGGGGCAGGTTGAGGATTTTCCTGGTTTTCTCTTTTAAAAACTGCAATTAAGCAGTTTTAACAGTGAAAACATTACTGGATCCAAAGTTAAATTACCTTGTCTCAAGCTGTGACTTTATCTCTAAGTAGCTGGATAGCCTTGAAGAAGTGACTAAATATTTTTCTACCCACAAAATTCAGTTGATGCTGATGATACCTAAATTCAAAAAACAAGAATGTCATGAGAGTTAAAGTAGATAATATACTGAGACTGTTTCAGTAAAGTATAAAATGTTACATCAATATTTCACTCAAAGATTATATGCTAAGTTTTTTACTGGCTCAAGTACTATTCTAAGATTTAGAAATACAGTGACAAATAAATCAGAGGTCATGCCCTCATAGATATTACATTCTACTGCAGGTAAAGTGTATTAGTTTTCTATTGTCACCAGAAGAAACTATTACACGCTTACTTGCTTAAAACACATACATTTATTATTTTATAGTACAGTATGTTAGAAATTCAACCTGGGTCTCACCTGGCTAAAATCAAGGTGTCAGCAAAGCTGCTTTCCTTTCAGGAGGTTCTAGGTGAGGATCATTTTTCTTGCTTTTTTCAGCTTCTAAGAGGCTGCCTACATTCGTCAGCTCATGGCCTCCTTCAACTATCTTCAAAGTTAGCATTATTGTATCTCTCTAATAAGACTTCCGCAGTCACATTTCCCTTTGCTTCTTCTCTTCTGACTCTCTCTTCTAATTTTTGTGAGTATATTGGAAACACCTGCATAATCATGGTAATATTTCCATCTTAAGTTCCTTCAATTAATTACACCCACAAAGACATAATTTTGCTACACCTTTTGCTATATAAGGGAACATACACACAGGTTTTGGAAATCAGGGTATGGACATCTTTAGGGGCCATTATTCTGCCTACCACATAAAGTGCACTTTATTTTGAATAGAAATGCTCTAAATGACTACTTGCTTTTCAGTTTATATTAATATATCCCAAACCATATGCCATATCTCATGATTTTATTCTCGTTATTTTGATTTTGTACCGTAGGCTTATGCTTGGCTTACAAGGCAAATTAGATTTTGACTAAGAAATTTATTCCTTCCCAATTCTGTCTACAGTTTTGCAGTTGTTTTTCTCCATGAACTATTGGGAGGTGGAAGTGAAAAAGAGCCTGATAGCCAGAGGAGAAAACTCCAATCCATTTATTATTTTTATATAAGGCCTGCGTGCATGAGATCTCATTCATTGACCTGGATCAGGACCAGTGTTGAAATCTCATTGCTGAGATGTGATGCTATGACCCTGAGGAATGAATTTAGTTTTGAACAGGCAACACCATCAGTGGCTCTCACTGTCTATTTCTGGCATATTAAATAAAGATTTTCAGTGTCAGAATCTATTATAAAATGGATTGAAATATGACAACCTGTCAAAAAATTTCCACAACTGCTAATATCCCCTTGAAGTTAATAGATAAAATTATATGGTAGCATAATTTGTGTAACATAATTCCTAAATTCTTTGTCATAGCATCTCAGGGGTGGGAGGGATTTTATAAATGTGTAGTCCAGTATGACTGCACTGCTGTGTAATACTTGGTCTCTAACACTTGAAACATGATTACAAAATAAATTGAGACACTTTTCAAACAAATTCAATTTGATGAGAGTTTTTAGATAATCAACAATATGTGACATATACTGGTAGGTGCTACGGTGGGTATGTTAGAGAAATAAGAGATGGCTCCTACTCTCGGTGAGCTTAAAGGCTTGTTGCTGTAACATGATGTAAACACAGAAAATAACCGAAGAACATAAGTCAGTAAACTCTAGCCTGTTAGAGACCAGTGAACTCTGAAAGCTCAGTGGGCTCTGAATACTGTGGTAAAGACTGAAACAATGTGTAGGGACTCAAATAAGGTTTTGAAAAATAAGAAGCAGGACATTGTAGGTGGATGGAGCTTTATGAGCAAACTGCCAAAAATCAGAATGAGAATGTGATGCACAAAATACATTAAGGTTACTGAGCTGAGACAAAGGGGAGGGGGCTGTGAAAAACAAGTCTGGGTAGTGTTTGGGCGTATCTATTTATGCCTATGACCATGTGTGTGTGCTCGTATGTCTGTGTAGTATACACACAGAGCTTAGTGCTGTGGTATAACCAAAGAAAATGTACAATGCTAATGAAGACCATAATAGGAGCTTTAATTGAGTGTGTGCTAGGCATTTACATGCAGTATCTTGTTTCATCCTCAAGCAGGCATATGAAGTAAGTATTGTTAATATCTTAGTTTTACAGGTGAAAAAGCTGAAGCTCGGAGAAATGAAGGAGCCCTTGGCCACATGATTACACAACTAGCAAGTGACAAAGGTGGGTTTCTAATTCACTTTATTGGCCTTAGGGGAATCCATTTCCTCACAACAGTGCTAATTATTGTCAATTCAGCAATACAGTCTTTACAGACTTCAGTGTGTTTTTGTTTGGTTGGTTCAAAGGCTATTGGTAAAAGGGAATAATGTCAACAAATTCATGAAATCTTGTTGTGTCTTACATAATTTTTCTCAGAATGTTACCGGCTGGTAGCAATTAGGGGCAAACTCTCATAAATAAAGAGAAAACATTTTCCATTTCTGATTATTTGAGTAAAAATTTAAAAATTCGTCATAGATGTCCTTTAGTGTTAAGAAGTGAGACACTTTGAAGTTTCAAGAACAACTTCCTTTTTACTAAGTTAAACTATCTTAAACAAAAGATAGCAGAGTGTAAATACTCCTTTGTACTTTGCATTTTAAAAATTTTAACTTAACCATATATCTTGGAAATCACATTATATAAATTCATAGACATTTTCCTTCTCCTCCTTTTCTTTTTTAAACAGATAGTGCTCCATTATGTGAGTAATGCATCATGGCTGTTTTTAATCACTCTTCTATATCTGGGAGTTTATATTGTATCCGATATTATGCAATTCAAAGGAATGATGAAAGAAGTAGCCTTCTGCTTTCACATTTTTAAATTTTGGGAGGTGTATTATTAGTGTAATTTCGCAGTTTTGATAGACATTGCCAATTCAACCTCTACAGAGTTGTATCAATTTGCATTTCCTCATATGTAAAAGTGTCTGTTTCCTAACTCACTTAATAGAATGTGTGGTCAAGTTTTTAAAGTTTGCCAGTATTATAGGTGATAAATAGTATCTCAGAGGAGCTTTATATTGCATTGATCTTACCATGAGTGATATGAAACATCTTTTTCATATGCTTAAGATCTAATTTATATCTTTTGGGGTAAATTATTTATTCATGTCTTTTGCCCATGATTTGGGTCTTTGTTCCTTCAATTTTTAAGATATATACACACACACAAATAGACAGATACACAAACCTATATATGGGATGTATTCACATATATATAAATACATATATGTGTATGCAATATTAGCTTTTTGTGATAAATGTTACAAATATTTTCTCCTAGTGTGTCATTGGATCTGAATTTGTTTATGATGTTTCCTGTCATGCAAAGCTATTTTTTAATGTTTATTTAATCAAATGAATCATTATTTTATTGGCTCCTTTCTTTTGTCTGAATTTTGAATCAATAAGTCTTGATTTAAATATATATGTATATATATATCTATGTATGTGTGTGTATATATATATATATATTTAGACGTCTAAGTATACCTATGTATCTATATAAATTCACCTATTTTTCCCTTAGTACATATATGGCTTCATATTCTACACTTACATTTCTGATCCACTTGAAATATATTCTTGTATATGTTGTGATATATACATATAATTTACTTTTCTTTCCAAATAGTTATCCTGTTGTTCCAGCACTGTCTTTGCCCCAGTGATCTGAGGTGCCACCTGAATTATATTTCACATTTTCACAGGTACTTCTCTGTTTCTGGAATTTCTATTCTCTTCTACTGTTTTATCAGACTGCTCATGTGCCAGTGCCATGCTGTTTTAATGACAGATACTTTAATATGTATTTAATAACAGGTAAAATCCAACCTCATGAAGTTTTCATTTCACATTGTTTTCCTATCTAGCTGTGCATTTATTTTTTCACATAAATATTTATATCAACATATCTAGCTACAAAATGAAGATTGTTAAGATTTTCATACAAAATATTTTTACATTAAATTTATAAATTAACTTAGTGAGAACTAATATCTTTTACTATAGAATCTTCCTACACAAGATAAAGAAATGTCTTTCCAATGGTTTAAGTCTACTTCTATAGCCTTCAGGATGTATTTTAAAGTCTTTATTATATCGGTTTTGTATATTTCTTAAGTATGTCTTAAATTATTGAAAATGTGTTTTTCTTCACTACTATTTCCTCTGCTTATTATTTGTGTATACATAGACTGTTAATTTCTGTATGTTTATTTTTATCCTGTTAACCTTAATTCTTTCACTGTTATGAGTAATTTTTTATTATTTGATACACTAGGCTTTTCTACTTAATACCACAAAAAAAGTGATACTCTTCTTTTTACTACATCTCTAATTCATACGTCTCCAGTTGATTTCTTTTGTCTAAATGCATTGGCAAATGCCTCCCGTACAATGTTGAACACTAGTGAAGAGGGTGAGAATCCTTAACCTCTTCCTAATTTTGATAGAAATGTCTCTTATGTTTTCCTGTTAAGTAAGATGTGGTCTTAGGACTGAGATATATTTTATATATATATATATATATGTACATTTTTAAGTGTTTTTTTTTTCTTAAGGATGAGAGATGGGTTTCAGTAAAAGCTCTTTCAGCATGTAAACGTATTATTATATGATGTTTATCCTTGTGCTAATATTTTATTTAGATTATTTGTTGGGGCTCTGTTACAAAGTTCTATAGTAGAACTGAATGTTTAGCTTTGTATTGGAACAGGATCAGTTCAGTATTCTTTCAATAAAGTGATCTGGCCAATCCCATGTTTTTCTCTAAGCCCTCTATATTTTTAATGCATGTTTTTGCAGAATACTATAGTTTTCATAGGAGACTTCAGTTGACTCAGGGAATGTTTATGGAACATATAGGTACAGTTAATCTTAGTTTTCAAATCTTATATGGATATATGAACACTAGTTTTGCTTTGCCTCTTGTCAAGGATTTTATTTTCCCAGAGTAGCAGCATCCAGAGAATTTTGTCATATAACCTTCTTCAAAGTAAGTTATTTTCATTTACATTTCTGAAGTTAATCCAGGCCCTACTTTATTAAGTAAAATGGAGATGTTTTGCCAGGTAATATTGCATATAATGAGAGAAAGAGACAAAGGGACAAAGAGGGGGAGAGAGAGAGACAGAGAAGCAAAGGTATATAAGGCAAAGGTGTTTAAAATATCACTAAAATTAAAAGTTTCATCTATTGATCTTTTACTGGATTAGGACCAATATACCATTTTTGAGGTGAATTGTTTCTGTTTGTGACATATGTAAAAACTTTCAGATATTTGTTAGCAAGCATTTTCCATGGACTGGGGACACTAAATACCCAGAAATTCACTCATTTTTAGCTATGATGAGATTACTGCTTTTCACCCTTGGCCCATGATCAATTCTCAATTTCAGAGAAAGAATGGGAAGCACAAACATCCCTGAACATGGCAGTCCACTTTGGTCTAGCATTTCTCAGGTCCCAGGAGATAGTCCTGCTCCATTCCTCTGGAAGGGGATGGATGAGGAAGTCACCTCCCTCTTGGCATAACTAGGGCATTTATTCTTCCCCCAAAGAAAGGGAAGAATAAATAAAATCCATCAGAGAACCAGGGTATAACAGTCTATCTGTAGCATGTTTTAGAGATTATCAAGTACTCACAAATCCATTTGCTCATTAGGTAGAATGCTTCAACCATTCTGGAGACAGTCAGGACAGGTAGTTTTATTTACACTTCTGAAAACAAATAGCTATATCTTAAAGAGGTGAAGGACAAAATCTCTCAGCAATTGCTTGTCTGCAAAGGATTTTATTTCTCCTTTATTTATGAAGCTTAATTTGTCTGGATATGAAATTCTGGGTTGAAAATTCTTTTCTTTAAGAATGTTGAATATTGGCCTCCAGTGTTCTGGCTTGTAGGGTTTCTGCCAAGAGATCTCCTGTGAGTCTGATGGGAAGCATTGTGGGTAACTCGACCTTTCTCTCTGGCTGCCCTTAGCATTTCTTCCTTCATTTCAACCCCAATGAATCTGACAATTATATGCCCCAGGGTTGCTTTTCTTGAGGAATATCTTTGTGGTGTTCTCTGTGTTTCCTGGATTTGAATGTTTTTCTGCCTTGCTAGGTTGGGGAGGTTCTCCTGGGTGATATCCTAAAGAGCGTTTTCCAACTTGGATTCATTTTCCCCATCACATTCAGGTACACTGATCAAATGTAGATTAGGTCTTTTCACATAATCCCATATTTCTTGGAGGCTTTGTTCATTTCTTTTCAGTCTTTTTTCTCTAATCTTGCCTTCTCATTTTCTTTCATAGAGTTGATCTTCAATCTCTGATATCCTTTCTTCTGCTTGATCGATTCAGCTACTGAAACTTGTGTATGCTTCTCGAAGTTCTCATGCTGTGTTTTTCAGCTCCATAAAGTCATTTATGTTCTTCTCTAAACTGGTTATTCTAGTTAGCATTTCTTCTAGCATTTTCAAGGTTCTTAGTTTCTTTGCATTGGGTTAGAACATATTTCTTTAGCTCAGAGAAGTTTGTTATTACCTACCTTCTAAAGGCTGCTTCTGTCAGTTCGTCAAACTCATTCTCTATGCAGCTTTGTTCCCTTGCTGGTGAAAAGTTGTGATACCTTGGAGGAGGAGAAGCATTCTGGTTCTTGGTGATTTCATCCTTTTTGTGCTGGTTTCTTCCCATTTTTGTGGATGTATCTATCTTTGGTCTTTGAAGTTGTTGACTTTCAGATGGGGTCTCTGAGTGGTTGTCCTTTCTGTTGGTGTTGAAGCTGTTTATTTCTGTCTTTTTAGTTTTCCTTCTAACAGGCTGCTCTGTGCAGGACTGCTGGAGGTATGCTTCAGACCCTGTTTACCTGGGAATCACCCACAGGGGCTGCAGAACAGCAAGGATTCCTGCCTGTTCCTTCCTATGGTAGCTTCATCCCAGAAGGGTACCCACCAGATGTCAGCCAGGGCACTCCTGTATGAGCTGTCTCTTTGGATGAATGGGGAATCAGGGAGCCACTTGAGGAGGCAGTCTGTCCCTTATTAGAGGTCAAGTGCTGTGCTGGGAGCTCTGTTGCTCCCTTCCAAGCTGCTGGGCAGGTGTGTTTAAGTCTGCTGCAGTGGAACTCACAATCGCCCTTTCCCCAGGTGCTCTGTCCCAGGAAGGTGGGCTTTATTTTTAAGTCCCTGACATGCTACTGCCTTTCTTCAGAGATGCCCTGCCAAGAAAGGAAGGAGTCTAGTCATAATCTGCCTGTAGAGACATTGCCGAGCTGCCATGGCTCTGCCCAGCTGCTGTGTAAACTTCCTTGAGATTTTGTTTATACAGGTAAGGTTAGAACTGCCTCAGTAATGGTGAACATCCTTCCCCCCACAGAGCTCAGCCATCCAGGGTTGAGCTCAAACTGCTGTGTTGGCTGCAGAACTCTCAAGCCAGTGGATTTCAGTTTGTGGGGGTGGGACCCACTGAGCCAGATCACTTGGCTCCCTGTCTTCATCCCCCTTTTTCTCAGGGGAATGGGCAGCTCTGTCTCACAGGCGTTCCTGGCACCAGCTAAAACAGCTGCTCAGATTTGTGCTGGAAACCCATGGTGCTGGCTGAATCACTGCCCAGATTTGTGCTGGAAACCTGCAGTGCTTGTCAGTCCAGTGGGAATCTCCTGGTGTCTGGGCTGTAGAGACAATGGGAGAAGTGCAGTATCTGAACTGGGGTACCATAGTGACTAGAAAAGTCCCCGATGTTCTCTGTTGTATAGGAAGGGGGTCCTCCTGCCCATTGTACTTTCCAGGTGAGGCAGCACCCCACACTATCTAAGTTTGTCCTCCTTGGGCTAAAACCACTATCCAACCAGTTCCATTGAGGTGAACATGGTGCCTCAGTTGGAAATGTGGAGCTCACTCACCTTCTACATCACGCTTGCTGGGAACTGTGTTCTGGAGCTTTTCCTATACAGCCATCTTGGCAGATCTCTCCACCAGGCTTAATCACTTCCAGGCCTGCCTTACAAGAACTCCTGAAAGAAGCACTAAACATGGAAAGGAACAACCAGTACCAGCCACTACAAAAATGAACCAAATGGTAAAGACCATCGACACAATGAAGAAACTGCATCAGCTAATGGGCAAAACAACCAGCTGGTATCAAAATGTCAGGATCAAATTTACACATAACAATGTTAACCTTAAATGTAAACAGGCTAAATGCCCCAATCAAAAGACAAAGACTGGCAAATTGGATGAAAAGTCAAGACCCATCAGTGTGCTATATATTTAGGAGACCCATCTCACATGCAAAGACACACATAGACTCAAAATAGGGATGAAGGAAGATTTACCAAGCAAATAGAGAGCAAAAAAAAAAGGGGGGGGGGTTGCAATCCTAGTCTGATAAAATGAACTTTAAACCAACAAAGATCAAAAGAGACAAAGAAGGACATCACATAATGGTAAATGGATCAATGCAACAAGAAAAGCTACGTATCCTAAATATATATGCACCCAATACAGGAGCACACAGATACATAAAGCAAGTTCTTACAAATCTACAAAGAGATTTAGACTCCCACAAATAATAGTGAAAGGCTTTAACACTAAACTGTCAATATTAGATCAAGACAGAAAATTAATGAGTATATCCAGGACTTGAACTCAGATCTGGACCAAGGAAACCTAACAGACGTCTACAGAACTCTCCACTCCAAATCCAAAGAATATACATTCTTCTCAGCAACACATCACACCTGCTCTAAAATTGACCTCATAATTGGAAGCAAATCATTCCTCAGCAAATGCAAAAGAATGGAAATCATAACAAACAGTCTCTTAGACCACAATGCAATTAGAACTCAGGATTAAGAAACTAACTCAGAACTGAACAACTTCATGGAAACTGAACAACTGGCTCTTGAATGTTTAAAGGATAAACAATGAAATGAAGGCAGAAATAAAGATGTTCTTTGAAACCAACAAGAATGAAGACACAACGTACCAGAATCTCTGGGACACATTTAAAGTAGTGTTAACAGGAAAATTTATAGCAATAAATGTCCACATGAAAAGCAAGGAAAGATCTAAAATTGACACCCTATCATTAAAATTGAAAGAGCTAGAGTAGCAAGATCAAAATAACTCAAAACCTAGCAGAAGACAAGAAATAACTAAAATTGGAGCAGAACTGAAGGAGATAGAGACACAAAAAACTCTTCAAAAAATTAACAAATCTGGGAGCTGGTTTTTTGAAAAGATAAACAAAATAGACACACTGCTAGCCAGATTAATAAAAAAGAAAGGAGAAGAGTCAAATAGATGCAATAAAAAGTGATAAAGGGAATATCAACATTGATTCTACAGAAATATTAACTACCATCAGAGATTACTACAAACAACTCTATGCACATAAACCAGTAAACCTGCAAGAAATGGTTAAATTCCTGGACACTTGCCCCCTCCCAAGCCTAAACCAGGAAGAAGTCAAAACCCTGAATAGACCAATAACAAGGTCTGAAGTTGAGGCAGCAATTAATAGCCTACCAAACAAAAAAAGTCTAGGACCAGATGGGTTCACAGCTAAATTCTAACAGATGTACAAAGAGGAGCTGTACCATTCCTTTTGAAACTATTCAAACAATACAAAAAGAGGGAATCCTCCCCATATCTTTTTATGAGACCAACATCATCCTGATACCAAAACCTGGCAGAGACTCAACAAAAAAAGAAAACTTCAGACCAATATCCATGATGAACATTGGTGCAAAAATCTTCAATAAAATACTGGCAAACTGAATACAACAGCACATCAAAAAGCTTATCCATCATGATCAAGTAGGGTTCATCCTGGGGATTCAAGGCTGGTTCAATGTATGTGAGTCTATATACGTAATTCACCACGTAACCAGAACCAAAGACAGAAACCACATGATTATCTCAATAGATGCAGAGAAGACCTTTGACAAAATTCAACAGCCCCTTATGTTAAAATCTCTCAATAAACTAGGTATTGATGGAAGATACCTCTAAATAATAAAAGCTATTTACAACAAACCCACAGCTAATATTATATTGAATGGGCAATAAAAACTGAATGCATTTCCTCTGAAAACCAGCACTAGACAAGGGTGCCCTCTCTCACCATTCCTATTCAACATAATATTGGAAGTTCTAGCCAGAGCAATCAGGCAAGAAAAAGAAATATAGGGTATTCAATTAGCAAAAGAGGAAGTCAAAGCTACTCAGGAAGCTGAGGCAGGAGAATCGATTGAACCAGGGATTCAGAGGTTGCAGTGAGCCAAGATTGCACCACTGCACTCCAGTATGACAACAGAGGGAGACTCCATCTCAAAAAAAAAAAAAAAAAAACTCAGCTGGTGCCTTTTCTTAGAAGCCTTTTCTGCTACTCCCCTATTTAGGCAGAATAGATTATTCAACCTCTATGCTTCCATTCTGCCCTAACCAGAATTCAAATTCACTTATAGTATTTTATAACATGTATTTCTTAATATGTTTCTCTTTGAGACTTATTTTTTTCTTTATCCTTAAAGTCTAGCACTGTTCCTGACAGATAAAATTGATACCCAAAAATATTCTTGAAATAAATTCAGCTTTTGTTACCTGGTGTCCCTTTATATCAAAGGTAGGCGTTTCTGAATGGATTTGCCAGAGCAAGAAATAGTCTGCAGTTTGGGAATAAAAAAGGTTGGATCAGAGTGTTTGAGCCCATGATGACTCTGATCTCACTGTACCCTTAATAGTAACACCTTTTGATCAGTTCGTGGATAGTAGACTATCCGTGAGTACATGAAATGCTAGCTTTAACTCTATATTCAAGAATATTATTAGGGTTGACAGTAGAAAAATAATAGTAAATAGTTAAATAGTGATTGCTATATGCTTGGTGCTTTTCTTACTACTTTGCACATTTTGATTTATTTTATCCCTGTAACAACCCCTTGTTATTATTTACTGGCTATTGTTATGCAGAGCTTTTTGATAATTAAAGCACAGAGAAATTAAATGCCTTGCCAATGGTCACACAACCAGTGAGCAGCAGAGCTGAGATGTGAATGCTGGTGATTGGGCCTCGGAGTCTGTGCATTCCCCACTGCATTCTACTGCCTTTCCAGTAGGCCAAGTAAACACCAAAGGCAAATAACAATGATAGTTGACTCACAGACCTTTGAGAATTAAATAAGACACCATTTGTGCAAATTCCAGAGCAGGGCTTGTTATACTGTAGGTGCTCAGTAAACTGCTGATGAATTTTAAGAAAGACACTAAACTCATAGTTCTGTAGATCAATCACAGATATGACAATGCACTTAATTATGATGAATAGCAATTATGAAATCTTAAATTCCTTAACTTTAGTCCAGCTGAATACTGATTGATTTAGTCCTATTCTCTCACTAAATTCCTGGATTTTTTAGACAGTCTAAACAAATAAGATTTTTTTTTTGTTCCAATACACGTTACAGTTACATAACTGCAATATTTATTTTTAAATTATTTACTGCATTTGGAACCCATTATTGTTCATTAAGAAATGGTGCAAGGATAAGTGTGTAAAGGGACTAAGAAGAATTTTAAGGGCAGTAAACGCCCGAATAGCAGAGGAACAGAGAGTGGCAAGGGAGTGATACAGACATATATAGCTTTGGCCAATGTTACCCTTCAAACCAAGGAAAGGAATGGAGGAAGGTGGACCCATTATTAACCTCAAAACTCCATGGACCACCTGCACCAGGCCCTTCAGTCACAACTGGATGTCATTAAAATCTGGGAGCCCACCCAGCTGGCATAGGACAGAATAACAATCATTTGCTTTTATTCAGGCATTTCTGGAACGTACAGAATCTCCTTGCTTGTTACTGAAGTAATCATCTTTTAAAAATTCAGAAAAATAGAAAAAGAATTATTGCTTATCCAATCTGTAGCTGAAGAAAGAGATAACGGGAGGGAATAAGTCAGGGAGGTTTCCCCTCCTCTCTCTAGGTGCACATTTACTGAAAAATTTATCTCTGACCATGAGCCAGTGCTGTAGATCCTCACGTGGGAGATGCCTTCAACTCATTTAAAATTGTCAGAATTGAAGAATCTTGGTGGTTTTTATAGCTAGGGAGGAAAAGCAATAGATCTTTACTTTTCTGCTACTCTAAGTAGGCTTATATATAGATGAAAACAGATTTGATGGAAAAAATCCAAAGTGCACAAATTGTATTTATTCAGAACAGAGTACAGATGCCTTGAGATTAAAATACAATCTCAACATTTAGACAGGGTGTATATGTGTAACAATCATTCACTCTGTGAATGAAAAGTAGAATTTTATGTAAAGGGCTGCTAGAAATTATTCATAGGTGCCCTGCTTAGCATATTTTCTCGTAAAATCAAATTAGGGGAAGCAATACGTTTTCACTTTTTGAAATCAGGGCTCTTAAACATAAACAAGACTTCATTTCATCACTTTCACACATCTTTTGCCTGTCTGAGATTGTCCTCATCTCTGCTTTGTCCTTGGTAGTTTTTGGTCTAGTTTGAAGCACCCATGGCTGTCTCCTACCACCTTCCATTAGAGCCAACTCCACAGCCCAATAGACTGTTAAGAAAGTTTGAGGGGCTTTTTATGTATGGTTTCTTTCCCTGAAATTCTTCTTCTTTTGTTTTTTTTTAACTTAACAGTATTTCTCCATCCAGTTATATCTCCCTTTAGTTATGCTTTAGTTATGCCTAAATAATTCTTTCTCCACTTTAGTTTTCATGCCCTTAGGATATTTTAAGCAATCATCATGTCTCTCATCAGCTATGCTTTTAAGCTCGAAATGGCAGCCTTATTTACAGATGATGCTATTTGAAATCCAGTGTTTGTAAATAGAAGTTGGTGATGGTAAGGCTGCTAAAGCACTGGGGAAAGAAAGCTTTTATTTATTTATTTTCATTTACTTATTTGTTCTGCCAAAGGAAAAAAAGGATAGAAAAAGTATTTGCTCTGAAAACTGAAGAAGAAAGTGTTTGGCTCAGTTCATTCTTTCTGTAATTCTATGGAAATTTTATCATAGGAGAAGAATCTAGCTCTGTAATATTTCTTTATGAAACACTATTCTATGTGTATTTTTAATAATAACTAAAAATACTCTTCAGAGAATGTTAGAAGTAATTCATAAAAAACCTTAGTGTATCTGAAAGGTATAAGAATTAAGAAAATAGAAGAAATAGCTGTGTGTGTGTGTGTGTAACTATATTTCTGTAAAATTAAATTTCATATCAAATTTAATTACTTACATGACTGTTGCAATAAAATTTAAGTGATTTATATGGTTAAGCACTGAAGTAAAAAAGATATATAAAAGTCCAGGACCCTGACCTTCAAAAGGACATTGCATAGGAAATAAAAACAGGTAACCAGATAATAAGGATGCAAATATAGTAAGTTCTAAAATAAATGATTTTATTGCATAAAAATTTCATTATCTTATAGGTAAAATAAAAAATTTCAAGGAAATAAAATGACTATCAGTCCCGCTCATCTACTTCTAAATTTTGGATAGTTGCAGTTTAGATTTTCTTAAATGGGGGAGGCAATTAATTTGTTTGGAGGCATTCAGTTGTAGTTTGTGCTGTTATTAGAACTGGAACTTTTATACCTTAAAGTCAGTGTAAAATTGTATAAAATGGGAAGGAATATCTTAAATAGAACACTTAAAATTTGGCTCACAATTCAAAGAAAGTTTTAAATGTTATTTAAAATATATTACAGTACAGAGAACTGGTCTCATTTACAATCTCATGTTTCATTAAACTGAGTTTGGTGTTATGACAACCAAGTAATCTATATATAGAAACATCCACTGAAAATGTGAGCAATATTTAGGATTATGTTCACCATACTCCATTCAGATAATCCTGTGTTTAAAGGCTAGATATTTAAGACACCTACGTCTACTCCAATTACTTTTTTCAGTGTCCTGACCAAAATCCAGTTGCTTTGCCTCTGGCTTGGGCTGACCATTTGTAGGTAAATTATTAATTGATTGACTGGATTATCACAAGGACTCAGCATTAAGCTTATTTAAAATAATATGAAGAAAAAACAGTTGGTTCACTTACTTTGACATCTATGCACCTAAATCAAAATAACATTTTAATGAACAGTATTTAGTCACTATGCTGGTCATCAAACTGAAGAGAAAACTACATTTCATTAGATATCATAGAATCGTAATGCCAGCCCGGTTCAGTCCAAAATAATAGAAAACTAAATATCAGCTTTCAAGATGTTTTTACAGATAATATTTTCACAGGCTCAGAGCACTATTTAAGCATGAAGACATCTAGGGAAAAAGTTAGATTTCCTTTCATCTGTTTTGCCAAAAATATGGGAAATTTCTAATCAAATTATTTAATTAAAGGTCTTTGTGATTAAAAGCATTTGAAACATATAAAGTTAAAAATAAATTTAAAGCTTTGGAAGATGATATTTAAGACTAGGTTAGGCTATTGCTATCCTTGGACTGATTCATTGAATTATAATAAGAAAGTGTTCTAAGGTCAGTTTGAAGAATAAAGAACAATTTAAATAGGTTTTCGTGTCTAAGTTTCTCATCTTAAATAATGAGGATAACAGTTCATACTTGCAGGATTGGTCCAAGGATATAATGTTTAATGTACATGTGGGTGCTAACATGTAATAAGCTCTCAATAAGCAGTAGCTATAATGAACAGAAATATTTTTCTCAGGTACAATTGTTTGCTTTTTTCTGTAGCCCAGTTTCTCCTCCACGTCATAAAACTCAGTGCTATATAAAAACAACTGTAATGCATAAGGGAGGGAAAAACCTATAGGAAAACTGCTGAGAGGGGGATTGTCCTCCTGTCAGCATTTACAGTCACCCCAATCCATCTAGAAAACCCAGAGGTAAGTGGCAAGAATGGGCAGAAAATGGAGTCAAGGATACAGATACCATGAGGCTTGTGGTGCTTCTCCCTACCTGGGTGCACTCGCCTGACTCTAACAGAAATCTTTATGGCGCCTCACACCCTTCCCCCCTGCCATTGCTGGAAGCTCTGCTGTGAGGACAAAAGTGTCTCGTGGTAGCTGGACCATCACTCAGCTGCTGCCATAATTAGTCACCTATAGCAGATTCCAGAATTTTCTGCTCCTGGGTTCAGGGGATATGTTGTAAGACTCTTTGAGCCTGAGGGCAATTAGCAGGAGACCAGAAAAAATGAAGATGATGGCAATCAAATTGTAAAAGCTGAAACAAGCTAGAAATGTGAGGTGGAACCTGATATTTTTGAAAGAGAAATACCTACCACTTGTCTCCTTTTTCTCAACAATTATGAATAAGTGTGCAATAAAAAGTATGGGTTTTTAACTTCGCCATTCAATTCTATTACAGACTGTAGCCCCATTGCACTATTTAAAAAATAACAACTTATCACTGAATTTCTGAATATAAAAATAATAACTTTTTAACAAAAAGGGCTAATAATTGACAGTTCTGAAGTTAGATTTTGTGCAAAAATAATAATAATCTTTTCTTGGCTTTGATGTCTTAAATTTTACTTTAATTTTCTCAATGAAATAAAGATAGACAATCAGAGAAGAATTATAATTGAAGAGAAAATATTTTATTTTTTAAATTAAAATATGTTGTTTTTACTACAATTCCATATGAATCTTCTGCACCCAATTCCACTTACCTATTTTTTTTCTATAGTAAAAAGAAGGTTATAAATACAACTGAAAGATGGGGTCTAATTATCTCACACGGAAGATGGGTGAGAGTACACAGGTAGACACAACACATAGCAACACACACACACAGAGAAACCATTATAATGCTCGCTTCTTTTGAAAAAGAATAGACAGGAAAAGAGTAAATAGAGTAGAGTAGGTTTTGCCCTTCGTAGCTGTGATTAGAGTCCTAATGCTGTGTTGCCTTAAAGCGTGCCAATTTCATTTCTACAGTGAAATACGCTTTAGAGGACAGAAAGAAAGCTGATTATTTAATCAAAGGAAGGGGAAAAAACAAAATAATCTACTGTATCTCACAAAGGAGTGGGGGCAGGGAGAGGAAAAATCTCTGAAAGCATTATACTAAAGATACTTCTTTATTTTAAGTAACAAATAAAATAGCAAAACATTTTTTCCATCAAAAAAACTGACTTTGATCCCCAGTACAGCCATTGAGTGGAAAATTGAACCACAATATAATTGCTTTCCCTGTGACCGATAAAGTGGTGTAACAAATTTTGTGTTTGAATGATAAAATCAGCAATTGGCCCCTAGCATTTCCCTCTGCCATTCCTCCAAGGACACTCAAGTCCCATCAGGCTTCAGGGCAAGAGAAAGGGTGGAAGAACTAACTGTAAATCTACTCCAAGTTGTTGTAGATTTCTCTCGCTTGCTTGCTTAAATTTTTTTTCTGAATAATAAAAATGTCTATGTTTGCCTTTAAATGCATAATACAAATCACTACCAAACATGAGAAAAAATCCACCCTTCAATGAAAACTGATTACTGATATAGAAAATATCTGAAGCCATACTGAGAAAAATTATTTTACTCAGGAGTAAAATCTTGTTAGAATGAGAAAATTCTCTTAACAGTCTCAGCAACAAATGCCACAGCTGTTTGACACAGAGGCAGCAGCCAGAAGGATGCTGGCCACAGGAAGGAAAGCAGGCTGCATTTGTGTGCTCATTATGACAGGATTTAACTGCGAAAAGATCCAGCATGTTCAGTGGAGAAGCAGGCAGAGCTTGTCCATCACTGCAGCTGACTTTCCCAGTCCATTTGGGATAACAATCTTAAATGGCAGTGACGATGGTAAGTTTCAGTGTAACTCCTCTCAATTTGTTCTTGTTTGGCCTATTCTCTGAAAGAGAGTAAATTCTAAGTTGCAAGCAGATCAACTTGACTATGGTATTATTGTATCTGGTAGAAGGAAAGATAAGAAGGAAAAAGGAACAAGATCCCACTTAAGTGATGGTAGGTCCACAAAGTGTTTACGTGGGAGCTCATGCTGCACTAAAACACTTGGTTTGCAAACCTGGACCCAGATTTGGTCCTCTGGAGCTACTCACTGAAGGAGAGTTTATTTCTTGGGTACTGCTTCTGTTTCGACCTGGAGATATGGGAACTTGCAGAGACTTAAATAATGAGAAATATTTTAAAATAATATTTAATCAAATAATTAGAAATATTTTGAAAGACCAACTTCCTCAAACTTCACAGAAGCTCTTAGTTCTATTTGGTGAGAAATATCTGCCACTCATATAAGAATATAGTCCCTAAAAGCAGACAGCCAGCTCCAAAGCACTTGGTCCCTGATCTAACAGGGAACCCTAAATAGGCAGCATTATAAGTAGTTTTGGAAAAATTATTTTATAGTTTTCTGTGTTTTAAAAATTTCTTCAATGAGTATAGCTTTTGTTTTATCTCTTACATAATCTTTTGGAATTCTTAAGGTGATTTCTTAACTTTAAGGTTGGGAATTTTTTACGTGAATCAAAATAGAACAGTATCATGATCCTGATGTGCCAATTATCCACTTCAACAGTTAGAATTTGTTTTTTATTGCAACTATTTGATTATTCTCTCTTTTCTTTTTTATTAATCTGGCTAGTGGTCTGTCTATTTTGTTGATCTTTTTGAAAAACCAGCTCCTGGATTTATTGATTCTTTGAAGGTTTTTTTCGTGTCTCTATCTCCTTCAGTTCTGCTCTGATCTTAGTTATTTCTTGTCTTCTGCTAGGTTTTGAGTTTTTTGATTTTTGCTCCTCTAGCTCTTTCAATTTTGATGATAGGGTGTCAATTTTAGATTTCTCTTTGCTTCTCACGTGGGCATTTATTGCTATATATTTTCTTTTAGAGATTCCATTTGACCCAGCAATCCCATTACTGGGTATATATCCAAAGGATTATAAATCATTCTACTGTAAGGACATATGCACACGAATGTTCATTGCAGCACAGTTTACAACAGCAAAGACCTGGAACCAACCCAAATGCCCATCGATGATAGACTGGACAGGGAAAATGTGGCACATATACTCCATGGAATATTATGCAGCCATCAAAAACAATGAGTTGGTGTCCTTTGTAGGGACATGGAAAAACCTGAAAACCATCATTCTCAGCAAACTGACACAGAACAGAAAATGAAACACCACATGTTCTCACTCATAGGCGGGTGTTGAACAATGAGAACACATGGACACAGGGAGGGGAGCATCACACACTGGGGTCTGTTGAGGGGAAATAGGGGAGGGACAGCGAGGGGTGGGGAGTTGGGGAGAGATAGCATGGGGAGAAATGCCAGATATAGGTGAAGGGGACGAAGGCAGCAAATCATACTGTTATGTGTGTACCTATGCAACAATCTTGCATGTTCTTCACATGTACCCCAAAACCTAAGATACAATTTAAAAATAAATAAATAAAAGAGAATTCACATCTGGGCTTGTTTCAGGACCACCCCTACTCCTCAGATTATTTTGAAGCAAAACCAAGACACACTATTGCTTCATTTGTAAATGTTCCCAAATGTATTTTCTAAGAGGTACGGACAAAAATATGACTATTATTTTATTTTCACACACAAATAATTGACAATAATTAATTTCTCCTTTTCAACACTATTTAGTCATAGTGGTATTGAATATATTCTCTGTCCCTTGTAGTTACTGTAAATTTGTAATTATATGATACGACTCATTAACAGTCTATTTGCTTGCCATATGTTATGGCTGGTTGGTATATCTCTTCACTCTTTTTTAAAAGTTTCTTCTTTTTTATATTTTTTAATAAATTGTTTTGAGAGTTTCTCACCATTTAGAGTTTTCCGATTGTGTGCTCACAGTATTATTGAATATACCTTGTATTTCCTGTAAATCAATGGTTAGATCTAGAAGCTTGATTATTTTAGATTTTAGATTGAGAAACTAGATCACTTTAGATTTGATTGTTTGGAGGGCAGGAGGAGCAACACAACTTCCTGAGTGTATTTCCATCAGGAGATATCTAGTCTATTTTTGTGGGATCAAAATAGCCACCAATGATCATCAATTCACTAAGTTTTACCAAGTTTGATTTTTTTTAAATATTAAAAATAGAAATATGGTAGTGACTCTCTATTAACCTATTTCTACTAAAAGAATGGTAGTGCAAAAAGAGAGACAAACTGTGGGGGATTCAGGAAAAACTAGTTTAGGGTCAGTCTGGACTTTGTTCCTCTCATCTGTAAAATGATAAGGTTATTCTCTAAGGACTGTCTAGAATCTAACATATTTGAAGTGCTTGTTTTCCTATAAGAGGCATGTATAGCACACCTGGCACCCTCCTATATTGGAGAGGACCCCTCATCTCTAAAATATGGTAGACCATTAGGAAGCAGAGTGGGCAATACTGTTACTCAAATTCTGTTAGCAGACAAGGGGAAACAGCCACATCTACATGGTTATTGTTTAGGTGAGCAGATTTACTTGTGAACTGAATCCAGACTCTGGTGAAATCTTGTACTTAAAATAATACAATTCAATACTGATACTAAATTAGAACTTTCAAAAAGAATTATTGATAATGATGTAGGTTAGTGGTTAGAGCTCAAACTGTAGCTCATAATAGCTCCAGATTTGAATATCCAAACTGTAAGATCTTACAAACTAAGTAGAACTGATATCTGCCTCACTGAATGTTATGACCTGAATATTTGTGTCCTCAAAAAATGCCTATTAAAATTCTAACTACCAAATTGATAATATTAAGAGGAGAGACCTTTGGATAGTGATTAGGCCATGATAGTAGAGCCCTCATGAATGGGATAGTGTCTCTGTAAAAGAGGCTCAGAGAGACCCTTCCTCCATTCCTCCATGTGAAGACACAACAAGAAGATGCCATCTATGAGCCAGAAAGCAAGCCTTCATCAGAAACCAAATCTTCTTCTTGGCCTCCAGACTGTCAGAAAGAAATGTCTGTTGTTTATGAGCCACCCAGTCTAAGCTGTTCTGTTATAGAAGTCTGAATGGACTAAGACATGAATATTGCAAAACTTCAGTGTAAAAGAATGTGGATGAAGCATTTAGATCAGTGCCTGGCACTTAGAAAGTACTTCATAAATAGTACTTCATATCAATTATTATTGATAATTATAAGCATAGTAGTCTACAACATGATTGGATGAACATTTTGCTATGAAGGTGGTCAACCTCGAGCTTTTCTAACTGAAACTTTGGTGAATATACAGTATTACCTGTCATATTAGAACATTAGTAATTACCCTTCAGTGCATGAAAAAGAAATCTGTTGTTCTCTATTCTTACTCCA
The DNA here is from genome assembly GCF_049354715.1 of Callithrix jacchus. Lineage (NCBI taxonomy): Eukaryota > Metazoa > Chordata > Mammalia > Primates > Cebidae > Callithrix > Callithrix jacchus. Next base: position 59,528,396 of record NC_133505.1, read on the forward strand.
GTTCTGCAAACAGGCTGTCCCAAAGCCTTGTGATAGCAAACCAAAGGGCAAATGAAAAGCAGTGTAATTTGTGGGATAGCGTGTGTCTTCTGCCTTTTGTTAGGTCTCCAGGCTTTCACCTCGTTGCCTCCAGACTATACAGTAGACAGAATGATTCTTTAAAACATATCAGATTATGTTGAAGCTCTGTTCAAATCCTCCACTGGCCCCCTGTAGTAGTCCCTCCAAAACTATGTCCATATACTGATGCCTGGAACATGTGACTGTGACCTCATTTGGAAAACAGATCTTCATGGAGGTAATTAAGGACTTCATGATGAGATCACTCTGGATTTACAGTGAACTCTAAATCTAATGACAGATGTTCTTAGAAAAGCAAAGAAAGATTTGGAAGATGCAGAGAAGAAGGTGATGTAAAGACAAAGGCAGAGATCAGAATGATGGAAGGCATCTGCCAGGTTCTCTGAACATTATAGAAAGTGACTTTTTGGCTCATAGTATCCCTAGCCTCATTTCCTTTTCTTGCATGACATTGTCAAATACCAACTGCAAACCTTCTCTACTCGCCTTTTCCCAGACTCACTCACACCCCTCTGAGGCAGGTATGCCAAGGAATACCAAGGATCGCCAGCAGCCCCCAGAGACTTAGAGAGAAGCATGGAACAGATTCGCCCTCATAGCCTGCGGAGGAAACGAACCCTCCTAACACCTTCATTTCAGATTTCTGGGCTCCAGAACTCTGAGGGAATATATTTCTGTGGTTTTAAGCCACTGGCTTGTGATAATTTGTTGCAAGAGCCATAGGAAACTAATATGTACCTACACAGTTCTTCCCAGAAGGGTCCACGTGATCTGGCTCAGTCTGTCTGTTCACCCCTGTTTTTCTCTGGCTCTGCACCAGTCACTCTGACCTTGCTGTTACTTGCCTGTGCTGGTTTCACTGTCATCTCAAGCCTCTGAAATTCCCCCCCTAGAATGCAGTACACCCAAATCTTCACTCCACTGGCTTCCTCTTCTCATTCAGATCCCTGTTAAACACTAGGCCTCATGGAGATCCTCCCTCATCACCCTCCTTAAAACAGCCACTTTATTTTCTTACACCATCACTCACTATTACTTGCACTGCTTTAGTTTCCTTAGTGTGCTCACAACCTCCTGTCAATATACCAGCATTTCCTCATTTCTTAGTTTATCTCATCTCACTAGGATTTTAGACTCCATGGAAACAGGTAGTTTTTCTCTTGTTCAGCACTCCATGTTCAATACACAGAGTAGTGTTGGAACCATAGTAGGCATGTAAATAATATCTGTTGAGTACATTATTTAATCTGAAATCTAGAAAAACAGGTAAAGATTGACATGTGCATAATTTCATTTTGTAGGAAATGCATCTATGGGCCATATCTCAAGGCTCACATATTCAAAGATCTTCAGAATTACATTGAAATAATTTTTATCTTAGAATAACCTGATTATAGCTGGGTTTGGGAAACCAGTTTTCAAAAGCAAAAAGGAAAATCTGACAAGTTTGCGTGCAAGGTTACGGTGGTATGGAGAGGCTCCTTGCAAAGAATGCCTTGATTTATTCCATCAGGTGCCCTCCTGGGCAGTTCCACAGAACACTGGGTAGCTGTGGTTAACCTGCTTCACATGTATCTGAGGGATGCTCTGGGGAAAGATGAATAGAGAAGGTTTGCAGTTGATGTTTGACAACACTGTAGAAGGAAAGAGATAGAACTAGGGATACTGTGAGCCACAAAGTCACTTTCTGTGGTATCCAAAGAACCAAGCAGATGCTTTAACAGTTTAGTTACCTCTGATTTAAGTTTTAAAAGAGTACAGTATTTTGAGTGTCACAGTCACCTTATAGACCACTTGATGCTTGGAGTACTGGATAACAATATATTGCATAGTTTGAGCTGCTAAACCACCACTAAGGTTTTAGCCACCAAGAAAAGACAATGGAAGTACTTAGAAATATAGTTAACTCTAAAGATGCTGACAACTGCTATCCAAAACCACATTACCTTTTAAGTAATTAAGAATTTGTGCCAGGATATGAGATTCTAGGCTGAAAGTTCTGTTCTTTAAGTATGTTGAATATTGGCCCCCACTCTCTTCTGGCTTGTAGGGTTTCTGCTGAGAGATCTGCTGTGTCTAATAGACTTCCCTTTATGGGTAACCTGGCCTTTCTCTCTGACTGCCCTTAGTATTTTCTCCTTCATTTCAATCCTGGTGAATCTAACGATTATGTGCCTTGGGGTTGCTCTTCTGGAGGAATATCTTTGTGGTGTTCTCTGTATTACCTGGGGTTGAATAGTGTCCTGCTTTGCTAGATTGGGAAAATTTTCCTGGATAATATCCTGAAGAGTATTTTCCAGCTTGGATTCATTCTCTCCATCACATTCAGGTACACCAATCAAACGTAGATTGGGTCTTTTCACATAGTCCCATATTTCTTGAAGACTTTGCTCATTCCTTTTCATCCTTTTTTCTCTATTCATGTCTTGTCGTTTTATTTCATTAAGTTGGTCTTCGACCTCTGATGTCCTTTCTTCTGCTTGATCCATTCTGCTATTTAAACTTGTGCATATTTCACTAAGTTCCCATGTCATATTTTTCAACTCCGTTAGTTCATTTATATTCCTCTCTATATTGTCTATTCTTTTCAGCATTTTGTCAAACCTTTTTTCAAAGTTCTTAGTTTCTTTACATTGGGTTAGAACAAGTTCTTTTAATTCCCAGAAGTTTCTTATCATCCACGTTCTGAAGCCTACTTCGGATAATGGAACACAGTACTTTTCCATCAGGGCTTGTTCCATTGCTGATGAGGAACTGCAATCCCCTGTAGAAAGAGAGGGGTTCTGATTTTGGGTATGCTCAGCCTTCTTAGGCTGGTTTTTTCCCCTTTATTATAAATGTATCCATCTGTCGTCTTTACAATTACCGCCTTTCTAATTAGGTTTCTGAGTCGACGTCCAATTTATTGATTCCCAGTGCTGGGATTCAAGCAACCCACTGCTCTGGCCAAAATAGCAGCGATAAGACTGATGGTGCTCTTCTTCCTGGGAATCTCTGGTCTGGCTTCCTTCTTGAGTCTGCAACAAGCGGCTCTGCCTTCCCGGAGCTCCAAACACTGGTCAGTAGGGGAACCAGTCCTGTTTACTCTGCATGAAGAGCTGCCAGACCAAGGCACTGGCAAAACCTCTGCACCAGCCACAAGAGTCGCGCTGGCAACCCGTGGGGCTCCTCCACTAGAAATCTGCTGGTCTGTGAGCGACAAGAATTTATCTGAAAGTGTGGCGTCCTCTCATTCTCTGAGCTTTCACTGGGAGCTACAATCCCGAGCTGTTAGGGATCAGCCATCTTGGATCTGCTCCCTCTGCTTCACAATTGAAGGAAAAATAAAATCCTTTATGAACAAGCAAGTACTCAGAGATTTTATTACCACCAGGCCTGCTTTACAAGAACTTCTTAAATAAGCATTATACATAGAAAGGAACAACCAGTATGAGCCTTTCTAAAAATATACCAAAAAGTAAAGAGCATCAACATAAAGAAGAATTTACATCAACGAATGGATAAAATAGCCAGTTAACATCAAATGGCAGTAACCCTAAATTTAAATCGACTAAATCCCCCAATCAAAAGATACAGCCAAAACCTAATGGTATATCCAAACATACACAAAGACTCAAAACAAAGGGTTGGAGAAAAATTTACCAACCAAATGGAGAGCAAAAATAAATAAATAAACAAAAAGCAGGAGTTGCAATTCTCACATTTGATAAAATAGATATCAAAGCAACAAAGATACAGTGGTAAAAGGACCAATACAACAATAAGAGATCTTAATACCCAGATACATAAGACCCATAACGAGATTTAGACTCAACGAGACAGAAAATTAATAAGGATATCCAGGACTTCAGCTCAGATCCGGAACAAGTAAACTCAATAAATATTTATAGAGTTCTCCATTTTAAATACACAGAATATTGATCAGCCATTATTAATACCCATTTTTAGAATGAAGCAATATTCCTGTTCTCTCTCCCTCTTTTTCTTCCTCTTTCTTCCTCTCCTTCTCTCCATTTTTTTAGTTTTCAACATCCTAGTTCCTCACCTCTACTCAATACATTCCTCTGAACACCTGATTCCTTGTGATTCTCCTGTCCCAATGAAACCTCCAATCCATAAAAAAAAAAAAAAAAAAAAAAAAGAATTTGTGCCAAGAAACTGGAGGCAAAGTCAAGATAAATGGCAGTGTACCAGGCCGGGCAAGGTGCCTGGTGGGGGACTGTGGGCAACAGGCAGAGCTGTGGTTAGTACTATTTAACATTTTTATTTATGGTCCTTTTGAGGGAATTACAAACACGTGTCATAAACATGCAGATGCTACTGAATTCAGAGTCATGATTAATCAAAGGGAGGACAGAGAAATAAGAGCAATGGCCAGGCAAAGAGAAAATGAATGTCCACTTGGAAGATCTACAAGAGGAAATAAATAAAGCACTGGAAGTAGTAATGCTGAAAAAAAAAAAAAAAAGTCCAAAAAGTAATTCAAGAACAAAGTGCTTCTACTTCTTGTAAAGTTCTAAAAAGGCTAATATGGGATACCAAAAGCTCTAAAATCCCCATGTCACATAGAATGTGGGTCTTCGAATGCAAGAAAGACCAGTGGAGAGTAATGGGAAACTTTCTGAATTTGTCTCCAGCCCATGGGTCAGGGTAGGAAGAGACTAGCTGGCTTTTTCCAGGTTTCTTACCCGATTAGGATCCCCAGAAGACACAAACTTGTAGGATTCTTGGATGTCAGGTTAGCCCAATTCCAAGGAGTTTGACAAAGTCACATTTATTGAATTGTCCCTTTGATCAACCCAAATGCCCCAACTCAGAGTTGTCTAACATGGTTTTTATAGAGGTGAAAAAAAAAGACCCTTTTTCATTATTATAACAGGAGCATGGAACTTTCTACTCTCACAATTTAATTTTTAAAAAACTAAGTCTGATGCTTAACATATAAACGAAAAAGAGGAACAGGGGAAATAATAAAATAAAAGGAAGAAGGGGTGCGGAGGAGTACAAGTGTCTGAGCCCTAGACCACAATTTTAGGATAGTGATGAGAAGATTCAAGAGATTTCTTCAAGTCTAGTCAGGGTACTCTGATCTCAATTAGTGAGAGTTTCTCAGCTTTAGCACTACTAACATTTTCAGGCATATAATTGGGGTGTGCATGACCTGTGCATTGTAGACTGTTTAGTAGCATCCCCAGCTTCTACGCAGGGGATGCCAGTAGTATATCTGCCCTCACCCCTGCCCCACCATCATGGCAACCTAAAGTATCTTCAGACATTGCTAAATATCTCCTGGAGGCAACCACCCTGTACCTCTCCAGGTAGAGAACTGAGAACCACTGAACTAGATGGACGTCTTCAGGAGGAGAAACATCCTCCAAATTGGGAAATATTTTTATGGATTTCTGATCGAAAGATCATACCTCTTCTTTACATCTCTTTGTAGATTCTGTACAGACTGTTGGGTTGCATAGCCTTTGAAGTTTCAGAAAGGACATAAAGATATTTGGCTAAGTCACTGAGTTTAAGCTGTTCCTTTCATTTTATCCCAGACAGACATTGCAATCTGGGAAACTCAATTGCCATATAAGATTTCAGAATCCACTCACGACTCTAAGGCTTCTAACCTTCTAACCCTGGGTTGACTCATATGAGGGGATTGCCATATTAGCGGAGACACATGGTGACTTCCATTGGTCCATCCTTCTTGGAACAGAGTGTTTCTCTGTCCCCTGAGACTTGTTCTGCTGAGCCCATGCCTGATTTTGAAAAGTAGGGTGGGTGGGTTGTAGCCCGACCAGCTTTATGTAAAGCCAGCAAATCTCTAAGACAGGGAACATGTTGCCAGTATTGAGCTCCCATGGTCTAAGTTTGGAAACTCCCAACCTACGTTATTAGAAAACATAATCAGATGGAACCAGAATCATTGCAGGTCTTAACTTTATAAAGCAGGCTTACAAAAGCACATTGGAAAATTTTATATATTAACTAAGCAGAATAACATTAATATGATTTTTGCCTCTCGTCTACTTCTTTCTTCTGAATATTTCCACCTAGGATTGAGAAAGTTTCTCTCATTCTAGCTGAATACTAATGCCATAAACTTCGTGATGACCATTTGACCTATGTCTTTTCTTTCTTTCTCTTCTGCACCTCCCCTTTTCACCCTGTTCCTCCAGAGAAAATAGCCTTCCAGGTTTCACTGTGGGGCTCACGTGTCTCCTCAGCTCACCGTTGAGTCAGTGACTGATGGTTTGCAGTGCTGCCTCCCTTGACCTCGTCAACATAAGAAACTGCTCTCAAATCTCAGTCATCTCTGACAGCCTTTGAGCAGAGAAATGAGACAGTCTCCCTGACACAAAGGCTTCTGGCCTGGGGTAAAAAATTCCTTTTGGAAAAAAAAAATTTGAACACTCTACAGACCACACTGCTTTCCATTCATCTTGCAGTCTGGCCCATCCATTCCCAACTCTATATTAGCTTTAAGACATTATAGCCTTTTCTGTTTCTTAGAGGCTAGCCAGTAGCTGAGATATTTTTACATGGTAATGGCTTATTACTGGCATAGCTCTCAGAGCCAAGGAGAAAGCTGGTCAGTCTATGTAAAAGTGGATCATTAGTTTTAACTTTTGATTAGCAAAATAATGGTTAATCTTATTTCTCAGTACAACAATTAGTAGTGAATCAAAATAATATGAAGAAAATGGAATGATAGAACTGAGAATTAATATAGAGAACAACCAGTCTCATTCAATCAGAATAGCATTCCAGAATCTTTTAAGTGAGGTTAGAATATGTAAATAGAGGCAATATATGTGATCTGAAAATTAAAGCAAATGAAAAAAAGTAAATATTGATCCTGATTTTTTCTCAACGTGGTAGTAAACTGTCTTAATATATTTAAGCTCTATTTTCTTAATCTCCTAATGGGATACAATGCCTGTTTCCTCCAGTATTCACCCATAGCCCATTCATGTTAACAATGCCAAGTCTTTTAGATAATAACAACAAAGAATACGTAAATATAATTTATTTTCCTCTGGGTTCTTCCTCAGTCAGCCAGGCTGATATGATACCATGTAGTGGCATACATGGCCAGCTTCCCTCTAGAGCAAATTAAACCATAAGTGTAGAGTTGTTTCCAGGAAGCAGTTGTCCAGCAAGGATATCCCTTGTGCCTAGGTGGGATCATGTGACTAATTTCTTATTAATAGAAGGTTAGTGGCAGTGATGAATACCATTTTAAGGCTCGACACATAAAAACTTTCCAGTAGGGTTGTCAAATGTAGCCAATATAAAACATGGGATGTTCAGTTAACTTGCATTTCAGATAATTAAATCCACACATATCTACTATAAATTATCCACTGTTTATTTGAAAATCAAATTTAAGTGGGCACCCTGTATTTCATCTGGCAACTCTACTTCCTATGCAAGAACCTGTCTCCTCTCTCCTGATGTCTGTTCCCAGGGAGATTTTGGAAGCCTTGTTGAATTTGAAGAGCCTCCATCTGTCTGGGCCCCTGACTGGTTGTGTGGAGCACAGCCCAGCTCATCCACAGATTAGATTTTATGCAAGCAAGAAGTCCACTCGTATCATTCATATTGTTTTAAGTCGCAAAGATTTCAGCATTATCTTTTTTAGCATAAGCATGCCACTCTAAAACAGAGAAATTTTCTTTTCAACTTACTGACCTACAGATGGATCTCAGAGTAAAGTTCAAAGGGACTGAGAGGCCATCTTGTCTAAGTCGAGATTTTTTTTTTATTATCATTATTACACTGCCGATTCTGGGGTACATGTGCAGATCATATAGGATTGTTGCACAGGTACATACATTGCAAGGTGGTTTGCTGCCTCCATCACTCCTTCACCTATATCTGGCATTCCTCTCCATGTTATCCCTCCCCAACCTCCCCACCTTCAGCTATTCCTCCCCTAGCCCCCACCACAAACAGACCCCAGTGTGTGATGCTCCCCTCCCTGTGTCCATGTGTTCTCATTGTTCAACACCTACCTATGAGTGAGAACATGTGGTGTTTGATTTTTTGTTCTTGTGTCAGTTTGCTGAGAATGATGGTTTCCAGATTCATCCATGTCCCTACAAAGGACATGAACTCATCGTTTTTTATGGCTGCATAGTATTTCATTGTGTATATGTGACACATTTTTCCTTGTCCAGTCCATCACTGATGGGCATTTGGGTTGGTTCCAAGTCTTTGCTATTGTAAACAGTGCTGCAGTGAACATACATGTACATATGTCTTTATAACAGAACAATCTATAATCCTTTGGGTATATACCTATTAATGGGATTGCTGGGTCAATGAAACAGAGTTCCAGACATAGGAAATGATGTGGCCACAGTCTCTTCATTATGACAGAGGCAGGATTGGAACCCCCTTTTCTATCTCTCCATTTAACCTTATTCTTACCTTACTACACTGACTTTCTCATGTATGATTTGTTTACCACTAAATACCCGACATGCACTCGGCCCACAGTTATTAGTGATAGTATATCAGATGGTTCTCTGTTCCTCACATGGCTTGTTGTTTATGTGGGAAGAAGCGTGTCTATAATGAAAATTTACCATGCCACATGTTATAATTTTAAAAAATGGCCAATGTAGACATTATCTAGAGCAAATGTTGCTAGTATTCAGAAAACAATGGCATGTTGGAGAGGAATGCTTGGTGGAGATTATTGAACTAGAACATTGCCTTACAAAAAGCACAACATTTAGACCAGTGGAGAGGTCTGGTTATAGAAGACATTCTAGGCATAGGGAACGGTGAAAGTAAAGAGCTTAAGAGCAGATATTCACAAAATGAGACATGAGCAACTAATGTCCCAGTGTTTTGTCACTTAGATGGCAGTTGGCCATGTAAGGCTATACAAATGAATATGATCTTGGATTCACTAGAACAGACATTTACACTGAAAAACTAGAAGGCTTTTGCACTATCAGTCTCAAAACATTTTAGCTAAAAACCCTTTAATAAATCGTTAGCAGCCTAGTGCACGTGTGTCTGTAGTCCTAGCTATTTTAAAGTCTGACGGGGGGAGGATTGCTGGAGCCTAGGAGTCCGAGTCTTTAGTGTGCCGTAATTGCACCTATGAATAGCCACTGAATTCCAGCCTAGGCAACATAGTGAGTCTCTAATACAGTCTGGAAATGTATCCATGACAAATCTCATGTTGAATTGTCATCCCGTGTTGGAAGTGAAGCTGGTGAGAGGTTTGGGTCACAGGGATGGCTCACTTATGGCTTGGTGCTATCCTAGAGATAGTGAGTGAGTTTTTGCAAGATCTGGTTAAGTGGGTGGCACCTTCGTACCACACTCTCTCTGTTGCTTCTACTCCAGCCATGTGATGTGCCTGCTCCCATTTCACCTTCTGCTGTGAATAAAAGTTCCCCAAAGCCTTCCCAGATGCTGAGTAGATGCAGGTTCAGCCTGCAGAACCATGAGCCAATTAAACCTCTTTTCTTTATAAATTACCAAGTCTCCGGTATTTCTTTATAGGAATGCAAGAACAGCCTAATACAGTCCTCATCTCTTGAAAAAAAAAAAAAGGAGACAGAAGACAGAAAGAAAAAGAAAGAACAAAGGAAAGAAAGAAGAAAGAGGGAGGGAGGGAAGGAGGAAGGAAGGAAAGGAAAGGAAGGAAGGAAAGAAGGAAGGAAGGAAGGAAGGAGGGAAGAAAGGAAGGAGGGAAGGAAGGAAGGAAGGAAGGAAGGAAGGAAGGAAGGAAGGAAGGAAGGAAGGAAAGAAGGAAGGAAGGAAGGAAGGAAGGAAGGAAGGAAGGAAGGAAGGAAGGAAGGAAGGAAGGAAGGAAGGAAGCCATTAGCTTACAGGTTCCTCTGGACTTTGGGGATGCATCCTAGCAATGATACATTACTGGGGGGTTTCTTGTTCTTTAAGTTGCAGAGAACACATACAACTCAGCATTTTCTCTGTGGGTCAGGGAAATCAGTACCAATTGTGATATGGATTCTCCTGCTTGTTAATGGGAAGTTCATAAACCATGAATGTCAGCATGCTGAAAAAGTAAAGGGAATTGAGGGTGCTTTTTCTTCTCTTCAGGTTGTGAGAATGTATTGACGTTTGTTGCTGAACTGCAGTAGGGCAATCAGGCTCCCAGACTCTCAGCATTTCAGTAATAATATTGGCTTATGGGACCAAGGCTTACCCTGACCTCATGACCAATCAACATGGTTAGTTTGCACTATGGTTTTCTGTTCCTTAGGTATAACAGGGATTCCAGGCTTAAAAGATGAATAAAAAGAAAAGGGTTCTTGTTGAATTTTGTTCAAATAGAAAGGGCACTCGTTGTCTGAGAGAAGTCTGGATTTGGGGTTAAACACTAACCTGAACTCGAACTTGGCAAGCTCATATGTGAAAGCTTTTGTCCATCTAGATGAGGTTGCCAAAGCAGTCACAGGTCTTATATTCAAGGGCAGGGGACCTAGGCTTCACCTCTTGTAGTGATACTGAAAACTTCCACTGTTTTTTCTAATGGGGATGATAATAATAGTACCTCTCTCATCCCTTATGCGATATTTTCAGGCTTACATGAGCTAATGTTCAAAAAGTGCTAAGAATGGTATACAATATGGCATTCAAGAAGGGTCAGTTCTTATTATTCCCGGTGCTGGGCTAAATGCTGAGGCTTCATAGATGAAGAAGACTCATCTATATGAAGTAAAAAGCTCACAGTGAGATGGTCATGAGCTTGTTGCAGTCCTGTGTGCAAACTCACCCTCCCCTAAAAGTCTAGTAGTGAAATGTTATCTAGTGCCATTGATGAGCTTACTTAAGCCTCAAATGGTCCTTTGAGGTAAGCAAGTTTGAACATTCGTCTTATCCCATTTAACCAAAGAGAAAATTGAGACTCAGAGAGGTTAAATGAGTTGCCTAAGGTCACGGCGAGTTAGTGGTGAAAGCCAGGGCTGGAGGCAATGTAGCAGGTACCCAATCTTTGGTTTCTGTGAGCTCCCCAAAGGGAACTTCTCTCTTCCATGTGCCCTTTCCTGTAAGGAGAGGGGCTTAACTACCACCACAAGGGGCGCTCAGGCTGAAAGCACCGGAGCCCAAGGGCTTTATCTTGCTCTATGACCTCTAATGAAGCTGTTGCCGTATTTCCTCCCTCTCTGCCCTGCAGGAAAACACTACAATACTGGGAGACCTCATTAAAAAAGACACTTAGCGGGAGGCAAAGTGCAGAGGAAAGAAGAGGAAACTGCTCCGCATACCCATAGCCCCTTCTGTGGTTACTTCCCTCCAGCGGTTCCCTTGTTTACTCTCCGTGCAACTCCTTCCCATCCTCCCCACTTTCACTTTCACTAAAAATAAATCTCCCATTAGCTTCACCACTGACTTCTGAAGGGGCACGGCAATAAACTGAATTTCCAATTTAAACTGGAGCTCAGCAAGTGGAGAACAAATTTCACAAGGGCTGCTGTCTCTGCTCCTGAAACTAGCGATTGTTCCCTACAATGCAGAAGAGACACGCCTGCTACCCTGATGGCTTGTGTTTGCTTCCTAGTGGAGTCAGATTTGCATTCTCTTCTAATCCAGTCTGACTGCCAGGGCCAGGCCCTGAGGGCTTGCATTCAGCCTGGGTTCTGTATGGTTTGTGCCTGGGAGAGTTGCTGGTATAAAACATGCAGGGGCCTGGGAGGCTTGGCTTTAATCCCCAGCTGTGCCTTGGTATTTCTTTCTCATTAAGGGCGTCAGGGTTATCGAAGCTGGGAGAATGGTTACAGATAAGTTCTGCAGTTCATTTTCCCCTATCCTTGCATAACCCTTGAATGCCTTTGTTTTTTTATTTTTTTCTCCTGAGAGCAAACTGATTATTGTGACAATCATCACCCACCACCTGGAATTTAGCATCCCAGATGAACCAGGGCAAGGCCCCAGAAAAGGACTGTTAGTAGTAAAAATGTACAGATTTTGTTTATATTTTTAAATGTTTCATGGGCAGGTGTATCAAGTGTTGATTGGTGTTCTAGTTGATTCTTTTGCACAAGAACCTTGAGAATTATTGATGAAGACCTACAAAATTAAAATACCCACATTACAGATGATAATAGAACCAGAAGGCACTCCAAAAGGAGATCTTTTGGGGGGAACAAGTGCTCCATCATATTAACCTACCAAATGTAGATAATGCATCACTTCTAAGAGTTGCGCTCCTATATGCAGATGAATTGTTTGATTGATTGGTGAAATCTTTGTTGAGCACTAGTTGTTCATGATCCACTGGGCTGTGTGCTAGGATTCAAAGATGATTAAGACATCATATTCATGCTTAGGGACAGCTGTTCTCAATCAGGGAAGGTCTTTTATTTGCCTTCTATCCCAAGAAACATTTGTCAATGAGATTTTTAGTTGTTACAACTTGGTGGTAGTGGGGTGAGGTGCTACAGGCATCCAGTAAGTAGAGACCCAGGCCGCTGCTAAACATTCTGCAATGCACAGGACAGTCACCTAATAAAGAATCATTCAGCCCCAATGTCAATAGTGCCACAGTCGTGAAACCATTTCTGGAAAGCTGGGAATCTTGTTGGGTGACAAGCATCTAGACAATTATAATAAATATGTATTAATAAGAGCTATGATGGAGATAGGCACAAGGCTTGATTTAAATGATCAAAAACAGAAAGGAATTGGGACTAGGGCTGATTCTTCCTCTCTTGCCTGCCACCAACCACTCCCTTTTGCTCAAGGAGGTCGTTTAAAAAATATATATTTACTTATTGGAGGTACTTGACAATTTTGTTTACTAATAAAACTCCATATAGGTCTGAACAAAAAAGCTGGCAAATGAGAGGAAGTTGGAATTCTTTCCTGATATGTGGGTGGGGTTCTGGGTTACTTGGAGAATAAGGGATCCCTTAGCCATTTCAATCTTCATTCCTAGTTTTTCTTCTCTGATCTTCAAAAAGAACCACAGTGAGTGGATTCATTCAGCTCTCAGGCTATGAACATTATTGGAAAAAGCATGGGTTTCAAAACTCTTAATTTTGTCACTTACATACTGAGTGTTCTTCAAAACTTATTCCACTCTTTAGGCCTCAGTTTTTTTTTTTTTAATATATTTTATTGCGTTTTAGGCTTGGGGGTACATGTGAAGAACATGCACGATTCTTGCATAGGTACATACCTGGCAATGTAGTTCGCTGCCTTCCTCCCCATCACCTATATCTGGCATTTCTCCCCATGCTATCCCTCCCCAACTCCACACTCCCTGCTGTCCCTCCCCTAGTAACCCCGCACAGAACTCAGTGTGTAATGCTCCCCTCCCTGTGTCCATGTGTTCTCATTGTTCAACACCCACCTATGAGTGAGAACGTGCAGTGTTTGATTTTCTGTTCTTGTGTCAGTTTGCTGAGAATGATGGTTTCCAGGTTCATCCATGTCCCTACAAAGGACATGAACTCATCATTTTTTATGGCTACATAGTATTCCATGGTGTATATGTGCCACATTTTCCCTGTCCAGTTTATCATCGATGAGCATTTGGGTTAGTTCCAAGTCTTTGCTATTGTAAATAGTGCTGCAATGAACATTCGTGTGCATGTGTAGGCCTCAGTTTTATCACATGCTAAATTAAGTGATTGATTAGGATTGTCTAATTGTCTTATGACTTATTGCCCAAATGAGCAGCTTTTTTTCTTTTTCAGCTCCTAATACTCACTAGACTTTAGATCTCCTCTTCTTTTCAAACTCAAGAGTTAGAAAAAAAAAATAGTGTGACTTCCACTCCACTATCCTTCCGCTGGATGAAAAGGCTATACTTGGAAGAGACTAATTGTACACTTGCTCCTGAAAGGAGAAGACAGTGCTTTTTCTTGTAGGCTAGGCTTGATCATTAAGGTACCTCGGGGGGTGACAAAGAATGCCAAGAAGAGAACAGAATGAGAATATATCCCTTCAGGAATAGAATGGCTGCCTGTTAATCCACCAGGCCTTTCTTCCCCATGCTAAGGACAGAATTATTTTGGAAAGAAACTTTTTCCTTTCAGCTATTTTACTTAAACCTAAAACATATTTCTAAGTGTGAAAGAATAATAAAGCATAGGACATAAGTCAAAATACTGACAGTGATCAATAGTAGAACATGTATTCCGAGTTATTGGTTTTTTGATTGAAGCATACATACGCTTTCTCTACTTTCAGAATTCAGTTGCATGGAAAGTCTACATGTTATCACATGGTTTGGCAGTTAATATTCTGTCATAATATTTTACATCATCCATTTATTATTCCAACTAGACTACTAAATCTTTAAGATGGGGCTCTCAGGCTTCCTTTATAAATTCCACAGGATGCACACCAGTGCTAGGCACGTAGAAAACATCATTCAGTAAACAGTCATGTGGCTGCAACTCTATTTCAACAAGTACCTTTCCCGCTTAATACAATGTCTTTACATTTATTTTATGGGACTATGTATTTTTGAGCACCAATTGATATTACAAAATGTTGAGCCAGTGTCATTTGGATTTGCATCATTTGGATGTACTGAAATCGCCCTTAGCTTTTAGGGGTCTGGAACAGGGTTTCTCAACCTTGGCACTGCGGACATGTTGGTATAATTTGGGACATTTGCAATAAGTCTGTTATGGGATTCTGCCTTATACATTATAAGATATTTAACAGAATCCCTGGCCTTATCTACTAGATGCCAGTAGCTCCCCTTCCAATTACAATAAACAAAAATATCTCTGGATATTTTTAAATATTCCCTGAGGGACAAAATCTCCCCGCAAAAGGGAAATGCTTAGCTAGAAGAAAACACAAGAAGACTAACTGTAAAACATGTATCATTTGGTGATCACCTAGTAATTCCTGAAATATTCATTACACAATGACATTTCATAGTACTCCTTCAAAACACATCAAATTTACTTATATACATTCATTTATTCTCCACTTACTGAACATCTTCCATTTTCCAGACAATGTAGAAGAATCTATGATAAATTAAATATAATTTCAGATACAAAGGATGCACAATCTAGCAGTGAAGATAAGACATGAGTCGGATACAGGCTAATAGGTAACCATTACTGCTCTAAAATAGAGCTACTCAAAAATCCAGTTTCCATACTCCTGGAAGTTTATAAGCTTTTTGTTACTGATTCATGAGAAGAGAAGAACATAAATCAAACACATCACTGTGCACACGTTTAGATCATCTGATTTTTTTCCCTCTTTTTGTAATAAGACTTTACTAATGAGGGAAGCATCACCTTGCTTTACATTCTGGTGAGTATTTCTTATTTCACTGAGGACTAGAAACAGAGTTTATCGAACAGCTCTTTGGTAAAACTAATTAATAAAATTTATCGGGAAAAGTACTGTACTTAACATAGGGAAGGTTTGAGGACCAGTTTGAAAGGACAATTGAGGAATGATCAGTTTGAAGAAATAATTGGTATATTAATAAGGGAGATATGGGGACAAGTTTGAAGACACTATTGGAGTTGAGGAAGTAATTTATCTAAGTTTTGGAAGATAGGTAGGTATTTTTGTCAGAGTAAGCTAATTACTAGAATTCTCTCTTTATTATGATGGCTTAACATAATGAAGTGTTCATTCTTGCTAAATGGCTAGTTGTTATAGGTCAACAGAGAGGTTCTGCTCTTCATTCATCTGAACAGTAGGCTTCCCTTCCATCTGGTGGCTCAATATCTTGTATGGTCTTAGGAATCCTCCACTGAATTTTGTTGAATAATAAGAAAAGAGAAAGTATAGGGAGACACACCCATCCCCCAAAACCTCACATATCATTTTTTATCTCATATTTACCATATATTTTACTTCTGCTCAAATTTCATTGGTAAGACTGAGTTATGCACCACCACCTTCATACACAGGTCCTGGGCATGTAGTCTCAAAGTATGTCAAAGAAGTCTACAAGAACATGGATATCGTTGAGCACTAGTTGTATCCATCACAGAAACTGCTGAGTAGGCATTTTAGGAGACAGTATAATGAATGTAAAAAAATTGGCAGGAACATTCAGGGCACAAATGGCAAAGAATCATTAGTTAACTGAAGTGTAGAGGTGTGTAGTGGCAAATTATAGTCTATGTGGCTGAAAAATCTTACATAGAGTGTAATGATACTTTCAGTGTAATGAAGAAGTGTTAGAAACTATTGATCTTTTAAAGTCTTCCCAAAACTTGAGTTAGTAAATGACAGTTTTGATCATAAAATAGTATGTATACAGTAGAAATTTTGGACATTATGGAAACTAGAAAAACTAAATTTCATACACCCTGCATTTTTATTGTCCAGAGGAAAAATACTATCAATATTTTGGTTTTACCTTTCAATTCTTTTTGTTAGTGTTGTACATATGCAAACCCTCATATATCATTTTTAGAAGAACCAAATTGGGCTGGTAGTTTCAGTATTGCTTTGCATTCTGCTTTTTTTATGTGTTTGTAGTATGAGCAAGAACAAAGACTATGAAGTCAAACTCTCTGGTTTATATGACTCCTTTACCACTTACCATCTGAGTAATCCTGGGAAAGTTATTTTGCCTTTATGGTTTTGTTTATTCATCTGGCAATTATTGTAAGGATAAAATTAGAAAATGCACATAAAGGATTTAAGCAGACATTGATGGTAGGAATGTTGGTTTGTGTGTTACAACTACCTCCTATCAAAGAAACACGTGGTTTCCTTAACTTCCTGGGTATGATCCAATAATGCAATTCAGGAAAGTTGCACATTCCTCTTGGCAATTCCTATTAGAACTGCCAAAACCCCAACCAGGTGTTACATATAAATCCTTGTAAATTACTCAAACATCAGACTCTCTCCTTCGGAGAAATGAGAGGGATCTAGTAGCAATGAATTTCACCCGTGTTATCTTCAAATAAAAAGAACTAGACCACACATCTAAAACCAAAATAATAAGAATATATCTCTATGAAACCTAAATAATCATTTTGAAAGGGAATCATTTAGTCTGTTTAAAAATTGTTTGGAGTACATTTTACTAACTTAAAAAAAAGTATTCCGCAATTTCTGAAAAACCAGCTGTTTGACATCATAGAATCACAACATATTCCAAGGATCAGTAATTTTTAATTGTGAAAAGAGGATATATAAAAAGTACTATATCTAGTGCCATAAGAGTTATTTTTATTATTACTCATTATTTGTGTTTGTTTTTTGTTTTCTTTTTTTACTGTTAGGCTTCAGGCATAGTTTTGAAGAAGAAGAAAAATAAAAGTGAAAAGAAGAGAAAATGAAATCTAGAATGAGAGATTGGCATGTGTGGAGAAGAGGGAAATGTGGGAGAAAGAAAAAAGGGAGGAAGGGAGGAAGGAGAAAATATAGCATTCCTGCTTTACCCTGACCTTTGAATTAGGAATGGAATGATTTTCTATGTACACTCTTCCCTTCCTAATTCCTCTGTGACAGGCTCCTCCAAGTCACAGTTGCCACCCAAAAGCACATTTCTCATTGAAAAAACCATTCAGCATTCAGTAGTAATGAAAGTGGACAAAGCAATGGAACGAGTTATCTACCTTCACTGCAGGAGTTCTCAGAAGTCATTTGTCTTTTCTCAAATGGTCATAAATAACACTATGCTCCAGGTGTTTAAAGACCCTGAAACAATAGAGAATTATCAACTTGAAATGACTTTTAGCTTGTAGTATCTATTTTTATCTATCCCATTTTTAATTAATGATAGTGTTGTAGGAAAAGTAGCTGTGAAGTTATGGGCAGAAAAATAAAAACTAGTACTTGTTTTTCTTAAAGAAAGGGGAATTAGTGGAGAAGGTGTGAATTAAGTGGGACTGGTTAAGTAAGCACATTCTATTCAAGATTTTGCAAGCTCTATTAAGGGGATTTCCAAATAACTGAGTGAATTTCTTGTAGTTTTCTGAATACAATCACATAGACTGTGTAAGTTGATTTCCCAATAGATTAGTTATAGCAATTACCTGTTCATAATAAAAAATAAAAACAAAAATATCTCAGTAAAGAAAGGCATCACTATATCACCCCAATTGGAAACCTAGAAACTACACCTGATATATCCCTCTCCTTCACATATCTCACCTACCAGCAAATCTAGTCCATTCCTCCAGCAGCATGTGTCTTGTATCTGTACACCATATTGGTCACTGTTCAAGCTACTGCCGTCTCTAGCCTACTGTACTTCTACAACCTTCTTACTAGTCTTTGTAACCTCCAATCAATTCTCTTTATTGCAGCCAGATTTATCTTTTGAAAATATTAAACTGAAGCTTACATTTCAGTTTATGTTTAAAGTTACTTGTGCTTAAAACAACTTTCTACTGTTTTTTAAGATTAAGACCTAAATCTCTAAAATAACTACAAAATCTTGCCTACACAATCAAACTCTAGCTTCCTCTTTAACTCCATTTATGTCACTGTTCATCTTATCTACTAAATTCTCAGGGAAGTTATTTCTACACACTATTAATTTTATTTATGGCACATATCTCACATAGTAATTGTGGATATGTTATGTATTGATCATTGTATTTTTTCCAGTTTTTGGGAACTGTAAATAATGCTGCTATCCACATTTGTGTACAAGTTTTTGTGTAAACATAAACTAATTTCTCTAGAGTAAATACTCAGGAGTTTGATTGCTGGATCATATGGTGAGTATAGGTTAAATTTTATAAGGAATTACCAATCTATGTTCCAGAGTGGTTGTACATTCCCACCAGAGATGTGCGAGAGATCCAGTTGCTTGATTCAATAAATTTTATTTTATACATTCTAAGGTGTGCAACTACTTGATTTTATGGAAAACCAGACCAACGTGTCCAAAACATGTCCAAAGTCATATAATTGATTCACCAAAGAGTCTAGGCTCCACTTGCTCTCCATTGTTGAATGATAAACGACATGCTCACTACCTTCTAAGGGTAAATAGTCTAGTTTACAGAGTTCGATTAATTTATTTAATGGGGAATTAATGAATTACCTTCTATTTATACTTTAGCACTGAAAGGGA